>NC_134720.1:50715514-51371029 GCF_049634645.1 Pelodiscus sinensis
CAGTAATGATGGTAAGTAAATAAAAAGAGGTCAGGCTCCATTCATCACATCTGGCAGGCAGGATGTGGCCCCTGCCCTTTGCCCATTGACACACTTCAAAGAGGGGTTAAACTTCTATGTGAGCATGCGAGTTTCCTTTCCCCCTCAAAAATCGGAAATGATGGCTGTAGGCTACATCGAGACTGGCATGATTTTCCGGAAATACTTTCAACAGAAAAATTTTCCCTTAAAAGCGTTTTCGGAAAAGAGCGTCTAGATTGGCAGAAAATCTAGACATGCTTTTCTGCAAAAAAGCCCTGATCGCCATTTTCGCCATTGGGGCTTTTTTGCGGAAAAGCTGTCTACACTGGCCCTTTAGCGCAAAAGGACTTTTGCCCGAACAGGAGCAGCATAGTATTTCCGCAAAAACACTGACAATCTTACATGAGATTGTCAGTGCTTTTGCGGAAATTCAAGTGGCCAGGGTAGACAGCTGGCAAGTTTTTCTGGAAAAGTGGCTGATTTTCCGGAAAAACTGGCCAGTCTAGACACACCTCTGCTGTGTACATGCAGAGGCACAATTCCTCCAATTCCACAGCCTCTATATATCCCAGCCACGGAGCCCATCGGTCCCCCTAAAACCATTGGACATGGAGAAGAGACACACAAGGGAGCATGTGAAAACAGGAAAGTTTAGGCTGAACATCAGGGGAAATTTCTAAGGGTTTGTCTGTACCTTAAACGAGCTTTGCTGCTATAAACTTGCATACAATATTAACTGTCCAGTCAGAGCCCAGCCTGCATTGGGCTAGGTTCTGTACAGACAACAAAGGTTCTTTCGGGCTAGCAGCCATCCTATGTAGTGAAGTGCTCCCAGCTTCTCCCACAAGTTGGTGGTGGGGGAGGAAAGGAGGGTGGGTTTTTTTTAAACCCACACAACTACAGGAATCCGGGCAAGGCTACAGCAAGAAAGAGCCCTCATGGTAGGTTTTCTCCTCATCTTATCAAAATTCACAAGCTGAAAAAGGGAAACCGAGCTATCTTCCTCTAACAAAATATTACCAAATCCCTCTCCCCATTGACCTGCCACTGTGTTTGCTGACACAACAGTGCAAGGTCCAAATGCCCCTTCTGCTTTTCATGTAGTGCCTTCCTTATCAGCACAGCATTTAGGCTTGTAGACTCGTGTTCTGGGGCCAGTTTGGATAGATCTGACACTCAGGTCAGGAAACTCAGAGGCTACACAGAAAACTGAAGTTTTACAAAGTTTGATCTGGAACAAAAGTTCTGACCCTGGTCTAGCAGAGTCAATTTCTGCAGATTCTGACCCAGAAGGAAAAGTATTTTTAAAAAATAATTTTAAGACACAACCCCCTAAGTCAATGTAGTTGATGGTGGCAGCATACACAAACAAGCCTTTGTGCTGCAATTATAACCACATTGGAAAAGGCAGCAGAGTGGCCCTGCTCCTAAATGAACAGTGCCAGGTATCCCAGTTCAACTGTTCAGTCACTAATTAAAGTCCATCTGTACTGCACAAGATGACCAATTTGGCTGGCACTATGGATTGCCACAAAGACAGGTTTCACTATTCTCTGCAGCGCAGAAAGGATTTACAAGGACTTCCATCTCCCCCAGCTTAGCTTACATCAAATCAATTGAAAGTCAAAGTCGGGTCCATATCAATGATATTGGAGGGAACATTCTGATGGACAGCAATAAAACTGCAGAAAACAATCTAGAATATAGAATTCACTGTAAATCTGTTTATTTATTCCTTACATCAAGGTAACAATGTCCCACAATTAGTCTCCCAATTAAATACATAAAACACCTGCTTCATCTATAAAAGGTCAGTTAACGCTCTTAAAAAATTCAAGACACTTTCCTTCTGTAGACGAATGTCCAGTGGAAGATACATGGGGGCCAGCTATTCTCCCGTTTACTTCCACATGCATCTAGAATGATTCCATTCACTTCAGTCAAGTCATTACAAGTGTAAATCTAGAGCAACAGTGCAGAATTTGGCCCCCAAGTCTGTATACATTTTGTGGGTCTCCACAGGGATATTTTAAATGGTTAATTCATGAGGCCTCAACAGATTACAAAGATTGACATAAAATGTCACTGCTGTTATGGGACTAAATTAGTATGAAAAGTTTAACTGTTATGGATACATCTACATTGTGGGCAAAAGTCAGATGAAGATGCGCAACTTCAGCTACGTTAATTGCATAGATAAAGTCGAAATAGCTTAATTCAGCTTTAGGCTCTGTCTACACAGCAGGGAATCGAAGGAAGAACACTCCTCCTTTGACTTCCCTTATTCCTCCTTAAATTAGGGTTACAGAAATTGGAGTAAGAAGCCCGTTATTTCGAAATGATTTTGGAATAACAGGCTTGCTGTGTAGACACGCACTTTGTTATTTCAAAAGAACGCTGCAATAGACACAGCCTTTGTGACCTGCTTTTAATTTAGAGATTAGAGGGGGTCATAAATATGTAACAGATTCAGATCCAATCTACACTACAGTTATGGTCAACGTAAGGCATCTTACGTTAGCTCAGCATGTACACCAGGATGCTCTTCTGCCAAAGTAAGTGGCAATCTACAGCAACATAACTCCACCTTCTTGAAAGATGTAGCGCATATGTCACTATAGATGCAGTGTCCATGTAGACATTGTGTTACTTATGTTGCCGGTAGGGCGTGAGCCCATGCCCGGCTGACAACTCTGGCTGCTAGTTGGGGAGAAGGTGGGAAGCAGGTATGGATCCCAGGCCTACTGGGCTCCAGCTGTCCGTGTCCCCCAGTGCCCCACTTCAGACAGTGGAAGTGGTCTCGGTGAGTACATGCACCACTGACAGAAGGAGCAAGTGTAGACATGAACCGCCACTTTAATTACTGAAGTGGCTGTGTGTCAACTTTACATTCATTTTCTAGCGTAAACGTGCCCTCTAGCTACTTGCAAAGCTCCCAAGATGAGCTGTGCAAGACACCAAGCATTAGCCTGCATTCGTTTCCACCAACTGAGCTAACAACTGCTTCTCAGCCACCCACAATCAATGACTTGACCAAATCACATTATTACATTTGCATTTTCAACTTGCTTGTAACCTCAAAGCATGTTTTACCTACAGAGTACCCTGTGGTCTGGAAGCAAGACGGTGCTGGTCCCCTCTATCTACTTTCTTACATGCCATGCCACTGAAGTAGAACCTCAGAGTTATGAGCACCTCAGGAACGGAGGTTCGTAACTCTGAAATATTCGTTAACGGTAAGAACAAAACTTTATGGTTCTTCTTTCAAAAGTTCACAGCTGGCTATTGATTTAATACAGGTTTGAAACTTTCCTGTGCAGAAGAAAAATGCTGCTTTTAGGCATTTAAATGAAACACACAGAAAGTTCTCTCACCTGGTCAAATCAATGTGTTGTATCAGGGATTTCCTGGCTTGTTTTGTCTCTGCTACTGCCTGATTGTATATTTCCAGTTCCAGATTAGGGTGATCAGTCAGTTCATAACTCTGAGATTCTACCTTATTGTATTATCTACCTCCTAGGGTCACTCTAAGGCCTTGTCTACACATGAAAGTTTTACACAAGTATAACTCCCAGTGTGGACACACATACTAAAATAAGCAACTGGGTAAGAAACTTTGTAGACGGGGGGGGGGGGGGGGGAGCAGTAGATAGCTTGACTGTAGCAAGGCATTTGATACAGTATGAATTACTCTCTCAGAACAAACTAGGGAAATGCAACCTAGATGGTGCTACTATAAGAATGGTGCAAAACTGGTTGGAAAACCCTTCTCAGAGAGTAATTATCAATACTTCACAGTCATCCTGGAAGGGCATAACAAGCAGGGTCCTGCTGGGATCAGTTCTGGGTCCGGTTCTGTTCAATATCTGCATCAATAATTTAGATAACGGCCTAGAGAGCACACATTTATATATGAAGATATACCTATCTCACAGAACTGGAAGGGACCTTGAGAGGTCATCGAGTCCAGTCACCTGCCCTCACGGCAGGACCAAGTACCATTTATAAAGTCTGATGACAATACCAAGCTGGGAGGAGTTGCAAGTGCTTCAGAGGATAGAGTTAAAATTCAAAATTATCTGGACAAACTAATGAAGGGGTTTGAGGTAAATAAAATGAAATTCAGTAAGGACAAATGCAAAGTGCTCCACTTAGGAAGAAACAACCAATTGCACACTACACAAAATGGGAAATGATTGCCTAGGGAAAAAAGTACTTCAGAAAGGGATCTAGGGGGTCACAGTGGATCACAAGCTAAATATGAGTCCGTGTGACACTTGCAAAAAAAAAAGTGAACATAATTCTGAGTAATAGTAACAGGAGTGTTGTAAATAAAACAAGAAGGAATCCTCTCTATTCCACGCTGATTAGGCCTCAACTGGAGTACTATATCCAGTTCTGGGCACCGCATACCATGAAAGATTTGGACGAACAGGAAAAGTCCAAAGAATAGCAACAAAAATGATGAAAGGTCTAGAAAACATGAGCTATGAGAGAAGACTGAAACAACTGGGCCTGTTTTGTTTAGAAAGGAGGAGACTGAGGGTACATGTCTAGACTACAGAGTTTTTCCAGGATACCAGAGGTCTCCCAGAAAACCTCTGCTGCGTCCAAAGAACAGGTCTACTTTTCCAAAACAAACAAACAAAAAATCGGAAAAGCTGACACTTTTTTTGGCATCCCTGTAAACCTCTTTGTACAAGGAAGAAGGGATGTTCCGAAAGAGGGTTTTTTTTTTTTTTCCAACATTTGGTCCCGTGTAGACGGGCCAAATGTTGGAAAAGACTCTTTCGGAAGAAAAACGGAAAAAGATACACAAATTTCAGTTCACAATTTGCATATCTTTTTCCGACTTTTCTTTGCAGTGTAGAGACAGCCTGAAAGTGGACAGGATAACTGGTTAAGTAAAAGATTGTTACAAGAGGGAGAAAAAGTGTTCTCCTTGACCTCTGAGGATAAGCCAAGAAGCAATGGGCTTAAATTGCAGCAAGGAGATTTAGGATGGACATTAAGAAAAAAAAGCTTCCCAGCTGTCAGGGTGGTTAGACAGTGGAATAAGATTGCCTAGGGAGGTCAAAGAATCTCTGTCTCTGGAGATTTTTCATAGCAGGCTAGACAAAAAGCTGTCAGGGATGGTCTAGGATAATGCCTAGTCCTGCCACGAGAGCAGGGGATGGGACTAGATGACCCCTTGAGGTTCCTTCAGCTATGTCCATACTGCCAGGTTATTTTGAAAAAAGTTGTTTTGAAATAACTCCCAAAATAACTATTTCAAAATAAACATATTCCTCGTCACAAGCAGGAGTTATTTCAAAATAACCAGCCCCCTATTTCAAAACAACAGGCTTGGTCGTGTGGACGTTCGCCTTGTTATTTCAAAATAAGGGGAGTTATTTTGAAATAACTCCCTAGTGTAGACATGTCCTTCCAGTCCTATGATTCTGTAAGTGGCTTTTTTCAGTTCAGCTTAAACAAACTTATCACTCGGAAAAGGGTTTGTTTAAAAGAAGGCACAGTCATACCAGAATTAGAATGTCCACAGAGAGAGTTATACTGGGATAACCAAAAGCGTAAATTCACACCTTCAGTTATACCAAACCAACACGCACGCAAGGACAAGGCCTTAGTCACGAGCCACAAAGACACTCAGCAGCAAAATTTTCAAGGGACTGGAATTACAACCCAACATTCCAAACAATTTCTTCCAACACCAGGCTGTCACGGACCGGAGGAAACATTTCTCCACTTACCCAGCTACTCTGACACTCTCCCTGACACTTAATGCTCTTTCCCACTGCTTAGCCACCTCGGAATCGCCTCAGATGTGGCTCTCAAAGCAGAAACATCACTGGGAGACTGCAGAAAGGGAACAGGGTATTGTATGGATTGCAGTATGCTCCTGTCTTCCTGCGGCCCTTTGCCTTTCTCTGACACCTCCACAGAGCTCACAGCACTTCTCAGATATTAAAGAGGCCTTATCGCTCCTATGTGAGGTTGGTAAATATCAACCCCCTTTCCCCCCCCATTTTACAGTTGAGGAAATTGAAGCACAGAGAAATTAGGTATTTGTCCATGGTCACAGCTGGGTAAAGAACCTGGTTGTGCTGACTGCTTGCCCCCTACTATACACAGCAGATAAGGACTGTCCAAGGCACATTGCTCTCAGAAGGAACACAATCAATCTTCAATTGATCAAGCATTTGGATTGGCTAGGATCACACTGTGCTTAGCTCTTCGCAGCTCCTCTGCCAACCAAAGAACAAACAGCAGCTGGGAAAAAGAAAAGAAAAAAAAAAGGGAAGACAAAAATGACTGTAGCGTAAGAGCCTCACAGCAAGGCTGGAGGACAGCGAGAGGAGACACAACTGAGGAGCGACAGTCCTGCCAACAGCCTGATCCAGATGAAAACTGGCAACAGAGAGAAAGGAACACCAAGCCACACTTAAACTTGGAAACACATGCTGGGAAAAAAAGGAGTCATCATAATGTATGTTGTATCTGGACATCCCCAGCATCCCATTAATTCTCCGTGTAAATAAATCCCTAACAAACAATTGGCTGTCAGGCAGGTTAAAATATATCTTCGAAAACTGTTAAATATAGAGAGATTTTATTGCCTAAAACCAATATATTAAGTCACTTCTTTAAGAGAGTTAAATGGATGGGGTTGTCTTGGGGCTTGAGAGATGCATGGTTGTTGGAATCCCACCATTGAGAAGTTGGAGAGGGAGAGATATCCGTCACCCCCCGTCACAACACGGAACTGCTACAATGCCCCCAATGCGACCTGTAAACCCCAGCGCTACCCAGAAGGAATGCATTGCTTGCTGACCCCTCTCCTACAGACATAATTGTCAGTCACGTCTGCATCGTGCACGCGAGTTGTACGGCGCAACAGTCGCCCGTACGGCCTTTCTTCACGTAACTCCATTCGGTCCGTTTCAACTCACCAGGCCACGCAGATGAGCAGCCCCACAGGGCTCCCACCGCTGTTCTAGCACTTTCTTCCCCCTCCCCACCTTCGTCTGTTCTTGCTAAAGGGGAAACCATAACAAAAAAATGGGAGGTCTGCCGAGTTCTGGAACAGCAACAAAGTCTGAGGACAAGGCAGCAAAGAAACGCAGAAGGCCTCTCGGAAGGGAATTTTGTTTTTCAAATGAAACACCCTATTCCGGCAGCTGAGCTTTCTTGCACTGCCTCTCCCCCTCCCCCGGTGAAATGCCTCCAATGGGATTTCTTAAAGGTCCACAGTCCATTTGTGCATCTACCAACTGACTCTACCACGTGGTAGAACAGGGCTTTCCTATGGGTTTGGCTGCAGCCATAGTGGGGAGTGGGAAGTTAGGGATCCGCCACTGTGCAGCAGCTTTCCCCAACAGCTGTGTGATGGCTTCCATGTGCCTTTCCAGGAAACGGCCTGGGTGAACTCATCCTGTCGTCCTCGTGCTACAAGAGATCCGCGGCGTGGTTCCATGGCGCCATCCAGCTGCTCTAAGGATCCGTGTCGCCGCCAGCTTCTTCACAGTTTCCGTTAGGTGACATGCTCGTCAGGGCCACACCCTCATCGGGGTCCTGCAGGCCACCTGCGAGGAGAGGGACAGGCAGACAGAGCAAGGTCAGCAAGAAAGAGGCATACAGGAGACCCAGTTTCCAGCACTCATTTTATGCAAATGTTGATTAAAATTCTTATAATTAAAGATCAAGCAATAAATCCACCATAATTTAAGACTGTTTTAATAATCAGCTCCAACGTGATATCATAAACTGGACATTCAGGCAACGTACAGAATTTTAAACTAACACCAGAAGGTGGCTCACCTCACCAGCATGCGGGTAAGTGCTCTCGGTCCCAATCCTGGAATTGGATCCACACAAACAACCCCCATACCCATGCGATGCCTCATTGACTTTCACTAGAGTCCACACAGGCAGGAGGGTCCATCTGATTGAAACTAACGACCGGATTGGGACCGTGAATATTTATTGGACCAGATGTTTTACAGGTTGAACCTCTCTAGTCCAGCACCCTGGGGACCTGACCGACACCGAACCAGAGAATTTGCTGAACTATGGGAGGTCAATATTGTCTAGCAGCATTACCAACCCTTCCACTGCTTACCGGGCTCTTAGGAGCTACAGAAGGGTAGCCAAGTTAGTCTGTAACTGGAAAAACAATAAATAGTCTAGCAGCACCATAAAGACCAACAAAACATGTAGTGGTATCATGAGCTTTTGTGAGTACAACCCACTTCTTCAGATGAAACTCTTAGGGCCCTTAGGAGACATTCAGGGTAATTTAGAGCTAAATAACAACACAGAACACTGGGGGTACGTCTAAACTACATGGCTCCTTCAACGGAGCCATGTAGATTTGTTTGTTTGGCAAAGGGAAATGAAGCCGCGATTTAAATAATCGCGGCTTCATTTAAATTTACATGGCTGCCGCGCTGAGCCAACAAACAGCTGATCAGCTGTTTGTCGGCTCAGCGCGCTAGTCTAGACGCTCACCTGTCGACATGAAAGCCTTTTATCGACCTCCCCGGTAAGCCTCATCCTACAAGGCATAACGGGGAGGTCGATAAAGGGCTTTCAGGTCGGCGCGGGAGCGTCCAGACTAGCGCGCTGAGCCAACAAACAGATGATCAGCGGTTTGTCGGCTCAGCGCGGCAGCCATGTAAATTTAAATGAAGCCGCGATTATTTAAATTGCGGCTTCATTTCCCTTTGCTGATCAGCCTAATCTACATGGCTCCATCGATGGAGCCATGTAGTTTAGACACACCCTGAGAGCCAGACCTGATGGCGGTAAACAAACTTTATGGGACCACAGGAAACTTGGCCACACCCGTGATAAGTGGACATCGGCTAACTAAAATCATGTCGGACCATTGATGTTACCGGACCAGAGAGGTTCAAGCCTGTACCACAACAGTTTTCAAAAAAGAAAATACCCTTTTTGTACCAAAGTTTAACATGTCAGTGATTTGCCTACATAGGCTCCTGTTTCATCTGAAGTCCTCACTTGTACCACTGACACATAACGAATTATTATAACGAGAGGGGCGTCCCTATGGAGTGTCCTCCACCATTGGGCGTGGATCAGTTTGGAAATGAGCAAGGGAAAAGACTGGCATCTTGTGAAAAAGGGGTACCATTCAGGACTCCTCCCGAACCAGTCTGTGGCTTCTGGCCAATGGTGCCCCTGCTGAAAGGGGATCGCTGCTGGGAAATGCAAGAATTGTGGAACAATACTTGACACTGCATTTCCAGAAACCCTCAAGAGGAATCTAGAGTCGGGCTCTAAGTCATTACTTAGAAACAGGGCTAAGTTGTGTCCAGCCTTGGCTAGACAGTAGCTTAGTTATACCAGCCAACTTTCCTAGTGGAGATGCAGCTTATACTGACAAGAGACTTCTTTATCCAACGCAGTTTACACCACTTCTGTGAACAAACTAATCTACACCAGCGAAAGGATCCCTTTGGCACTGTGCCTACCAACAGAGCGCCCTCCGCTACTGCAGTAAGGACCAGGGATGGGAGAGTAAGGAGTCAGGCGCACCAGCTGAACTAGTGTACACGAGCGGGAGAAAACTGGAACATTCCCGGTGGTGAGACAGCGAGAGGCAGAAGCAAGTGGATGCGAGCTCAGAAGAGTGCGTGGGCCAGGTGCAGGTAAAGCAGGTGTGGCAAAGCTCCGGCCATGCCCCACGAGCCCTGTGCTGCCAGGTGGTTGTTGTTTGCCCCCACACTGCTCTCCTCTTTTCTAGAGGCCAGGGTCACAGCTTCATGAGCCATCCTCATCAGTGGCAAAGTCCAAGGGTTGGCGGGGGGACCCCTCCGTATTCCTGGCCTCCCTTTCCAGGAACAGAGTTTTAGCGGCGTGGGGAGGGCTGGGGGAAACCTGGGTCCGCCCACTACTCCGGGATCCAGCCCAGAGAGCCACGGTAGCAGCAACTGTCAGTATTTTTTCCCTAGACCACTTCACCAGACACTTTCCTCGTACCGTCTCCCTGGTACCTGCATGACTCTTTCCTGCTTCAGCACAAAACACTCTTTCCTTCTTGCAGTCCCCAGCTCTCCAGCCACACACGTCCTCCTCTCAGTCCTTCCCTTTTCTCCTTCCCCCACCCTTACGTGAGAGGAAACCTTTTAAAGTAGCACCACAGGCCTTACTTGGCTGCAAGTGCCTGATTAGCCTGCTGCTTGAGGCAAGCTCTTCATTAGCCTCAGGTGCCTGCCTGATTACGTGGCCACAGTCTCTGGCAGTTTATTCAGGCAATAGAACACCATTCACCCCACTCCCAGTATGTCTGCCCACCACTTAACTCCTGTAGCCAGCTCCCCTGGGTCTGTCACACAGCTGGTGCATGCAGGGGCGGCCCGTGAACCTAGGCAGACTAGGCAGTTGCCTAGGGCGCGGCTGGCCCAGGCGCCTGATGATGATGTCACGGGGCACCCCGTGATTACGCCACGGCCATTGATGGCCAAGCAGGCGGGGGCGCCAATCATGCCTTCTGCCTAGGGTGCCAGCTGCCGCAGCCGGCCTCAGGCCACTCCTGGGTGCATGCCTGGGTTCTGAGCTGGATTAGGTCATGGCCAGACAGCACTTTGCAGATGCCAATGGCTGTGCAACTGCTGTAGCGCAGAGAGCAATTTCTAATGGAAATATGTTCTGGCAAATGCATTGCTACTCCATTGCCACTTACAACCAATGCTGCCTGCAGGCTACTGCAGCAAGCACAGCTAGAGAAAGGGACTCAGGGGCGTGCTCCTAAAACACTGGGGAAAGACAACGCTAAAAGAAACATCCCAGTCAACATGCTATGGAGAGTGTCTCCCAGTCTTTGGATGTCGTGGGGCCAGCTGTGCCTATGGTGTTATATGTGCTGCCACCGGAGCCAGAGATACATTCCAGGGGCAATAAGTACTGGTGCATCAGCCCATATAGACTGAAAAGATGATCTCTCTAAGGTCAGATCTTCACTACCGGGAAAAGTGTTGCTGTCGCAATTGATATTCTGTAGTTTGATTTAGCAGGTCTAGCAAAGACCTACTAAATCAAACTCAGAGGGCACCCCCATTGGTGCTGGCACTTCTGCTCCTGGAGAAGCTGGAGTTGCATATTAAGCTGACCTTCCAAGTCTGGTGCAGACCTGGCCTAAGGAAGCCAGCCACATTAAGCTTGGGAAGCAGAGCCTGCAAGGTTTTCACTCGAAAAAGACCATAGGCCAGACCTTGTGGCTTAGTGAGAGCTCTCTACGTCATCATAGGGGAGACTCGGATTCCAAGTCTTCTCCTGATCGATCACTCAGACTGGAAAGGCCTGGGAACACTGGGGGAAAAAAACATGGTTGCCGCATGTCATAAGATACACTGTCCTGGCTAGGAGCCAACTGCGGGACACATGGAGAACACCAGCACCTCGAGGGAGCTGAGCTTACCCTCATGAATGTTGTTGGCAGCTTTCGCCGAACTGCCTCTTCTCCGGCTCCTCCTGCCCCAGGGGATGCACTGCAGGATGGAGGGGAGTCTCCGCTTCTCTCGCTCCTCCCCACCTTGAAATACAAGGGCACAGGGAGATCATGGTGCTATCAGCAAGAAATGGGACTCTCTCATTCCTTGCTGGCATTATTCGGGGTCACTTTGGCTGTTCCCTGCTGGCAGACAGTGGTGCCTCTTGCTTCTCAGCCTTGGGGTGTAAGAAGTTTGGGCCTCTATGCAGAATTCCCCATAAGAAATCAATAAATGGCACCCGGAAATCCATTTCTCACCCAATGAGAATTCTTACCTCGTCTGGAAACATCCAAAGTAAGGTTTGCCCGCGTGCCTGCACTTTCTTGCTGCCAAGAGTATCCTTAATAGTTTTCACTGACAGTTGGGTTTGGATGGGTTTTGGGTTTGCTTCAGTGAGAGGATCATTGGCAGCCTCGGGAGACACAGCAAGGAAGCGGACATGGATTTGCTTGTGTACACACACACACACAAAAAAATTACTAGGGGCAGTTTTTACTACATTTAAAAGGCAAAGTCGCAGCGGGGTTAGCTCCCAGCCTCTGCAATTTCCCTCCTTATCAACTAATCAAGTAGTCAATGAAAATTCCATTGACTAAACGCAATGTAACATCCCTAACACACACACAGCAGCTGTGAGAACTAAAATGTAAAGGAAGAGAGAAGGCAGGCAGAAACCTCACATCCTGCAGCTGGGCCTCTGGCCGGTACACTTTTATTATTGCTTCCTATTAAACAAGTCGCTCTCCCCACTCCCAAGGAGATCTGTTGGGAGCAGAGAATTTTGCACTGTACTTAACAACGTCATAGAATCTGCATAACAAAAAGAATAGTGCAGCCTAAAGCGAGTGACTTGTAGATCTTGATCTATTACTGTAAGAGAATATCTACACAGCAGCATTATTCCATAGTGCACATCTACACTACAAGCCTTTATTTCGAAATAACATTGAGCTGTTGGATTTCTTACTCCGACTCCTATAACACCATTTCATGAGGAGTAAGGGAAGTCGGAGGAAGAGTGTTCTTCCTTCGACATCCTGCTTCATAGACAGCGCCAAAAGCCAAATTAAGCTATTTTGACTTCAGCTATGCAATTGATGACATTAGCCCTGCTGTGTAGCCGTACCCTAAAATACTAGGGTATTAGACAAGGGTAGTCTTAATCTCACACAGATTCATGTGACAAGCAGACTATTGCAACAATCAGGTAGCCTCAAATCCTAGGACATGCAATATCTTACCCGCCAATCAAACCTTATCTCCTGGCAACATATGTTATCAGCCACTTCAGTGGACACTCTCCTGACTAAGTCAATCTTATGCAACTTTAAACTACACAATGTGATCAATATTCCTTTTGACTAACAAAACCAATCCCCCAATAAAATAATTTTTCAAAACGATTGTTCCCCCTTTTAAGCGCCAGTGAACGTAGAGCAATATCATGCTCAGGAAAAACAGGTTAACATACTAGTATTTCTTCTTTGAACTCCTGGGTGCATGCCCTAGGTAAGCTCTGAATTATTGAAATACACGTTGAACCTCTCTAGTCCAGCATTCTGTGGTCTGGCAACCTCCATGGTCCAGCATGATTTTAGTTAGCTGGATGTCCACTTATCACAGGTGTCGCCAAGCTTCCCGCGGTCCCATATAATTCGTTTACAGCCAGAAGTCCTGGCTCTCAGTGTTCTGTGCTGTTATTTAGCTCTAATTCACCCTTCCATGTCTTCTAACATCCCATTAAACGGTGGCAGTGTTGGCAATGCTGCTAGACAATATTGATCTCCCGGGTTCGGCACCAGGCCCGAGGGTGCCGGACTAAAGAGGTTCAACCCCTATATTTCGCCTGTTGTCCTGTCTTGCGCTGGGACCCCATTCGGCCACACAGCACTGGCTCCAGAAACCTTCTGGGTAAAGCAGAGGCGCAGGACTCTGTGGTCTTCTGAGCCAGCCCCAAGCGAATGCCCCAGAGAGCCGCTCTCCCCTTGCCACTCTCTGGGCTGTTGCTTCCTTACACCATCCACGTAGGCACTGGGGGAGCCAGCAAGACCCACCGCTTTCCAGTAGGAGGCGGCTCCAGCCTGCGGCTTGCAGGGACTCAGGGCTGAGCGCTGGCGGGGACACAGGCAGGCTCGGAGCGTGGCTGCCAGCCGGGGCGCACACAGATGAGACGGGGGAATGGGGCTCCGCTGGGGGGGGGGAGGGGGAGACAAGTGACAGCCGGAGATACCCCCCAGACCTGAGCTCTCCCCCTAGCCCCGCGCACCGCCCCCCCCAGACCTGAGCTCCCCCCTAGCCCCGCGCACCGCCCCCCCCAGACCTGAGCTCCCCCCTAGCCCCGCGCACCGCCCCCCCCAGACCTGAGCTCTCCCCCTAGCCCCGCGCACCGCCCCCCCCAGACCTGAGCTCTCCCCCTAGCCCCGCGCACCGCCCCCCCCAGACCTGAGCTCTCCCCCTAGCCCCGCGCACCGCCCCCCCAGACCTGAGCTCCCCCCTAGCCCCGCGCACCGCCCCCCCCAGACCTGAGCTCCCCCCTAGCCCCGCGCACCGCCCCCCCCAGACCTGAGCTCCCCCCTAGCCCCGCGCACCGCCCCCCCAGACCTGAGCTCTCCCCCTAGCCCCACGCACCGCCCCCCCCAGACATGAGCTCTCCCCCTAACCCCGCGCACCGCCCCCCCAGACCTGAGCTCTCCCCCTAGCCCCGCGCACCGCCCCCCCAGACCTGAGCTCTCCCCCTAGCCCCGCGCACCGCCCCCCCAGACCTGAGCTCTCCCCCTAGCCCCGCGCACCGCCCCCCCAGACCTGAGCTCCCCCCTAGCCCCGCGCACCGCCCCCCCAGACCTGAGCTCCCCCCTAGCCCCGCGCACCGCCCCCCCCAGACCTGAGCTCTCCCCCTAGCCCCGCGCACCGCCCCCCCCAGACCTGAGCTCCCCCCCCAGACCTGAGCTCTCCCCCTAGCCCCGCGCACCGCCCCCCCAACCTGAGCTCCCCCCTAGCCCCGCGCACCGCCCCCCCCGACCTGAGCTCCCCCCTAGCCCCGCGCACCGCCCCCCCCGACCTGAGCTCCCCCCTAGCCCCACGCACCGCCCCCCCCGACCTGAGCTCCCCCCTAGCCCCACGCACCGCCCCCCCCGACCTGAGCTCCCCCCTAGCCCCACGCACCACCCCCCCAGACCTGAGCTCCCCCCCAGAGCTGAGCTCTCCCCTAGCCCCGCGCACCGCCCCCCCAGACCTGAGCAATCCCCTAGCCCCGCGCACCGCCCCCCCCAGACCTGAGCTCCCCCCTAGCCCCGCGCACCGCCCCCCCAGACCTGAGCTCTCCCCCTAGCCCCACGCACCACCCCCCCAGACCTGAGCTCCCCCCCAGAGCTGAGCTCTCCCCTAGCCCCGCGCACCGCCCCCCCAGACCTGAGCAATCCCCTAGCCCCGCGCACCGCCCCCCCCAGACCTGAGCTCCCCCCTAGCCCCACGCACCGCCCCCCCAGACCTGAGCTCCCCCCCAGAGCTGAGCTCTCCCCTAGCCCCACGCACCGCCCCCCCAGACCTGAGCAATCCCCTAGCCCCGCGCACCGCCCCCCCCAGACCTGAGCTCTCCCCCTAGCCCCACGCACCGCCCCCCCAGACCTGAGCTCCCCCCCAGACCTGAGCAATCCCCTAGCCCCGCGCACCGCCCCCCCCAGACCTGAGCTCCCCCCTAGCCCCGCGCACCGCCCCCCCAGACCTGAGCTCTCCCCTAGCCCCGCGCACCGCCCCCCCCGACCTGAGCTCCCCCCTAGCCCCGCGCACCGCCCCCCCCAGACCTGAGCTCCCCCCTAGCCCCGCGCACCGCCCCCCCAGACCTGAGCTCCCCCCCTAGCCCCGCGCACCGCCCCCCCAGACCTGAGCTCCCCCCTAGCCCCGCGCACCGCCCCCCCAGACCTGAGCTCCCCCCCTAGCCCCGCGCACCGCCCCCCCAGACCTGAGCTCCCCCCTAGCCCCGCGCACCGCCCCCCCAGACCTGAGCTCTCCCCCTAGCCCCACGCACCGCCCCCCCCAGACCTGAGCTCCCCCCTAGCCCCGCGCACCGCCCCCCCCAGACCTGAGCTCCCCCCTAGCCCCGCGCACCGCCCCCCCCAGACCTGAGCTCCCCCCTAGCCCCGCGCACCGCCCCCCCAGACCTGAGCTCCCCCCTAGCCCCGCGCACCGCCCCCCCAGACCTGAGCTCTCCCCCTAGCCCCGCGCACCGCCCCCCCAGACCTGAGCTCCCCCCCTAGCCCCGCGCACCGCCCCCCCCAGACCTGAGCTCCCCCCTAGCCCCGCGCACCGCCCCCCCCAGACCTGAGCTCCCCCCTAGCCCCGCGCACCGCCCCCCCAGACCTGAGCTCTCCCCCTACCCCCGCGCACCGCCCCCCCCAGACCTGAGCTCCCCCCTACCCCCGCGCACCGCCCCCCCAGACCTGAGCTCTCCCCCTAGCCCCGCGCACCGCCCCCCCCGACCTGAGCTCTCCCCCTAGCCCCGCGCACCGCCCCCCCAGACCTGAGCTCCCCCCTAGCCCCGCGCACCGCCCCCCCAGACCTGAGCTCCCCCCCTAGCCCCGCGCACCGCCCCCCCAGACCTGAGCTCTCCCCCTAGCCCCGCGCACCGCCCCCCCAGACCTGAGCTCCCCCCTAGCCCCGCGCACCGCCCCCCCCAGACCTGAGCTCCCCCCTAGCCCCGCGCACCGCCCCCCCCAGACCTGAGCTCCCCCCTAGCCCCGCGCACCGCCCCCCCAGACCTGAGCTCTCCCCCTACCCCCGCGCACCGCCCCCCCCAGACCTGAGCTCCCCCCTACCCCCGCGCACCGCCCCCCCAGACCTGAGCTCTCCCCCTAGCCCCGCGCACCGCCCCCCCCGACCTGAGCTCTCCCCCTAGCCCCGCGCACCGCCCCCCCAGACCTGAGCTCCCCCCTAGCCCCGCGCACCGCCCCCCCAGACCTGAGCTCCCCCCCTAGCCCCGCGCACCGCCCCCCCAGACCTGAGCTCCCCCCTAGCCCCGCGCACCGCCCCCCCAGACCTGAGCTCCCCCCTAGCCCCGCGCACCGCCCCCCCCAGACCTGAGCTCCCCCCCTAGCCCCGCGCACCGCCCCCCCAGACCTGAGCTCCCCCCTAGCCCCGCGCACCGCCCCCCCAGACCTGAGCTCTCCCCCTAGCCCCACGCACCGCCCCCCCCAGACCTGAGCTCCCCCCTAGCCCCGCGCACCGCCCCCCCCAGACCTGAGCTCCCCCCTAGCCCCGCGCACCGCCCCCCCAGACCTGAGCTCCCCCCTAGCCCCGCGCACCGCCCCCCCAGACCTGAGCTCTCCCCCTAGCCCCGCGCACCGCCCCCCCAGACCTGAGCTCCCCCCTAGCCCCGCGCACCGCCCCCCCAGACCTGAGCTCCCCCCTAGCCCCGCGCACCGCCCCCCCAGACCTGAGCTCCCCCCTAGCCCCGCGCACCGCCCCCCCAGACCTGAGCTCCCCCCTAGCCCCGCGCACCGCCCCCCCAGACCTGAGCTCCCCCCTAGCCCCGCGCACCGCCCCCCCAGACCTGAGCTCCCCCCTAGCCCCGCGCACCGCCCCCCCAGACCTGAGCTCCCCCCTAGCCCCGCGCACCGCCCCCCCAGACCTGAGCTCCCCCCTAGCCCCGCGCACCGCCCCCCCAGACCTGAGCTCCCCCCTAGCCCCGCGCACCGCCCCCCCCAGACCTGAGCTCCCCCCCTAGCCCCGCGCACCGCCCCCCCAGACCTGAGCTCCCCCCTAGCCCCGCGCACCGCCCCCCCAGACCTGAGCTCCCCCCTAGCCCCGCGCACCGCCCCCCCAGACCTGAGCTCCCCCCTACCCCCGCGCACCGCCCCCCCAGACCTGAGCTCTCCCCCTAGCCCCGCGCACCGCCCCCCCCGACCTGAGCTCTCCCCCTAGCCCCGCGCACCGCCCCCCCAGACCTGAGCTCCCCCCTAGCCCCGCGCACCGCCCCCCCAGACCTGAGCTCCCCCCCTAGCCCCGCGCACCGCCCCCCCAGACCTGAGCTCCCCCCTAGCCCCGCGCACCGCCCCCCCAGACCTGAGCTCCCCCCTAGCCCCGCGCACCGCCCCCCCAGACCTGAGCTCCCCCCCTAGCCCCGCGCACCGCCCCCCCAGACCTGAGCTCCCCCCTAGCCCCGCGCACCGCCCCCCCAGACCTGAGCTCTCCCCCTAGCCCCACGCACCGCCCCCCCCAGACCTGAGCTCCCCCCTAGCCCCGCGCACCGCCCCCCCCAGACCTGAGCTCCCCCCTAGCCCCGCGCACCGCCCCCCCAGACCTGAGCTCCCCCCTAGCCCCGCGCACCGCCCCCCCAGACCTGAGCTCTCCCCCTAGCCCCGCGCACCGCCCCCCCAGACCTGAGCTCCCCCCTAGCCCCGCGCACCGCCCCCCCAGACCTGAGCTCCCCCCTAGCCCCGCGCACCGCCCCCCCAGACCTGAGCTCCCCCCTAGCCCCGCGCACCGCCCCCCCAGACCTGAGCTCCCCCCTAGCCCCGCGCACCGCCCCCCCAGACCTGAGCTCCCCCCTAGCCCCGCGCACCGCCCCCCCAGACCTGAGCTCCCCCCTAGCCCCGCGCACCGCCCCCCCAGACCTGAGCTCCCCCCTAGCCCCGCGCACCGCCCCCCCCAGACCTGAGCTCTCCCCTAGCCCCGCGCACCGCCCCCCCAGACCTGAGCTCCCCCCTAGCCCCGCGCACCGCCCCCCCAGACCTGAGCTCTCCCCCTAGCCCCGCGCACCGCCCCCCCAGACCTGAGCTCCCCCCTAGCCCCGCGCACCGCCCCCCCAGACCTGAGCTCCCCCCTAGCCCCGCGCACCGCCCCCCCCAGACCTGAGCTCCCCCCCTAGCCCCGCGCACCGCCCCCCTGGCCGTACCTGCTCGGTGCTCCAGGGCCGCTCGCAGCGCCCGGCAGGCGGCTCCGCGCGCCTCCAGCGCCCCGTCCGGGCGGCCCGGGCCGTAGGCGGCCGCCTGCACCGTGTCCTGCAGCCCCGGGAAGACCTCGCGGAGCAGCGTCTCCAGCAGCCGCCGCGCCTCCGCCTCCTCCTGGCCGGGCCCCGGCTGCACGAGCACCCCCACCAGGGCGGCCGGCGGGGCCCGGGGCAGGCGGCTCCGCAGGTCCCGCGCGATCTCCCGCAGCCGGGCCCGGGCGCGCCGCGGCCGCAGGGAGCCGGCCCGGCACAGCAGGAAGACGAGCGGGGCGCGGATCTCCCGGCCGGCGCCACCCGGGCCCAGGCTCACCCGGACCTGGGGCGCCGCCCGCGGCTTCGCCCCGACGCCGGCCGGCGCCCCCGGCGGCTCCCCGAAGAGCTCCCGGGCGAACGCCCCCAGCAGCGCCCGGGTCTCGCCCCCCTCCAGCGCCTCCCCGGCCAGCAGCACCTGCGGCTTCCCCCCGACCAGCTCCACCAGCGCCTGGAGCTCCTGCAGCGCCTGCTCCCCGGGCCCCGGGGCCGGCTCCTCCATCCTCCTGCGGCCGCTCGCGTCTCCCTCGGCGGCCCGCCCTGCGCTCTCCTACCTGCCCTCTCCACGTGGGGCGCGGGGGAGGCGACAGCGCAGCCCGCATGACCCACCGGGGCGGTCCGCTGGCGCCCCTATGCCCGCTGGCGGGGGAGGGGGCAGGTTTTGAGAGCTGTGATTTTGCGCCCGTGACACGTTTTTAAAGCAGATTTTAAACTCAGCTCCTGTGCGGTCACGCAGTTAAATTCAGAAACTGACCGTCTGTCCCTGGGGCTGGCCTGGCTCTTTCGCAGGGTCAGCCCGCTGCTAACAGATCTGGCAGGTTTTTTCACGTTGAAGTGAACTAGATCCTCGCAGGAGGAAGCAAAGCCACAGAATAGGGAAAGGAGGAGGCCCCTGGGTGGACATTAAGACCCAGCAGTGTCCCAAATTGTTGGGTGCCCCACACAACTGCATATGGGTAAGGACAGCTCTGGACCTACCTGCTTATGAGCAAAAGATCTTCCACTAGCCTAAGGCATCTAGAATAGGCTAGGAACTATGCGGTGGGGCTGGAGGTTGCAGGCCTACCCTGACTGCAGTCTTCACACTGTAGCAAGAGCCACACTGGGAGAAAAGGAAAATCCAGAGACTAAGAACTAAGAGCTGCCCATGGGGGTCGAAGCAATGGTCGATCTAGCCCCTGGTGCTGTCTCTAGTAGTGGCCAGTACCACAGCTTCAGAGGGAGGATGCAGAGCAGATGATCACAACATCCCCTGGCGAGGAGTTCCACAGGTTAATTTTGCACTGTGTGAAAGAGACCAGAGGGAAAATTCTGCTTTGGGAAGCAGAAGCTGGCTGACAACAGAGAGAATTCTCCTCGCCCCCAAATTAAGAACGTAAGAATGGCCGTACTGGGTTAGACCAAAGGTCCATCTAGCCCAGTAGCCTGTCTGCCAACAGTGGCCAGCACCAGGTGCCCCAGAGAGGGTGGACTGAAGACAATGATCAAGCGATTTGTCTCCTGCCATCCTTCTCCAGCCTCTGACAAACAGAGGCCAGGGACACCAATTCTGTCCCCTAATAGCCTTTTATGGACCTAATCTCCATTAAATTATCTAGCTTCTCTTTAAACTCTGTTATAGTCCTAGCCTTCACAGCCTCCTCTGGCAAGGAGTTCCACAGGCTGACTACACGCTGTGTGAAGAAAAACTTTCTTTTATTAGTTTTAAACCTGCTACCCATTAATTTCATTTGGTGTCCTCTAGTTCTTCTATTATGGGAACTAATAAAAAACTTTTCTTTATCTGCCCTCTCCACACCACTCATGATTTTATAGACCTCTATCATATCCCCCCTCAGTCTCCTCTTTTCTAAACTGAAAAGTCCCAGTCACTTTAACCTCTCCTCATATGGGACCCGTTCCAAACCCCTAATCATTTTAGTTGCCCTTTTCTGAACCCTTTCCAAAGCCAAAATATCTTTTTTGAGGTGAAGAGACCACATCTGTACACAGTATTCCAGATGTGGGCGTACCATAGTTTTATACAGGGGCAGCAAGATATTCGGTGTCTTGTTTTCTATCCCTTTCTTAATAATTCCTAGCATCCTATTTGCCTTTTTGACCGCTGCTGCACACTGTGTGGACTAAATTCTTAGTCGCTCAGACCCTGAGAGGAGGAAGAGCGAACCAGAAATGGACAATACGACCACCTGCACACAGGACATCAGGAGCTTGTAATCTCAGTATAATGAAGGGATGCAGGCGGGGTGGGGGGAACAGAAGGAAACAGTAAGGCAGTCTCTGACAAGCAGTGGTCACAACACAGCAGCAGCAGCAAGTTTCGGTAGGCCTCACAGCAAAGGAGTATTCTGAGGAGGGATTTGGAGGTGGAGCGTGGCTGATACAATATGACAAGCCATAGGAGAAAGGCTGGGGAGGCTGTGATTGGACTGGAAAGCACAGAGGCACATGCCTGACAGGAGACAGATGAAGTGAATTCATTCATTTGGTTGGTAGCATCTATATCAGGGGTCTCCAACCTTTTCAGACACGAGATCACTTTCTGAGTTGAAATGCAATCCAAGATCTACCTCAAACCCAAATACCAATGCCCCGCCTCCTTTGTGCTCCTATGAGGCCCCCTCTCCTGCTTATTCCATCCTCCCTCCCTCCCTCACCCTCCCTCACGTTCACCAGTCTGGGGCACAGGGTTGGGGTGCAGGCTCTGGTCTTGGATTAAGGAATATGGAGCGTGAGGGGCTCTGAGCTGAGCCTGGGGCAGGCAGTTGGAGTGTCCGAGGGGGTTCTAGGTGCAGGCTGTGGTAGGGTGTTCGGATGCAGGGGTGCTCGGAGCTGGGTAGGGACTTGGGGTGCAGGATGGAGTTCATGACTGGAGTAGGGTTTTGGGATGTGGGCACCAGCTGGGCACTGCTTACCACAGGTGGCTCTTGGGTGGTGGCACAGTGGGGCAGGCTTATCCCTGTCCTGGCCCTGCATTACTCCCAAAAGCAGCCAGAAAACTCCCTCCCAAGTCCTGTTGTGCCCCCTCTCTGCTCTGTGGAGATAGGATACAGGGTGGGAGTGGGGTACCTTGACATCAGTGCCCCCGCTTCTTCCTCCCCTGCCCTGCTCAGAAAGCAGAGTCTCCAGAGGGGACAGCTCAAAGGCAAAGGGCAGGAGATGTGCAACAATTGGGGGAGGGGAAGGTCAGCTGAAGTGCTGGGATTGATAACCTCTTGGCCAAACCTGTCAAGGTCACCTGTCAGGGGCTCCAAAATCTACCAGTAGATCCTGATCTACTGGTTGGTGACCACTGATCTATATTCTACTCCCAGGGAATTCTGCACCACTGCATGGCTACGTCTACACTGGCATGATTTTTTCGGAAATGCTTTTAACGGAAAAGTTTTCCGTTAAAAGCATTTTCGGAAAAGTGCATCTAGATTTGCAGAAAAGCATCCTGCCAAAGCACTTTTTGCGGAAAAGCATCCATGGCCAATCTAGACGCGCTTTTCCGCAAAAAAGCCCCGATTGCCATTTTCGCGATCGGGGCTTTTTTGCGCAAAACAAATCTGAGCTGTCTACACTGGCCCTTTTGCACAAAAGTTTTTTGGAAAAAGACTTGCCCGAATGGGAGCAGCACAGTATTTCCCCAAAAGCACTGACAATCTTACATGAGATCGTCAGTGCTTTTGCGGAAATTCAAGCGGCCAGTGTAGACAACTGGCAAGTTTTTCCGCAAAAGCAGATGATTTTGCAGAAAAACTTGCCAGTCTAGACACAGCCCGTGTGTGCAGAATTCATGTCCTCCACAGATTCCTTTGCTTCCCTGTAGAAAAATGACTTTCTGAAGGGGGAAGCAAAGGAAAGCCAGAGTGTTCACATGCCCCTCCCCAGCAACACGGGCATGTTGGTTTGGGTGCCTGGAGCAGCTAGCAGAGAGGTTAATCCATGCAGGGGGAAGGGCAGGCTGGGGATGCCTTGTCTAGCAGCACCTACTCTACTCAGGGCTCGGCTGCTAGTCCGGGCTTAGGTGGAAAGTATGTGCCCTTCCTCTACAAAGAGCACCTGGGGCCACGGCAGACCCACCCACAGAAACCGTACCCAGCTTTAGGAAGGTCCATACACACCTGCTGTGCCCACTGTTTTTCAGCCATGGGAGGTGGGGTCACTGCATGGGGAGCTTCCCCCCCATCCATCTAGTCCCTGTGTGCCTGGACCGCTGCATGCTCAGACCCCAAACACACTTAGAACCCTCCACACTGAACCCCCGTCACTTCCTGCCTGGCTCCCTCCGCACTGAACATCACCCCTCTTCATCCAGACCCCCCCCCCCACCTCAATGAGCCCCCGGAACCCAGACCCCCAACCGGGGGCACCCAGACCCCCAACCGGGGGCACCCAGACCTCATCCCACCAAGCCCCGCTCTCGCTGTACCCAGAATTCCCTGCCATGCCCTCCCACATCCAGACCTTTCTTCTGAGCCCCAACCCCCTTCCCCTGGACCCTCCCCCAGAATCCCATTGCCCCTGGAACTTCCCCACACATGAGCCCTGTGCATCCAGCTCCCCCTACCCCACACCCAGACCCCCGCTCAAGCCACCCAAACCCAGTTCCCTCACACAACCCTCTCACCCCAGGCTGGATCCTCCCCGCCCCCTTGGATCCTGCCAGGCTGAGTCTGCCTGCCCACACCTGATGTGCCTGGCGCAGAAAGGCAGGGCCCCTGCAGCATTTCTGGGGCAGGCCCAGTCCTCGTGCTGTGTCAGGATCGGGTGCAGCCCCACCAATGAGCCCAGAATAGTAATAGAGATGTAGCCGTATTAGCCTGGTCTTACTGAAATAAAAGACAGGACCATCTAGCACTTTAAAGACTAACAGGATGGTTTATTAGGTGATGCTTGGGGGTCGCGGAACTAGTTAGCATGCCAGAGTCTCGTTCGTTATCAGAATTAACTAGACAAATCGTGGGGGGGGGGGGCAGCAGGATGTGTGGCTTGTGCTCCCCCTGCTGTGCTGGAGCCTCCAATTTATTGATTGACACTGGCCGAATCTTAAAACATTTTGCACATTTTTGGAATGCAAAATTCCCTCAGGAGTAATAGTCCTCAACAAACCCTTAGGCTGTGTCTACATTGGCACGATCTTGCGCCAAAGCAGCTGCTTTTGTGCAAAAACTTGCTGCCTGTCTACACTGGCGGGGAGTTCTTGCGCAAGTACACTGACGTTCTAATGAGCGAAATCAGGGCTTCTTGCGCAAGAACTTTGATGCTCCCGCTCAGGAATAAGCCCTCGTGCGCAACTATTCTTGCGCAAGAGACCAGCGTAGACAGGCAACGTGAATTTCTTGTGCAAGAAAGCCTGATGGCTAAAATGGCCCTCAGCGCTTTCTTGCGCAAGAGGGCGTCTACACTGGCACGGATGCCCTTGCGCAAAGGCACATGCCAGTGTAGACGCTCTCTTGCGTCAATACTTTAACGCAAGAACTCTTGCGTTAAAGAATATTTGCGCAAGATCATGCCAATGTAGATGTAGCCTTAGTCTGAAAGGAATGAGGGGTGGGTGAGCGTGATCTCCTCCTCAGCCAAACCGTAAAAGCAATGAAATGCCAAGTTATGAGATCTCTTTCACCCGTATCCTAATCCCCCCTCCCGTGGCTTAGCCTCTGCAGCCCCTTCACAAGCCATTTCCAACAGTCATAAACACACAACCCCAGCAGAATGCAAACCCTGAATTGCAAACGACTGCAGCAAAAGTCCAGCCTATCCCGGGGGCGCACGTGAAGCGTGCAGGGCTCCTGGAGGCTGCACAAAGTCTCGATTACGGTTTTGTCTGACCCCGCACAAAGCCTCCATTGTGAGCGGTGAAACGGCTGTAGCTGAACGAGTCCACGAGGATCGCAGGTCGTCCAGCCATGAAGTGTACAAAGAAGCCCAGTTCATGTCGATGGACGGTATGCAACATGCAGCCCGCTGGGGAGAGCATACCCTGCAATTTACAAAAGCATCAACCAGGCCAGGAAGCCTGGATCAGCATTGCAGTGATGGGATGCCTGTGATGCCTCTCCTTTATAACCAGAACCAGTCCTGCCCTCTGGGCAGGTAATGTTAATCATTTACTGGGCTTCCAGCTGATGGGAGTTCATGCGACATCCAGCACCATAGGCTCAAAGAGCCACTTCTCAGCATTGCAGACATGCACATAGCCCCAGGGCTCAGTAGAGGTGGAATTCTCTTTAACAAGAGGGAGAGGAAATAATGGAAGCGAGGAGCATTTACTTGCACTCAGGGCTTCCCAGAGGGAAGAAGGGGGGTTGGGAAGGGGTATCCCAATCAGGAAGGGAGGTCATGCGGTGAAAGAGGTTGACACCCAGAGGCTGTGTCTAGACTGGCCAGTTTTTCCGGAAAAATCAGCTGCTTATCCGGAAAAACTTGCCAGCTGTCTACACTGGCCGCCTGAATTTCCACAAAAGCACTGACTTCCCACTGTAAGAAATCAGTGCTTCTTGCAGAAATACTATACTGCTCCCGTTCGGGCACAACTTTTGCACAAAAGAGCCAGTGTAAACAGCTGAGATTTGTTTTCCGCAAAAAAGCCCCAATCGTGAAAATGGCGATCGGGGCTTTTTTGTGGAAAAGTGCATCTAGCTTGGCCACAGACCCTTTTCCGCAAAAAGTGTCCGTGCCAATCTAGACACGCTTTTCCGAAAATGCTTTTAACGGAAAACTTTTCTGTTAAAAGCATTTCCAGAAAATCATGCCAGTCTAGACGTAGCCGTTCAGTTAGGGGTCTGTGTTACATTCTTGTCCACTCTCCTTATGTACAACAGCTGCTCGGGAGGCCCTGGAGTGTGGTTTGAGGGTGTGGCTGACTGGACAGGACGGGGTGTGGGACCCTCCTCTAGGCTGTGTGAAGACAGCAAAACATGGGGAAAGATCACTGGCTCATGACACCCCTGGGTTGCGTGCTCTGGGCTGTGGCTTGATGGTGCGTTGCACGCTGAGAAGAACAAATACACAACAATACACCCATACATTCCCACCACCCTGCTGGCAAAGCCCTTTTGAGGGCTCGGCTCCCGGGGTGAAAGAATCAGCAGTTTAAACACCAGGCACGAAAGCTCCAGGAATCACAGCAAGTTTGGGGAATGGCAATGATATCACCAGTGGAGTCCCATGACATGTCCAGCAAAGGAAGGACTGTTAACTGTCTGGCTGCTTGCCGGCTGGGCCGGCATCATTCCAGGTTGCCACAGAGCCCGGGCTGAAGCAAGGGTGCAGGTGAGCCACAGCCCCGTGACTGGTGAAAGTAGGTTAATAATTGACAATCACGGATAAATCCGGGAGACTCTTCACTCGGGTCACCTTCTGAGGTCCTAAGGCTGTATGTTCACCTATTTCACTGACCGCAAGATAACACACTTCTGGAGAGACCTGGCCCTGGACTAAAGCCATACAGCTAGATACCATCTAACAGGAAGCGTGACCTTTAGTTAGCGTTTGCAAGAACTTG
Source organism: Pelodiscus sinensis (assembly GCF_049634645.1). Taxonomy (NCBI): domain Eukaryota; kingdom Metazoa; phylum Chordata; order Testudines; family Trionychidae; genus Pelodiscus; species Pelodiscus sinensis. The sequence goes on from NC_134720.1 coordinate 50,741,514, forward strand.
TTTTCATTTATTTCAAGTCTTGCCAATCACCCTTTATCTAATCTGGTTTAGAGGCATTCTCTCTGTAATCCTATGACTCTGAAAACAACAAGGAAGGATCATAGGCAACAGCCCAGTAGCTGGGGTTCTCTGCATTTTACTTCTCATAATTAGATTCAAGGAACTAATACCTAATTTATTATACTTTTCTTTTGGATGAAGCATATAATGGGGGGTTGATATAGACTCTATTTAAGGCTGGAGCTGGGGGGAGGGGAGATTTATTCTTTCCCTCCCCAGCACCTACAAAGGGACTGTAAGAAGTTGAGAACTTAATCCAGCAGGGAGTCAGGAAGGAAAGATCTTTGGAAAGAGCCTTGTTGTTGAAAGAAGAATGATAGATAGGGTTGCCTTCTTCACTCCCCAGACCTGATAGGCATGAGCCACGCCTTACAACTTTGCTTTGGACTTTGACTGATAAATAGAGAAGGGCTTCTATGTTTGGGTTTTATACTTATTGATTTTACTTTTACTTACACACACACACACACACACACACACACACACACACACACACACACACACACACACACACACACACACACACACACACACACACACACACACACACACACACACACAGTGCAAGGTGATTAAATTATACCTGAGCATGCAAAATACTTTCCTGTGCCATTAAAGCCCTATCACATGAAGCCAAAAGAATAATCCTTCTTTGGCATGAGCCCAATATTACAATAACCCCTCCAGCTGTAAGGTCTATGGTTAATAAAACAAAACAATCCCTACTTAAACTGGATGAGCATTACTGATTATTTTTGCTTAATGACACATACCTAGCTTATGTGAATGAAAACCCACCACTTTTCAAAATGGAAGTGTCTGGGGGGTGTTTTTTAAGGCTCAGCTGGAATTCTATGGCTCATTTTGTTTACATAGTCCAGTCTCAATATGTCAGTAGGAAATGTGGGCATAACCCACTTTATCCAAGCCAGTGTGTGTTGACATTTCTCTATTCATTAACAAAGGTAAGAGCTAATTGCCGATGCAGCTCTCTCTTCCTACTCCTGGTTTTTAAAGAGAACTAGCACCCAACAAACAAGAGTTTAAAACAGCTACCAAGTTAGTGATACAGGCTGAACCTCCCTGGTCCAGAACTCCGGTTGCTGGACCAGAGAGCACCAGGGGCAGAGGCTGCTGGCAGCTGAGAGCAAAGCCAGGCAACAGAGCTTATGGGAGTGGAGCCCACGGTGGGGCCATGAGCAGCAGGCCCCAGGGGCTAGGGAAGGGAGCTGGCACTCCCCGAGAGCCCAGAGGCATGAACTTCCCTGGGCCAGCAAACTCCCTTGTCTGGGACCAGTCAGGTCCTAAGGGTGCCAGACCAGAGAGGTCCAGCCTATTCTTTACAAGTGACTTTCATATAGCCCGGAGTAAATCTGTTCAGTAGGAGGCTCCAGGCTCCCCCTGCCCCCACACTGGGCCCTGCCTATGCTCCACCCATTCCCCTGCTTGCTGCTGTGATTCCACAGGCTGGACCACTGTCCCGACACTAGGGCCACTCCAGCCATCTAGTGCTGCGGCTGGTGGCTCGGCTGCAGGGAGGGCCTTGCTGGTCAGGGGTGTGGGCGGCGCAGCTCCGATCCTGAGCCATCCATGTTGGCCAACCCTCTGAAGCTAGGGGAGGCTGGGGCCGTGCTACCCGCCAGCTCTCTGGAGCCGGGGGCCAGTGCAGGGCATTACCCTGGGGCTAGGGCTGCCAGATAGTTTCAACAAAAATACCAGACACACTTGACATGACACCACAACCCGCATTCCATCTTAGTTAGAAAATACCGGACAGTTCTATTTCTTAATTTGTTTCCCAAACAGAAAGCTTAAATACTGGACCACCCGCTTCAAAACCAGACACCTGGCAACCCTACCTGAGGCAGGGAGGGGGCAAGGGCCAGCAGGCCACAGCGGGGGGAGGGGGAGGCTGGGGGTCTTGCCTCCCAAACCCATGGGGTCACCCATTGCCCATGGTTCCAGGCCCATCTTGTTAGCAACTGGAAACAAGGTGCTGATTAAACCGGAGCACTGAACAGAACTGATCTGATCTGCAGGGTTTCCAATAATTCCCATGCTGGGTCTCTCCTGAGCAGGCAAAGTGGACCGGACCCTGAATTCCCCGATTCCAGTTCAGGTTTAGGGACCAAGTGAAAGTAAGTTTGTTAGCTCCCTTCCCAGGCCCTGCTGTATTCAGTTAGATCAGGGGTCTCCAAACTTTTCAGCCCGAGGGCCGCATTAACTATCAAACAGCAGTTCGGGGGCCGACTACACACTTGAGATCCAAATAAACAATCAAAACATGGATGTTGTTTTTAATTATGTATTTAATATTATTTTATTCAGTTATTATTTAATAACACATTGATACACTACACATGAACACCTGTATTAGTGTGAATGGTGAAATTGTTTCCTGGATGCCAAAATAGCAGACATTTCTGGCTTTAGATTTGTTGTCCCTAACATCAACAGTGACCTGCGAATCCGTTTCTCCCGGAAGGGGGGGGGGGGCTTTTCCCCCTGCTCTCCCCTTCCTCTGCACGCTGTCCTCCCCTCCTGCTTGCCACCGCTCACTCCTTTCCCCCCCCCCCCGGGCGGAAGGGGTCACCTTTTTAAAGTTCCCGCCGGGGTTCACGTTCCCCCGCACGTCGCCGGGCGGGCGTTACCACCACCGCCCATCCTGCCCCCTGATTGGCCAGCTGCCCTGTCAGTCTGGGCGGGGGAACGCCGCCCGTGCTAACCCCCGCCCCCTGCGCCGTTTGCCGCCGCGCGGCCGCTTGTCAGCAGAGCGGCCCGCTTCTCCTGCCCCGGCGCGGCGTGAGTACACGCCGCACACCCCTGACAGGGCCCCCCCCCCGCGGCAAGAAGGGCCCAGACAAAAATGTCTCCACGGGCCGGATGAGAGGGCCTCGCGGGCCGCATCCGGCCCGCGGGCCGTAGTTTGGAGACCCCTGAGTTAGATGGAACAGGCGGGCTAATGGTGTTAACACCCAATCGCTGTCCAGTGTTAAACAAGTCCACTGTTTGGTATGCAGAGAACTCAGTACCATGGCGCAAACATCGTACAATTCATACCAAAGGTCAGAAGTTTATTAACTGAAATACCCAAGGAAAATAATCCACAGGAGGCAAAGAACACAGCCACTGAGACCGACTGTCTGGGCAATGCAAAACCTCGCCAGGTCCCTTTTAGGAGACACACATTGGTTAAAGTCTCTCATTCCATCAGACAGTGCTTCTTGGTGATGAAGAAAAGGCCACGGCTCTTGTTTAGCTCTAAACAGGGAATAAATAATCGTCACTTTTCTGCTCTGGACAAATCAGACGCACTCAGGGAAGGAAGAGACAGGACAGAGAAGGTGGGGAATGTAGCTTTTGCCAGGGAGGCCGACAGCTTATGCTGGCTCCCGAGCTAGGTGTGTGGGCAGCTTCACACCCTGGAAGGGGTGAGATCTTCAGCAGGCGGTGCCTCTTCCTGTCCCTGTTCTTTGGCTCCAGCTAACGGAAAGGTGAAAACACCTGCCAGGCCTGTGAGCAGTACACAGACCCTGTGAAAGAGCCAGGCCAGTGGTGATGAAGCCATCTCACAGGCATTTGCCTACCCCAGGGACAGACGGTCAGTTTCTGAATTTACTGTGTTAATCTACAAGAGCTTAGCTTAAAAGGTGCTTTAAGAGGGACTACAAAATCACATCTCTCAAAAACCATTGTTGGCCCCAGCTGCCATCAGCCATAGGGGCACCAGATAAATAATACTGCACAGGGCCCCATAAATCCTAAGGACAGTCTTTCCATTAATGTCGTTGGACACACAATCTGGTCCTAACGCCTCTGCTACTATTCCTGCTCCTCCAAAACACACACGAGTTCCAAGAAAGTCACAGCAGCCGTTTGACTCTCCATTTGTACAGCAGGATTCCAAGAGGTGAAAAGAGCCACTTGAAAGCCCACCATTTCCAGGTGCCTGTGTGTTGCTATTGAAGAGCATTAAAATGTTTATCAAGGTCCACCAGCTGGGAGAAAGAAGGGAACACAGAGTCACAAAAATGGAACAAACTTTTGAACTAAAAAGGATCCTGGGATTAATCAGATCCTAGTGTTGTGTGTTGTCTGATTCCACAGCTGTTTGTGTCCAAGTCACTTTGTATATCACTATGCTCAGCACAACAGCCCCCAAATCCTGCGGTCTCATAGGCTGAAAAGCCTCATTTAGTTGTGGAGAGAGAGTTCCCTGGGAGAACGCAGGCGATGCATGTGGCTGTGGTGGGCACTCGGAGTGGCTGTGTCTACACTGGCCAGTTTTTCCCAGAAAATCAGCCACTTTTCCAGAAAAACTTGCCAGCTGTCTACACTGGCTGCTTGAATTTCCACAAAAGCACTGACTTCCTACTGTAAGAAATCAGTGATTTTTGCGGAAATACTATGCTGCTCCCGTTGGGCAAAAGTCCCTTTTGCACAAAACTTTTGCACGAAAGGGCCAGTGTAGACAGCTCAGATTTGTTTTGCGCAAAAGCGCGTCTAGATTGGCACGGACGCTCTTCCACAAAAAGTACTTTTGCGGAAAAGCGTCCGTGCCAATCTAGATGCTCTTTTCCGAAAATGCTTTTAACGGAAAACCTTTCCGTTAAAAGCATTTCTGGAAAATCATGCCAGTCTAGACGTAGCCAGTATGAATGAGAAAAATCTAACCTCAAAGCATGAAACAGAAAGAGAAACCCATGTGAGCTCGAGGTTGGCACAGGCAAATCAGACCCAGACGCAACGGACATAGAAGAATTGATACACTAACTTCACAGACAAGAGAGATATATGCACACGAATAGAATATACACAGTCAGCGGATTATAATGACAGGTTACATGCCCCATTTTGCATAAAGCCTATTTGAGTGATGCATATTCATATTCAAAAACCTATTTCCATAAAGAATACGGAGGTGCAACATGTCAGGGTGGTGGTTATTGTTGTACAGGACTGGATGTACTTCAGTGGATGGGAACGCTGGGTCAGAGAGGGACAGGAGGAGAAGACAAAGGACTGAAATGGGGAACCCCTGTATTTCCCACCAGTCAAGCCCTCGTGTACAGATTATAATAGTTCTGCCGTGCCAGGCTGTTTGCACAGTGTAGCAATTAAAACAAGCGAGTTGCTTTCCCACACAAACAAAATCGAAACATTAAAATCTGTCACATAGAAACGTAACTTCCTCTCTCACAAGTCAACAGGCAGACTGGAAGCTTGGCCGGTCACACCCCTAGCTTAGAACTCGAGTTCACCAACTCAAGGAGGACTCAACACACTCTTTCAGGGGCCGACAACTGGGTGATCGACACCTGGATCACTGGAGACATGAGGAACCCTGGGGCCCAGCGCTGGCTTAGGGAGAAGAGGGTGGCTTATTGGTTAGAAACTGCCTGTCCTACCTGAAAGGCAGTGCACTGGAGCAGCTAAGATGTGGATCTCCCACGTTACCCTGAGTCTACATGGGTTTATGCCTGAGCGTGCTTGCTGTGACCGCATGTCATCTCGCTGTTCATTGGGACATGGAGCAGGAGCTCAGACTTAGGCGCCTGGCCTCCATCTGTAAGGGGGAAACCAGACAGCAGAGGTGAGAGCTGAACTCATGGCGATCACTAGCCCAGCGCAGGGAACGTCCCTCTCGCTTCTCTAGGGACGTGATGGAGGAGACTTGCGTCTCTCCCCCTCCACGGCTTGATACCAGTGGCCGTGCTGCAGCATGCAGTGCCAAATGCAACTCCTCCCATCACCCCCAGCACCAGCACCCATCCTCCTGCTTTCTTCCTGGAGAATCCCATTGGCCTCCATCTCTGCCTCAACTTCTCCCCGAGTTCCTGGTGAAAGCTGAGGGGTAAATGGAGATGGAGTTCAGCCCGCTGGGCTGTGACCTCACAGTGCCCCTGCCCCATTGATTCTTGCATTGCCTGTGGCCGGAGGAGAAAGCCAGAACAGGGAGGGACACAGGTGGTGAGTAGTAGAGTCAGGGGAATGCAATGTCTTCCTAAACTGCCAGGCCACCCCTGCCCACACATTGCCTCCAGCCTTCCAGAGCCTCCTACGGGGGAGGGGGAGGGGGGAAAGGGGGGAGACTTGGTTTCCACAGGGGCAATGGGCGGGGTCTCAGACAAAAGGGGCAGGGCTTGTCTTCCTTAGCCCTAGGTTCGCCCATGGCCCATTGGGGAGGGACCTGTTCACCTCACAGAACGCTGCCTCGCAGGATCTGGCAGACACCCATCCCTGGCCAAAAAAGCAGCTTTGGAACACACCGGCCTGGTGATAAGGGGCCGTAAGCGGGACCCTGGCTGAGAGAGTGCCTGGAATTGAGGGCACTACATGCTAAGGAGGGGGGGGGGGGCGCTGCCCCTTGCCCTGAGGGCTCAGTACCCAGCGCAGGAGAGATGGGGGGAGGGATGTAGCAAGGGTTTGTTTGGAGGCAGATTAAGCTGGGGCTGCCTAGGCTTCTGGACACATTCCTCCTTTGGATCCCAGCGGGGAGGCGAACAGGGAAAAGAAACCTAGCAGGAATGCTCTAGCCCAGTGGTTCCCAATCTCTTCCAGCATGCGGTCCCCTTTACAATCTATTACAACTTCACGGATCCCTCTGCCTGAGGGAGGGGGGGAAAAGGGAAAAGAAACATAAGGATTGGGCCCGGTTCTTCCTTTTAAACGTTCTACGGCCCCCCTGCAGTACCATCGCAGACCACCAGGGGTCCACGGACCACAGGTTGGGAACCCCTGCTCTCATTGCAGCTCTCAGCCTGGGATTGTGCCTTCGCCCGGGCTGGAAAACCGCGCGGAGCAGTCGGAGCACTGACCCGCTCCCAGCGTCCTGGAAATGGTTGGTCTGCAGGAATCCTCCCCGTTAAGAGAGGGACGATTCCTATTGGCTCGCCCCCACCCATCACCCACTGCCCCCCCCTTTCTCTCTGGCTTCCCAGACACCCACCTGCCCCCACAGAATGCGTCTGCTAATCAGCTGTCTGAACCAGTCCCCTGACTCCCCTCCCCCATCATTTCTCATCATTCAAGCTTCTCCTTGCCACCTGCATAGCTCTGCCTTACCCCGCTTACCTGGCCCATCACCACGTCCGAGGTGGCAGCCTTGCCAACATCATCCACCAGCTTCTCTCAGCCATCTCTGTGCATTCTTCCACATTGCCCCCTGGCCTGTGACCTCTTCCCCTCTGGTGCTTCCACTGCTCTACGGTCCAGAGCTGAACTTATACCGCAAAGCCTAGGCCACAGCGATGCTTCGCTGTGGTCACCTGACTCTGCCACCGGCCTGCAGGGTGACTTTAGGCAGCAGGTACCTGGGTGTTTAAAACTACCACTTTTTAAGCCCATCTCATGATTGTTGGCGCTTGACTTGTGAGGGAGGAATGCCAGGGGGTAGGTGAGGAATGCCAGGGGGTAGGTGTTATGAGCTGGCAGTCCACACCCTCCCGTACCTAAAAAACGTTGAATAATTCCTTTAAAATACAAACCAACCTTGGAAGCAAGTCACAATCTGTGCTACTGCAGGCCAGAGAGTTTTCTTTAAAGTTACCAAGGTTTCTTTTGCGCAGTTTCCAGAACTGTTCTAGATGCATTACAAAACATGCAGGGTACAAAACATGCAGGGTACAAAACCAAAATAAAATAAAATAAAAAAAAATCTAACACACAAACCACCCCCCCCCCCGCCAAAAAAACACAAATAACCCCTCCCCCGCAAAAAACTTAAGCCAGACCAAGACCACCAAAAAACCATGGTAGCAAATCTCAGAGCCCAGATCAACAGATTCTGGGGCTTTACACTGGGGCTAAAAATAGCCATGTGGAGGTTTTGCATGAGCTGGGCTTTGCAGCTGGGCAAGTTGCAAGAGAGATTTCAACACAGCCCAGCTGATTAGCAGAAAGCCCTTAGCTAGGTGTTTGTTTCTACTAGTGGTGCACGTTCTCAGTCCATCAGGTGTGCCTGATGGGTTCCTGACAAGTCTTCTGCTCCATCAACGACAATAAACTTTGAGCTGTGTGTGTGCGCGCTCCTCTGTCTACTGTGTTAACCATGCACAATTAGTCAACAATGCAGACACCGAGAGAGCCCCTAGAGAACACAAATCAGGTACGGATCAAAAGCACCAGGCCAGGTTTATTGCCAAGCGACATACAGTAATAGCTGTCAGCGAGCAAACTTGCCGCTGCGCCAGGATGCATATGTACGTCATGACAATGGACTAATTCAGTCAATACTATGGCTCCAGCATTGCGCCCCCCCCCCCCATCAGCCAAAGACCACTCTTCAGGGCACCCTTCTACACAGGCACAAACAAGTTTCACCTCCCTCTCACATATCAGGTTGCCACTCTGTTGCCTAGTTACCACCCTTTACCTTACACGGGGAGGGGAGGTTCAATTTAGGGATGTAAGCGACTGTTCGACTACCTGATACGCCTAGTTGACTTGACTACTTGCATTCCCTCCCCCTTTGCTGCCTATGGATCAGAGGCAGGAAGGATGAGGTGAGAAGCAGGAGCCAGTGCTGGGTGGTGCGGGCTTAAAAACCGCCTCCCTCCCCCGCCCAGCATCACCTTTGCCGTGCCACCAGCCTCCCCCTTGTTGCTGCCTCTATCAGAGGCAGGCAGCACGGGGTGGAGGCTGGTGAGGCTGCCGCAAAGCAGCCTCTCCCCATAGCAGGCCCATGGTCGCCATGGGCAGAGGCTGCTCCGGCAACAGCCCCTGTCTGCAGGGGGTGGGGTGGGGGGGGTGTCCCAACTCCATTCCCTACATGCCTCCATTCCATCTCCAGCTGGGCGCTGAACACCCCCCCCCAAAGCAAACAGTGAATACAGTCCCCACTACGTCACACCCAGCACTTTCCTTTATTGACCAATCATGTCATCGATATAAATTGTATTACCCATCTCAGCATCCTAGTTCAATAACTATCCATCATGCTGTCAATTCGGACCCTGTTTGAACCTGAGTTGGTTTGCTCTTGTTATCTGTGGGGTTGTGTTGGTACCGAGATGTTTCTTCGCTTTTTTCCCCCCTGGAAGAACAGCTCTTGTGCAAGAGGGGGGTTTTGCACAAGGAGCCGTATAGACGGCTCCTTTTTGCGCAAAAGCCTCTTGCGCAAAAAGCAGCCGCTTATTAATTATGCAAATGAGGTTCGGCAATATTCCATACTTGCCTCATTTGCATATTTCTTGCGCAAAACTCCAGCGCAGTGTAGACATGGCCAAGGTGTCCTGTTACAACCCCTCTGGAATGTGCTTACAGCCTGTGCCTAGCACCGCTGAGGTCTGAGTATTTCTGTAACATCAGCCCTATTCTTGCCAACTTCTGTGAGCAGGGCCTGCCACTCGCTCACAGCAGAACTCTATATTAGCCAAGTCTTAGACCTTGCTATCTAGACCTCAGGCCCCTCATCCAGCTTATGCTACCTGGGCTTTTGTTTCAGGCCCTCATCTTACCATGCACGCGCACACACACACACACCTCGGTGCACAAACATTTATTCCACACATGGATAGAAAATAGAGGGAACATCGGTCCATACCGCAATTTTAGCTCCAGAGCTCAAGCCCAAAGCAGCTGACCCAGGCTCTCAGACTCGCCCCCATGGTTTGTTTTTGCTGTGTAGACGTCGATTCCAGACTAAAGCATTCATGAGCTTAAAACAGACAGAATAATGTACCTAAAAATAATCTTTTCTTTGACTGTGAAATATTTTTTTTAAATGACATTTTTGATGGCAAGGGTTTAAAATAAATATTGAAACGGCTGTAAATATAAAGTCCAATGTCATTACACAATTCCTCACATGGAAACTGTGCCCACAGGTTTTGTCTGTCCTGCTATTGTGGCAGGGTCAGTCTCCCTCCTGAGACCCTGACCACTGTTCGGTCCACTGTCCCACCCTTTGAGGGCTGCAGCAGGGCCCTCACCTGCAGAGTTTTTGTTCCTGGGCCTTCCTGGCCCTTAGCATAAAGGATGTTGTACTGGGCTGAAGCCCTGGGCCAGTCACGGCTGACCAGATAGCCCTCTTCTTGCCCCGAAGGGCGGGGTGGGGGGGGGGGAAGGGAGCCCTTCAACACTGCCTGCTCAACTCCTCACCTTCCCCTGTATCCTTTAGCAGGGCTGGTGATTCCACCTGCTCCTCCATGCTGAGTCTCCTTAACACTCCTTGTTTTTCTCCTCTCTGCTCCTTCTCTCTCTCCCCTCTCCATCAGGGAGGGTTTTTAAAGAGGCCCGGGGCAACCCCAAGTCCTTTAACCTGCTCCTCACACTATAAATAAGCAATAAATGGTTTGAAGTTTATTCATACCCACAGGCATGCAGAGAATAAACCCCAACTTTTAATGTGTGGGGGTTGTGGTTGAATAGGAGGTTTTTTTTTTTTTTGTTCTATTTTTTAGGTGGCAGTTCAGATGGATACAGGAGCTGTTAAAAAAAAAAAAAGCCAAGACATTAAGTCTGTAATGCAAACCTGCATAATTTGTTTTTAAAAATGATATAACTACAATACCCAGGGATGAGCTAGAACCACATTGCACCAGGTACTGCACAAACATGGAACACGTTCTCCTTGCCCTGAAGAATGTATAATCCAAATATGAGAAAAGACAACAGATGGATACAGACAGAAAAGGGAGACAAGGACTAATGAGACACTATTATGCAGCACGATAGATGGCAGCATCACCCCACCAGCAGTCCAGCTGTTGTCAAGTTAATCAGCACTTAATCATAAATCGAGCCAGTGGGGAATTTTTCAGTTAAATGGTTTTTTGGAAGTTTTCACAAAAAACCCGCCCAGAGATCCCAGAATAGCCAACTGGCAGAGGCTTGGGGCACTCCCCACGTTCCAGTCTTTGATCTGTATTTGGGTTCCCACATCCCAGATGACTGGCTATTCCAGGACAGGAATGGGTGTTTGTGTAGGTTTTTCTCTCTCTCTCTCTTTTTTTTGAGGGGGGGGGAGAAAACTTATTCAGACTAAGGGCTCAGTTTTGTTCCAGTGCAGAATGGGACAGTATCTGGAGTTACTGCATTTTCAGGGGAAGGGGAAAGTTTCCCAGCCAGCGCTAATCAGATAATATACCAGTGAGGAGGCAGCTATTCAGTGGGGGGGGCTTGATACTAGATTCCAACTACCAGCCTCCCACAAATCAGCCTTGACTATAAAAATCTCCCAGGGACATTCTCCATCAGATTATACCAAACCCTGGCATGTCATGTCCCTCCAAGAATCTATCTGACATGATTATTGTGCATGTGGTAAAATCTGTTTTTTTCTATGATGCTAAACTCCACAGCAAGGGAGTCAGGGGAGAGGACAAGTTCACTGGGTCCCTGGGTGCGCACCCTTGAAGGGGTAGGACCTAGAGCAAAAGGGGAGGGGCTGGGACAGACAGCCCTCAGCATCACCTAGATGACCCAGTGCCCCCCTTTCTGCCACCGGCCCTCAGAGCCGGCCGAGTGCACGGCGCACAGCTCTGGCGCGTGCTTCAGCAGTGATTTTAAAGTGCTCAGGGCAGCGACCGCAGAAGCAGCAGCTGAGAGCCCCAGGCTCTTTAGAATCATTGGGTGCCCCCAGTCGGCAGGGCTGGAGGTAGCGTACACTTCAATGCGCTCAACACAGCGGCTGTGTCTAGACTGCATCCCTTTTTCGTAAAAGGGATGCAAATGAGACCTATCGCAATTGCAAATGAAGCGGGGATTTAAATCCCCCCCCGCTTCATTAGCATAAAAATGGCTGCCGCTTTTTTCCGGCTTGGAGCTTTGCCGGAAAAAAGCGCCGGTCTAGATGCTGATCTTTCGGAAAATAAAGCCTTTTCCAAAAGATCCCTTATCCCTCTTAAAATAAATCCCCGCTTCATTTGCAATTTCAATCGGTCTAATTTGCATCCCTTTTACGAAAAACCAGCTTGTTTTACTTGGAACAGGGAGTTCCAACGCCTGAACTGTGGGTGCGCTACGTTCCATAAGAACCCTGCACAACTGATTTAGTGTCACGTATCATGGCGCAAGATCTCCACCAACTAGGACACCCGTATCTCACCAGATCGGCTGCTAGGCGGCCACAGCTTTTCAGACCTTTATCTCCCACCTGCCCCCCTGCACCGCAGCTGCACCCTACTCATCACAATTCTGCGGTTGCACAAGGATGGAGTGGACCACAGATCTGATGCAAAATCCTCTGAGGTCCTTGGAGGAGCTGGCATTGACTTGGGAGGGGGCTGGATTAGGCCCCTCGCCTGCAGCGTCACAAACAAGGCTAAGGTTGCTGTTGGCTGCAAGCAGCAGAGCTCTGCAAATCTGCAGGTACCCGCAGAGAGTCACAGATCATCTTTGCAGATGCAAATATTGTGCCCGCACAGGGCTCTAACAAGTGGCCCTGAGCACTAGCTAGCGCGCCAAGGGACAATGGCAACACAAATGCGGTGAACTAACGGGAAGAAAAGGACAAGGGCTGGGTTGCTGGAGCAGCAGCTCTCGCTGCTGAGAATATGGGGTTCGTGCATGCTCAGAAGCTAGCGGCTAGCTGGTTCCCCGGCAGGCTCTGCTATCCCATCCCCGTGGGCAGAGGTGAAAGGAAGACACTGCACCCGGGTGCGCTGCTTAGGCAGCAAGGAGCTGGCCAGGACACGCTCCCAGCTGGGCTGCAGGGACTTCCTTCAGGCTGCCATGAACCTCCCCCCGGGGTACAACCCAACAGTACCTGTAAGAAAGGTAAGTTACTTGCACCTCTGCCCGTAGTGTGGATAGGAGGCACTGCAGGGATTTGCGCAGGATGGGGGAGGGGGAAGGGGAGTGTCCTAGAAAGCAGAGGGTTTTCAAACTTTTTTTCTTGTGACCCAGTTGGGGAAAAGCCCAATAAACGGTATCGATTTAGAGCGTCCCCCACGTGGCTGCCGGGAAAGCCTCTTCCTTGCAGGGCTCCCCTTCCTTGCTTCCAGGCAACTCCCCTCCCCCACTGCGGAGCTCCCCGGACGCTGCTGGGGAACACCCCTCCCCTTTGCAGAATCCCCCTGCTCCCTTGAGCTCTGGCTGCCGACCCAGGGATCCACATTCGGCACCCCAGGACTGGGTCGCGACCCGACCTTTGGGAATCACGGCTCTCAACATCTCTCTGTCTGAGGGTTTTGTATAGCGCCAGCTCCTCACATCACTGCCCCCCATCCACCTTCCTCCAGCCCCGCACAGCTGGCTTGGAGTCCCAGGCAGGGAGGAGGGGGAATTCCCAGACGTCATGCCAGGAGAGCTTTGGGAGTGGGGAGGGAGACTCAGGCGGATGCACATGCAGGAGTTGGCCTGCTTGGAGCACTCCCCCCCCTCCGCCCCCCAAGCAGTCCGTGAAACAGGTGTACCCGTGCAGTAGCAGCAGGGGGAGGCTGCTATGAAGGGAGGCTGCTGGAAGGGATGAGAGTCACCCACCTGCTAGGCACATTGCTGTGTGGCCTAGGGGAGCCTGTCCTCGTACCGTCTTTCATAGCCTGCGTTGCACACCCCCAAGCTGAGTCGGATGGTAACGGGATCTTGGGGAGTCATTCCTGGGGGGGAGGGGAGACACAACGTCAATGCGGTTGGTTTGCTGGGAGCGTCAAGGAGCCTGTGTCATTCCTCCGCAGGGGAGGACACCACGGTACAGCCCGTCCTGCCGGCTCTCCCCAGAGCGCGCTGCCACTAGCCAACTCAGAGGGGCCACGGAGGGGATCCAGCCAGGCGAAGGGAACACAAGGGACTCTCACCACTCAAACCAACTGGGCACCTGTGTGAGAAGACAAGTCTCCAACCCAGGCCATCTTTTGCCTGCCACCACCACTCGGCAGCTTGCTGGGATCCTCGCTCACCACAGGCCCCTGCCGTGAAGCTCCCCGCTGTAGGAGACGCCCAGCCTCTCAGAGGGGCTAACTCACTGTTTACACCAGGAGGAGACAAGACACAGGGGCTGTCCGAGCTACTAGGTGAGTCCTGAGCATGCAAAGGGGAACCTGCCTTCTCAGCTGACTTCGGTGCCCTACGTTCCTCCTGCCCTCCGGGCCAGATCCTTGCTGGGACACCCCCCACTCTGCCTCTCTCTTTCTAGCTTGTGACTCCGGCTCCCATTCCCAGGTCTGTCTGCCTCCATCCTGGTTTATGACAGTACCCAGCTTCTCCCACCGAATGGGCAATGACTGACCATCCACCCCGACTTGCTCAAATGCCACCCAACCTCCAGGCTTCCATGGCATGGACCTAAGATGCCTCCTGGGGCAGGTTGCCCTGCTAGTAAAAGGCTGAAACATTTACTGACACCACCAGAGATCCCCCAAGACACAGGGACATACTGGATGGCCCCGGGCGAAGGTGTTCTCCTCAGAGCTCCCATGCAGATGCCTCCTCCCGCTTGAGCACATGGGCTCAGCTTCCCATAGCTACGGGCAACAGGGAGCAGCCAATCTACAGGGCTCTGAGCCAGAGCGCTCGAGGTAAAGAGCAGCTCCTAATGCACTACCCTGAAGGCCCGCCATCTCCATGGCTTGTAAAAAGGGACGCCGCTGTACCCCTTCCCCATTCTAATTTCCTGATCATGTGCCCCCATCCCATCCCAGCCTCCCAAATAGCTCCGGGGCTCAGCTCCACCCTCTATATGCCAGTGTTTCTTAAACTGTTCTGCAGCACACCGGTGTGCCACGAGGCAGTCGGAGGTGTGCCACGGAGAACAGAATTCAAAATGGCTCCCCTTAAAGGGGCAGGCGACCTTTTTTTTCGAATAACTTTCCCCCAATCCCCTCCCCCATTTTTTTTTTTTTTTTGGCTCAACAAAAAATTCTTGGTGTTCCCCATAAAAAAAATTGTTCGGTGTTCCTCGGTCTTCAAAAGTTTAAGAAACACTGCTCTATGGCACGTCTCTGGTTTATATATCCTTCTGGTTCACCCCCCACTCCTGGCTCTGCTTTGATCTCTACACCCAGCTCATGCTTCCGCATCTCCTTCCACACACCTGCCTCTTCTCATCTGCACCACCCAGCAAGACCCCCTCCCACAATGACTAGCCCTGTGTGACCTCAGACCCCTACAGTACCTTCTTGGCCCTTCAGAACTTCTCTCAGAGCTCTGCAGGCAGCTCTCTTGACCTCCAGTGTCCCCTCTGGCTGGCCTGGGCTGTAAACTGCCGCTTCCACCACCAGTTCCTGGAAGCCACCATCCAGCAAGCACTGCATTCTCCTGAGTGCCCCCGCAGCCTGTTCTGGTTCCATCGGCTGGTGCTGCAGGTCCGGCTGGATCATCACCAGGACCAGAGCAGCTGGCATGCAGGGAAAGAGATTCCTTAAATTCCAGAGTGTTTCATCCAGGTGTTCCCACTGCATGAGCTGCCTCAGGGTGGCGGCTTGCCACAGCATGAAGACCAGCTGTGGTTCCATCTCCGGCTCTTCCTCCTTGATTTGCTCCTTCTGGTGGAGTTTGGCCTTTAGGTCAATCCCTCTGAAGAGTTCCTGGGCAAAGTCCAGCTGCACAAGGGGGACTGACTCATGGACATCGTCCATCTCCATGACTAGCACCTGTCCATTCCGCCTGCCCACAGCGTCCAGGAGAGTCAGGAACTGCCAGTGTACTGGCTCGGACGGGGAGCACACAGGGGTCTCCTCTAGCAGCTCCAACTCCATCTCTTCCTGCCAGACTTCAGTGTGGCTAGAATGACAAGTGGTTTGTTACATGGCGCGTGAGGGACGCCCAGGACAAGGTTTCTGGGTACAGAGAAAACGAAGATTCTGTGGGTCCCAAGCCAGTTCAAGCACCGCTAGCACCCAAAAATCGCAACGTCAACATTACCGGATGGGTTGGTTGCCAGAATCCAAGCCTGCCCAGCAAGCCCAAGCCGCCGCCTGCACCACACCTGCAGGGACTTAGCATCGTGTAGACATAACCCACTCCTTGGTAAGCAGTTCAGATAGAAGTTTATTGAATAAAGGATCAGAAGTCTTGCAAAGAGCAAAATAAGATCATGTGAAACCTTCCACAAGAGGATCAAAAAATTGGTCATTGCCATGTGTTTTTTTCCTGTGAGTTAGCCATGGCACTGGAGGTGCAACACATGGATTATCTGTACCAGGGGTGGCCAACATGTGGCTCTAGAGTCATCGGTGGCTCTTTTGAAATTAATGTGGCTCCTTGCTCAGACACCAACCCCAGGGCTGCAGCTACAGGTGCTAACTTTCCAGTGCTCAACTCCTGGCTCTACCTCCTCCTCCAAGACCGCCCTCGTTCCTTCCCTCCCCCACAGAGCCTCCTGAGTGCCATGAAACAGCTGACATCAGTGGGCAAGGGGCCGGGGAAGGAAAAGGAGGTGCTGATTGGCAAAAAATGCTGCAGACAGGAGAGGAGGCACCTGATGGGGACTGCTGACAAATTACTGTAGCCCTCTGGCAATGTACATTGGTAAACGGTGGTTCCTTCGCAGGCTTGAGTTGGCCACACCTAATCTATAGTTTGTGCGTTGGCCACACCTAATCTATAGTTTGTGCACCCTTCTCAAGAGGCAAAACAAAGAGCAATTGCCAGTCCAGTCCAGACAGGAGCTCATCCCACATGGGATCTCATCACTGTCCAGGAACAGGCTCGAATCCAGGTGATATGAAAACTTGGAACCACCACCGGGAAGTTTTACTAACTTCTTCAGGTGACGGTTGGCTCATAGCTGGAGGCACACCACCTCTCTGCCACCCCCCTTCCCTTTAAAAAAAATCCTTGCTCCTGTCACGCATGTGTCACATCCCTATAAGCTCTTGGGCTATCTTGTGGGAGAGTAGCACAGATTGTTTTGCTTAAAGCTATCCATTTTCAAATTGCTGCCTTTCAGCTTCCTGGCATCCCCCTATTTTCAGGAGGAGAGAAGTCAGCCAGGGAGAGCAGATTTTACCTTCTCAGTCTGTACCATTTTTCTGCATCTCTATAACCAGGGCTCGACAATTAGTGTAATCTACTTGCTCGTGGTGAGTAGATTACAAGCTGGCACAGCCGCACAGTGCGCCGAACTGCACAGCTGGCGAGCCCTGTCTATAAACCTCTCACTTGCCCCTCAGGCCACTTGTCTGAAAATCTGCTTTGTCACCTCTGACCAGCTTTAATTTTGGCAGCATCTCTTTAAAGAAATCATTTAAATAGTGCGTGAGACAATTAAGAGCCCAAAGTTCTGCCTTCAGGGCCTCCGACAAGGTGAAAACACTAGGCTACCCTGCCTGCACAGGCAAAGGAGGGGAGAGAATGGCAGGACAAGGAACAATGGTCTCAAGTTGTGGTGGGAGAGGTCGAGGTTGGATATTAGGAAAAACTATTTCACTAGGAGAGTGGTGAAGCACTGGAATGGGTTCCCTAGGGAAGTAGTGGAGTCTCCATCCCTAGAGGTGTTTAAGTCTCGGCTTGACAGTCCTGGGTGGGTTGATTTAGTTGGGATTGGTCCTGCCTAGAGCAGGGAGCTGGACTTGATGACCTTCTGAGGTCTCTTCCAGCTCTATGGTTCTATGATTCTAAAATACTCTCTCCTAACAAGGGTGGTTGGGACAGATTCATACTTCTCGGACCACATATAGACCTGAAAAGGAATACAGTAAAACTCTGATGGTCCGGCACTCCTGATAGTCCTGCACCAACAGGAACCTGGAAGTGCTCCAGGCAGCCGGACCATTGGAGCTGCTCTGCCCCCACTTCCCCGATTCAGCCGCTGCTAAAACTGACCAGCAGCTGAATCGGGGAAGCCTGGGACAGAGCAGCTGGAGTGCTGCCGGGTTGGTCCCGTAGCGCTGCCCCTCGGGGCTGCGGGACCCAAACCAGCAGCACCCCAGCTGTCCCCGATTCAGCCGCTGCTGAAACTGACCAGCGGCTGACTCCAGGAAGCCGGAGGCAGAGATGCTCTGCCCCGGCTTCCTGGAATCAGCCTCTGATCAGTTTCAGCAGCAGCTGACTTGGGTACACCTGGGACAGAGCAGCTGGGGTGCTGCCAGGTTGGTCTCGCAGAGCCAAGGGTTAGCGCTACCAAACCTGGCAGCACTGCAGCTGCTCCGTCCCAGGCATCTGGATTCAGCAGCTACTGAAACTGACCAGCGGCTGACTCCAGGAAGCCTGGGGCAGAGCAGCTGGGGGGTTGCCGGGTTGGTCCAGTGGCGCCAAGGGGCGGCGCTACCGGACCAACCCAGCAGCGCTCCAGCTGCTCTGCCTTAGGCGGCCCTCATTCAGCCGCTGCTGAAACTGACCAGCAGCGGCTGAATCACAGATGCCTGGGGCAGAGCCGGACTATTGGAAGGGGGGGGGGGTTATGAGGGGTCTGGGGTGGCATCCCCCCTCACCCCACCCCACCCCCTTCATAGCCCCCCCTTCTGATAGTCCAGCAAATCTGATAATCCGGCACCCCCTGGGTCCTAAAGGTGCCGGATTATTGGAAGTTTACTGTACCTCACATTGCACTACGCACCAGAAAAAGGATAATTAGTATTTCATAGATTAGCAGCAGTCTCACTGCCAGGTAAAGTCCCTGCTTTCCTAAGCATGAACAGAGGGCAACATTCCATAAACACGTGACTATCAATTTTCAGCATCTTAAACAGGGTTACTATACCTGATGGCTGGCTTACTTGTGTTACCATGTGGAGAGGAAAGCTTTTTCTAATGATCTCACAACCAGTTTGCAGTAGGCAAATTTGCTGGTCAACTGTATGTTCATTGGCCAAACTATATCTGATGTCACAATCCCACTCTTTCCCAAAATGACCTGTTAGTCTTGAAATCAAATAGGAGGGCAGGAGGCGGAGGGCAGAGGCAGTCCTGGATTGGGGGAGGGAGACATGCTCCTAGCTAGCCTGTCACCGGTCTGGTGACTTATGCAAAGCGATTCCATTCCACGCACATCCCATTTTCTTGGTACAACCAAACCCTGACTTTGCTTTAAGTGATAGTAAGAGGAAGCTGCCTACCAAACCCGGTGGTCCTTCTAGCGCTTACCGTTTAGGAGGAGTTCTTGAACAGACAGACGAACTCTCTCAAATATATAGATTTGTTTTATGGGTAAAGCCAAGTAGCCCTGACTCAGGGCCCTAATATGCTAGGCACATTGACAACTTTTGCCCCAAAGAGCTTACAGCGTTTTTCCCCCTGGATGCTTAACAAGCCCAGCTGGAAACGTACATGAAGAGGTAAATTCATTGCAGTATCAGATTTTTAAATAAGCACTTTTGTCAAAAGTCTAGTGATAATCACTAAGTAACAATCCAGGAAAACACCGAGTGAAGATTTGCAAGAGAGGAACTGTACAGAGAAAGTACTCAGCTGTGATGGTGGAGAATGAAGGGATGTCAAACAGGATGGAGGTGTGTATAACTAAATTACATAAAGTGAGTTGAGAGACAGGTCACAGCAAAAGAGAATTGATCAGAATTGTTCGGTTTTTAGTGATTATCCTTTAAATGTGAGCTGAACACGTTGGAATCTTAGCAAATAAATTGAGTTTTGTATTACAGCCAAAATTACAAACTGTAACTGCAGAACTGTACTATATACATTGATTGTTAGAAGAGTTTTCAACTAGTGCAAGAGAAACAAAACTTTGAGTTTTCATTTCAGTAAGCCTACATTTTTTCAAATATTGTACATAAGTTGCATTTGTTTCACTTTATATGCTCAATGTTGAACTTTTATTAAAGAGTGCTCTTCGATACCACGATGGGAGTTATAGAAAAAACACCATGGGAAGATATTTTTGTTAGTCTCTAAGGTGCCACAGGACAAAATTTTTAAATTACATTCACTGTGACTGATTTTTCTTTCAAGAAGTGATCATCTTTGAATACTTTGGTTAGTAAATAATCCAATTCCCCCCCTCACTTATCACTTGCTATTAGATCACTGTCCTGCTGTTTTGTAGATTATGTAGCACTTGTACAAACAACTCAAAGTGAACTAATCCCCCACAATAACTGAAGGTCATAAGAAATAAATATAAAAACAAAGTATACAAAAAGGGAGTTTCTGAATTTTATTTTCCGTAAAAATTTAGACCCTAGATGGATACAGCATCTGTAAAGAAAAAAAAAACAGGTTAGAGATCTCGTTATTCAAACTAAAATGTTAACATAGTCCTAATTAATCCTTATCTGAATTACCACTACCCATTTGCAGAGCATTCTTTGAGAGGGTTACTGGCCAACAGGATGGAGAGAAGCAGCAGGCATGGTGCATCTTCATTTTAGTAAGGCCTTTGACACAGTCCCATATGACATTATCATTGGGATTAGCCTATATGAAATCACTTGAAGGTAGGTGCACACAACTGGTTGAAAGACTGTACTCAAACAGTCGTGATCAATGGCTCACTATTAAACTGGGAGGGTGTATCCGGCTGCATGTCACACAGGGGTCTGGGTCCGGTACTAGGTGGCCAGGTTGGTTGGATTCAGGCTTTGGTCCCTCATCCTGGGGCCATGTAATAATGTTTGATGTCAGAAGGAGCTCCTGGTGCAATGAGTGTAGGGAACCGCTGTTCTACAGGGCAATCAAAGCTGAGCAGCGTCACATCTTACTCTGATGTTGTTCTTGACAGTATCACTATGAGGACAGTGTGTAGAAGAGCCACAGTTTGTGTGGTTCTCCTGGAGGCGCATGGGTAACAGCACAAGTTTGGGGTCCACCACTGGACTGGAGAGCGATTCATTTAGCCCTCAGCCAGAAGGAGGGGTGATATGGTAAGGGCATTTGGGTAACGTAAGAGAAAGAAAAATAAAGACTCCAGAACATCCTCAACCAAAAAAGGGGAGAGTGGATTAGAACACAGAACATAAAAGACTGGAGAAGAAGAAATAATTAGATGTACAAAGTTTAAGGGAGAGGGAAAAGAAAGCCAGAATCAATAATCTTTCTACATGCACCTATCACAGACCCTGTATAAGCGGCACACTGGAAACAGGAGACAGGTAACTTCTGTGTCTTTCCTCACCAACAATGTAACTTTTTTTTAGTGTTCTTTAAAAATCTCCTATTCGAAAGGGTATAGTTTAGTTAAAGTAAAACCTTCACTATGGGTTTCAAGCTATTAGGAAAAACCAACTCACTACCAGAGTAACTGTACTCACCACTCTGATTCTGTGCCCAATAGCCTTGGCAGGAAGATTGGATCGGAACTTGGCACGAACCATGCCACTGTTTCCATGGGCACGTGTTACCTTCCCCCAGATCACTCGTGTTCTGTTGGGCTTCCCACCAGGAGTCACGGTGTTGCTAACAAACAGAAGACAGTTACCTCAGCATTCCACTCCTAACCTAGTGTCAGCCTACTCAGTGGCATATTAAAAACACCATCTTTTAAAAGAAGTTTCCTTCCCTCTATGTCATGGGCCCCTTGGAATAGGACTATTTATAAGGTCACCCACAATGCAGATTTTCTTTCATCCAATCTAAGAGAAGAGCACATTCTAAAGAGACTTTTTGGTGATCTCAGTGTATGAATAGGATGTTTGGACTGGAAATACAGCAGGGGAATGGGTTAAAACCCAAACAGATGCACAGAAACGTGTCTGGACATTTATCCCATCAAACTGTGAATAGACCTGATCATCCCTTTACGAAATACCCTTCAAGCACCAGTCTTCAACCTGGTTTATATTAATCCATTAACGTAGAGAGTTAAATCAAACTAAATAGATAAAAGCCATGTGGCAGACTTGTTGAATTGTGTCAAAACAGAAATTTACACCAAATTAACTAAATCTATTCAAAAAGCAACAACCAATATTGCATACTAGGGATGTTAAAGCGTAGTCAACTATACAATTAACTGATAAACCTGGGTTTATTGGTTAATCCTGTCGACTACAAGCATTCCCCACTCCCTCTCTTGCTGCCTCAGACACAGAGGCAGCAAGGGAGAAAGGCAGAAGCGAGCTTTCAAGCCAGCTACCCACAAGCACTGGATCCCACAAAGCTGCTTCCTCGTCCCCACTGGTGTTTCTGGTAGAGAGTAGGGATGTTACATAACATGTAATTGAATAGTTGTGTAACTGCATTCAATTTTAGTAGTTACACAACTATTCGACAGTCCCTGTGGGCGGGGCTGGCAGCCAGTATACTCTAGGCCCCACTCCTGGGGAGCCCCTGCCACACTATGGCAGCAGGGCAGAGGCAGCAGCCCCTGTTCGGGGAGGGGTCTGAGATCCCCACAGATAGGGGCTGCTCTGTGGGATGCCTGAGCAGCATCCCCTGTCCCCAACCAGTAAGGGGGCGGGAGCGAGGTGGCTTCACGGAGCACCAGGGAGCTGGCTTGTATGAGGCAGTATGGGAAAGGGGAGAGAAATGTCTGTAGTGGACAGGATAAAACCAGGCTCATCAGTTAATCATGTAGTTGTCTAATGATGACATCCCTAGTAGAGAGGCAGCATTGCAGAGGGGGCAGGCATGAGCCGGTACACGGGGGAAGCTGGTTCTCCACGTGTGCCAGCTCTGCGGAGGCACCTGCCTCCCTCCGCTGCCTCCCTGAGAAGCAGCTGGAGGGGAGGGGGAAGCTGCTGTCTCTATCAGAAGCAGCAGTGTATGTGTGTGGCCACAAACAGAGGATGTGCTGTGGGATGCCGAAGCAGCTTGTCTGTGGGGAACTTAGGCCCCCCATGGATGGGGCTGCTGCTGCCCTGCACTGACAGCAGTGCAGGGTGGCAAGGGGCTCCCTGGCACTGGGGGCGGGAGCACACTGGCAGCTGCCCCCACCCTGGGGACTACTGAATTTAATAAACACAACTAATGTGATGTGGTTACACAATTATTCAATTGCACGATAGCTAACATCCCTATTATACATTAGAATTCTTTTTCTACATGCATGTGGGTAAAACTGCTACATATAAGCCTAATAGAGTGACTGCATAATTTTGTTTCTATAATTTCAAAACCGTATTCTCAGAACTCAGCAGTTTACAAATTAAAATAGCGGCTTGTAACTCAAAACACGTAGCTTTTGAGGTATCAACTGTACAATAAATTAATATGCCAATTTTATATTTGACAGCACTGTAAAACACAGTGTATTTCCCCTTTGATGTGTAATAATGTGCATATTTGCTATCTTTAGGTGCCATATATTAACATTCTATGCCACTAGGAGCACATTTCAATTTAAAGACACATGCAACAGTAATGAGACTTCACATCATGTAATAAGTCATGAATTCAGATTACCCGCATTAAAACACACACACACACACACACACACACTGCACAACCTACTTCTATTAAAACACAAGAAGCCACTATGCTCTATGTGCATGGCAAACTATCAAAGGGGAGAAGAGGGCTTCTCAGTGCGCATGCGCTGATGCCCCCAATTCTTCTAGATGTACTAATCTAAAAGTTTTCAGTCTGAGACACCCCACTGACTTTAACCATGGAGGAAAAAAAAGGTCTCTAGAGATGTTCTGGCCCTTGAATTGAATCAAGAAATACAATGGAAGCTGGAGAGTCTCTGGAGCACAGGGGGGGAAAAGCGACCTCTGTATGAAAAACTTCAAATGGAAAATTACATTGTGCACTAGTGTGTGCTGTAAAGCTGTGGTTTTCAACCTTTCCCCATTTGCAGTCCCCTTAAACATTTTGATTACAGGTGCAGACCCCTTAGGAAATTTAGACACAGTCTGCAAACTCCCAGGGAGCCACTGGACCACAAGTTGAAAACCACTGCCTTAAAGTAATCCAGTCAGGAGGTAACAAAGGCTCAGCCATAGGAAACTAGATCCACATCAATAGAAAAAGTCAACCTCCTAACTAAGCAAAGGGAAACTTATCAAACCCATAGTACGTGTAGGGTGTCCATCACCACTGCAGCAGCAATTACGCTCAACAGAGATACGCATGCCCAGAAGCAGATGAGCATTTATTAAATCCCTTCAGACTACAAATCAAACCCTCACTGAAGTGGACTGATACCTCTGCCACTTACAGCACCATAAAGTACCAGCGAAGGACACTTCAGTCCCATCCATTACTGACTGGATTTCAGTTCACACCAGTGTCCTGGAGGGGTGAAGATTCATGACCAACCCATCCCTTTTACCAGTCATTTCCCTCCTAAAGCAGCATTTCTCCAAGAGCAATCAAACTGAGGTTCGACACATGATCATTTAATAACTGAATTAATGTGGTGCCTAAAATTGTGAAACTGAATACTCAATCCCCAAACTCAATCCAGTCTTGCACAAATCTACTTGGCCATTTTATTTTGTTTCACCATTTTCATGGCAATAGGTATACAAATGCATTTATGGTTGCTTGACAAATATTCATGACAATTTTAAAAGGCCTATTTAATATAACAATAAGGAGCTCAGATACTTACTTTTTAGCTTTATATACATAGGCACACCTCTTGCCCAAGTAGAATTCAGTCTCGTCACGGGCATAAACGCCTTCAATTTTCAGAAGGGCAGTGTGCTCTCTCTGGTTTCGGAGGCCACGCTTATAGCCCGCAAAAATGGCTTTGGACCACAGTCTAGGAAACATTGAATATATTAATGAATTGCCAAACACTAAAGCATATTGCATGCAAATAAGATTTCTGACAAAACTTTCTGAAATAGATACAAGGATAGAAAGCATATAGGGAAAAAGGACAGTACACTTCCCCTCACATGAGCAAATTTATCCCCAATTTCACGAAGTGCCCAATTTCCTTACCACAAGACATCAATTATAAAAATATTGCACTAGCCTTCTTCCCTCCTGTACTCAAGAGACACTAAAAAAGATGGATGGTTCATGTTTTTAAAAACATGACCACTTGTCTCAGTATCCCAAAGGAACACAGAATCTTCTGTACACAGTGAAATTAAGTCATCATGTCAAACAACCTAATTAAAATGTGTTTTTTCCTCCCTCTCCCTCTCTACAATGAGATCAGAATCGCATCCCAGAGTCAATGAGCAAGAGAGAACACAACCATGTCCACTATGAACACTGCAAGTCCTTAGTACAATTCAGGACACTTAAAATATGTTTTAAGATCCTCAATATTGATAAATGCAAAGTAATGCACAGTGGGAAACAATCATTACTATATACATAACAAAAAGATATATTGAATTGGGAAAGGAACATAACTGGCCATTTAAAATTATTAGGAGTATGGAACAGTTTCCATATGAGAAATTAAAGAGAAAGCGCCTTAAAGAGACTAAGATAAGGGCTTATGGGGCAGATATAATAGTGGTCTATAAAATCATTGTGAGGAAAGAGTGAAAGACTGTTATTTATTCCTTCTCACAACAAGAACTAGGGGTCACCAAATGAAATTAATAGGCAGCAGGTATTAAAACAAAAGGAAGTATTTCTTCACATAATGCAGTCCAACTATGCAACTCCTTGCCAGAAGGAGCAGCGCCCCACCAGCAGCAGTGCAGAAGGGTGACAGCATTATACCATACCACCTTTACTTCTGCATTGCTGCCCTCAAAGCTGGGCAGCTGGAAAGTGGTATTTACTGACTGAGGGACCAGCTCTGCAGGCAGCAGTGCAGAAGTAAGGACAGCAATACCAACCATGCCGTCCTTACTTCTGAGTTGTGGCTGGTGATAGCTCTCCCTTCAGAGCTGGGCTTCTGGCTCGCAGCCACTCTCTAGCTGGCCAGCTTTGAAGGCAGAGTCTTCACCAGCAGTAGCACAATAGGGTAAGCACCACCGCAATGCCCGCTACAATAACCCTGTGCCTTTACCCACACCCCCATTCATGTTCCCTCTAGTTTTTTTCATCCCTGAGGAAAAATGAATTTTCTTACGTGCACCAATATGGAGCTGATGTGTGAAAAAAATTCATGTGGCAGGGATGGACAGAAGTAGTTCTGAGTGTGGGAAGGGGCTCAGGCCTAGGGTGCAGGACTGTCAGGGCTTTAGGGTGGGTCAGAGCTTAGGACTGGGACAGTGGTCTGGGGAGCAAGGGATCTGGCTGGGATGCAGGCTCCAAGGTGGGCCAAGGCTGAGACAGAATTGGGCTGCAAGAGTATTAGGGCTCCAGCAGGGAGTGTGGGCTCTGGGGGGAGGCAAGTTTCTGGAATAAAGGACGGTGCTACCAGGCTACTGAGAGACAAGGGGACACCCCCCCCCCCCCATCTCTCTCTCCTAGCAGCAGCACCTGTGCTGGGGGGGGGGAAGGGAAGAGTGTGTGTCACTTCTTTTGGCTGTGGCAGCTGCAGGGCTACAAGATAGGCACCACTCTTGTGGCAGGTTACAGCAGAGACTGAGCTGGGCCTAGGGGAAGGGCTGCTCCAGCCATAGCAGATCTTGGTGCAGTGGCTGAGTCTGGGCCTAGCCTTTCCAGTTCGAAGGAAAGGAAGGGGTGATCTGGGGCAGGGACACTGGCTGCATTTGGGCTGCGTCTCCCGAGGCTGGAAGGGAAAGTTCTCCTCTGGCTAGCAGGTCCCCACCTTGGCTAGATTACTTGAGCTCCTGCAGAGCCTAGCTGGGCAAGCTGCACAGCCACACAGCTTACACAGATCTTAGTCCACAATAGGGATTACTCAAATGAATGTGTAACTGCTGAAATTTCCAGTGGTTACATAGCAGGGGATGGGGCAGGTGGCTTTTCTGCAGCTGGTGTACATGGGGAGTTGGCGAGCTTCACCTGTTCCCTCTCCACTCTGCTGCTGCCTCTGATACAGAAGCAGCAGCGAAGGTGAGGAGAGAGGGTTGCATGTAACCGTGCACAGTAACCAATGAGCATGGGCTCATTGGTTAACAATGTACACAGTTACACTTTCACACCCCTAGTGCACAACCCCTTTTTGGGTCATGAAGGAACTCAACTATTCCAGCACTGTAAAATTTAAGTACATTACATCATGAAGTTCATGCTTTTTAAAATCCCATGACAATAAAATTGACCATGAATCTGAAACTGTCCTATCCATAACCAAACTGTAATGCAATTGATTGCATATGCAGTCTGCATCCACGAACAAGTAACTTGCAATTGTAGCTATCATTAGATGGCAGCCAACTTCTACCAACTCTTGACAGAAAGGGCTGGTTAACCATGTGTGGCAGCATGGGATAGTAGGAATTTAGACTGTCCCACAACATACTGATCCGAACACAACTGTGCAGCATAACAAGATTTTATAGGGGACAGATCTTTGGGATGGGAATAGCAATCAGTGCCAAGTACATCACAACAGAGGGTGAACACCCGGCTCTACTTAAGGCAGCCCACTCTGCAGGAGCCGAGGAGAGGATTTGCGATCCCCGGCCAACATGACAGCAAAGGACCAAGGAAGTGTTCAGAGCCCGTCGCTCACCTCCCAGACATGGCGTCGTCCTGAAGTCCTGCTCCCAGCAGGCCTGAGAGAGAAGCACGAAGATTTCAGCCGCCGCACTAGGGAGCCGGGCACCCCACGGCCGCAGCAGGCCCTGCCCCCCCTCCGCAGCGCCCGGCACGTCGCCGGGGGACCCGCAGCCTCCACAGGGCCGCAGCCTCCGGTGCTCCCCGCTAACCCCGGCCGGCAACGGGGGAGCCCAGCTCGGCACGGGCCGGGCTACGTTCGCCAGGCCGGGCCCCCCCACCCCGGGGGCTGAAGAGCCAGGGACCCCGTGGGGCTGTGGGAGCCGGCTCAGGCCGGGGCCTAGCACCATCCGCCGCGCATCGGCGCCATCCCGCCGCCTGCCCCCGCCACACGCGCCCCCTGCGCAGCCCGGGCCCCGCCGCACCTGCCCCGCCCCACGGCGACGGGAGAACCCCCCTGAACCCACCTCGGGACCTCCGCTCCCCGGACTCACCCCCGCGGCTCCGACCCAAGATGGCGGCGAAAGGGAGAGCGGCCACCAAGCATGCCGGGATATGGCATCGCAAGGGCCCTTGGGTCGCCCGCAATGACTGCCTGAGTAGAAAACGCGCCCGCGGACGGGTGAATAAAACCCAGCCGCGGCCCCACCCTCCCTCTCTGTCCCCCGCGCCCTTTGTGTGGGCACCTCCCCTGCGAGGTCGTGGTTCAGGGGTTGTGCCCGACAGGCACCCACGTAGGCAGTGTGACTGGAAGGTCCCCCTTGAGCTTGGTAGTTGCCATGGAGACCAGCTCTGTCCGGCCTGCGGCCTGTGCGTGAGTCCCCTCAGTGTCACTGATAATAGACCCGGGGGGGGGGGGGGGAGGGAGCGACCTGCCCAGTGCGCCCCCCCCGGTGGATAGCGGGGGGCCCTGGGTCCGAGCGCAGCTAGGGAGCAGGGCAAAGCCCCTTGGGGAGAGGTGTCCCATTGCCCCCCCCCCCCGTGAAGGGAGCATCAGGGGCCCAGCCCTGCCCCCCCTCCTGTGGCGCGCCCCTGGGGGCCGCCTGTCTCCCGCACAGGGGCTGGGGGAGGGACACACCCGGGCGGGGGCCACAGGACTGCCCCCCCCCCGGGGAGGGTTAAAGCCCAACCCGCCATGAGAAAGGGGCCGTGGCCCGGGGCCGTGGCGAGGGGGGCCACGGCCCCAAGTAGGGACGTGAAGGATCCGTTCATCGAAGGGTCACGTGGCCTCCTGACTTCTAGCCGGTTACTCCTCTTGATAGTCCCCGGGGGCGGGGCCGGCCGCCAGTGCGCCCTGGCCCCACTCCCAAGGAGCTCCCCCCCCCCCCCCCACACCATGCTGCTGCCTCGGATACAGATGCAGCAGCACAGGGCGCCAGGTAGGAGCTGTTCCCTGAGAGGAGCCAGTTTAAAAGTCATCTCCCCTGGCTGCCTGTCACTGCTGCTGCCCCTGCTTGACACACGCAGCAGTGCGGGGTGGCAGCAACCCCCGTCTAGGGTGAGGCCGTCTGAGCTCCTGGAACTGAGCCAGGCTGCTTGCCTGCCTGGTGCCTAACACACTTTAAATGCAGAGTCGCAGCAGGGGAAGGTCCTGGAGCAGGACGGAGCTGGGTTGCTGGCCAGCCTGCTAAACAATTTACTGGCAGGGTGGGGGGAATTGCGTATAGTCTTTAGCATTAACCTATAAGCTTCTGGTTATATCAATTACACTGTTACATCCCTAGTACAAACCAGTGTGATCACACAAGCTCTGTGTGCGCCAAGAGGACTCTGCTTGGGTGTTGTGCCCACAACCTTTCTGCTGTATTTTGGCCATTTTTTGGGCGGTGAGTGCTTAGGAGAAGACTATCTTTCTATGCACCTGGCAGCCCCTGTGGCTTCTTCCATGCCACTGTAACAGTAAGTAACTTTAAAATTTACCTTTAATCCCTCATTTAGGCCTGGGTTGAGGATTTGGGCTTCATTGGAACAAACACATGTTTAAGTGATTTTCTGAAGAGGAGTGCACTAAGCATGCACTTAACTGCTTGGCAGAATCAGGGCCTTGTTGCTGATGCCTGTCCATGCAGCTAAGGCCACTGGAGAATTAGGGTAAATTTTTAAAAAGTGCCTTAGGGTATGTCTACACAGCAGCATTACAAAGAGGGCATCTACACTGCAAGTCATTACTTTGGAATAATGTCAGGCTGGAGGATTTCTTACTCCAATTCCTGTAACCTTCATATCACGCTTAAAATTAAGAGAAGTCAAAGGAAGAGTGAAGATTTCCTGCTGCGTAGACAGTGCCAAAAGCTGAATTATGTATGCAATTGCTGTAGCTCAAGTTGCGTAGCTTAATTCAACTTTTGCCCTCAGTGACTTAGCAGCTTAAACTCTATTTTCAAAAGTGACATTAGCTGAAACTTGGGCTTCTAAGTAACTAATTCACTCTTTAAAATAGGTTTTAGACTCCCAAGTAGCTCACATGCTTTTAAAAAATTTAACTGCCTCTGTGATAATCCCCTTACTTCTGAAGGCTGCAGATTTAATCTGGAAAGTCTCAGGGCCCGATGCAGTAAAGTATTTGAACACCTTTAGCACCTAACAAGATCTAGACATTTTTTTAAAAGCACCGGAGGAACTGTTTCAGGCAAGGTGAAAATGTGATGTAGACTTTTTGGTCAGGTTTGGCGGTCATGTTCACTGGGCTGTTCCCACAGAGAGACTATGAAAAGCAGTGCTGCTCTCTTTGCCAAATCCTTATTTTGTCAGCATCAGTGGATTTGGCTCTAGCACCATTGGATCTTGGAGAGGATCCAGTGTGGTGAGATCCAACTTTGCTGAAAATGCATGCCTTTGCACTAGCGTGCCCTCATAATATGACCCCTGCAAGAGCTTTACAGTCATTGAACTCCAGGCCAGCTGCTGCTTCTGGATTATTCTCACAGGGTTCTATAGTGAGGAAGCAGCAGGAAAGTTAGTACTGAAAAAAAATCTTGGTATTATTCTTTTTATAATAGCACCAGAAAGCATCCAAAGTGCCTCTTTGTATAGCCAAAGGATGTGATACCTGTCTTACCTGAAAAATCCCACAAGTTTCTAATGGGGTTGGTGTCTCAGACAGTAATGCCCCAAGCCCCTGTCTTCACCTATACTATGCAGGCTAAATTCCACGTAGGAGTTCTTCCATGCTCCCTCCCCACCCCCATTCAGTTCCATTTGGTTCTCATTCCCTTCAGCCTTTAGAAATTAGAGGCTAAACAAATGTTCTTCTTCAGAACAGAATCTACAGTGAGTCGCGTAAAAAGTCAAGAAGCCAAATTATTCTAATTTATCAGTATTTGTTGTTTTTTTTTAAATCAGCAACTTGCTTTCTAACATTTGTAGGGCTATTAATGATTTTGTACAATGTTACCTCTAATTTTATTTCATCCATGTGCAGATTTTTTCCATCCATGTGTGAAATAAATTTTCTGTGCTCCAAAGCATGTGTGAATGTGCACTACCAGTAGAAAGAAAAAACCTAGATGTGAGCACTCTGCTAGCTAATCAGCTAGGCAGCATCTGAATCCCTCCTGAGCTGCACAAGTGCACCGCTTACAGGGAACACTGGGTCTGTACAGCCATTGGCCAATAATGGCTTGCTGTTTTTTTTCCTGTAACAGTAATTCAGCTACCCCCTGAAGCTCCAAAAGCAAGGATGTTTCTGATTTAAGGCTCAACAGCTGCTCTGTGAACTCACCAGTCTGACTCTGCCAATATTCTGGCAAAACAATGAGTTAAGGAACAAGTGGCCACCTCTATGTTGAACTTCTTCACTGGTTTCCATCACTATCATCAATTCTTAATTGGCCAAAGGAGGCATTGCAGAGTTATGCAAGGTGTTTCCTGTGTTTCCCACCTCTGCAGCTATTTCAGTCTGCCAGGTGGTAGGACAGGAAAAGAAATAACAAGGCTTTCACGTGGCACTGTGTCTGCTGTAGTACCCAAAGGCTACCGGGCCACACCATTTATATGGTTGCTTTTAAAATTATTTCCAAACTTCCCCTCCCCATAGGACAGAAGGTAAAGCATATGATAACTTGTTCATCAAACCAGAATCTTGGGGGGATGCTGTAAGCAACATGCTTTGTCCTTTCTTGTTATTAAGACTGATCAAGGAGTTTGGATGAGTAGTACAATAATTAGTGTTGATGCCAGTGACTGAATCAGGATGGTAATTTCTGTGTGTATTGCATTAAAAACAGAATTCAACTAGAAGAGCTTCTAATTTGTAATATTTCTCAGTGCACCAGACAGTGGTTTCCTACACATCTATAATAGAATATAAAGGCTAGCAGAACTTACTGGTTTGGCACCAACTTCTGCTGAGTACATGGATATAAGAGGAAGCATATAGGAGAAGCAAAGACAACATTAGGCTTTAGAGAAACATTATGTTCCAGCGACGAGGAGTCCTGTGGCACCTTATAGACTAACTGAAGTGTAGGAGCATAAGCTTTCGTGGGCAAAGACCCACTTTGTCAGATGCATGTCATCTGACGAAGTGGGTCTTTGCCCATGAAAGCTTATGCTCCTACACTTCAGTTAGTCTATAAGGTGCCACAGGACTCCTCGTCGCTTTTGCAGATTCAGACTAACACGGCTACCCCTCTGATACTTGACATTATGTTCCAGCTTTAAGTTTCCTAAAAGTCATTAGTATCTTGAATTTATTCTCCCCTCCATAGAAGTTGCTGAGGGGAGGAGGTGAAGCTATTAAATCCTGACCACATATAGAACAAAATCACTTTTTCTTACAAGAACCTTCAACAATTTTATTATTCTTTCAAAAGTGCTGGCATATTAACATCATGGCTTTTTCACGGAGAATCTTTTGAATCATATTGTCATCTTTGCGGCTGCACACTTTATATAAACCAGATGCAAAGAGACTAGTCTTGTGTAGTTTAGACTCAACATTTAAGTTATGTTTAAAAATGTCAACATGAATAAAACATTTTTAATTTAAAACATATCTCCACACAACATTGTACTAGTGCACATTAACCCAAAGGGAAACTATCTAAGGCATTTATGACCAGCCAAATTCAGTCAGAGGGACTTACATTTTCCATTTCTTCCTTGGATTACTAGTTTCTGAACATAAGAAATAAATAATTTTTTTATTATCCTGATTTACTAGTCTAATTTCATTGTCAAAGTGAATAGAATAAACATACATGTGGATGCATTGGAGAGGGTCCAGTGGAGGGCAACCAAATTATTAGGGGGCTGGAGCACATGACCTAAGAGGAGAGGCTGAAGGATTTGGGCTTATTTAGTCTGCAGAAGAGAAGAGTGAGGGGGGATTTGATAGCAGCCTTCAACTTCCTGAAGGGAGATTCCAAAGAGGATGGAGAGAGGCTGTTCTCAGTAGTGACAGCTGGCAGATGAGGAACAATGGTGTCAAGTTGCAGTGGGGGAGGTCTAGGTTGGATATTAGAAAAACTATTTCCCTAGGAGAGTAGTGAAGCACTGGAATGGGTTACCACCTAGGGAGGTGGTAGAATCTCCATCCCTCGAGGTTTTTAAGTCCCTCCTTGACAAAGTCCTGGTTGGGATGATTTTGTTAGGGTTGGTCCTGCTTTAGGCAGGGGGCTGGACTCGATGACATCCTGAGGTCTCTTCGAGCCTTATGATTCTATGACAAGAGGAGGTATATTGCCATTGTTTTAACATTTTAGGCTGTAATTATGTAAAAGACACTTTTGCAATGTGATTTCTTTTGACAGTGTTCATTTAAGACTCATAGATTAATCTTATAACCATTAGTGATTATCTTTGAGATCTCATGGAGGATGGATGCAGTCCAGAAGATGGGAGAATCGCAAACATATTGCCTATCTTTAAAAAGAAGCACAAAGAGAACCTGGGAAATTATATATAAGTCTGCTTAACTTCAATACCTGGAAAAATACTGGAGCAATGTATTAAACAATCAGGTTGTAATTACCTAGAAAATAACAGAATAATAAATAGTAGCCTACATGGATTTGTCAAGAACAAATCATACCAAACCAAACCAACCTAATTTCTTTCTTTAATAGGCTTATTGGCCCAGTGGATGAGGTAAA
This sequence comes from Pelodiscus sinensis, assembly GCF_049634645.1. Lineage (NCBI taxonomy): Eukaryota > Metazoa > Chordata > Testudines > Trionychidae > Pelodiscus > Pelodiscus sinensis. Next base: position 50,774,936 of record NC_134720.1, read on the forward strand.
CTGTAGACATGACATATCTGGATTTTAGGAAAGCTGTTGACATGTTCCACATAACATAATGGGAAGATAATGGAGCAGGTAATTAAGGAAATCATATGCAAACACTTGGAAGGTAATAAAGTGATAGGGAATAGCCAGCATGGGTTTGTGAAGAACAAGTCATGCCAAACTAATCTGATAGCTTTCTTTGATAGGATAACGAGCCTTGTGGATAAGGGAGAAGCGGTGGATGTCATATACCTAGACTTTAGTAAGGCATTTGATACGGTCTCGCATGATATTCTTATTGATAAACTAGGCAAATATAACTTAGATAGGGCCACGATAAGGTGGGTGCATAATTGGCTGGATAACCGTAGTCAGAGAGTTGTTGTTAACGGTGCTAAATCCTGCTGGAAAGGGATAACAAGTGGAGTTCCACAAAGGTCTGTTTTGGGACCCGTACTGTTCAATATCTTCATCAATGATGCAGATATTGGGATAGAGAGTACGCTTATTAAGTTTGCAGATGATACCAAACTGGGTGGGCTTGCGACTTCTTTGGAGGATAGGGACATAATTCAAAATGACCTTAGCAAGTTAGAAAAATGGTCAGAGGTAAACAGGATGAGGTTTAATAAAGAGAAATGCAAAATGCTCCACTTAGGAAGGAACAATCAGTTCCATACATACAAGATGGGAAGCGACTGTCTAGGAAGGAGCATGGTTGAAAGGGATCTAGGGGTCATAGTGGACCACAAGTTGAATATGAGTCAACAGTGTGATGCTGTTGCAAAAAAAGCAAGTATGATTCTAGGTTGTATCAACAGGTGTGTTGTAAGCAAAACTCGTGAAGTCATTCTGCCGCTCTACTCTGCACTAGTTAGGCCTCAGCTGGAGTACTGTGTCCAGTTCTGGGCGCCACATTTCAAGAAAGATGTGGAGAAATTGGAAAGGGTACAGAGAAGAGCGACAAGAATGATTAAAGGTTTAGAGAACATGACCTATGAAGCCAGGCTTCGTGAACTGGGCTTGTTTAGTTTGGAAAAAAGAAGATTAAGGGGGGACATGATAGCGGTTTTCAAATATCTAAAAGGGTGTCACAAGGAGGAAGGAGAAAATTTGTTCCTCTTGGTTACTGAGGACAGGACGAGGAGTAATGGGCTTAAAGTGCAGCAGGGCAGGTTTAGATTGGACATTAGGAAAAAATTCCTAACTGTCAGGGTGGTCAAATATTGGAATAAATTGCCAAGGGAGGTGGTGGAATCTCCCTCTCTGGAGATATTTAAGAACAGGTTAGATAGACATCTGTCAGGGATGGTGTAGACGGAGCTTGGTCCTGCCTTGAGGGCGGGGGGCTGGACTCGATGACCTCTTGAGGTCCCTTCCAGTCCTATGATTCTATGATTCTCATAAGCATACTGTGGAAATGTGGTCTAGAAGAAATTTCTTTAAGGTGGATGCACAGCTGATTGAGTGGCTGTCAGCAAAGAGTAGTTATCAGTTATGGATGTTGATGTGTAGTGGACTATAGGATTAACTGATAAGCCTAGGTTTATCAGTTAATCTTGTTGAGCACATACATTCCCTCCCCCCCTTGCTGCCTCTGGATCAGAGGCAGCAGAGGGGAAGGGGAAGCAGGAGCTGGTGCTGCAGGAAGCCAGCTTAAAAGCCGGTTCCCCCAGCACCAATTCCTCAGTGCCACTTGCCTTCACCAGCAGCAGCAAGGGGGGGCAGGGGAGGCTGCTATGAAGCAGCCTCTGTCCGTGGAGAGTCACATGGACAGAGGCTACAACTAAAATTGGAATAAAAGGGAAATGATTCCCTTACAATAAATGACCTCCCAGAAAGTGTACAGACATCTGTGCTACATAGACTAAGCATACTAAGCTTAAAGTAGAAGGGAAAGGACAAATGAGGCACTCCAGAGAATTTCTAAGTGAGAAAATGATAGGGGATTTAAATTCTTATTTTCAAAAACTAAGGCAAAGCCATTAATCAGCAAAAATAATTAGGGAAGTTTGGAACTTATTTCTTTATGGTGAAAAAATTCAGATAGCTCAAAAGTTTATAGTCATAGGAGTAGTGTTTGATAATACATTTACTTGTACAGGTCACAGATAAAATATCATACAAAAAATGTAAAAGTAGGATGAGCGTACTCAGACATTTTTAGAGGGGTAGCCCAGTTATTCTATAACTGAAAAAAACATAAAAAACAATGAATAGTCTAGCAGCGCCTTAAAAACTAACAAAACATGTTTGTAGATGGTATCATGAGCTTTCATTGGCACAACCCACTTCTTCAGATGAATGAAACTGGACTTATTAAAGGTCCAGTTTCTAAATAATTAGGAGATGGGGGGAGGGTGGGTGGAAGAGAGAAGGAAAAAGAACGGAGGAATAAAAAGGGGAAAGAAATAGTCAATTAGAGTGACCATGCTACATGAAACTGATAGAGAAAGTGTAAATTGTTCTTAAATACCCATTGTTTGGTTTTTTATATTATTAGGATGTGGAATGTAGTGGGCCACCCAGCCAATGTCTCTAGTCATACCTTTCTGATAGGAGTCAAACCTGTAAATGAAGTTAAGTTCTAAGGCTTCCCTGTGTTGTTGGCTTGTGGAATTGACCTGAAACAATACATTGACTTTGAGATCCAGCATGCCTGGGCACTCATTAATGGATCTCAAAGTCACTGTATTGTTTCAGGTTACATTGCTGAGGGATGTGAAAAATCTATAAAGTAGTTAACCCTTAAACCTAACCCGTGATGTTACAGTGCTACAGCCTCTCTGGGAGGTGGATTAACGGAGGAGAATACTTTTGTCTTTTTAGTAAGTGGCTACTTTTAAGTCCTACTGGAGCAAAGCTGAACAGCTAGTCCCACGTTTGTGCATTTGGAACTGCATGAAAAAAATGAGAGAAGGAAAAAAACACTCTTTATGACCAATGACATTTCTGAGTTTATTTATGAAAAATGGGGCCAGCTTTGCAAAGTCTATACAGACCGATAAAAAGGTGACAGCACAAGCAGAATGGGGACAGCCTTCTGTGTTCCTAGTTTTGGATCCAGAAGTCTTAAAAGGCAGTTGAATTACTTGACCATTCTGACACGTGAACTAATGGGGATTATGCTGGCACTAACCTGGGTAAAAAATGTGCAACTGACATTCACTTGCATCTTTAAGGCATTATGACAATCAGAATTTGGAAAGAAGAAATGACAAGTGAAATAGTATTCCTAGTTAGGCTTTGTCTACACTACAAGTTTTTGCGGCAGAGAGTATGCTAATAAGGACGCATTAGCAACTCTGACATTAGCATATTTTCTGCCGATGCTTTTTGCGCAAAAAGCAGCATAGCTGCTTCCGTTTTGTGCAAAAAAAAAACCCCCTTTTGTGCAAGATCCTTATGCCTGAGCAGCTGATGTTGGCTGTCCAGCTACAGGTGGGACTTGAGCCACCACCCTGTGCAGCCTAGGTAAATGCCATATCCCCAAGCCCACTCAAGAACCCACATCACCTACCTACCTTATGCCGTGTTGACCGTCTGGTCACTCCAAGGATGGGTGGAGGCAGGGGTGGGACTTGACCCCACCACCGTGTGCTCTCCAGGTGAATGCCACAGCCTCTCCTCCCTACCTTCAGAGGGGCCCTTATCCTGCCTTCCTAATGTGGGAGCAAGCTCCATCCCTGGGGGAGCCTGTGTTGGCTGTCAGGATGCTCTCAGGGTGGGCGGGACCTTGCGCAAAAGGGCTTTTTTTTTTTTGGTGGAAAGCTGGTAGACCTGAGCTAACAAGTTATATTCATCTTCTGCCTATTTGAAACTAAATTCACATTCTAACATTAAATTAGTTTTTGAAAGTCCAGAAGTTGCTGAAGAAAACAACTCACTCTGATTCCAGTGTGGATACAGTACATTGCTGAATCTAAACCTCTGTGGTGTTCATGGAGCATAACCATGCCTCAATCCTGCTAATCACATTGAGGGGCATGGTTTGATCCATTTCCAGAGCGTGCTTGCAGACTTGGACTGTAATGTTTTGCAGGCCTCAAATGTTTGTTCAAGAAATTCTGAACATGGCCTAAGTCCAACACTAGACAGATAAGGACAAGTGGAGACTTCTGTTATTAGACTTTACATTAATACCCAGAAACCATAATCTGAATCAGAGTCCTATTGGGCTAGATTGCTATACAAACACAGTCTCTTTGGTGTGTGCACCGTGTACATGTGCAGTGGTGGCAGTTTCGTTTGTGGGAGGTAGGTTGTTAACATGGACCAGAAGCAGCTATTCAAATACCAAAAAATAATTCTGGAAACTTACTAAGCAAAAATAAAAAGTGTTCTTAAGATCTGGACTGGCATTTGCTTCTTTTTATTGAAAAATAAGCCACATAAATTTATAGTTTAAATTGTATGAGTCTCATCACAATTATTTTGCCTTTTAAAAAACCCACTACAGGTTGAACCTCTCAGCTAAGTCTACACTGGCCAGTCTTGTGCAAGAACATATGCAAATGAGGTGCTGGGATGAATATCACCGCATGTCATTTGCATACTTAATGAGCCACCATTTTGCACAAAGGGTTTTTGCGCAAGAACCGTTCTGCCGCTTATTTTCAGGCAGAACGGCTCTTGTGCAGTGTAGACTGCTCCTTCTTGTGCAAAATGGTGGCTCGTTTAGTATACAAATGAGGTGCGGCGATATTCATCGCCGTGCCTCATTTGCTTATGTTCTTGCGCAAGACTGGCCAGTGTAGACATAGCCCTCGAGTCTGGCAACATCCAAGGTCCAACGTGATTTCAATTAGTCAGATGTCCACTTATCATGGGTGTTGCTAAGTTTCCCACTGTCCCATAAAGTTTGTTTATAGCCACCAGTCCTGGCTCTCTGTGTTCTGTGCAGTTATTTAGCTTTAATTCACCTCTGAATGTCTTCTAAGAGCCCAATAAGCAGTGGAATAAATTTGTTCCAGATTTTAAAAAATGGGAGGCGAAATTTAATTTCTTCAGTCCATACATGGGCTCTTGCCTGATTTTCAAAAAGTGCTAAACTCCGAACAACTCATATTGACATCAATGGGATAATCCACAAATATTAGATGCAACGATGAGGAACAGTTTAAAGCCTAATTTGATAAAAGTGCAGCTTATGGAGTTCAACATAGCTAGCAAACCCCTTCGTTTTGAAAATGGTTGGGAGCCTACAGATCTCAGCATTAGATGCTCCAATATGAGCTGGAAGGCCAGGCCACTTTTCCCAATTTGGAGCACTGCACCAATTTGGCTGCCCATATATATCTGTGAATCTTTTGTTAATGTGAGTTAAGTACAGTCCTCAGGCTCCCACTGTGTTCAAATGTACTATGTTCCTTTAGGGGGAAGCCTGAATTCTGGGGTAATGAGGGCAGGACAGGGTATGCTTACAGTTAGAAAAGAGAGGAAAGACTGCAGATTTAAGGCTATTTCAGTATCTAGTATTACTTAAACGATTATTACTACACGCTATCTCTCATGTCATGTGCTGTGCTTGTTCCTCTTAGCAAGATCATGGCAAATAAAAAGATGGAAATAGTCTCCCCTCTGGAAGCTGTGCAAATCTGTGCTGTGCTGGAGGACTGTCTTGATCAGCTTGCTATTCTTGGATATATTATGCCAGTCTCCTATGAGGGCAGGACAGACATCAGCAATGTAGGTGCCTCTATTTTTCAAATTCTCTTATTTGCTTTCCTGTCTTTATGCTATTCCTTCTTACCTTCTTTTGACTCTTCTCAGAATGAAACGTTGATATATTTTCATTGTTACGCACCCTACGGCCCAGGAGAGAAGGAACATTATAAATACATCACCTTGTCGTTCAGTTGGAGAGTGATGTTAATACTTACATTGCAGTAGCATCCAGAGGCCCTAATAAGGACTGGGCTCCCATTCAGCTAGGCACTGCACAAACATAAACAAAGACATGGTTCCTGTGCCAAAAAACTTTCCATCTAAAACAACAGTGAAGATGAAAAGGAGTAAGGAAAGGGAAACGATCAAACACAGCGAGGTTGTTTATACTTCGCATTCTCTTTTGAAAAAACAAGAATAGGATTTTCAGAAGCACTCAGCACTGAGGTAATTCTGCTCCCATAGAAGTCACTCATGAAACTCCAGTTGACTTCAGGGGGAAAAGAGTTGAGTCAATGCTGAACTATTTTGAAAATTTCACTTTCAAACTATAACAAACCAACTGCCCCTTAGCCTAGTCATTCAATCAGCTGGCTGATTTCATATTAGGCATCATAGCATAAGTGGATTTTGAGCAGTGTTCCCTCTAAGCTGTGTGGCAACACAGCTTCACAGGTGATTTGTTTAATCAGCCCCCCTCCCAGTCAATCAGCTGCTGCACTGAGCCCCTGACTGAGGGGGGCTGATTAAACAAATGTGAAGCTGTGTTGCCACAAAACTTGGAGGGAACACTGGTCTTGAGGGGCAATTTGAAGGAGATGGCAGCTCATTCTAATGGAACTATGGAGCTGTTTTTGGAGAAGGAGGCAGTTGAAGGTGATGTTGGAGTGGCAAAGGAGGTGATAGGTCCACTCTTGTAGTCTAACAGTCTTGAGAGGCACATAATTTTGATCCCTGCCCTCACCTCAAGAATCGTAACTTATATCTAAAGCACCAGCCAATTTCCAGGTTAAGCGGTTATTAAACTTTTCCTTCAGAGTAAGGAACTGGAAACTGAAGCATCATGACTGAGGTGGCATGAACTACTGGGATCTAGCTTATCTGGTCAAATGTGGCTTTATTTTATTTTGCTCTCCATGCCAAAGTATCAGCAGAGAGAGAAAGAGTCAAGTAAAATTTAATTTTGTCTGTTTTCAAGAACAAGTCATCTCTTAAACAGTGACAGAGAATATCCAGAATGTGAAGTGTGCGCTGTATTCACAGCCTAATGCTTAAGCCATACAGTAGAGGGCACTCCTTCCCTGAAATGAGATCTAAGGACTAGATGCACCTGCTCCCACATACAGATTGAATAGCCTGTGGAAAGCTTGTGATGTATTAGCAGTGAATACCCACAGAGAAAACACAGAGGATTCTAGGGGGTGTTCTCCTCCTGTCATGTTCAATTTGTAATATTGTCAATGAAAATTGAGTCAAATAGAGAGAGCAGCTAGCATATTGCAGCAAGCTATGTGCTAACTCCTTTGCTCTGTCATTTGCTATTGTTCCCCATGCCCCCAGTTTTCATTTGTAAATTGTCAGTTTCATTGTAAGGACTCATATCTTCTGCCTAGCACTTAAAATGCTGTTAGAGCTATAGAAGTCACTCGTAGCTATAACATTTTAATATTGCAATAATCACATCAGCTTATAATTCATTAACTTTCTCACTCAGTGACTAGGGTGCATTGCTTCATTTCATGCGCCTGCACAGAGAAATGGAGCGTTTCCATTGGCCAAATGTAGTGCAATTGCCTTCTAGTCTATGCTGTAAAAAACAAACTGTTCTCTTACTAAACAAAGGGCACCTCGTGCAATTTACACACTTTCCATCCTTTGGTATTGGAAGTATCCTAGGATTTTAAGGAACTATCCTAGGATTTTAAGGTACCTATCTAAGTGCCTATAGATACTACATTACATTAAAGCAGCTTCTTTGTCAAGCTCCTATTTTTCTTAAGTACAGTCATTTAAGAAATTGAGATTCAAACTATTTTAATATTGTTCATTTGAACTAGTTTTATATTTGCATCTGTCAGTATACGGTTTGTGTTTACAATTTATATATCTACTCACATACACATCTGGGGTAGATCCTCAGCTGATAACTGTCCTGATTCAATAGTGCTATGATCATTTACATCAGTGGAAGATCCCTATCTTTTTTTCCCCAACTGCCACTTTAGATTGCCATAAAATAACCAAAATGTTTCCATATAGCTTATTATGACAGGAGCTATCAATACGCTGCACTTCTCCTCCTGATTCTTGTTTCCTCCATGACACAAAACAGCAGAATAGACATGTTCACTAAGCACTTATACTTCCTTGGGAAGGCAGCACAATACACAGTAATTGCTATAGAAATAAGGCAGGTGGGGAAAAGCTCTAGGTCAGTGGTTTTCAAAGTGTGGATTGTGATCCTATTTTAATGGGATTGCCAAGGCTGGTGTTGACCTTGGACCCTAGCAAATCTACAACGCAAGCCTAAGCCCCACGATCTACAGCTACAGTTACATGCCCCTTGCCCCATTCCTCCCCCACCAGAGCGGTAAGGCTCGGCCAGGCTCAGTCTTCAGTCCCCCTCTTGCGGTTGCATAAATAGTACTTGTCAAAAGGAGCTTATGGTGCAATGGAATTTGAGAACTGCTGCTCTAGGTGATGCTGGTAGCAGTTACATGAGAAAAGGCCAATGGGGTGACCCTTCCTCTTTCCTCACTTTTCACTTTGGTTCTTGTCCTGCACAGGCCTTCGCAGACGCTGTTTTACACACTTTGAATAGTCCTATTGACTGCATAGGCCTGTGCTCCTGTTTTTAAATTTAAGGAGGGATTAGGTCTTGGCAAAATCAAACATTCATTATAAATAAATAAAGGCTGTTGTGACATGGCCTTCCTTATGCTTTGTGAAAATATGCTTTGATATGAATGTCAATCAAGGCTTGACAAACCGTGGTGAAATCTACTCGCCAGCCCCGCGCTGTGCATGCACCAGCCCCGCATTGCGCATGTGCACGCCACTGGTGAATGGGGCAACCAGTGAAATCTACTTTCTACGGGAGAGTAGATACACTGTTGAGCACTGGTCATAATAGAGATATGCATAATAGAAATGGCTCAGGTAAGATATCATTGGAAAGGTTCGATTTACTGAGTATGATTATTCCACTTTGCATGCATGCATGTATTTCATATTTGCTGCTTTCAGTCACTCCCACTACTTACTGTTCAGAGATTACAATGCAAAAGCGCATCTGTTAGTACAATGGACTGAATTATCCTGGCCTTCCATACTGCTACTGGCTCATGGATGACAAAGTCAGGTGACCCGCTCACCTGATACTAACCAATTCCTTGTTCTGATGAACCAAACAAAGATTTCCTGCCTTATGGAAATCTTACTATATATTTTAGAAATGTGCATCTGTCTGTCTGTCCATTTGTGACTCTGTTCAAGAACCCCTCCTAAATGGTAAGAGCTAGGACCACCAAATTTGGTATGCAGCTTTCTTTTACCATAACTTAAAACAAGGTCAAGGTTTGGTTGTGCCAGGATAATGGGATGTGCATGGAATTTGATTGTTTCTCATAACATATAAAGGGAGGAGCCTGGTAGGAGGCACAGTTATACTGTAAAATGACCACAGGGGGCAGCAAGGGGCCAGATATTGGGACCAGGACAGCTATAATCATATTGGATCAGCAGGGGCAGGGGTGGAGAAAGGGACATCCAGATACTATATATTTCAGAGAGTTTGTCTGGCCATGTGTCTGTCTGTCTGTCCCCCAGCCAAGGGACATGCACCCCTCCCCCAGCTGTGCCTGCTGCCGCTGCCACAGACAAGCACTTCTCACCTGGCCCCAAGCTGCTATGATGAGAGAAGGCTGAGGTTGTTCTAACTCCTTGGGGCAGCCTGCATCCTGAATCCCTCCATCCCCAGCCTCACCCGGAACAATGATTTGAATGAAAAAAACCAAAGCTTCTTTGAGTTAAGGATCCGAGTAATGCTGGGTAAATCTTCTAGTTCTGTATGTTGAAGCAAAGACTTCCATGTGTTTAGGCAGCTAACAAACAGCTTTCTTGATCAATAAAGCAAAGTGAACCAAGCGTGACCCCAGCAGAGCTGGGCCCAGTAAGGCTTTTCAACACAATCAGTCCTAGTATTTTATACCCTTAACCAAACAAGTCTGACATCAGGGCAAGAAATCAAAGCGAAGTTCAAAGAGGAATTATCAGCAAAGAAAGAAACAGGTTTTAGGGAGTAAGGGCTTCAGCTTAAAACAGTTCATTAACACCCCACCTCGATGAAGGCCAGTTCACTCCCTCTAGTATATGTGCAGACACAAGAAACTGAAATGGCTTTTGTTATACAGAATGGCTTCTAGCTAAATATGAAATGGTTTCCACATGTATAAAGCAGGGAAGGAAAACAATGATAATCTGCAGCTGGCTTTACCTTTGCCTTCCTACTCTAAAAGGATACTTGAAAACACCTGGAAACAAAAGGACTGTAACTCAAAGCTTGCTGGATCCAGGTCAAGGGACACCTGGCCAATGAAGGACTCTACTTAAACAGTATCAAGAGTGAGAAATTATTTGTAATCAGTTTTTACTGAATCTAGCTTAGATTGTGCGCTTTGTATTATTTTCTTAGTAATCTGCTTTGTTCTGTTTGCTATCTCTTTGACCACTTAAAATATACCCCTCTCATAGTTAATACACTTATTTCTAGTTTATAATATATTCCAGTTTGTGTAATTTGTAACTGGAGTGGAGATGGGCAGTGCGTACCTTCCTTCACATTAAGGAAGAAGACAAATTTCATATAACTTTCGGTTTGTACCTTAAGGGGAGGGTGTGTGAACATCTGGGTGATGTAATAAATCCCTTTAGCTGAGTCCTCCCAGAAGTGATCTCAGCATCTCTAGCAGCAGTTGGCTGTGGCACTGCTTGTGGGCTTTGCTGGAGGAAGCTTGAGAGCCTGGCTCAGCAAGACCTGGTAAAAGGCAGCTCAGGCTGACTAAGGCAGCAGGCTCAGTAGTATCTTAGGCACCTCAGCTGGCATCCCAGGGTCCTGACCCTTCACAGCTGCATTACTTTGGATTTCAGACTCCCCTCTCTGTATCAGTGACTGTGGACATCATTCTCGTCCAGTTTATTGGTTAATAAACTTTCCTCTTCTGTTACATAACACTGCAGTTTTTCATTTATCTTCTATCCTTCATGCATATATGTCTCTGTTGTTCCCCTGTAGATTGATGCCCAAGAAATTAATGAAATCATCAAGAGCCAGAAGGAGCTGGGGGCTAAATATGAACAACTTATGTCAGCGAGGTCAGAGAACAGGCCAACAGTTCCCTCCGAATCACTGAAGTTCACAGAACTGGGGCAGCAGTTGCAGGAGACAAGTGGAGATCTAAAAAGGGCCAATCATCTTTTCAGTAGGGCTGAAAAGCAGAGTGCTGTGTCCTCGGATAACCTCAGAAAAGTTCAGTCTGATAGGTGAGTGATCAGAGAGGACTGTGACCTTTAGTGAGGGGTGCCAGATAACAGACCTAAAGACTATGAAGTCCTTCATGTTTTCCAGAACAGATAGTAGCAGTAGAGGCTTCCATCTTCCTCCGTGCTAATGTGCTTTAATTGAGACCTGGAGGGAATAGGGAGTTTAGTCTTCAAGGCCCATTCAGTCCTGGCTTCTGCTTAGAGTGACAGCAAGGAGGCCATTTACTGTGGTAGGGGAACTAGGATACCTGTCCATTAGGACTCTACCAACTCATTTCTCAAAGGCTTGTGAAGTATGGTCCAGTATTAATGAGTTTTGGTCTTCTTAACAGACTCCAAACTGATCCCTGCCACCAATCAGTAGTGCGGGTTTAATGTTCAGGATGAAGGTTTCTCTGGCACAGCGGATTTCAAACTACAGGCCACAACCCAGTACTGGGTCGTGGAACACCAGGCACTGGGTCTCGTTGCTGCAGGGGGATCAGGTGACCAGTGGAAGTAGCTACCTGCCTGTCCTGGCAGACTGTGTAGCAGGCCTGGCTCCAGGGGAGGGGAGGGCAGGAGAGAAAGTGCACAGGGCTCCATGCACTGCCCCTGCCCCATGGGCAGTTGGTAAAGGTAGGACTGGAGGAGGCAAGCTGGGGGAGGGAGGAGGGCATACCCTGCAGCCCTAGCCCCAGAGCACTGGGAGGGCAGGCACTGTGGTCAGCAACACTCCGTTCCCAGAATTCCTACAGCAGATGTTCTGGGGGTGGAGTGTAGATGGAGCCATGCCTCACAATTTGGGAAGGTAAAGCCTTCCCCCACCTTGCATACCAACCATCCATGCCCGGCCCCGCGCACTAGCTCTGCATTCACATTGGCTGGGAACCTGCTGCTGGTTGCGTCTGGGGCTCAGCATGGTCAGCGGTGCCAGGAGAGGCAAGAAGCTGCCTTAGCACCGCCTGCTGCACCGCTGACCAGGATCTGCTCAAGGAAATCCGCTCATATACCCCACCCTGGAGCCCACCTTCTACTCATATGATGTTAAGTCACAGGCACCAACTGGGTCATGAGAAAAAAGAGTTTGAAAACCGCTGCTCTAGCAAATATATCAACAGATTAGTTTAGAAGGATGATGTGGTCTTTGCGCTCATTCACTTAGTATCCCTTGTGATGCCATTGCAACACTGTTACTGCTGTGCATCCATCCTGCTTTACAGAACAGCAAACACATCAGGGTCAAGACTTTTTTTTAAAAAAAGGGAACAAAATATATACCGTGTTAGTCCATATTTAGGCTCCTAATTAGATAGCTTGATTTGAGAGCACTGAGCACATAGATTCCTCATCAATGAGAGTGCTAAAATTAGGCCCATATATTAGAAAAACATGGCTATATAATTAAGCAGCAAAGTCAAATGAAGGAGTTCAAGGAAATTCAGTGAAAAACCCCAAATAAATGCAAAATAGCCACTAGAATCTAATCACATACGCACCAAGAAATTCTACAGGCTGATAAATGGCAAGCTTTTCAGGGCAGGGACCAGGTTTGTGTAAATGTCTGTACAGCACCCAGCACAATGGGTTTCTGTCCTGAGTAGGTCTTAGTGCTACTGTAACTTCAGTGTTAAATGAGAACTCAACCACACTGCACATTCCTAAAGCAGATACTTAACACCTCCACCATATTACAAGATACTCCAGATGTACAAGTGGGAGTTACAATGGGAAACAACTGTGTCTACACCAGAGCCATAATTATGGTGGATAAGTGATTTTTTTCACACACTTAGCCCTTATTGCTAAGTCAGCAAAACGTTGTAGCGTAGGCTAGCCTTGATGTAAGAACCTGACAGAAGAGAAGGACAGTACTGTAACTTTTTTTAAAGCAGTGAACAATAACAGCTTGTATGTTTGAGCCAGGCATTGAATAGCCAGAAAATACCCTCTTTGTCTATGATGCTATTGTGTTCCTCCTTGTTCTTGTCGGCAGGCAGTATGCGTGTGAAGTGATTGCAGAAACTTTGCAGGAGATGCAGATTTCAGGAACGTTTCAAAGCCTGCTGCAAGCTGTGCAGAGAGAGGAGGAGAGGAAGTCTAACTTCCACACTGTCATCATCAGGTTAGGTTTGTGTTAAGTACCTTACCAGCTTCAGTCACCACTGCTCCTGAGTACATGTTCTCATTTCCAGTGTACAAGAGAGCACAGCTTCTTCCGCACTCCATAAATGTTCACTTCTGGAGCTACTGCCCTATCTACAGTGAAAACATCTCCTCCTGCCCACATCCGGCCACCAGAATGCCACAGACATGCCCTTTGCCTTTCCTTATGCAGAGGAGAGCTGCTAGCACAGGGGTGGCAGATCTACCTTTCTTAGCAGAGAGTTACCTTTTATTGTAAGCCACTAGTGAGTGTGTTAAAGTTTTCCCTCTGTGGTGATCTGCAGCCAACAGGAGTTTGTTACAGTCCCACAGAGAGAACGTTAGCTCAAGCCGAAGCTTGAAGTGGACAGAAATTGCCAGTTTGCCAGCCAGCCAAAGAAAGGTGGCTAATGCTGTGGTACTACAGAATCCTGGGGAGCTTTCCTGTCCACAAGTTCTCAGAGCAAGCAGGAGGAGCAGGGCTGTATTTTGTAGGATGAAACACTGCGCATCAGCAGGAAAGAAGCTTTCTCCCTGGGGAAATCCAACCCTTCTTGGTTGCTGAATTCAAGGGAATGTAGGTTTTTTTCCCTTTTGCTTTTTCCTCTAGGGAGCAGGAAGGAAGAAAGGCAATAAAATCCCTCCAAAAACAACTGCAAGATGTCAAGAAAGAAAAAGACCTCGAACTTCAGGTGAGAATGGTGGAGATGGGCAGTGTGCTAGAGAGGAAAGGTGTTACTGAGCATGCCCAGACCGGGACCTGTCATTCCTAGGAAGGTTTCACAGCCTCTGATGAAAGGGTACGAGCACTAGGGATGTAAAATCATTTTTAACATGTTAACCAGTTAAACCATATGTTTAACCAGTTAAGCGGCCTGTGGCGCAGTGGGACCACCCATAGGCCACTCCATTCAGGCTGGGAGCCAGTTAACTGGTTACCCCTGTAAGCATGCCGGTAAGGCTGCTGGCAAGACAGTGCTTACTGGGTAACCGATTACCCCTTTACATCTCCAATGAGAGCACTCGTAACATTCTCTCATGCTGGGGGAAGCAGGGAAAAATATAAATAAGACAAGAGCAAGTGGAGCTACATCACCATTGTTCTGGGTGTTGAATGATTAATTACCATCCGAGCACTGCTCAGTGCGGTTCTGCAATACAGGTTTCTTCCTCAGGGAATTCGCCATCTCAGAGAGATGCAAATCAGCTCTGAGTGCAGTGGGAGCACCACAGGAGGGTGTTCATTGGGATGGCATAATACTGACTGGCAGTGCTTTTTTTGTTTAAAAAAAAAAAAAGAAAGAAAAGTGCCGATACTCCAGGGAAATGTTGTTGACCTCTGACTGGAGGTGCTGGTACTGAGTACCGGGCAGTACCGTCACCAAAAAAGCACTGTGAAGGGATGAGCATTTGAAGGCCTAGTGGAATAAGGTTTTCAGGAATGGAGTTAATGAGGTGGGTACAGAATGTTTTGTGATAAAGGGTTGATCCAGGCATAAGGGCTGGCATGGGAGAAAGCATGAAGGGGAGAGAGTGAGAATGAAATTAAGGGTTGATACTGCTGCACACTGATGGAATAAGGGATGTGTGAAAAGAAACCAGCAGAAAGAGAGGCAAAGCCTTGCAGGGCCTTGAAGGCAAGAATTAGAATCTGACACTAGATTCAGTAGGTGAGAAGGAGGCAGCAGAGGATCTGTATAAAGGAATAATCTGGTTGAGAGGCAAATGAAGTTCATATTATCTACAGTATTTTTGATGGACTACACTGGCAGCGGTGAAAATAACATTTTTTTTTTATAGGCACAGTCTGGGTCCCTGCCAGCTCTTTAAATAGCTTGCTGCTGGCTCTTGCCAGAGCTGTGCCCGAGGGTGCATCTGCTTACTGTCACCTTAGCCTAGAGAGGAGCAACATGGAAAGCAGAGTGCACAGGGGAAGACTCAGTGGCAGTTGGCCCAGGAGACTACTTGGGTGTGGAAAACCATTTCAGGGTGAAGGCACATTGAGGAAGGGTTAGTTTTTATAAAAGTGAGGAGGGAGCAGCAGCAGGACTTTGTAAGATCTAGACCAGGGTTGGGCAAGAGCCTCTCAGCAGGCCAGATCCAGCGCGCCTAGTTCTTTTATCTGGCCTGCGCGGCAGTTCCTGGCCCTGGCCCCGGCCCCAGGCAATGGCCACCACAGGGAAGGCGCTAGCCCTTTAAATAGAAACAGTTGAAAGGGCTACTAGCACGTTGCCTGGGACATAGGAGCCCTTTTCATTGCTTCTATTTAAAGGGCTTGCACCTGCTGGTTGGTTGCGTTGCTTGGCGGCCACCTGGCAGGCACAAACCCTTATAGAAGCAACCGAAAGGGCTTGCAGCCCCCGGCACAACCAATCCAATGGGCTTGTGCCTGCCGGGCGGCTGCCAGGCAGTGGGTTAGCAGCGGGGCCAGGAGCTGAGAGCCCTGTTACGTGAATTCTAAGCCTCCACCCCAGACAACTCTGGAAGGAGGCTAGCAGCCTCCTGTCTGCTGCAGGTCCCTTCCATTGGCCAGAACTCAGGGGCAGGGACCCTAGGCTAAGCAAAGCTCCAGACAGGGTAACTCAACCCTGCCCTTCTGCCCCAGTCCTGCCCCTTCTAGGTATCCCACGACCGCTTCTGAAATTTGTGAAGCAGGCCCCCCCTTAAAAAAAACCTATTGCCCACCCCTGGCCTAGACACACATGGATGCGAGCGTCACTAAACATGACCCCATGGTTGCAAATCTGACACGGATGATAATGGCAGTGGAGAAGAAAGAGAGAAGGGTTGGGAGGAAAGATGGGGAGCTGAACCATAACTATGTATAGTTTGATGAAACAGCAGAACCTCCAAAAATGATACCAATGAGACAGGAAGATATGTTGCAATGGAAAACAGATTTGAGAATCATCAGCCTAGAGGTGCTACAAGTAGGGATGTAAGTGACTAGTCGACTAGTCAGTTATCTGAAAAATGCTATCAGATAATCAACTAGTGAATCGACTAGTTGCTTCCCCCCCTTGCTGCCTCTATCAGAGAGAGGCAGCAAGGGTGGTAGCAGGATCCAGTGCTGGGGAGAGGCGGCTTAAAACCGGTTCCCCCTAGCACCATCTCTTTCAGGAGAA
This sequence comes from Pelodiscus sinensis, assembly GCF_049634645.1. Taxonomy (NCBI): domain Eukaryota; kingdom Metazoa; phylum Chordata; order Testudines; family Trionychidae; genus Pelodiscus; species Pelodiscus sinensis. Next base: position 50,791,381 of record NC_134720.1, read on the forward strand.
GGGGCTGGGGCACAGCAGGGAACTGGCAGCGCTTCCACCTTTGAAATGTAGGAAGAGCTGGGCTCTTGCTACATTTCAAAAGCAGAAATGCTGCCGGGAACCTGGGGTGAGCTGGGGACTCAAACAGCCCCCCGCTGGCCAGGCTCCCCGCTGCGCTTCTGCCTTTGAAATGTACCAAGAGCTGGCAGGGGTCGTGCTACATTTCAAAAGCAGAGGTGCCCTTATTGACTAATTGAATAATCTATGCAAATTACAATGACTATTCGATTAGTTCATTAATCTAAATTTAACATCTTTAGTTAGAAGAGACAAATGGGGACAGATGAAAAACTGAGGTGACTATAGGAGGAAGAAAGAAAGAACTGTTGTGCACTTTTCAGAAAGAAGGAACCACTGAAGGAACAAATGGTTAACACGGTAGGTGGTGATCCAGGTGGGCCAGTCACAGGTGCTCAGAGGTTTTCCAGGAGAAATAGAGAATAAGAATTGCTTTCTGAAAAGATTTCAGTGTCTGCAGTTTGGCGGTGTATCTAGAGGAATTGGAGGCCGGAGACAGGTCTGAAAAAGGGAGATGCGTGGCTTAATAGTTATTCCTTTTGTACTGATGAAACGGGCTCAAAATTATATCCAGGCCCTAAGGGGGAAAACAGAAAAGTTTAAGTCTGGTGTCCTCTCTTTGGCAGTGAGAAGAAATAAGTTAATTGTTTTGTTTGGCCGCAGACTGTATGGCAGTGATTTGAGGATTATATTTTGTCCATTTCTTAATGCATGTTGGCTCTTCCAGTTCAGATTCAGGTCACCAATACAGCAATGCTAGGACGCACTCCACACCCTGTACCAACACAAGGAGCAGAGCTGGTGCCAAAGCTAGTACTATAGAAGCCCAACAGCATTTGCATGCCCAGCTTACCCACTCAGTTCTGTTTTACATCAGCTTTTTCCATAGCTCTTTCCAGTACTAGGCAGAGTGCCTCATCGTCGGGTGCTTTTTTTGTCATCAACTTTGTTAAAGCTTTTTGCATTTGTGTCCGCCTTTATCTTCTGTCTTGGCCATCCGTCTCCCAAAGACTGGCCTGCAATTGTTTTCTTTCCAGCTTCAAGGCCTTTTCGTGGGTTTCCTATAGTTTGATCCTTGATAACAAATCAAGATTAAGTTACTTTCAAATCCCGCTTTCCTTCAGTTGCTAAAAATAACCAGCTCCAATTAGATCTCCCTGGGAAAATGATTTCTATTCATTTCATTCAGGAATTTTCGATAGGCAGTGTTACCAAGACTTTCATGATTTGGCAGTTTGCCAACTAATTTGAAAAAGAAAAAAAGCATGTTGATTATACAGCATTTTGAGCAGGCACAATAGATGGAGGCGGAAGGGACTAACGCCCCAGTCTTTGGACTGAATGTAAAAGAAAACGCAGAATCAAGCAGATATATACGCATGGATTTAGAAAATAGCATTCATTGTTCTGGGCGTGTTCTTGTATGTTCTTGTTTTGGGCGCTGTTGGCTCTTAAGACACTAATTAATAACTTACAGGGCTGTTCAGTTGTTTTTACTCTCCTCGTTCTCTGTAATGAGTATAAAAAATTCTTCCCTACTGATTTTGTTCGTTTGACAAACATTGATTCTCCACTCATATGTATTTCTAACGGAGCTGAAATTAACAAGACCCTTTTTGTTTGCTCCCATCTCTTTGTGCACCAGCATCATTAAAAACTTTAGTTCAGCTCTAGGAATAAGATTTATTTTAGCTACAGCTGCAGCAATGATCACATATTTCGTAACATTTTCTTTTTAATTTTTCATTGCTGAAGTGGTGATACAAATTATGATGATTAATTATTGAATGCCAAAACTGATGCTAATATAACCTAAAATCAGGCAGTGCAAACTTTTAGGTTCCAGCAGCACTTTTTACAGCAGCACTTGGTTTACATATTATGTAGGTTTTATGGAATATATTTTGCGGAAATCAGTAATATAATAGGCTACATATAGAAAAACAAGTATATATTAATGATCTGTGTAGGGGAGTAGGTTACATGCACACCAAGTTAACATTTATATACTTAACTTATATTCATTTTTTTGTAGAAGTTTTATACTATGACTATCACCTTAATGCACTACAGAAGGTGCTCAGATTTTAAGTGACATGAAAGCTTATGCCCTAATATCCTAATAAATTGGTTAGTCTTTAAAGTGCCACTGGACTCCTTGTTGTTTTTGCTGGAACAGACTAACACAGCTACTCCTCTGATATATGGCTGACATCTGTCATTTTTGTTTTCATCCTCTTGCAAGGAAGAGAAATATGTGCAGTGTAGTGTTTTGTTTTAGACATTTTTACTATGCTTGTCACTGTGCGTGTACAGTAGAGCAGCCAGGTTGAAGAAACTTGCCTTGAACTTGGAGTGGAAGGTGGGGAGGTCTGTGATGGTCCTTAGTTTTTATGGGAGTTCATGCCCTGGTCTTGGTCTGGCCCCTGAGAAAGCTCTGTCCCCTGTTCTGAAACTCCTGACACATTGTGGTTACACCCTTAGTGTTACTCTAACCGTTTCTTGGATTTAATGAAATAAAAAGGGAAAAGAAACAACCCAGATCAACATGACCTACTGAGGTCACAAGCTCTGCTGGCCTTCCTTTAGGAGTTAGCAGTTTTCTTATAAGTATGCACTTATATATTGGCACCTGCAAGCCAAGTTTTTCTGTAAGTAGACACCTGTATAGTGTTAAGGACTTTTCCTACGGTGCATGCTCAGTATAGGCCCGACCCAGCACACAAGTAAGGCAATGGACCAGCCGTTACTGGCTTTGCTGGGCTTGGGATGAAGCCCCAGGCCATTTTCACAAGACTCTCTCTTTGGTAAATAAAAACAGTTTTCTTTCAAACCGTAGAATGGCCCCAATCTTCATGGAAAGCTACATTCATGGCATGTTTCAAAGGGCAGCCCTTGCTGGTGTAGACCTGCTCAATAAAAGGGCAGTTAGCCTGTGTATAAAGTTACAATGTTGAAAATAAAGGTTTCAATTCAAGGAGTTGGTTTTAATCACTAAGGCCTTACAATGGTTTGAGACCTGCTTACCTTAGTAATCCCTTCTCTCCATGTGTGATCCTGCTGCAGTTGCCATCAGAGGAAATGCTTGGCTGGACCGTCGCACCATTTGAAATGTTTAGGGTTCCACAAATGAAAACAAGGTTGAAAGCTATTCATAATGTCTCTGCTTGTTGTAACATCCTTTATCTCAAGTCATATGACAATTGGGCTGTAAAAATGATCTTCAGGCTGAGAAACCTTTAACAAATTGTCGCTGAGCGCACGCGCACATACACACGCATGCGCGAAAGACTTGCCCTTTGAGTGTTCCAAACTCTCCCGAAAAGGAACTCTTTTCAAATGACTCATGCGGCACCGGCCTTTAAACGCAGTGCTGTGGAGCAGGCTTTTCCTATGTTTATGCAATTAAAGAATGTGATGGTGCTTCAGACAAGCTGTGAGCCTCTGCGGCCTTCAAATCACTTAAACAACATCCGCACTTTGGGGTTTCAGCTTCAGCCAGAAGCTTCATCTGATGAATGTGGAAACCATTGTAACATGACAGCAGCAAGCAAACAGGAAGAATCTGAGGGAGTAATCGAAGGCACGTGGTACAAGAAGTAAAACCAAATGCATTCGGCTCAGTGTTAACTGCAAACTAGATTGTTTATGACCTTTTGATTCTTAGCTCAGTGCCTTGTGTCTTCCACATGAAAGAGAATTCTCCTGTAGCTACAATCCTGCATTGTAATCTTCATCTGTTATCCCAAGAAACCAAGTAAAAATTTTCCAGTGAATTTAAACAAGTTGAAAACACACACAGCCACAAATATCAGTTCAATACCTTTCAACTCAAGGGTTCCTTTTCTCAGAGGGGCATTTTCAGACCTGACTTGCATCTGGAAGTCTCAGATCTCCATTGTAGAATAGTGAGTGGGGAAGGGGTGATAACCTCAGCATTCCTTTGCAACATATTTTACTCAGTTCACCCTGATACATTTTCAAAGAAGTAGTGACACATATGAACAGAGCAAGACTCAATTTTCACCTGTTCTTAAATGTGCTTTGCAACTGTAAGCAGTTTGTCTGATTATACCAGAACTTCCATCCAAAGAGCCCAACATACTTTGCAAACTAAAGAATTAAGCCTTAGCACCTTCACAACTGACATGCCCTTTGTATACATGTGGAAACTGAGGCACAGAGGTTGTGACCTGTCCAAGCTCACACAGTTGGCCTGTCACAGAGCCAGATCTAGACCCAGGTCAGGAAACCACTTTAAGCAAATGCTTAACTTCAAGCCATTGAAATCAACAGAAGTCCTGGAAGTTATGCATGTGTAACCCTTCTGCCAGGCCGAGTAAATAGCAGCAGCAAGGGCCGGGTTCAGTATCTAGGGGTCTCCTCCCAACGAGGTAATACAACACCGGCTCGAGCCCCCACCCAGTGACCTGGGAAATCTTACATACACCTCTGGGTGCCTCAAAAGAGGCAATTCTTCCCCTCTCGCAAGCACAGAGCCTCAGTAGAGTAGCAAACCTTTAATAACATGAGGTAACCCAATGAGCAACGGCCCTCCCCCCAGCCACAAATCTCCCCAACGTCCCAAAAGTCCAACACCCCAAGAGTCTCAGCCCTGGGTCAGTGCCATCCCAGGGTTCAAAAGTCCACCCGGCAGGGTTTCACCATTCCAACCTGGAGGGGTGGGGATCGATGCACCTTACGTGGCCCGGCGGTGGCTCCGCCTCTCCGTGCCGCCACCGTCAACGCGAGTCACTCCGCCACACTCCACTTGTCGTCAGGTAAGCCGCCTCCACTGTCCGGCTCCGCAAATCCAGCAACCGCCTCAGTCCACACTCCGGGCTGCCAGCAGGTTGCTCCTGCCGCTGCTCCACCAGCTGCCGCTCCTACCAGCCGCAGGCCACCGCCAGCTGCATCTACTGTCCGCCTGTGCTTGCTGGTTGCCCCTTGCAAACTGCTTTGCTAGCAGCACAGCACCAGGCTCCCCTCAGCAACAGTGATTTCAGCTCTTGCCAGGCTCCCCTCAGCAACAGTGATTTCAGCTTTTGTCCACAGCTCAGCAACAGTGATTTCAGCTCTCGTCCACAGCACACAGTGATTTCAGCTCATAACAGAGGAGCCTTAGCGCTGGCCCACAGCAAAGTTAGCTCCACAGCTCAAAACTAGACTCCTAATGGAATCTAAATTAACTCTGATATTCCACAGTGGAGAGAGGAGGGAGTGCAATCAGTATTGTTTAGGCCCTCAGACAGGGCCCCACCACCAAGACCTGTCCCCAACCTCTCTCAATTTGACTGGGTTTGGAACCCATGCCCCTTGTCTAGAGAGTGCTACTTAGTTTATGGCGAATCCCTCTGTCATAAACAGTTCCACCATTCCATTGTCCTTGATTCGCATAATCAGGGTAACAACACTTTTATCCCCTCTGCCTCAATAACAGAGAGACTGGGGCTCCCACAGTGGCCAAAGTGACGATTTGGGCTGCTGTGGCACATACTAGACAGGGTGGGTGTGTCTATGCAAATTGGGCTCAGCCCCTGAAGTCTCTTTGCACCACTTGCCACAGTTCGCCACTAGATGTCAGAATAGAGTTTACCCTGACCCTGCTTACACATGTACCTTCCTGAATCAGAGCCTTAAAGACCAGCTCTCCTGGTACCGTGTCTGTCATTACAACCTCTAGCTAGATAATGAAGCAAAGAAATAGGGAAGAAGTGGTTCTGTGCTGTTGGTTAAAAATTAGGTTTCTCTCTGAAGCTCAGGTTGAACTGGACAAAACTCCAATGGAGAGCGAGGCCTTCAGCCCTATGATTTTTAAACATGAGGTGGGACACAGGTGAGGTTGGTCCAAGTGGCAGGCACAAGAAATGGGGAAGTGACTTGCATTCTGAAGTTTGCTTTTATGTCCCCCCCTCCCCAATATGCCCCTGCCTATTCCTCAGAACCGGAATGAGATGATTGCGTACCTCAAAGACCAGCTTCAAGAGATGAAGGCCAAGACAGACATGGAGAGCCGCTATGTGAAGAAAGACACAGAGCTCCAGGTCTACCAGACCCAGAAAAAGTGCAGCAGTGCAGAAAGTGAGCTGTTTGTAGAAATTGAGGTAAGCACTGTCCTGCGGCCTCACCGAACAGCCAAGGCGTAACTCCGGCTGTAACAGAGGGTTTTGTTTTACAGATCAGTGGCACAGACTCCTTGAGCTCACCCGCCACCTTGACTCGGTGGGCAGCGCAGAGGGGCTGCACCCAGGCTCACACTCTGATGGCTTTGGCAATGCTCTGGGTTTAGTACTGCACTGTTAGATCATGTTTTCCTCCTGTTCCACAAACCTACGCAGTAGCGGTCCCTGTGATTCCGGACCAGGACAGTGCTGGTCAGCTGCAAGTGTCCTCTGTCGGTGACCTCAAACAACCAGCCATTTCTATTCAGCGAAGTAGGGAGGGGCCAGGCCAGAGACTGCTCATCATTTTACCACGCTCCCAATAAATAACGAGGCTGATGGGATGGCTTTAACCATTAGCAGTGGGAGGTGGCTGCCACAGGAGGAAGTGTCTGGTTGCAAGGATCCCCCACTCTAGGAGCCCATCGCAAGCTTGCAGGCTGCTTGCAGGGATCACCAGCAGTAGAATTACTGCCAGGATTGAATGAGTTCTGGCTGAGCCGCGAGGCAGGGTTTATATACACATCTACCCAGTGTCAGGCACACCCATACATATTCCTCCAGTAGAGGTGGCTTGCATTTGGGAAAAATGAGCTCCTGCTTCAGCTTCCCCCTGCTGGATAAAGGCAGTCTGGATGGTTTTTAAAGGTGAACACATTTTCTTTTCCATTCATTTTTTTACCTGAGATGTTCTGGTCTTGGCTAGGCTAGGCTGGAAGCTGTTAAGGTGCCTTAAGAACTTGTGACATGGTAGCACAACAACTTTAATAGGCAGCAGGTTTAAAACAAACAAAAGCAAGTTTTTCCTCACTCAACACACAGTCAACCTGTGGAACTCCTTGCCAGAGGATGTGGTGAAGGCTAGAACAGGGTTCAAAGAAGAGCTAGATACATTCATGGAGGTTAGGACCATCAATGGCTATCAGCCAGGATGGGTAGGAATGGTATCCCTAGTTTCTGTTTCACATGGGGATTACCTGTTGTGATCCCTCTGGAGCATCTGGTATTGGCCACTCAGACAGGATACTGAGCTAGATGGACCTTTGGTCTGATCCAGTATGGCTGTTCTGATGTTCTTAAGCAAGAATGAAAGCTGAGCATTTGAGAGGGGAAGTTTTTAGATCAATGGGTTTTCGTTAACACCTGTTTATCTTCAGTGCCCAAGGTACACTCAGGAGGAAGGATGAATCTTTAACCTCTGTCCCTTCGGTTCAGGTGGGAGAGCTAATGGTATAACCCAGTGGTCCCCAACGCGGTGCCCATGGGCACCATGGCGCCCGCTGAGCCATTTCTGAGTGCCCGCCGAGTGATCGGGGCCACCCTGCCCCTGGGCGCACTGTGCATGGGCGGCCCTGCCACCGGGTGCACAGCACATGGGCACTGCCAGCTCCTGGGCACATGGCACAGGCGCCGGCTTCGGGCACGCAGTGCATGGGCGGCGGCGGCCCTGCCTCCGGGCGCACAGGACATGGGCTGTTCTGGCCCTGAGCGCGCAGCGTATGGGCAGCCCCACCCCTGGGCGTGCAGCAGAGTTGCGGTGCCAGCCCCGGGAATGCGGCGTATGTGTGGCCCCACCCTCAGGCACATGTGTGGCCCCGCCCGTGGGTGCCCGGCGTGTGAGCAGCCCTGCCCCTGGCAGCCCCAAAAGGTTGGGGACCACTGGTGTAACCCATCGTAAGTCAAGTGCAATATCCATATATGCTTTTACCCCTCAGTCACCCTGCCCTCAGTCCTTACTAGACCCGCTAAACTGAACTCCAGAAGATCAACCAGCAGAGCTTTGCCCTCCGGGTAAGCGTAGATCTGCCCTTAGCATACATGGGGAAGAGACTCTGGGTATGTCTATACTACACGGCTATTTTGGGATATCAGAGATAACTGCATCTACACAAGCCACTTGTTATTTCAAAATACTTTTTGGAAATAACAGGCACACTATTTCACCATCCTGGTAAACCTTGTTGCATGAGGGATGGCTTGAAATAGTGCGTTATTTCGAAATTTGGCAGTGTGTAGACATGCCAAATTTCAAAATAAGCTATTTCGAAATAAATTTGAAATGAGATACACAATTTGTGCTATGCAAATTGCATATCTTATTTCAAGTTTAGGGTCCTGTGTAGATGCACCCTCTGACTCAGGCTATGTGTACACTACAGACCTTACAGCAGCACAGTTGTACAACTGTGGCAGAGAGAGAGACCTCTCCCCTGGTATAATTAAACCACCCTAATAAGCAGAGAGTCAGCAGGAGCGCATCGCCTATTGACATAGCGCTGTTCACACCAGGGCTCCTGTCAGTGAAACTTACCGGTCAGGGACGTGTTTTTTTATAATCCTGGCCAACAAAAGTTCACCCACAAAAGGGCTAGTGTAGATGCGGCCTTAGTTCTGGGTTCCCGGGGTAGTCTCTAAGGGTATGTCTACACTACCACCCTAGTTCGAACTAGGGTGGTAATGTAGGCAACCGGAGTTGCAAATAAAGCCCAGGACTTGAATTTCCCGGGCTTCATTTGCATAAAGCTGGGTGCCGCCATTTTTAAATGTCCGCTAGTGCCTAGGTAGTTCGGACTAGGCTTCCTAGTGAAACGAGGAGTAACGGTAGTTCGGACTGAACGGTTGGCTTCTTACTGAGACTGCAGGCCACGAGCCCGTCACGTTCACACTCACCATGCTGAGCAGTCCCTCAGCAAAAGCACGCCTTGTCGCAACATGTGTGAACGCGCTTGTCGAGACAGCCTCTGACACAGTCTGTCTTTATTGATCACAGAAGCTGAGGGTCAAAACCGACGAGGAGACTCGAGTCCACGTGGAGATTGAAAATTTCCTCAGGCAACAACAGATGGTGGGTGACTCAAATATTCTTAATTAGCTCTTAAGACAGCAACTTACAAACATCTCAACAACTTATTCCCATCGTAGCAATCAGGGTCCTAAGGAAAAACATAGTTATGTACAGCTACCCCTTCACCAGCTTCAAGACTATTGTTGGAATTACCATTTGTCTCCAAAACCATAAGATTGGTTACCTGATTTTTGAATTATTTTTAGGTATATTTTCCCCCAAATCAAGATTCAGATAGAAGAGATTTGGTCAGCCACATGTTGGGGATTCTCCCCCCCCGCCCCTGCTCCCCTTCCCACCACAAGATGTTCAGGTGATTGGGCTTTAATTTAAAGTAGTATAATTGCAAATAGGTCAGACTTCCAGCACTGTCTTGAGCTGGCATTAACACATGCCCGGTAACTAAAGCTTCACAAGCCCTGGGGTTGCACACAACAACTAGGACATGGGGGTGGGGGGGGGGGGGGAGCAGAGAGGGATAGGGACAAAGGAAGACACAACAGAAACCATTAGTCTGTTTTTGCTTTATCCTACCCTGTTTGCTCAGGAGGCAATCCAGCTGAGTAAGATAAATGTCAATTCACAACCCTTTTGACAGATTCAGGTTCCACAGAATCCATAATGTCTGTTACATGAATCAAGTTGCCCACGATCCATAAATGTCTATTGTATTAAAGAGTCAAAGATTTTAACATGACCCTGAAGCTGTTCAACATTAAACAGCATTTGACAAGGTTCAGGGTTTGCTATACAGACTTCAGCCTGCATAGTACCATGGCAAACACACCATTAAAAATCATTTATAACCTTTGATTAGAGATACAAAAAAGGGAGAGAGCAATTGAAAAGGTTTAATTCTAACAATATCCTTTGTTCCCTTTCCCTAAACTGTAGAGAGTCTTCAGAAGAAAAAACCCCAGTCTGTCTCTTAGATGGGGGTGGAGATGACAATAAATTGTCCTTTTAGGGGAAGAGAGAAGATGTTAGTTAAGATGGACTAGCGCTATTCTTGCTGTTGTTAAAGTCTAATCCCACTTCCGGAGAGCAAAACAAGAAATACGGGCAAAAGGGAGAAGAGACGAAGCAGTGTGTCTGTGAGGCTAACTTTCACTTGCCACCTCACTGCTGGAAAAACAAGGCCCAGTATGTGGCTGTATCAGCCATTCTGAAAGCTGGCAAACTTGTACCAGCATCAGGCTGTTGAAAGCATTGCTTTTAGCTGCCTTTCTGGTCACAGGCATACAGCAGCGTTGCAAAATATGCAGTCATGGTCAGCTAAGTGACTCTTATTAGGCAAAAGGAAAAGTAGAGGAAAGAAATAGGCTGAGAAAGGAAACAACAACAACAACCCACACATGGTGTGTGCATGTGGATGTGAGCAGGAGAGAGTCTCACATCCTTGGTGGTGGTCTGGGATCTACCCAGAGCCAGCGGATGTGACTGTGTTATCGGGATTCCTGTCTCGGGCCTGGTCTGGTCAAGCCATTTCTCAGGATTAGGACAAAGGAAGTCCAGAGTTGAAGCTCACTCCTTCCCCTTCTCTTGTCTTTGTCAGCCAGGGTATGTCTAAACTGCAGTTTTTCAGACTGCTGCTAGGCTATTGGTTGTTTTTTAAGTTTTTCCATACTCAGAGTAGTTATCGGTTTGTCATCAAATTGAGAGGGTGTATCTAGTGGAGTCCTGCAGGAGTCAGTCTTTTCATTAATGACTTGGATAATGGGATGGAAAGTATGCTTCTAAAGTTCGTAATGACACCAATTTGGGACGGGCTGCACGCACTTTGGAGGGCAGGTTTACAATTCAAAATGACCTTCTAAAACTGAAGAATTAGTCTGAGTGCAACAAGCTGAAGTTTACTAGAGTTAAGTGCAGTGTACTTCCCTTCAGAAGGAAAATAAAATAAAATGCACAACTACAAAATGAGGAATAATTGGCAAGGTGATAGTACAGTTGAAAAGGGTTATAGTGGACCAAAAACTGGATGAGTCATCAGTGTGATGCAACTTCAGAAAGGCCAGTATGGTTCTGGGGGGATTAACAAGAGTGATATTTGTAAGACAGGGGAGGTAGTTGTCCCACTGTACTCAGCACTGGTGAGGTCCCTGCTAGAGGACAGTGGCCAATTCTGGGCACCACACTTTAGAAAAGATGTGGAAAAATTGGAAAGAGTCCAGAGGAGAGCCACAAAATGCTAAAAGGTTTAGCAAGCTTGACTTATGACGAAAGGTTAAGAAAACTGGGCATATGTTTAGACTTGAGGAAAGAAGACTGGGGGGGGGACCTTGTAAGTCTTCCAAAGTATTAAGGGCCATTATAAAGAGGAGAGATATCAATTGTTCTCGGTGTCCAGTGAAAGTAGGACAGAAGTAATGGGCTTAATCTGCAGCAGGGAGATTTAGGTTAGATGCTAGAAAAAGATTTCTAACGCTAAGGTTTGTTAAGCTCTGGAATAGGCTTCCAAGGGAGGTCATAGAGTCCCCATCACTAGAAGCTTTTAAAAACAAGCTGGACAGACACCTGCCAGGGATGTGTAGGTTTTCTTGGTCCTGCCACAGTGCAGGGGGCTGGACTTGAAGACTTCTCAAGGTCCCTTCCAGCCTACCATTTCTAGAATACCCCTTTCAGTCTGCCAGGATTACACTAGCTGGCTTTCCTCCCAACGTCTCTTCACAAGGACCCCAAAAGGTGGCGCTGAGCGGAACAGACCATGTCTTCATCGCTTTGTTCAACATTCAGCCTAATTTCTGACACCAGCTTTGACCAGTTGATTCCTAGTCACACAATCTTCTTGTTTACCATGCAAGATCTTAATACAGTTCTTGAATTGTAGCAGGAGGCCCTTTTGGTTAAACTAATTCAGTCTGTCTCACTTTATACATTTCTGTCCACTTTCCCACAGTTAGGATACATTGTAGGCCTAAATATCACAGCATGTCCCTGTGTCATGCCTGATGCAACTATCCAAACAAAGCTTTCGCACACTGAACCATGGCCTTTCAGAAAGGTGACTTTTCTTATGGTCAGTAGATACTCCTTACCCTTTAAAGCTTACTTAATATTGTTCTGCTTCTCTCAAATGTCTAATCCAGGGCTACTCAACTTTGGAAGCCCCAGGAGCCACAATGATACTCACAGCACATGCCAAGGGCCGCAACTTAAGTGTGGTTTCATATACATGCAAATATATCTACAAATAGCTTCTTTCACACTGACGGGCATGAATACAAAGATTAAGGCAAGACTACACAACACGCAGGCCCCATTTAAGTCAGTTCTGCTGATATTAATAAAATACAATATTCACCCGATTTCCACCCCTATGACAGCACTTTTAATGAGCAATGACAGTCCAGGAATGTATCTACTAAAACGCATGCCACAGAACATCATATTGACTACTTTTTTGTTTTGGCTCCCACCGTGGGCCGCAAACAAATGGGCCATAGGCCACATGTGGCCCGCGAGCCATGAGTTGAGTAGCCCTGGTCCAATCCAAAAAAAGGTAAAATCCACCAGTTAACACAGAACATCTCACATCGCTGTCAGGAGGAAACAGGGCGCATGCATCCCCGCAGACAGTAAACAAGGGGAACCTAGGCCTATCACCCCTCTCTGTGGCCAGACTGTGGGCACCATGTTTAGTTCACTTCCTCTAATGGCAACATTTTAAAGTGTTGAAACAGAGACTGTTAAGGGAACTATAACTCACGATTGGCAAGCCCAATACATGATCATTCAGGTTTTGTTTGACACCACCTGAGAATAAGCTGAAAATGTTCCATATTATGCTATAATGTCTCTGGCAGTGGTTCCCAACTGCCAGTCCACGAACCGCTAGCTGCTGGGCCGCGGCGACTGCCGGAGCTGAAGCCAGCTGTTAGCAGTAGGTTTTAGGGGCTGGGGTACACCCTGGTCCTCAGCCGCACACAGCAGCTGGCTTCAGCTCTGGCAGCTGCTATGTAGTGGGCAGTTGCCGGAGCTGAAGCCAGCTGTTTGAAATGGCCCCTTGGTGGACTGGCAACATTTATTTGCATATTTATACATCCATTATATGCATAATAAATATGCAACTAGGCAAATAAAATGTTACCAGTCCGCCAAAAGTTTGTGAATGGGTTTGCTGGTCCGTGGTATAAAAAAGGTTGGGAAGCACTGGTCTCTGGTACAGAGAACTGACATCTTCATCACAAGTGGGTATGGGGAGCCAAGTGGCTCTGGTCAGAAAAGGCATTTTTGGGACTATTTTGCAGTAGTTTTTCCCAACATCCCACAGCCATTGGACTCCACCAAGATTCAGGAGTGAGGGGAATTCCAGTACAGGCGACGATCTGTTTGGCTCCAACAGAAGGCAGAAGCATGAGTTCCCTCTACCAAGAGTTTCATACTATAGTCTGTGGCCCACAGGGAACTGGCTGGCCAGACGGCGCTGATTACTCATTTCCAGGCAGCTAAATTACAGCAAGTTTAAAAACCATTCAGCACTTTCCTCGGCTATTTTGCCATGTGAGTGATTGCTGTTGTTCCACAAGGATGTTATGTGACTGTCAATGGGAGGAAGCTGGCTGTACTATTGTGAATGAGAGGCCAGTCGCGAATAAAGCAATCTACACACTAAAATGGGGTCCATATCCTGAAAAAGTGTGGACACCTATGGGATCCTATTCTGGCCACGTCTGGGGATAAATCCAGGAAGTGGCTTGCAGGCTGTATGTGGAGGTTTATCTTTGTAATTCTAAGAATCTGTTGGGCCTAATCATCAATGATGAAGCTATGAGCCATATGTATCTTTTTCTAAGGGAGATGTCTGTCATGGATTGTACTGGGGCTTACCATGTATTAAGCCAACATCTAGTGGTTTTCCAACTTTTCCTTTCTTCAGACCACTCTGAGGGAGATGGTCCCACGTCCCCTTCGTCCTGCATGGCTTGGCTCTCCAAAACTTTCCTTCTGCTGGCCACCAGGAAGGGTTCTGCAGACTACTAGTGGCTTGACACTAGCTCCAGGATTTTGGCTCTTTGAAGGGTTGGTGTGTGATAAGGGATTACTGTGCTGTGTAACCTCACTGTTACTCCTATAGAATGATGGCAGACTGATCAGAGGATAGAAAGTTTTCAGGCACATTACTGGTCCTTCCCAATGCATTGCCTAAGTGTCGCCGTTATGTTTCCCACAGAAGTTGGAAGAGAAGTTAGAATACTGGATGGAGAAGTACGAGAAGGACACGGAAGCTAAACAGCAGGAACTGAACGCTCTGAAAGCATCAAAGGCAAATGATTTAGCAGCACTGCAGGAACTAGCCAAGAAGGTATGAGATCAGATGTGGGTGACAGGAGTCAGTGAACTGGCATTGCACTGCTCCGGGAGCATTCCAAGAACTGGGCCGTGAGCATTGCCCACTTGGTTGCTGAGTTCTAAGCTCCTGTGTGAGGAGTGAGCCATGACTCCTTGCCCCGTTGAGCGACTCATCTTCCATTCTGCATGTAACACTTCGGTCAATTGTCCTCTCTGGGTTCCAGTCACTCTACAAATTCCCCATTTGCTTGGGGTGACTTCCTACCAACATCTGTTCCACTAGATGCCACACAAGACTCTCTCTGCAGCATAGGATCAGAGGGCTCAATGAAAGATTCAGCTCATTGCTTTATGATGGGGAACACCATAAACAGGGCTGCTCAACACGTGGCCCATGGGCCACGCTGTTTGGTTGCGGCTCATGACACGGTTTGGGTTTACGCAGGGCTCAACACGCGGCCTGCGGGTGGGATCCTTTGAACATGGCCTCCACTAGGAACATGCTCCACAACGGCAAGTCAATGTAATGGTCTTCTGTTGAGATGCGTTTCAGTAGTTCAATTCCTGGATTGTTATTGCTCATTAAAAGTGCTGTCAGATGGGTGGAAATTGGGTGAATATTGCATTTTATTAATATCAGCAGAACTGACTGAAACTGTGTGTTGTGTAGTCTTGCCTTAATCTTTGTATTCATGCCCATCAGTGTGCAAGAAGCTATCTGCATATATTTGCATATATATTTGCATGTTATGCAACCACACTTAAGTTGCAGCCCTCGGCATGTGCTGAGAGTATCATTGTGGCCCCTGGGGCTTCCACAGTTGAATAGCCCTGCCTTAAAGCAATTATGAGCAGTGTTTGTACTGTGGAGCTGGGAGAGACCACATGGAAATGACCAGAGGGAGAAAGGCCCATGGCTTGCTCATCAGCCCCCAGGGAGCAGCTGTGAGGGATAAGCTTTGTGCAGGGAGCTCCAGAATTCAAAGACGTCGTGATGCCCTTACGTGATGCATGTTCTAGCCTCTTTGTGCATTCCTGCAGTGCCGGTTATTTGAACAAGTCATCATTGAGGATCGGGTGGAAAAGGAGGCAGCAAGAAGAAAGATAGAGCAGGATGCGTCGGAATTAAAGAGCGTCAAGAAGGTAAAAGGGAAAGTGCTACCAGTGCCATGCCTTCAATATCTGTGTGCGAGGGAGCTCTGTTCGGTCAGCAACCTGCACCAAAAAGGTTGGCCGGCATGACCTGGGATTAGCAAAGCTTCCAGTAGGATGGGGTGCAGAGGGAGGTGTCTGCTGCATGCTTTCCCCACCCTTCTCGTTCCTCGCTGGGTAGAACAGCCACAGTTAATAGCCACCTACTGAATCAGGAGAGCAAGGAAGGAAGTAATGGGGAACGGTCATAGCTCCTGGAGTGAAGATTTGGGGGACTTTGTCCATCACACCATCTGTGCAGCAAGGGTGGTGCTACCGGGGCGGGGGTTGCAATGTAAGCGTTGCCATCAGTGCAAGAACTCCCCCACCCCCACCCCACACACTCTCTCTCTCCATGTGCTCTGCACAGCGACTCCCACAACTTTGTGACTACAGGAGGTGCGGGGAGGAGCCCGTCCTGCTACAGCTTAGGACACTGGTCCCTTTACAGGCTTCACTGTATCTAGGAGCCTTCTTGCTTTCCAGCTGCCTCCCGCTGGCTTTTCACAGGGTTTGTGGCAGAGCCATAGTTCTGGGTTTCTGCTGAATGTGCTAAGAAAAGGAGCAAATACAGGCATGTCAGAAACAGCGGGTGATGGAAAAATGTGTCACATTTTGGGCTTCTCGAACCTGACACCATTTCTAAATGGAAAGTGCTTATGGGCAGTTTTGGAATACTAAGGATTTGATTAAAAACAAAGACGTGCAGTAACAGTGTCAGACACACACATGCAAATGTGCCTCCTTCACATGTGCCATTACTGCTGCTCTGCACCCAAGAGGGGTGCGCCAATGACCGAGACAGACGTGGCCCTGGACAGGATATCATTTCCGTGGGCAGTTGCACAAGCCCAACTGCCTGTGCACATCTGGAGCTGCACTCTCAAAGTCAGAAGTTAATAGGAGCAGAGTGTTTCAAGAGGACCTGCAGAAGGAAGGCAAAGGGAACTGGGCCCTTTGTTTGCTGCTTTATGACAGTTTGGGTTTTAAGTCAATTCTAGTATAAAGCAGAAAAAAAAATCAGGACCACGGAGTCTGGCCTTTTCTGCTTTTGTTGGAAGGACTCACTGGACTCTCCTTCACTCAAGCCTTTGACTTGAATAAAACCCTGGGCTAGCAATTCACCAGGGTTTAACCGGTAAACTAGCAAACAAAGCAGCTAGTCCATAATCTAGGCAGCATGGAAATCTGTCAAGGGGTTTCCTGTAGCATCCACCTCCTTTGTATTTAACCATTTAGGGTACGTCTACACTAGCCCCCTAGAGGCTAAAGAGGGCGACCGGAATTGCAAATCAAGCCCAGGATTTAAATATCCCGCGCTTGATTTGTATGTTCCCAGCCGGTCGCCATTTTAGACATTGACTAGCCCCAAGTAACTGCCCGCGTCTACACGCCGCAGTGAAACGAGATTCCATTTAAAGCCCCTAATTCAAATTAGCTGGTAAACCTCATTGCAGGAGGAATAGTCAATCTAACTCTCCCTTTCCTGCTTCCAGCTCCAGGCCTGGTGGAGAGGCACAATGGTTAGGCGAAACATCGGCCCCTATAAGATCATTAAGAAGCCTAAAGAGGAGGAGCCAAAGGGCAAAGACAAAGGGAAAAAGGAAAAAGCTGGAGCGAAGAAGAAGAAGTGATGGCCAGAGAATGCTGCTCTCACGACCGACCCACATGGAAGCTTTGGGCTCTCATTGGGGAGGAACATTGGCTTGTGTGCACAGAGTAAGAAATAAAGCGCCCGGCTTTCATCTTCTTTTGACAGGAAGGTGTTTCAAGTGTCTTGCAAGGTCTGACCTCTCCAGCTGCAGGTAACTCTAGAGCAGGGGCGAGTTCATTTTTGACGGGGGGGGGGGGGGGGGACACTCCAACAATGCGGTAAATGTTTGAGGGCTGCAATCTTCCATTATATTAATGGAGGAGGTGCGGGGTCTGGGATGGAGGTTGGGTAAGGGATTGGGGTGTGGGATCTGGGCGGGAGCTTGGGTGAAGGAGGGGATTGTGACCTGGGGCAGTGAACTGGAGTAGCAGAGGGGGTGCAGGGTCTAGGAGGGGAGTGTGTCCTGGGTAGGAGTGCAGGGGTTTGGGCTGTGACCTGAGACAGGATTGGGGTGCAGGTTCTGGGAGAGGGTCATAACCTGGGGCAGGAGTGCGGGGGGGAGGGTGCAGGGTCTGGGAGGGGGTTGTAACATGGGGCGGGGTGCAGGGATTTGGGTTGTGACCTAAGGAAGGATGCAGTGTCTGGGAAGATGTATGGGGGTTGGAGCAGGGGTGTAGGTTTTGGTTACATGGGGTAGAGGTGCAGGAGAGGGCCAAGGGTTGTTGGAGGGAGGGGCTGGGGTGCCCAGAGGCAGGCTCTGGCTGGGAGACCTTACCTAGGCGGCTCCCAGCCAGCAGCCCAGCAGGTTCCTTAACCAGGCTCCCTGCCTTCCATGCCCCTGTACTGCTCACTGCAGCTACAGGGGCCATGTTTGCTGCTGGGAATGTTGTGAGCCCAAGGGTGAGGGTAAGGTTGTCAGGTGTCTGGTATTCACCCGGACAGTCCGGTATTTTCGCCTCCTGTCCAGTAAAAAAATTCAGAGAATACCGGACACCTGGGATGTCCGGTATTTTCTGAATTTTTTCCCAGCCAGGAGGTGAAAATGCCGGGCACCTGGCAACCCTACGAACACTCAGCTCCCGGCCTTCCCCACCTCCCTGGCCCCCAACACCCTCAGCTCCCATGTTTACCAGGTTCCCCAAGGCACAAAATGGCTGCCAACCAAAAGACCTAGGGGAAGCAATGCTTTCCCCTGGGTGTTAGTGCTCAACCACTCCCCTGTTCCTGTCCCTGCACTCACTGTTAAAGGGGACATGCTGTTTGAATGTTTTAAACTTTTTTTTTTGGCTTAACAAGTCCTTGGAGTCTTTTTTTTTTCCCCCTCAACAAGTTTGGTCCCCCCCACTTTTTCCCCCTTCAACAGAATTTTTTTCCTGTTTTTTGGGGAGGGGGGAGAAGTGTTCGGTATTTTTGTTTAAACCATCTGGCAACCCTAGGTGAGGGGCACTTCACATGCTGCCTGTCCTGCAAAGCGGCAGCTGCAGGAAGCCTCAGCTCCCTCCCCCGGGCTCTCAGCATTCACACAAGCACATGGCCCCACAGCAGCCGGCTTTCCTGAGGGCCAAGCAGGCGTGAGGCAGGCAGGGAGCTGGCTGAGGCTCTCATGGGCTGGGCTGGTGGCTTGGTGGGCCGGATGCAACCCGCAGATCATGTTTTGTCCACCCTGATTTAGAGCTTAGCAATCAGCTACTGACATTTGTAACCTGCCTAGTGCTGTGCACACACATTAGTCCCCCGGGAGCACGAGAAGCTGGAATGAAATGCCCCTCAAGATTTTTCTGCAGCCTTAAACTAGTCCATCATCTGGGAATAATTCACACCCTGTTCCCAGGCTTGAAAATGCACCTGAATGAAAGGCCCTCTGGGCACATTCACCACCTCTCCTTGTCACTACGCTAGTAGGGTTGCCAGGTGTCCAATATTCACCCAGACAGTCCTGTACTTTCGCCTCCTGTCCAGTAAAAAAAAATTCAGAGAATACTGGACACCTGAGATGTCCGGTATTTTCTGAATTTTTCCCCGGCCAGGAGGCGAAAATTCTGGGCACCTGGCAACCCTACAAACACTCAGCGCCTGGCCTCTCCCACTCCCACCCCAGCCCCCATGCTTACCTGGTTCCTCAAGGCTGCCAGCACAAAATAGCTGCCGGCCAAAAGACTTAGGGGAAGCCGCTCAACCGCTCTCACTCTTAAAAGGGGACATCCTGTTTTATTTTAATTTTTTTTTTGGCTTAAGTCCTTGGATTCCCACCCTCTTTTTTTTTTTTTTGCTCAACAACTTCGGTCGTCCGTCCCCCTTTTTTCCCCCTTCAACAGATTTTTTTCCTGTTTTTTTTTTGGGGGGGGGGGGGTGTTCGGTATTTTTGGTTCAACCATCTGGCAACCCTATGCGCTAGCCATGGTCACAATGCTAATAGCTCAGGATGGCATTAGTTATGCGACAGGCAGGGTCATTTCTAGGCTACTTGTCTAAATTCAGCCTTCTTCAGTAAGCAGCTGACAGTCTGCATACAATGACTTTCCAATAAGCTATATAAAAGAATATGGAAGGTCTCCTTGAAGTTCTCACTATGCAAGTATCTTCAGCACAAAACCCCCCACCACACGGCTGCCATGCAAGATTGCGATTTCAGCAGAGACTTCTAGGACTAAAGAGAGTCAACTATTTCTGTCCCTCATCTATATATTTTAGAAATGTCTATCAGTCTGTGAGTCTGTCTGTTCAAGAATTCCTCCTAAACAGTTAGACCTAGGGCCATCAAATTTGGTAGACAGCTTCCTCTTACTCTGACTTAAAGCATGGTCAGGGTTTGGTTGTCCCTGGAAAACAGGAAGTGCCAAGAATGGGACTGTTTTCCATAACATGGAAGGGGAGGGGCCGGGAGAGGAGAGGGACGTGAAAGGGAGGAGCACAGAGAGGAGGGGCACAATGCTGGGAGTGGCCACTGGGGTTAGTGAGCGCAGGGGAGAGCTATATGCAAAGTGGCCATTGGGGAGCAGCTTCACCACCAAGAGAGTGGCCAACAGGGCTTGGGCTCCACCATCTTTCCTACCACCAAACCAGGTAAGTAGCCCCCCTGCTCAAACCTCTTTCTCCTCCTTGGCTGTAGCACTGGTAGTGGAGAGACAGCAGGTCCCTGGGGGCTGGGGGAGGGGGAGAGAGAAAGCCCTGCCAGATGGGACCCCCACCCTGAGGCCCTCCTCACTGCTCAACCCTCACTCTCACACCCCCCATTCCCTCAACGTCCTGCCCTGCCCCCATTACATCTCTAAGGCCCTACCCTGACTCCTGCACCCCCCCCATCCCCCTGCCTTGAAGGACCCAGGAACCCCAGGTAAGTCTTCTAGTCTGTAAATAAAAATGGAGGACTTCACTCTTCAGGGCTGCCAATTGTGTCACTTTACTCAGCATTGAAATGCTTCAAAAATGTAAAAAGATTTCAAAATATACCAAGTTCTTGGTGTAAGGAGAGGAAAATGTATTATTGCTGGGCAAGGGCTGTAATTGCTTCACCTATAACAAGTTAGAACTCATGCACCTGAGAGTCTTTAATTTATAGCCAGCTCTGCCTGTGAACTCTAAGGGGCCTCGTCTCCACCCGTCTACATCCACAACGTTCAAACAGATGCTTGATGGCCAGAAGAGAAGACATCTGCCTTGAAAGTCTTACAATCTTACATGAAAAAAGGCCAGGAAAGAGCTGCCATGAGTGAAAGATAGAGTCTAGTATGGTATGCAGTAGAGCCACCATGTTTTGGATTTTGCAGCGGAAGATCGGGCAGGCATCCAAACCTAAAACATCTCCATGTGAGAGACGAGGTGAAGGACATCTTCTGGAGGACGTGTGTTTTAAGGAGGCATACAGAGGAACAGGTGGAGGCCAGATATAGATGGCCAAAGGAAACACTGAGATTGGTCTGGTAGAAGAGGTCAAACTAGGTGATCTGGGTGTTGATTCCTTCTGGACATAAGCTCAATGATTGGCAGAGTGGGTCATACAAGAGTGATTAGATCATGAGGCTTGGGCAGAGCAAAGGGAGGCCTTTGTACAGGGACCTGAAGGTGAAAATAAGGAGCCCGAAAACTGATGCAAAAGTCAAGTCAGTCAAAGGATCTGAAGCAGGGACACGGAGAAGGGGACAGATAACGTGGTAGTACTGTAGACCAGCTGGAGGTGGGGTGGGAGGGAGAGCAGCACGTATGAAACAATGTCGGTAGTTCTGTGGCTGCTGGCAACCTTTGGACTTCACACTTGTTTGCTATAAACTCTAGTTACGGGGGAGAGAGGAAAGGATGAACAAACATTTTGGGCCAGTTCCTATTATTGAGGCTCATGGAATCCTGGTACAAACTTCACAGAATTTCAAACCAGACAGGGTAAATAACTTGAGAATGTAATAGAGCAAGCAGCTGTGCACCGGTTGTGGCTAACTGCCCACGTGACCTACCAGGCCACACTAACGTCTAAGAATGGACGGGGCTGATTCTGAGGAACACTATAGTTTCTCTCAGGGGGAGTGGCTAGAAAGGCTGCAGAGAAACAGGTTCTCATTACATCTGCTGAAAGAGACATAGTGAGTGCAAACATGCACAGTCTCCTACACTGGCTGTTGGGTCGTTATGCATAAAGAACAATTTCTCCTATACAAACCTCCTAAGATGACCAGAAAAAAATCCTCTCTTAATAAACCTGACAATTCAGAAAGTAAATACACACTTGATACACAGGAAGCAACAAGTAAATGTAAGGAGGAAGAAATATTTCACATAGATTTTAAAACTTTATTTCAAATTACCAAGGCATTTGTTTTATATCATCAGTGTGCTAGAAGTTCACACAACTACCAGCATACAGACAATTTAATATAAAGTACACAATATTCTGACATTTATACTTAACAGTCTTTATGGAATGTATTTACAGACATACAAACATAGGCAGGAACTTTAAAACTCCTTTAATCTATTAATTACACGTTTACAAGGTTTTCAGAAACAGAATTGGGATTGTTTTGTAAAACACCACAATATCCTATAAAAAATATTTTTAAATGTTCAAATCCACCATAAAATTCCTCTGCTTCTAAAACAAAAATTTCAAAGAACCATTTAGTCATAAAAGGATAAAACATAACCAGTTATCACGTCACTGTGAAGAGCAATTGAAAAGTTCTTAGTGCTGTAGAACATTGTCTAGAATGTAATAATCCATCAAGGAAGGGCCTTTCCTAACAAGCTTTCCCCGTCCTTGGCTCCCAATGAGGAGAAATCAAAACCCCCTATTTTCCCCATTAGATCATTTTAATACCATCAAGGACCATTAAGTGCCAGTGCCATTTGAATTTCTGTTTTGTATCATTATCGATCCTCAAGGTTCTTCAGTGCCTGACCAGGTTTGTGTAAGGATCACAGCGTAGTTCATACAAACATACTAGCAAGCTCTAAACTTTGACATGGATTTTTCCCCAACACCAACACCCCCAAAAAGGAAAGAAATTATTCTTGCTTTAGCACACAAAATGAAATCCAATGTGTTTTCTTTAAAATATTTTTTCACTGGGTATAACAAAATTGCACAAAAATATACCAAAAAATCTCAACTCACTTGATCACAACAGAAAGCTGAAGTGTTTTTTGGTATAATAAATAAAAAATAAACTGTATCATGACATTTCAGACTTCGCTTTTTGTCCTCAATGTCTGGTCAAAGTTTAGCGTTTGCCAGCATGAAAGGCACAAGATCAGAGTCAAACCGCCATGACGTCACAAACATGAATCTGATAGAGTGAAATGTTTGTTTAGAACTGTAAAGGAAATAGGAGCATATGCCTGACCAGGCATGCAAGCACAGTTGCTGATGTAAAATTCAGCTACACACATTTGTGGGTGATAGTGGCTGATTTTACACAGCAAGAAGTGGCCATATACTGAAAATCAGACAAACTCCAAATTATTAATTTTCTAAAAACTAACATTTATGAAATGTTAAGCTTGTACCAACCTGAATGCTGTTACGGTTCACTTTCCGTAGGTCCAGGAAGCTAGACTGGAGCAAATAACAGATTCTCATACTTCCACATTAAGTTTAACAGATTTCTTTAAAGCTGATCAATCTAATATCGCTAAAGGAGGATGCAATATTGAAACAAAATTAGCCAGGTACATGGACTACAAAATGTCTAGTACTGAGAATTCAGATGAATTTGTCACTGTCCTTTAACAGTGATTTGTAGATAGCCCACAAGGAAACATTTATGGTCTATGGCAGAACTGTATACATCAGTGTGTCCCAAAGTAGGGGCTGCAAAATGTTGAGCCATCAGAAAGAAATCATAAGAAGCAACTTGAGGAAGGCAAGGACTCTGGAGGTCATGCACCTGGCACCCAGTCCTGTTCTGCCTGCTGGGTCCTTCAGCCAGAACCCACAGCAGCTGCACTTGGTATTGCTAGAAGCCTGGCATTGGTAAGGAGGGGATGTGGGGAGGCTGCTGATGGTCCCATCCTGGGGTGCATGGAACTGGCTGTGGCATGACTAGTCTCTGCTGCTTGCAGAAGACTCCATAGTCTGGTGGAAATAAGCCCTCCATCCTAGGTGCTCTTTCCTGCTCCAGGCTGTGGTGAAACTCCTTCCCATGTATCCGGGGAGTGGCTGTGGGTAGGGCTGGCTGTGGGGTGGGATGGAACGGTTTAGGAGAGGAGCTAAGCTGAGTGCGGGACAAGGGGCATCAGCAACCCTCCTCCCAAGATATATCTGAATTAGCACCATTGCCTCAGGAGATGTGGGGGTCATGATGAAGTTTGAGCACTCTGGTCGATAGTGTCAGCAGCACGATAGCAGAAAGCTACCCCTCAATTCAACGAGTGGGAGAGTCTACAATAAAACATGTCTCCTTTCACTTCCACATAGTCCTGAAAGCACCAGCTCTGTCCTTTGCAAGCCTTCCCTTGGACAAGGTGCTGTGAAACCCCACCTCGCCATTGACTGGTGGGTGGTGTACCTCTTCCTTTTTCTGACGCCAGTTACTGGCATACACCGAACTCCCAGAAACATATTATGAAAATATTTTCTCTTAGCAACGGTGCGGCTCTAGTTTTCAGTATCCGTCACGTGTTTTTCTGGATGTGTGATAAGTGATGTCATCACCAATATGAAGCAAAACACATCCACGTGTGAAATCAGCAAGACAACAGTTACCATACGCAACCACGAAATAATTATTAGGCAAACAAATCAGGATGAGAATGGAATGACAAATCTAAAGAAAAAATACAGCTAAGCCCAGACTTCTGTGCTCAGATGTTCCCATGATCAGGCTTATTACAGCACAGAAAATGTTTAACTAACCTTTTTTTCCATTTCTTCCTCTCACTTCATCTCTTCAGAAAACCTCTTGGTATTACTGGTTCACTAACAACATCCCAGAATGGAACACCACAAATTCTACGTGTCTTCTTCATGTCACATGCAATCTATGATAATGGCAGAAGTGCCTTCTGGGTGACCCCAGAAACAACACGAGGATTTCACAGCGGGAGAAAAGGGTGTTTAAAACACCAGTATTAAAAAAAACACCGTAATTGAAGCACCGGTTGTGACCAGCCTAGTTGAAGAGGAGAGGGGGGGAGACAACACAGCACAGAAGTCTGAGCTCTGCACGTAACAGACCTTTATTTTCAGTTTCTCCTTCACATATTTTGAATTTCCACTTTTGGGGGGAAAGGAAAGGGAAGTAAAGGCATTTTGTACCACTGCATGAACAAGAAAACACACTTATGAAGGCATTCTGTCAACCCCACTGACAAATTTCATTTTGCAAAAGTCTGGCACTTTGAAAGTTGAGTGTTATCCCAACACACAGAACCAATCTTGGAATTCAATAATCACTTTCCTATAATACTTTGTTCCTATACAATTGGGATCATCACTGGCATAAATGGCTGTGTGTTGTTTTCAACTGAAAACATAATTGGATAACAGACCTCTAATGGTCTCTACCTTTAATAACTTATGATTATTTGCACTGGAATGCAAATCAGTACCTGATTCCACACTGGAAAATTTTCAGGCATTATTTGCAGCAGATACAAGCCATAGAGCAATTTAACATTACCATTTAGTAACTGAGTAACTCTCATGATTGGTAGGGGAGGGTCTGAAGAATGGTACAAGGTTTCCCACTGAAATGCGAAGATTCCACACAAAAATAGATTTATAACCAATGGAAGTTCAAAGCCAGCACGTATTTTGATCTGTTTAATACAAATATTTGAATAATTAAAATTTAGTATCTGTCACTGAAATGTGTGTTCCTAATGAATGTAAAAAGTGGTATGTTTTCCCTGGAAACCCGCCCCCACCCCAGCACTTTTTAAATACTGAGATATGCCAACCCAGATTAAAGCTTCAGTTTCAGTCTTGCTTTGAAAAACTGAGAACCATCAGCTTCAAAAGGCAGTCTTAACCTGTGAACTTTACATGTAATAGAGAGGGCTGACAGATGCATAAAAACTCTGTCTAGGACTCATGAGGACAAGAAGTCTCCATCACTCTGTTGCAATAGAAACATCCCTTTTGTAAATAAATCCTACTAGGACTCTTACAGTTTTTCAAACTGTATATATATATTTATATATATAAATCCCACAATTCTACATAGTCAGTTTTAACAGATGCTTCTAAGCAACCAAAGGAAGTTTCCCCAAGAATAAACATCACTTTATAAAAGGGGAAATATTGGTAAAAATTTAAATGAAAACAGATGTGATCTCCAAAAAAAGTGGAGCAAAAATGAAGCAAAACATTCCTGTCAGGAATTACAGAAGCTAATTTCTTTCTCAGAACAGAGCTTTGTGTGTTTGGATACACTGCAGCAGCAGCAAAGTCTTCATGTTCTTCTGCTTAGCCAAGGGAAACCAAAAGGTCCTGGTGATCTTTACATAGCAGACAAGTGGTGATGCTGCTGCTTTGGGGGTGCGAGCTCCAGAAGTGCGTGGACTGTCACTGCTACCTGTGCCAAACCCTTCTCTTCTAAAATATGCAGAGGCAAACATAATCGGTCCTACACGGGGAAACACAACAGACGGACAAAAACAAAGAAAAAGGATGAAAAACACGCAACTGAAAAGAAAAGAAAAATGCAAATTAAACAAGCAGAAGGAGACTAAAATGTGGAATGTTATGGACACCTGAACAAAAATATCTAAGGAAGTAACTCGTTACCTACAGATAAGCCAGCTGTATATGTCACACCAGGGTAACAAACCAGCAAACTCTCAGACAATCATTTTGTTTGTTTATTCATCAGCACTCATGAAAAAAAATGTACAAATAAGAAGAGTTTTCAGAAGAGAAGGCGAGAAGAGGGAAGTCACACATTTGCTTCTACCCCCACTGAATAACATCACCAATAAAATCAGAACTGGACTGACTGCGGGGAGGGGAGCCTTTACTTCAATCTGGTAAACATGATCACAGATCAAATACAACAGGACTGGTGTTTTCATTTCCGTGACACAAGAAAGATGTGGAGGAGTTCTCACAATATTGTGGTTCAGCTACCAGATATGAACGCACCATCACACATTTTAAAGCTTTTATCATATGCTGAGAGATTAGCATGTGCTTTGGAAATATTGTGCAATAAATCTGAAAAGTATCTGTTTGCTTAACAGCAGTTCTTGTCAACAGGAAGAGATATACGACCTTCACAAAAACCCTCTTAAAATAATATAGAACACTTTTGGTCTGATCTTTCCTACTGAGAGTGAAAGCAGAAAGCCATGTGAAAGACGAACCCAGACGAGCATGTAAGTTGCTTTATGGCAAAAGAGGGACTTGTTCAGATGCATGCCTGAACGGCCTCTGAAAAGGTAAATGTAAAACAGGCTGTTCTTACTGTTAAAAAGAATATAACGAGGAATTACCAGGAACGTTGTAAAGGAAAATATCCTCCAAATATGAATAAAAACAGGTCATTTTTAGCAACCAATTATTCATCTTTCACAGGCACTTTTTTAACACAAATCACCTCAGAAAAGCACTCTAATTAAGCAATAGTATTTAAAGTATCTAGTTGGAACGAGCTTTCGAGGCATTTACTAAGTTGTGCTATCATGTGTATACTATGAGTTTAACGAACCAGCTCCATAGAGGCTGTCACCCTGACCTCAATGAGGCTTTGTGCAGGGCTGCAACCAGGTAGAATCAAATGTGGAATCAGATCTTTCATTTCCACCTTAAAAACACCTGATACCCTAAATTTGGCCACTCTATAAAACCATGGAGAATTCTAATGCTTTTATTTACATATGCACACAGCAAATGATTTTCTACACTGCCTGCATCTTCCATGAAAACTTTAAAAAACATCTTCAATTTCTTGGCAGCATATGAGCTATCAAAGCCAGGACATGGAGACCTTGCCAGGAGACATAATGAATCAGCCAGACAGATCTCAGACTGGTACTTTCAGGTCCAATAAAAAAGGAGGTGTCCCTCTCAGACCAGTGAAAAGCACAATTACACACAATACCTGGATTTCAGCCTTTTAAAAGTTTATAAACAAATAGGGGAAAAGATTTGAAATGAATCCATACCACAGAGGTAGTCATGATAGACAAAAAGGCTTACACTGAAAGGCACCATTACTGTAATCCCTTGCAGTTTTTAATCACAGTGTTCATTAAGAAAAGTTAACACAGGCAATTGAGTTAATTTTAGTCCATACCAGGAAACAGTGCAAAAATAGCTTCAACAGTCAATTTTTAAGTAACTGTAATCCTGCCTTTTGTGGGAAAAAAACCCCAAGCACTTTCTCCTTGGGCAGAGTTCCCAGACAGGAATGTTCTGTGTCAAATCACACTGTGATCCGGACACGAGGCAAGCAGCTCGCAGGCTAGTTAGTCCTGCTTTCCTCCCCAGGCTCAGCAGACCAGGCGTATTAAGAAACATATTCAACGGCAATGATTGCATTTTGCAACTCATCTCTGTGCTTCAGACGTGCTACTCTGTCAATGCTGCTGAAACAAGGGACTGCAGCAGCTAAGCTGGATTTCAGAGCTATTTACTGTGCTTCTTAGGAGTAAGAGGAATTCATGACACATTGAGAAAAGACATGTGGCTGAATACTCACTTGTAATGGTCTCTGAATACAGTCTACTGAATCAATCTACGCTGGGGAGATGTGGCCTCTTGCACACAGCCTCAGGAATGCCCTGCAGCTCTCAGACATCTTTGGAACTCCAACTTGATTCAAGTGGAGGGGCAGAATGGGAACTCAGTGTAAACATTAAATAACCGAGTCCGAGAGATGAGGCAAATTGGGATTAAAAACTAGGGTAATGAGTCCCCAGCCTAAGTGGGTTACAACTGAAGAACTGGGCCTGGAGTAAAGCTGAACTGATCATTGTCACCAGTTCCCATCCAACCGCGACTGGTCTATCCTGGAATAGAGCTTGCAGGGCTCCAAACACAACTCTACCAAACGGCGCTGGTTTGGGAAGGAGCCTTCCCCACCCTGCAAATGGAGACGCATGGCCGTGGTGCACTGGCACGTGACACAGCAACTCTTCTACTAGGTAAGGCCGAGGTGTGTTGGGCACAAGCTAGAAAAGATGAAGTACCAGTGACTGAAAAGCACCAAGTGAAGTAATACTGCCCAGAAAAAAAGGTAAACAGGGAGCTCCGTGTAGCAGCTCTGCAAATGTTGGAACAGAATCGATCAGCATCCATCTACTTTTGCTGACATACCCTGAAGGAGATGGGGCTCTAATACAGAGTTCCGGTGACAGTCCCAGTAAAACAAAAGCAAACAACAGAAAAAGGCAGGTAATAGATTTAGTATCATAAGAACAAGCTGGACGGGCTTTGCTCCTTTTGACAACCAATTTCATGGCTCACGGTTTCCCTGAGCAATGCATGCAAGCAACAGAGTATAGCATGCAGCTGAAAAATTCTGCAACTTCATGGAAGATTACCTGAGTTTTGTGAAACAGTGAAAAGTAAGGTATTAGAGCTTGTAGCTCATAATTCTATGATGTAAGATTCTATGATGCAAAGAATAACCAGGAGGTCACACTAATCAAGTTTGATATGAGGAACACAGAAATACTGCATGACACTTTTGAAGTTTCTGATGGGATTTAAAGACAGCCCATCTCGTTCCCAGTGTTGAAGAAGTTCTGCTCCTCTACACACTCTCCACGCTGTGTGTATTAGTCACGTGAAGCAGCTTGGTATTCACTTTCAGCCTAATTTTAGTCAAATGAGAGGCTATTCTGAACCTCACAATACAGGAAATCCAAGACTTCAAGAGAAGGGTTAAGGAAACTGGCATGAAAAAGCTCTAAGAGCAACTCCTGATACAAAGAACCAGGCCAGATCTACTAAGACAGTCAGATGTAACCAGGCACATGGACATTTAAGGAAAAAACAATACTTTGCACGTGTATTTAGCACTTTTTGTCACAGGAACTCAAAGCACTTTAGAAGTGTGGGTGGTACTCCCATTTGACAAATAGGGAAACTGAGGTACAGTGGAGCTGTGATCTTCCCATATTACAGAGCTATTCAATAGAACTGTGACTAGAACCCAGTGCACTAAACCTGAGCCCCTTGCTCTAGCCACTGGACAGCAATACCTCTCCTGTAAGAATAATGCTTGCTACACATCACAAATACAAACTTGTAACAATGTCCCAGATTATCATGGGAGTGTACCAAAGAGTGTTTTACATTGTACATGTCAACGCCGACTAACGATCAGAAAATGCACTTACACAAATGGTTCTTGACAAAAACAAAAGGCTTTACCAATTGCTGGAGAGATGTAACGAGTCGGCAGCACCACTGTCCTTCAGCTAGAGGAAAAAGACCCAGCGATAGAACATACAGAGCGTTAGCATTAGAGTGCAGTAAAATGCCACAAAGCCCCAAAGCTGGATGGAAAGAAAGACAAGAGCGGATTCTTCTGAATCTGTCCCCAGGGAAAGAAGAGTTTCAACTGTCCTTTTAACGCTGAGGTTTAGCTGAAGAATGTCAGAAGGGGAACAAAGATTGTCCTGTCCAAAGTGTGTGAGCAGGAAGGGAAAACAGACAGAAAAACAGAGTCAGTTGATCAACCATGCAAGCATCCATGAAGCATCAGTCATCAGACATCTCAAATACATCCAACAGTTTCAAGGTGTATA
Source organism: Pelodiscus sinensis (assembly GCF_049634645.1). NCBI lineage: Eukaryota > Metazoa > Chordata > Testudines > Trionychidae > Pelodiscus > Pelodiscus sinensis. The sequence continues at coordinate 50,821,709 of NC_134720.1, forward strand.
TTAGAACCGGTTAATTCTCACAAAGGAATCTGAAAGACCTTCCATATATGCATTGTGTGTCCAGCAGTTTGTCAGTCTAGTTTACATGTAGAATAAAATCTCTTCAATAAAACAGCTGACAGTTGGCATAAGTCTTAGTTCAAACCAGTTCTATTTGGGAACTCAGGAATAAATTGGATAAGTATTCGTAAACTACCACTAGCGCTGTATAAGTCTTCATGCTCCATATGCTTAATCCATATCGTAACTGGTAAAATTATGCAAAATAGCACAAACAGAGCTGATTATTTACCTGTAATTGATCTCTGACTGTAGTATCCTGCATAGACACCAAGTATTTGATAAAATGGCTTAAGTGTTCTAAAATCATCAGCATTTCTGGACCTTTCACCTCCCTCTAACAGAGGCACCAACTATATGCAATGATGGATAGATGCAAATATAGCATATCATATAGTCCAACTGTAAGTTTCTTTTGCTCCAAGACCTCTAAGTCACAGGCTGTGTCTACATTGGCACCCTTTTCCGGAAAAGGGATGCTAATGAGACCAGTCGGAATTGCAAATGCCGCAGGGGATTTAAATATCCCCCGCGGTATTTGCATGAACATGGCTGCCGCTTTTATCCAGCTCGGGGCTTTGCCGGAGAAAAGCGCCAGTCTAGATGGGATCTTTCGGAAAATAAAGCCTTTTCCAGAAGATCCCTTATTCCTGAATTTAAGAAGAATAAGGGATCTTCTGGAAAAGGCTTTATTTTCCAAAAGATCCCGTCTAGACTGGCGCTTTTCTCCGGCAAAGCCCCGAGCCGGAAAAAAGCGGCAGCCATGTTCATGCAAATACCACGGGGGATATTTAAATCCCCCGCGGCATTTGCAATTCCGACTGGTCTCATTAGCATCCCTTTTCTGGAAAAGGGTGCCAATGTAGACACAGCCACACAGTCTTACATGACTATTCCACTGAAATACTGAAAGAAGAGGGTGGTTCTATGGAAGATACTACCTTTAGAGAACAGTAATTACAGGTAACTAGTTTGCCCTCTTAAAAGGTAGTATTTGCACATAGATGTCTCAGAGCATGGACCTATTTCTGCAACCTGAGAATGTAAGTGAAAGGGGACACTCCCGGGCATTGGTTCAATAAAAACACACGACACAGACATTGTCACACAGACATCCCACCTTCTCAGGGGCACAGAAGACGTGAGGGTAAGGTTAGTGTTCAGGTGGAGGTCACTCAACTAAATACCCATAAAGATCTTGTCCTTCAGGAACTCTAATTTGAAGCTCAGTGCAGGAGGAATGAGAGCATAATCAGATTCTAGGTAGGTCAGCCTTGTCTGCCTCTGTGTACCTACATACATCACGGCAGAACTAACATAATGGAGTCTTACTCTACACCATGGACTTGTATTCAGTGCACAGGCGTGAGCAGCTTAGATACGACTTACTATGTCACTTGTCGCCTCCCTTGAACTCTGTGGATTATGAAGCCACTTGGAGACCGACAAAGTGAGGGGGACTGATTTACTTCAGCATACGTAGGTAGTGCAGCACTCCAAAGTAAAAGTGAATTATTCACTAAAATGTTCCAACCTCATGCACCACTGGGTTTTAAGAGATTAATAAGCAGCTAAATAAGGTTTTTAGCTTGAGTTTTTGCTGACTCGGGGAATCGGCTGTATTATATCTTGCAAATGAAGTTATCAATTACATAATCCAGGCAAACACTGCTTTAGCAGTGACTGTCCAGGAATCACTGTCAGAATAATTTTGAGGCACTGGATCCAATTTTCCCTTTCGGCAATGTCTTTCAAATATCAAATAGGAAAAAAATACCACGAAGCAAAACAGCAACATAAATTCTAACGCTTATTTTGTGAGGTAAGGAAACATAGCAATTAATGTATCAGAAAGAAAAGCAGCAGCAAAACAGAACAAGTTGCTATTAAAACATCAAACGTTTGCACTGAAACATAGCTAGTGTCGGAAGTGAAGTGGGGAAGGAGGGAAAGAAAAAGAAAAGACAGTTGGACTATGCTGTGCTATACTGTGTATGCCCCAAGAGTGAATGTGCACTGTTTTGGAAGAAGAGGAATTCCAGAAGGTACTAGAGCTTGCAAGCAAGAATATATAACAAAAGGAGTGGCGATCTATGCACTGATGACTACCCATCAGAGACCAGTATCATGGTTTCTTCTTAGACAATCAAAGTGTTCATATAAAATAACTGCACAGTAGTTTTTGCTGTGAGCAGAACAGAGCCCTTGCTACCAGGGAGGGGCACCCAAAACTATATATGTTTTTTTATTTTTAAAGCTTCTTGGATTAACACCAAACATATGGTTTCAAGAAAACCTGAATTATGTTTTTTCAAAAATTCTTACTGAACTTCCTCATTCTACTTGACAGAATCAAACTGAATCCTATCACAGTGTATTTTATCTAGATCACTAAGTGAAGCATGCTCTTTGCAAACTATTATAGCAATTCTTTTGCTTCTTGAAACAATGCAAAACCAAATCAGCTCTGTGTTGTTATATACACCTTACAGGTGAGCCTACTGAATTTTACACACTTGCATTGTCCCCAAGCATTTCAGAAAGGCCTTTGTTTGTAAAGTACCATACAGGACAGCACACTCACAATACAGGAATAGAAGAGAGTTTACCTGAGACACACCAATCTTTCTGCAAGCTTCCAGGAAATTTTCCACATTTCGTCTGCATTTTGCCATTGTTAGCTTAGGCTGCAAAGAAGCAGGGGAAGAAGGCATACAAACTTCTTAATTGGCAGGTTTTTAAAAATAAAGCTTTTGGGTTAAACAAACTCCTAATACATCTGCAGGCCAAAAATGACATATGCTTGTCCAATTCAAAACAGAGCTCTGTTACAGGATGATGGGACATTCCCTTAAAAAGGCAAGCACTAAGTGAAAAGCTAACTCATGAAGTGCTGAGACTGACATTTTAATGGAAAGAGTATTTTGATCTGAACAAAATATACACACACTGTTATACGACAGGCTGCACATTTGGAGTCTATTTTGAGTGGCTGCAATAACCTGATCTTAAAAGTACATTTAGAATAAAACATTTCATACGTTGCTCCAGTACAGTGATCTTTGAATGTCAGAGCAATTTTATGATGTGAAGCAACCTGGAGCCTATTCCGAATGATTAAAATTATACGCATGTTTAAAAAATATCTGTTAACAACAAGGTACAAAAAGAGCCAAATGAAACCAGAGAAAATGGAAAGTGCTGCCTAAGTTTCTCACAATTGTGTTTCCTGTGGTTAACAGCAGAGTTCTAAATTGTATTGATCAGATTTTTCTTGAATGGGCATTTTTGGGTTAACTTCACCCGTTTTACACAGATTTCTATTACTGGAGAAAAAGCAGACTAGACAGCAGAAGCAAAACGTAAGATGCCCCTTTCTCCCTTGTCTGGCTACACACTGTTGGTAACAGTAGAGAGGGAGCTTCGGAGAGGCTAATAGTCCTCCATCTAAGCAGGCAGATGGGAAGATGGTGGAACTTTGGCTCCACATCCTCAAGGTGCCAGACAGCACAGCTGAGCTGGTACAGAGAGGTAAATGCCAGGTTATGTGTTGATGCAGATTTTCCCCTTCTGGTGCAAGGAGGGAAAACAGAGAGCATCTTATGGCTAAGTCACAATAAAGCCCCATTCCCCTGTCAAGGCACTGCAACTATCTGCTGCCCCTTACTCAGGCTTCGTGGCAACGCTGTGATTTAGCTCATAAGGGGGAGTTGGAACCATCCAATTCCACAGATGACAGGGCACAGACAGTATCTTCATTATGAAGTGAGTTTACCGAGTAATAGTTACATGTATACTTTTTTGACGATTCTATAATCTGCCTAAGATGCCATCATATCCCTTTAGTCTGTTATCGAAACTACAGGGACATCTGCATGATGAAACACCACCTCGGAACACAAACCATAATGATGTGATACACCGTGCTGTCAGTGCCAGAGTTCTAATGCAAGTACTGGCTCCAAAATAAATTCCAGCAACACTTAACATGACTCCCTTTGGTTATTATTTATAGTCATTCACCTTGTTTTAAAATTGCAGCAAACAATCAGCCTTTGAGAGCAACATCCACATGATATATTCAAAATATAAGTGTATTTTTCAAGTAGAAAAAGGAGGTGTCTTGTCTAGCTCTGTTGGAGTCTAACCTATGAAGCACTCATGTGGGTTTGCTACAGTCAGTAAGGGAAGATAGACAATTTCCCATGAAGCAGTGATCTTCAAGTCATTTTTTAGGTTGTCTAACCCTCCAAAGAAACCAACAAAATTGCGACAACAGGATCAATAGTGTAAATGGTTCATCTTCATTTCCTGACTCTCATAGCATCTCTAGTTACATGTGGTATTTGGTAGTACACGTCTGGCTCTCACTGATGAAGTTACACAGAGAGGTACTTTTCCTGCGTTACTTTCCATAATTTCTAAAGCACCGCCCAAAATGTTCAGTCGGGTAACACAAAAGAAACTTCTTGAGCTGTGTATCCTTCCTGCTACAAACACTCCCAGAATACATGAAGATTAACTTCCTGTCCTTCATTTCCCACAAGTGCAGGTCTGCCCTTATCTGTGTTGTTCCAAGTCTCTGAAGCACAATCTGATAAATATGCCCTATCGAAATTCCTAAGAAAAAGAGTTGATGGTAATTTAAGTGGGTCCAGCAATAGGAATCTATTCACGTCCAACTGAGATGGAATTCTGATTCCTTATTTTCTTAATGTTTTCTGTATTGTGTTGCCACACGTCCATTTAAATCCTACATGTCCCAGCTCTCTATCCTTCTCTGTTTCTAAGACCTTTTGACCCTCTGGAAATACCCTGTTTTGGTTCTTATATTGACTCCTATCTTTTGTTGTACTAAAATATAAAGTTCTCAAGTCCTATATAGTTCAATTAACAGAATCTGTGTTAGAAGTAACTAATAAAAATGGACAATCACAAATCTCACTAGCTTTTTTATGGCTTTGCTGCACATTCTGCTTAGGCAAAAGAGACTGGTATATTGTCAGGTCTGCCCAACTTCAGAAGAAGCTGCTACATGTGATACTCACATGGACATTAGGATGAGATCCAAAGACAACTACAGCTCATGATTACACCTTGGTATACTTACTACAGCAGGCGAGGGGACATGGATGCTGGGAACAGATCGAGGCCGCACGTGATTAGCTAAGTGGCAGAGAACAACCCCGTCAGTAAGAGCTGCTCCAAGATCACTGGGCAAAGACACTTTTAACCGTGACTCAATATTCTACAAAAGAACAAAAAAGATCCAACAAAATGTGAATCACACCAAACTAATCAGACAACAGGTAAATGATTCAACAGAGCTCCTCTTTGCAAACTTATTTATTCTGCGGAACATTTCTGAGCAGCAGAATCGCTCAGGAACCAACATCCCTCTTAATTCTCTGAGGTTTGATTATCAGAAGTTTTCATTCTGAGGACCACCAGGATTCACAGCTGCCCAGTTTGAAAACTACTGAGCTAAAAGATAAATGGAGTTGTCACACTAGAGTGCATGGAATTAAAATCTAGCAACTGAGATAAAAAGAATATTACTCAAAATATTACTCAAAATAAAGCCACAAATCCCAGGGCAAGGAGGGCAGGGCCTCCTGGGTGTGTGTGTATGTGTGTGGGGGGGGTGGGGGTGGGTGCGGGTGCGTGTGCACGCAGGACCAGGAGCAAAATCCCTCCCAGTGCCCCAGACACAGGGCCCAGGGCAACTCCCCTGCCACAGGGCTCCCCACCCTCTTAGCCCTGCCCTGTATCACCCACTCCCTTCTTCTGTTCTATCCCTATGCCCCTCCTCTGAGCGACAAGAGCCAGGGGATTACTGGGCCTGACATGGGGTTGCAACAGGGGTCACCTCCTACCCTACACTCCCTATGGTGGCAGGAGCCAGAAGAGTCTGGCAACCTGCTTTGTCTTGCTGTGCCACTGTCCCAGCACACTGCACCCCACTTCTCCATGGTGGCAAGCAACAGAGAGGCCTGAGTGCTCTACTTCCCACTACTGGGGAGAAGTGGAGCACAGGCGGCTGGGAGAGGGCAGTGCGGCACAGTACAGTGGAGCAAGCTACCAGGTCACTCTGGATCCCAATGCCATGTGAGTGTGGTGGCAGGGGCAGGTGTGACCCTGTTGCTGCCCTGAGCCAGGCCCCTTAAACCGCCAGGTACCGCCTGTCCATAGGATGAGTGAGGCAGCCGCTGAGTGGCCTAGGGCGGCTACCCAGATTCGTCCTATGGACAAGATGGCTCTGTCCCAGGGTGAGTAATCAAGATTCAAGAAACACATTCCACATCTTCCAGGTACTATGAAAATAGACGTACTATGAAAATAGTTGTCTTCTAAAGTATAGGAGTGGAATGTAGTCACCAGAGGCAAGAGAGCATAGCTTCCCTGAAAACTGAACTACTACATATTATTTTAAGCAGGAAAAGGAAGTGAGCCTGTAACAGTGTTGGCCCCAGAATATTAAAGACATAAGGTGGGAGAAGTACTAAGTTTTTATTGGATCAACATCTGTTGGTGAAAGAGACGAGATTTCAAACTACAGAGTGCTTGGAGCTTGTTTCATTCAGTGTATGGCCTTTAGCAAATCACACTTCTATATTTCAGTTTGCACATCTGCAAAATGAGTTTTGTTTTGTACTTAAAACCCCATCTTACCTGGGAAGTAGATTGTAAGAGTCAATATATGCAAAGTCCTTTCAGATCAACAGAATAAAGGAACTACATGACTACAAAATATTTAGAGAAAATGCTGGGTTATGGCTTCCTTTAAGTTCATGAGTGGAGGAAAAATAATCCATTCTGGTGAGGTGCTTATATTCACTACTGTGCTAGAATCAGCATTTATGGAATGGGTAAGGCATCTTATTGTAATTGTTTGAGACTTTGTCAAGGAATAACTTACATTTCTAGGCAGCTTTCATCCCAAACAATCCTAAACCATTTTAAAGACACTTCTAAGAATCACTGCACAGTGAAGAAATGAAGGCATCTCTGGGGTGAAACACAGCAGCAGCATAACAGAACACAGCATTTTTCTAATTTAATATGTGCATTGTGGCTAGGGATGTTAGCAGCTAGTCAGCTAATCATTTAACGGATGAGCGACTGCTTATCAGTTAATAGTCCCAGTTAAATGCAACATTCTCCTCCCCCACATTTAAAATTCAGACCAGCAGGCAGGCTCAGTCCCAGCCTGCTGGTTGAGTTTTCAATGAAGAGCACGCAGGGGAGCCGCTTGTCACTCCGGGCTGCTTCCTCTGATACAGCCTGGGCACCCCGTGGACAGAAGCTGCTTCATCGGATGCTGAAACAGCCTCTGTCCACAGGGAGCTTGGATGCAGGATGGCAGGGGGCTCCCCGGGAGTGGAGCTGGAAGCGCACTGGCTGCCGGCCCTGCCCCTGGGGTTATTGAGTAATCGTGTAACCACCAAGACATTTAGCAGTTACACAATCATTAAAATAACCGCTTTCTAAGATCCCTAATTGTGGCAATGTAATCCCAGTCATGGATCTCAGCTCTGCCGCTAATTTCTATACAAACATAGAACAAAAAGACAGTCCCTGTCCACAGATCTTACCCTCTAAATACAAGACAAAGAGACAACAGGTGGGCACAGACAGATGCGCAGTCAAAAGACACGTGATATTAGTTAGCATGATGGGCGCAGTCTGAGCACACGAAATGCTTAACCATTACACCAAGCTTTGGTATGATACTTGCAGCGAATTTGTTAAGAGATACGCTAGTTATTGCCAGTACAGACCTTCCGCAGTTGCTCTATTAGCTCCAGCTCTTCCTCACGTTGCTGGGAGTTCTGCCTTGCTCTAGGGTCTGTACAATCATTAGGAGGAAACGAAGCAGAAGAGGGAGACGAAGCAACTCCTAGAAAAACACCATGAAGGAAAACGACATGCCAAGTCTAGCTGGGATATATTCCTTTTCTGCAGTATTATACATGCTCAGTATGCAAGTTTGGGTACAGTACATTTCTACTCATAAATCAGGTTCCTTCATTAGATTATTAATCTAAGCAACGTTTGGATGCTGTTTCTGATCCCAGTTAAACCCTCTCATAAAAAGGATAAATTTTAAATAGCTGAAATGTTGCTTTGTATAACTTTCATCAGTCTTACTGCAAAGGTACAAATTCTGATATGTACTACAGTGCAGTGCAAAGTCTAGAAAGCTGCCTTCATCATTATCGAGGGACATAAACATCATTACAATAGTCTCTATGTAGGTGAAAGTACAAACCCAGGGGAACACAGCACTAAAGCCTTCCTCCCAAAACAGACGCACTTCACAAATTTGCACATTATAGTCTTCGATATCTGTTGTATTTATTACCAGGACAAAAATACTGGCCTAATTATAAATAGAACTATAAAAGTTTAACGCCTGGTGTCCATAGATCAATCTCTAAAGCTGATTTGATGAGAATAAAGCTACTGCCAAGATTGAATACAAATTAGTTAACTTGAAAGTTAACACAGCTTTGTAACAGTCCAGCTTCTCCAGCGATATACCCTACCTTTGTTCATTTCATCCCTTGCAGCCACTCGGAAAAGGAAACTCTCAGGTCGCTGGGGAGGGTTTCTATATGAAGGAGAAGTGGCAGGGCCAGGATACAGAGAGGAAAGGTGGACTGAACAAATGTGGAAAGGCACAGGAAAGGCAAGGAGGAAAAAGAAGAAAAAGGTTATGGGTTTGATAGGAAATGAGTTCAGTGCGGTAGTAGTTAAAAGAAAAAAATGAAATTATAACCTATGACCAGGGCTCGACAAACTATAGAATCTACTCGCCCGTGGTGAGTAGATTTCAGCTGCACGCCCCGTTTACCGGCGGCGCGCGAATGCACAACACGGCTCTTGCGCATGTGCAGTGTGGGGCTGGCGAGCAGCTTTCACCGCCGTTTGTCAAGCGCTGCCTATGACAACAAAAATTACAGCCATGAACGGCAACAATATGGGACAGAAAGAGGCTACTTTAAGAGCACTTGCATGCGCAATCCATATTCCATACACTTTTACCAACAAATTCTTCCATTTTGTACTTAATGTGCCATTACGGCAATGCCAATGCCAGAGCCTGGAACATGTGAAGCCCCACTATTTCCCACAGCACATGCCAGCTGCTCTGTACTCTCTTTACTTATGTGACTCGACAGAAAACTTAACAAATCTGGCCCACAGACACAGCAGTCCAGCTTACAGATGGGAACGACACGTTTTACAGTCGAGCTATGCAAGCAAGCAATTGAACCTACTTTTTAGCCTTTTTGTACCTCTCCCCTATTACCTGTTTGGGTAGTAGGTGAACTTGGTGATATGGTAGATCTGTCATCACTCTGTGGACAAATAAGTAGAAGAGCATTAATAATCCTTACTGACACAGGCTGTAACTAGCTTTTCAGAAGCTGCCATCCACCTAGACATATTTCAGGAAAAAAAAAAGGGGGAAATATACAATAGGGAATTATGTTGCAGAACGGCTGTAAATCACCTTCTTCAAGGAATAAAATGGGGAAAGAGGTATTGCTTCTAGAAACAACAGTGGCAGTGCTGTGTTTGAATATTTTTCAGTGTGGGAATAGGGACATCAATTAAATATCATGCAAAACAGCAGCTCTGATCCCAATGCACAGCCCACTCTAAATATTTGCCAGAGCAAAACTACTATTAATTAAACTTTACTTTCCTGTCTACGCCCAGAGTAATGAAAGTACTGATTAAAGATGAATTAATGATGGATTAATGCTTTCTTGTGATTAATGCTTCCTACTATGCAATATAATAAAGTATCCATAACAGACGAGAGTGTCCAGGATAGTCACATTATATGGTAAAAGTAAGTTTTTAAACTTAGAAAACGACATTTCTAGTAAGCTACAAATCAGTAGATGGTATAGAGGAAGAGGGGGGGAAAAAGAAATGGTGACAGGCAGCAAGAATCTAAGAACCAATCCATACAAGGATTGAAATCTTGCTGGCTACTAACATGTTTGCATGGTGTAGGACCACTATAGACATGACCAAAGATAAAGCAAGGTAAAACCTACTGCAATTGAATCAGGTCAGTCATAATTTCTGAATTCCAGGATAGACAATGACAGACTAAAACATATTAAAATAGAACTGTGGATCTGCAAGCTTTTTTATTGGTTAATAATAGCTAAAGATACCTTGACAGATCTGAAGGCAGAGGCATGAGGTAGGGTGGTAGCATAGCCCTCTTGATTCAACCCTGACAGCGACTGAACACAGAAAGAAAGAAGGCAGTACCAACGTTAGCAAGCAGGTGACAGGATATGCATGAGCCAATGCACCAGTAAGAGTAAAAAGGGGCAGGTACTCACACAAGTTCAAGTGTTGCAAAGATATTAGTGGAAAGAGGTAAAATGTTTGAATAGTTATTTACTAAAACTAAAATATAATTAAAATCTTCCCACCCTCAAAAATACTATATTCAATGAACCTGAGAGAAGATACTTGCTTTAAAACAAGAACATGATCACATCAAAAGCAGAACTAAGAAAAATCATAGTGGTAAAAAACTCTTGAGTCATATAGTGCACTGACACAGACAAAACATTACTCTTTCTGTCACAGCTGGTTTTAAGCCACTAATCAGAGTAAAACAGATTTTTGGACACTTTCAAAATTCAAATTTCATTCTGAATTAACTAGATTGTTTCCCTAGTAACTTCAGGAATGTGAGGAAAACTTCATCATCTAATTGGCTGCAAGGCAAAGGTACAGAACTGTGTCAATAAGGAAACATATATAACAGCACCTGAGTATTTTCACAATGGAAAATTAAAAACTACATTTGTGAGTTAAAAGTAAGGTAAACAAGAGCCCAGAGACAGAAATTAGGCTATCAGAGAAGAAGTCCAACATGAAGCTTGTCAATAGAGGTCAAAGAGGCAAAAGATAAACTACTCTTCACATTTACACAGCGGTTCTTGATTTTTACTGGTAGAAGCTTTTAAATGAACAGGTGCAGCTTGAGGACCCAAAGTCTGGAAAAGTAGTATTTGGTGTCCTCATGCTGACTAGCTATTAGAGCTGTCAAGAGATTAAAAAAAAATCACGACTAATCGTGCTGTTAAACAGTAACAAAATACCACGTATTTAAATATTTTTGGATGTTTTCTACATCTACTATATATCTGAGAGAGTGTATGTCTGTCTGTTCATGAGATAGTTTATTCAAGAACTCCTTAATGGTAAGAGCTAGGATTACCAAATGTGGTATGCAGTTTCTTCTTATGTCTTACAGCAAGGTCAGAGTTTGGTTGTGCCAGGACAATGGGATGTTCCTGTTTCTCATAAAACAGAAAGGGAGGGGTCTGGTAGCAGGGAGATTTAGTTACACTGCAGAATGACCAGAGATGGGACCAGGACAGATATAACCCCTTTGCGGCAGCAGGAGACAGGGGTGGAGAAGGGGACAGTAACATACTACTGTATATATTTGAAAGAATTTGTCTGTTTGCGTGTCTGTCTGTCCCCTAGTAGGGGGGAGGCACACCTCCCTCCTTGTGGCCGATGCGGCTGCAACAGCCATGGATAGGTGTTTTTCACCTGGCTCCAAGCTACTGGGGTGAGAGAGGGCTGGAGATGTCCTTTCTCACCAGGGCAGCCTACATGCTGAACCCTCATCCTCAACCCCACCCCAGAGTGATGCTTTTAATGAAGAAAAAACAACAAATTATTTCAATTAAGGACCCAAGCAATGCCCCGTAAATCTTCTAATTTTCAAATATATTGATGTCAATTGCAACACAGAATTCAAAGTGCTTGCTCTTTATTTATATATTATTACAAATACATGCACTGTAAAAAACAAAAGAAATAGTCATTCAGTTCACCTAATATCAGTATCATCTCTTAATCATGAAAGTTGAATTTACAAATGTACAATTATGTACAAAAAAATCCACCCTACATTGAAATATAAAATAATGTAAAATTTTGGAGCTTGCAAGTCCATTCAGTCCTATTTCTCGTTCAGCCAATCATTCAAACAACCAAGTCCATTTACAATATGCAGGAGAATAATGCTGATTCTTATCTACGATGTCATTTGAATGTGAAAGCTGGCCTTCTCGTGACACTGTTGTAGCCAGCATCACAAGATATTTATGTGCCAGAAGGGCTAAAGATTCATGTCCCTTCATGCTTTAATCACTGTTCCAGAGGACGTGCATCCATGCCGATAATGGGCTCTGTTTGGGAATGATTCAAAGCACAGCAGACTGACACGTTTGTTTTCACCATCTGAATCAGATGCCACCAGCAGAAGGTTCATTTTCTTTTTTGGTGGTTCAGATTTGGTAGTTTCTACATAAGAATGTTGCTCTTTTAAGACTTTGGAAAGCATGTTCTACATCTTGTCCCTCACAGATTTTGGATGGCACTTCAGATTCTTAAACCTTGAGTCAAGTGCTGTAGCTGTTTTTAGAATCTCACATTGGTACCTGCTTTGTGTTTCGTTCAATCTGCTGTGAAAATGTTCTTAAAATAAACATGTGCTAGGTCATCATACAAGACTGCTAAAACATAAATATATGGCAGAACACTAGTAAAACATAACAGGAGACATACATACAGTTCTCTCCCAAGGATTTTAACCACACATTTAATTAACGCCTTTTTTCATGGGAAATAGGAAGCATTATCTCCCATAAATATAAATAACTGCTAAACCAGAAGTAGGGCTGAGTGGACTTACAGACTCTGAAGTTTGATACTGTTTTGTTTATGAATGCAGTTATGTAATTTTAAAAATATCTACATTTGTAAGTTACAATTTCATAATAAAGATATTGCACTATGGTACTTCTATGAGGTGAACTGAAAAATGCTATTTCATTTGTTTCTTTTTTACAGTGCAAATATTTGTATACTTTGTATTCTGTGTTGTAACAAATCAATGTATTTGAGAATTTAGAAAAACAGCTAAAATATTAAATAAATTCCAATTGCTATTCTTTTAACAGTGCAATTAATTAATTATTTTAACAAAATTAATTTAAAAATATTTGTGATTAATCGACAGCCTTACTTGCTAAGGGCTCCAAGCTGTTACTTTTGCTTTCAAACGGGCAATGAGTGTGATGAAAAAGCTATGGCCTATACAGTCTACTGAAGAATAAAGGCATCCACATGAAGACAAACTATGTGCCCTGACTGCTAAGTCTTGTCTGTGAGTCAACATACAAAGGGCCTGTAAGTGTGTCAATACTGCAAGTTATAGAGGAATCTGGATAAGGCACCACATTTTCACTGTGGGTCTACCCAGTCCTAAATTTTCCTGCACACATGAAACACAAACTCAGAACTGTGCCCTTACATTTTAAGTGGCATGAACTAGACTATATCCTTCAATTATTAGTGAGTATTCTCCAAGCAGCACAACTCAGGAGCTGGAGGAGTAAAGATGGGAACAGTACTTTCCAAAAATACTCTCAATTAACACTTAAACGTACCCAAAATAATACAAGGTTACTACCTCTAACAACTATCTAATCAAAACTCTGGTCATCTGAAGAAGTGGGCTGTGCCCACGAAAGCTCATGATACAATCTACATGTTTTGTTAGTCTATAAAGTGCTACCAGACCATTTGTTGTTTTTAAACTATCTAAATGTAAAGCATACATGCCAAGTCTTAACATGACTGTTACCACACTACCCCTTTTGAAAGAAAAAGAAAAAGAAAAAGAAAAAGAAAAAGAAAAAGAAAAAGAAAAAGAAAAAGAAAAAGAAAAAAGAAAAGAAAAGAAAAGAAAAGAAAAGAAAAGAAAAGAAAAGAGAAAAGAAAAGAGAAAAGAAAAGAAAAGAGAAAAGAAAAGAAAAGAAAAGAGAAAAGAAAAGAAAAGAAAAGAAAAGAAAAGAAAAGAAAAGAAAAGAAAAAGCCATCCCTTACAAAAGCTGTGTGCAGAGCCAGCCTTACACACAAGTATCTTAGCAGCCCACAAGACAACTCCCTCCCCACATTAATATTTGGGGGAAGAGGTTTTTATGAGGTCTGATTCTAGCTTGGAGCATGGTTGACAAAAAGCCTACAGGTTTTAAATGATGCCTAAAGAAAGGGATTTCTGCCCATTAATTTAACAGTATGTTTCTAGAAGAAAAGAGCAAGTCATCCCTGATACAGGCTCATAGAAGGACTTATTCACAAATCATACACCCATCAGCAGGCAAGAGGGAGGAAACAATGGTACACAAAAGGGCAAGACAGCCACTACAGCAACACATTGCATGCTCTTCACCTGTTTGGGAGTTCCTGGCCTTCTCTTAATGGTATTGGTGTTATTGTCAATCTCAAACACAAAGAGAGGCTCACAGCCATTCTGTCAGGGACAGCAGAGGAAAAAGAGAAGGAAAAGAGAAAGAAGTAAAGTGAGGCAAAGAACCATCTTGGGAAGATGTAGATTCAAAGACAAAGGAACCAGAAGACTGCTCTTGGTGACAGGCTCAACAATTCATTCCTAAAATATGCTTATAAACTCTTCACTTGGTCTCTGTGCCCAAATCTTATTATTGAAGTCATGGGAATTTCCCCTCATTAAGACAATTGTAGCGCACAGGGAACTGCAGAGCAGATTCAAAAGGAGAACTCTGCCCTAGACAAATCAGGATATTGCAATTAAATGTCTGGATTATGGGTTAATTCAATAATAATTTAAATACCAAAAGGACACCACATCTCTGACCGTCAGAAAAATCAAAAGGACAAATTACAATACAGCTAAATCCTGCTCACTTTATTCATACAATTTTACTGCACTGCAGTCACGCTTTCAGGTTTTAACTGAGAATCATGGCCTCATCATACGAGGTGCTGTACACACAGTGAAAACATGATCCCTGATCTAAAAAGCTTATGATCCAAGTATAACTGCAGCTGAAAATCTACAGCATTTCACAAATCACAGAGCAAACCTTATAGCAACCATTCTCACAAAGGGCAACATTTACAAAGAGGCCCAAGAAATAATGGGAGACATCAAAAGAAGGCTGCAACCTTGAGCTCCTTTTCCATTACCACTTTTAGGCATGCAAGAAGAACCTAAAAGGGGGGAAAAGCAAACAAACAAATTTTCCATTTTCCAATCAATCCAACTGTTTTCATGCAGTTTCCTTTCAAGCAGGTGAAACCATTGTTTACAGCAAAAGAGAAACAACTTCTCAGTTTGCAGAGCCCTGACGTAATGAGGGAAATGCCACACAAAAGGCCTTTATTATAATTCTACATAAAACTTCACTGTGTTTAAAACAGAACACTGCTCCCATAAAGCAAGAGTAATTGTTAGACTCTCCACTGGAATAAAACTGAGTACTTTAAATAAAATTTATCTTCAAGTTTAGAAGCGCACAATAATTACTTTGGTCAAATTCACCAAGATCCATATAATTGTTCATAGTTTTTTAAAGCAGAGAAAAGAGAAGTAGCTTTTACTCTTCCCCAGTCCACGGAGACACATTTCAGAAAAAAATACAAGGGAAAAACAGCCATCAAAAGTATGTAATGCTCCCTGCACATCAGTGGAAGAAGAAAATCCCCCTCAATGTACAAAAGCTATCAGTGAAAGAAACAAATTACATTTCAAATTCCTAAGTCTGGTGAAAGTGATAGATGAATTATAAACTGGAGTTATCTGAAGCAGTCTGATTACATGCCCAATAAAAAATATCTGTTCTTTTTTAGAAAAAGTATTTTTATAAGTATAAATGCTACATATTATGCAATTTCTTTGTGGCTCAATGTTTCAATTACTTATAACCAGTTTTCCTGGCTTATATAATCAATATGCACAAGTATGATCATTCTCAGTACAAAAAAACCCTGTAGAACTTGATGAACAATCCATCAGAATCAGTATTTTCAGGCAAATAATACTAGAGTACCATAATAATTTTGAAAACAAGGAAACCAATTTAAGAGTCTGATTAGCCTAGCTGTCAGCTGGTAAAATACTCAGATGGAACATAGTAAGGATATTAAAAAGAAGTTCTCGGTGATGAAAGTCCAAGTAACGTAACATGCAAAGCATATTTCTGAAATCTCCAAATTATCAGGTACACCATATAAAATGCAGTAGATTAATTTCTCACCAATTGAACACCATCAAATATAAAAGATTCCCTACAATATGCTTTATAAATATATTCCATATACTTAAAGTTCACAGACAACTGAACATCAACAATTGGGGAAAAATAACTTTTCTGTTGAGTTTTTCCTTTATTTTATAAGAATAAAAGTAAAAGATATTCTACTCTATAAGATAATGATCTATATAGCTAATACTAGGCATGACCATATCTATAAGCAAAAGCTAAATTTAACTCTAATTTATTACATACCCCTATTTCTTGTTGTTCCAACATCTGGTCTGTATTTAGTGTAAGGTTGACCAAGAATTATGATTTAACAGCAATCCCAAACAATTTGAATAGGGGCAACCTTTACAGTTTTGACCTCTGTACTATTAAGTTTCAATGCTTCTGAACTGCAGTTGATAACCGGGCTACACACAGGAACACCCAGGCAGACAACTGAAGAGTATGTAATAAAAACATAAATCTGAGACATGCAGTCATGCAATGGCAGGCAGATCTGATGCATTTTCAGTAGGAGATGAAAGGAGAAAACTACTGCATTAACTCAACTCTTTCATTACTATGAATCTCTCTGGTATTATGAAAGGAATAGCATAAAACATGAATGAAGTAGCTTTCTTAATGTTAAAACTTAAAAAAAATCCAGAATTGGTGATTTCATACACACTTTCACTAGCCAACAGTGCAACAAAAACAAAGAATAATTTGTGACTTGTGAACTTCCTCTTCTGTTACCATAGTCTGTGATGGTAGGCTAAGATCCTAGAGCCAACAAATCAAATAATGAATAGTAGCCAAACAAGATAAGGAAGAAGTATAGATCTCCAAGCGTCATATTAATGTTGTGAAACTCAAGTGTTAGATAATGTGCAGGTGAGCCAAATAGAAGGATGCACGAAAGCTGGACTGTAAATAAGGTAACATGAGAGAGAAAGGGGTGAGGTAGTATCTTTTATTGGACCAATTTCTGTTGGTGAGAGATACAAGCTTTCTATCTTACACCCAGATCTTCTTTAAGTAACACTACAATTTAGAAACTGTTCTCTTGCAACAATTATATCACTGCATTCTTATTCAAAATGGTTAACTTTTGCAAAAATGGAAAACATTCAGTGTATTCACTGAATGTTTGGCAGCTGGAAGACATTGCAAATGTGAAGTCTACAGTGTCAGCATTTTTAAAATCATTTTGTAGAGAAGATCGTCATGTTTTATGCTATTCAGATTAGCTCTAAAAATCTGTCTAATCTGAACAAATCAAAACATCATGCTAACTCTATGTTCTAGATTCTGCCGCATAAACAGGCCATTTCGTGCAGGGTTCTTACCACTAACAAGGCACTATCATCAGTGTGCTGAGACCTTCTGGATGGAAAGGGACACTGAGGAGGTGGGAGAGATGGAGGAATGTCAGAAACATACAACACAATGACATAATATACAAACTCACACAAACATTCTGGAATATGGTGAGTTTTATTATGTTGATAGCAGTCTGGGGCAATTTTGCTATACAATTTACCATGTAAAAAAGTATGAATATGTAGTAACACGATCTGTGGATTAGAATGTATGTTCGTACCAATTCAAGAACTAATTATTTTATTTTCTGTTGCTGTTCTTTTTCTTACTGTGGAATTACAAAGGACTCCTTAGAAAGCATTAAAAATCAGAAAAAAATCAAGTAAGTAAAGGAGGAAAAACGATTTCAAACAGTCCAGTTTGCATAATTTTGACATGATATAGTCAACTGGAAAATGCTTGTCAACAGATTTTCCATGGACTGCAGTCATTAAAGCTTCTGATTTGGTTAATAATGCCAACTGAAATGATCTTTCAACAGGACAAAAAACTTGTTTATTACTCTACAGAAATCTGATATGGAAAATGAATAAATGCCATTGGATCACATCTGCTGGTAAGCCAAGATCTGCCTCATCATGGTGAGCGCACCTTTAATTTTTTTCCCAAGTAATTAAAGTGTTGTTTTTTTTAATTGAAAACACAAACAATTCTGATGCTTTATTTTTAGAGGCAATGAGTGATCTAATGATAATGAAATGCGTCAAGGAAGGGGAGAGAGGACATTGGGACAGAAATGACTGCAAAACAAGTACAAATGATTATTTTAGTACTCCCAACAGAAAGTTAATCAACCCAACTGGACCGCTTAAGAAAGAATCTTGAATGTAACATGAAATATATTTTATATATAAACAGGTAAAACACCTAAAAGCGACACAACGGAACACACAGAGTACAAAGGAATCATACATGAAATGGAAGAAAACATGACATAATACTGCTATAATAAATAACACAAAGAATTATTTAGTTTCTGCATAGGTTTTTTTTTTTTTTTTTTAAACTAACCACTGAAAGTTACACCACAAGCAACAAAAGTGTTTCAGCAGAGGGTATTCAAAATTAATGATAAAATCAACTCACACAGTAACATGTTTTGCTGCTCTTACCTCACTGTCCAGAGGACTTGGCTTTTGCGGACTCTGGGATGCCTTTTGCTGCAGAACAAAAGGAGGAGTTAACCAAAGTTGAAAAGCAAGCACGAATAAGGAGAGAAATATTTGGAGATATTTTTAAATCACTGGAAGCTTTATTTTTAAATAAAATAGGCACTGCAGAAATCTCAGGTTTTCACTAAACTAAATTTAGTCAATATTCTCAATCTAAAACTTTACCATTTCTAAAAACATTTTCATATTCAAGTTATGCAGTAAGCCCAAAACATTTCTCCAAGCAGGTAAAGCTTAGCTGAAAATATTTAATTGCTCAAGAATAACTATTTTTCCATTCAGTCCTTTTTAAGACTAGCAATGATTATTCTATGAGAGTTAGTTGTTCTGGGCACTTATGTAAGCCATTTGAAAACTAGTAATGCTGTGACATTGCTAACAACCCTACATGCTGCAGCTCTGCGGCACTTAAGTGGAATTTTTAGCACAACAGCATGCATACGAAATACATCAAGTCTGAAAGGATGAGTAACGTGCATCTTTAACAAAGACAGCTCCTCTCCCAAGTGTTGTGAAGAGTTTGAGCTAAACAGGTTTTAATAGAACAACCTCTCAAAACTCCTGTTCTTCGAGATGTGGTGCTCAGGTCCATTTCAGTAGTTGTGAGCGCGTGCCATGAGCACAATCATTGGAGAGTTTTCCCTAGCAGTACCCGTCGGGTAAAAGAAAATGGAGTGCTCATTCCCTATTGCTGGTATGCAGTTTAGGGAAGAATACCTGGTAGAATTAAGTCCTGGTTCATGTGAAATAGAGAGAGACTACCTTAGGTAGGAAACGTTGAATGAGGGTGTAGCCACACCTAGTTTTTATACAAGACTGCGTGGAGGGCTCAGAGGTGAGTGCTTGGAGCCCCTTCTGCCCAAGTTTATAGCCACCAGAAAAGCTACCTGCCAGGGGACAAGTCACGAGGCTTGAATGTGGAGCCCATGAATATGGAAAGGACCAGGTTAAAGTCCCACTGCGGGACTTGTTCAAAGGGCTTGCTGGCAAAGGGGAGAAGGGTGAGCCTCACCCTGTTTGTTTACACAGAACATTGCAGTGATGTTGTCTGTCAATTCTGACACACGCTGGCCCTGAAGGTGGAATGTCTGGCAAGCCAGGCAAACTGCTTTCACTTCTGACACTGATGTGTAGTGTCAGTTCTGGTTGTGACCACTGGCCTTGAGCCCTCATGATGCCCAGGTGAGCTCTCCAGCCTGTCTCCAATGTGTCTGTAAATAGTGACAGCAAGGGCTGAGGCTTGGCACAGGGCACCTGAGGCTGCAGCCACCAGTCGAGGGACTCAAGAATTGTGGGCGGGAGGGTAACCAACCTGTCTAGAGGGTCCTGGCTGGGTCTGTCAGCCTTCGCCAACCAGACACGTAAGGGGCGAACACGCAACCTGGCATGCTCCACAACATGTGTGTAGGCCGCCATGTACCCCAGAAACTTCATGAAGTTCCTTGCCATAGTGGTTGGGAATGGCTGAAGGCTGTCGATAAGGCCTTAGATGGTTTGGAACCAGGTCTCAGGTAAGGAAACTCTTGCCTGCAGGGAGTCCAGGAAAGCCCCAATTAACTCTATGACTTGTGTTGGGACCAGTGTGGACTTGGGTATATTCAGAATGAGTCCCAGCGTGCTGAACACGGTTCGCACCAATGCACCAGTACTTGTTTACAGGAACTGCCCTCGATGAGCCAGTTGGTCCAGGTATGGGCCTGGGGGAAAAGGAAATATTGGGAGTAAAATCCCTTGATCCTGAGCTCAGGAGGAACGTCCTCTATTGCCCCTAAAGTGAGGAGTGATTGCACCCCCTGCAGAAGGAGGTGCTCATGAGGGGGTTCCTGAAGGAGGACAGGAAAGGGAGATGGGAGGGCAGGAGGGAGCAGAACTAGATAGACTATCCCACTCCAATCACGCTCAGTACCCAGTGATCTGAAGTACTTTGGGTCCAGGCATGCCACAAGTGGGATAGCCAATTCACAAAGGGAGGGTAAGGATGAGGACTGGGTTCTGGTGCTCCCTCCTCAAGCACACCCTCAAAGGTTAGGTTTTTGGCCCTGGGGCCTGTTTAGACGAGCCCTGGTCCTGGCTGGCAGAGGAGTGTAACTGGCATCTATGATTTCTGTCTCTCCTTCCTGCTGAGTTCTGTCTCAGGGACCTGGAACAGCAGCGCAGAGGCTGGGTTTAGAAGGGCTTCCTCTGGGGCACAGGTGTGTGAATTCCCAGGGATTTCAATGTTGCCCTCATATCCTTAAAATTGTGCAACGTGGAGTCCACGTTCTCTGCAAACAAACCCGCAAAGTCAAAGGAACGGGTCCTGGCTGGTATTCTGCACCTCAAGGGGTATCCTGACTCCTGCGACCAGGTGCTCCACTTCCTGGCAATTGCTGGGGCTATAATGTGAGCTGCAGAGACTGCTGAGTCCAAAGTGGCTTGTAACAAGGTCCTTGACACTACCCTGCCTACCTTGAGGAGTGCTGGGAACTCTGGACATGCACTGGAGGTTCAGCTTTTTTGCCTCCTTTGACTTCAGGAGGGGACCCTGCTGACCTTGTTGCTCTTTGCAGTTTGCCACATCAAGCACCAAGGTTCCTGACTGAGGGTGCATGAAAAGGTGTATCCTTTCTGCAGTATGGAGGCCAGGGTCTGCCACAGCACCTTAGTGGTGGTTTCGATAGCCTTTGTAAGAGTCAACACGATCCTGGAAGGACCCTCTGAGGCAAGAATGTTCATCATCGGGTCAGAGTCTTCTGTCACTTTCTCAGAACGGTGGGCCAAAATGTCCAGGCTGAGGAAGTGCTGGTTGTGACCACTGGCCTTGAGCCCTCATGATGCCCAGGTGAGCTCTCCAGCCTGTCTCCAACGTGTGCCCTACTGTCCATCACTGGGAGCGGAGTTGCACACCACTGCCTCATCCGATGACGAAGCTCCCACCCCTCTGGCAACTGGCCCAGGCATGTCTGTCATGTCCAGGGGGGATCATGGCACGGGTACCATATGGCGAGCTGGTTCCACAGCTGCATTAGCTCCGGTGTTCTGAGAGTATGATTTGGTACAGACGTGGCACAAAGAGGAACACAGAACATGGATGCCACTGATGCTGCCCTGGAGGCCTGACCTTGAGCTTGATGATAGGCCCAAGGGGTCCAAAAGAGCTGCTGAACAGGCCCCTGCCACTGTGGAGGCTAAGTTACTATTGGTGCTGGCGCAGCCCATGGTCACCAGTGCCAGACCACAACTGGAACCGACTGTGTCTGGAAGCCGATGGTTCCTCACCGGAGTCCGATGAGTAGTCCAAACCAGACCATTGAGAAGCAGAGCCTGACGGTGCGACGGGGGGTGGCGCTGTATCGTTATCAGTTTGGCCCAGTGCTGAAGAGGGGGCAGTGCCAGTAACAGTGCCACAAAGGATGAAGGAGGCGGCACTGTCACTGGTGCCAGGCTGGGGACTGCGCTGTCAAGGTGATACGGTTCCACAAGGCCTCACAACTGTCAGGCATGTCTGTCTTGTCCTCCAGCCTCTTCCGAGTTGTGGAGTCCACTATCACCCGACTTGACAGAGCCTCTGGCAGGGTCAGAATTGATGGTGCCAGTCTCTGGGTGTTCTGACATAGGGCACATCCCCACTGGTATCCCTTTGTGGCTACCTGACGGGACCAACCCCAGTCCATCTGCTTTTTCTTCTGATGCAGCATCGGGGACTGGGAACTGTGCTACATGCTCGAACCTGCCTTGTGATTTGGAGAGTGACATCAGTGTTCTCTGTCACCTTGGCATCCCGCATCAAAGCCGATGTGTAGCTAGAGCTACGCCAACTATGCTGCTGGCTGAGCCGCTTCCATTAAGAGGAGCTGAAGTTGGCAGCCTCACTGCTTCTTCGTTCTCGGTCTAAAGCTCCTGCAAATGGGGTACTTATCTGTTTGATGGCCACGTCAGGAAGGACATGTGTGGACTGCCTTTGGGCATAGACTTCTCACACTGCTCGCAGGATTCAAACCCCTGAGACCAAGGCATATCCTGGTCAGTGGAAACCGCCCAGAAGGAACTGACTATAATGCTACTAAGCTACACTACAATACATTGAACTATTTACAGCTAGCTAAAGGGGTAGGCACTTGCACTGCAAGAGACTGAAGCAGTGCCAATGACCGTCACTGGCGGTAAGAAGGAACTGAGCAGGCTGTGGATCAGCAGGAAACTATATGCACCACCATAAGGGTGTCACTGCAGAGGGCTCCCTGGGTCCAGTTAGGGTAAACTCTCTGATGATTGTGCATGTGGTGCACACATGCCTACTGAAATGGACGTGAGCAAGCACTCGAGAAGAAACCAGAGAGTTTGGAAAGACCCGGAAAGACCCGCTAAAATCTCTTCCTTAAAAAAGTTTAATGCGCTACAAAAATACAAAATGAGAATCTCTTTCCCTTGCAGGATTTCCTTAATCACAAAATATACCTGTAACATTTTTGTTGTGATATCTAGAGTTGAAGGGGGGTCAGAACAGCTACGGTGTGGAAACTGGTCAGACTGCAGACCCCTCGTCTGTGCAACCCCCTTATCTTCCATTTCTCCCTTCAAAGCCTACTTCTTTCTATAATTCTCCAGTGAGGCCAGCCTTATCAATCCAAACCAAGGGTGGGCAATAATTTTTGATCGAGGGCCACTCCAAGATTTGGTAAGTGGTCAAGGACTGCACTTTTCTATTGAGTGAGTGCTGGGTCTGAGATAAAGGCTGGGTGCAGAAGGGAGCTCGGGTAGGAGACTGGGGTGCAGGAGAGTGTGTGGGGTCTGAGAAGGATGTTTGGGTGAAGAAGAGGGTTGTGACCTGAGGGAAGGGGGGTGCAGAGGGTTTGGGTGGTGACCTGGAGAAGGGAGTTGGGATGCAGGAGGAGGTGGGTTGTCAGAAGCAGGCTCTGGCCAGGAGGCACTTACCATAGGAGGCTCTTAGCCAGCAGCCCAGCAGGACCCTCAGGCAGGCTCCCTGCCTGCCACAGCCCCAGTCCACTCAAAACAGCTGGCTGCTCCCTCCGTGTGCCTCTCTGCACCACATGCACGGGAGGGGGTGATGGTAAGGCTTCGTTCACTGCCCCCATCCCAGAACAATCTCTCAGCTCCCATTGGCTGGTTTCTGGTCAAGAGGAGCTGAGAGATTGTGCTGGGGGCAGGAGCAGAGTGTGAAGCCACCCCCTCACCCCGTGTGCAGCACAGAGAGCCACATGGATCAGCCTGCCACTCTGAGCCCTGGGGCTGCTCTGTGCCTGAGGGTCCCGGTGGGGTAGGCCTCTGGCCAGACTGAAAGACTTGGTGACCCAGATGCGGCCTGCGGGCTGTATCTTGCTTGCCCTTGATCTAAGCTAACAAGAAAAGTGACAAGCATAATGCACTTGCTGTGAAAACAGGAGACTTAGCTCTCTCCCTGCACCAAGCTAGTTATAACTTCGATTGGAAGCTTCCAGGAGCAAAGACTATGTTTTTGTTCTCTCTGTAAAATGCCGCACACCCCTACGACAAATGTCAAACAATAGCCATACAATTCATTTTGAGGCGGACCCAGAACATGTGCATGTTAGACATCAGGCGAACACGAAAATGACTTACTTTGACAAAGTCGAGCACAGCTTCCCTCTGGATCTGTTTCGTTCTCATTCTGTCCTCCTCAAACTGAAGTGCGGCAAGCTGGGCCTCTCTCCGAGTGCGCTCAACTGCATGCTCTCGCCTGCGGTGAAGTTCAACATCTGCATGGGAGAGCTGGAGCAAAATAATTGTCCATAATTATCATATCAAAAGGAATGAATCCGGCTGAAGTACTGAAGATAGCTACAAAGTGACCAGCAGACACACTACAGAGACAACATGCATTTCTGTGGATCAACTGAGTTAAAACAAATTAATTTGTCAAAAAAGAAAAATAATCTCCAAAGAATAAAGCAAAGGTGCACAATGAATTACCTGATTGTGGCTGTTGGACAGAAGGTAAGATGAATCTGCGGGAGCTCTGACAAATCAAAAGACAGCCAGACAAAGAATAAGCATACTTCTTTCATCACACTTAATCATTCTTCACACATCAACAGTAAATAATGGAAAGATTTTCCAATCAACATTGGACAAATAACTGTTTTGTAAATGAACACACAAGTTAAATCCAACTGCAGCAATAGGGATCTGATATCACCTAATCATTTATGATATCACAGACAATGGACAATAGTTTGTGTCATGGTTCCAGTGTGAAACTGAGGTGTACTGACAAGAGTGAAATTTGGCTTCTCTCAGAATTATAGTCAGAACTTAATAATAACTGACGGCTTTCAGTGAGTGACTTATTTAACTGTCTCGAAGACCTTTTTAGTTCACCTCCATAGCAAGGAGCAATTGATTACCAGGCCTATTATTGAAGAAATATTTCATTTTGAAACAGAAATCACGTGCTTCTTTTCATTACCTCTCTGGCCTGTCCACATAACTCCTTGGTCCTGGATGTCGCTCTCTGTCCTGCATCAAGCTTAGTGTTTCTGGTCTTCGTAATTCGTCAGTATCCCTGAAAATAAGCACAGATCAGAGGCTGGTTATTATAGTACAGAAATGACAAACAAATGCATCTGTTTTTTCTAATTATCAGCTGTTTATGAAGTAAATGACTAAATAGTTAACTTCCAGCAACATTCAAGACTAAATTTAATGATGACCAAAGCGAGAAAATTCAGATTTAAGGCTAGGCTAAAAATGGTTGTGAAAATAAATATCAAAGCATGCCTAGTAATATCGCTATTAAGAACAACAATTTAAAAAGGTGCTAAAAGTCAGAAATCCTCTTCTAATACTTATTTTCTGTCTTTTGAAGCGCAGTTAATACTCTGGAACGTGCACTAGTTAAAAAAAATTAATGAGGAACTTCATTATTCTCTCTCAAACACTTTTAGAACAAATCTATCAGTTTATGATCAAAAGATCATTTTCTAACAGAGTGTTGCAAACTCCACCTATGTCTTTTTTATCTCAAATGAGCTCCAGAAGCAGACCTCTACAAAGACCTTAGCTAATAATTTGTTTGCATGCAAGTGAGGGTGAACAGAACACAATGTGAAAAGAATCAATTAAATTAAATATTCAGATCTGTAACAAAAGAAGGAATATATAAAACAGATCTGAATATTTATTATGAATTGTTCTCTAGTTAAAACATAAGGCAAATACTTTTAAAACAAGCACTTAAAGCAACAGATATGAAAGACATACTTCCAGAGGTACAAACCAAATTGAGTACACAAAATATACATTTGCACTGGCAAAACAGGTAACTGCACTCAAACAAGTATCCGCAAATGTTCCACAAGGATGTACTGTGTGTATATACTACTTAAGATGCCTACTTTTAAAATTAAGCTCTATATGTCAGAGGTCATACCTAATGCACTCATTTCTGTGTTGGCAGGAAGGACAGCACTGGTTCAAGAAAGCACCAAATCCCAAGCTACACGTGCAGATACAAGGAGCACATAGCATTGCTGAGTCAGGAACTTTTACAGATTGCACACTTGCGTAAGCTGTATTTAACTCGGCACTCTTAAGATGAAATCAGAATTACGTCTAGCTTTACAAGGACTTTAATGGTTCCAATGTGCTTTGGAGAAGAAAAAAAAAAGTTGCTTGCCAAGACATTTACAGAAAATTGTTGTGGGAACAGTTTTTAGTTTATGTGGTTGGCACAAACAAAATATTCCAGTACTGTAAACTTCATTTTACAAAAAAAACTCCCAAACACTAATTTATTTTGCATGGTGATTTTTCCTTATTGGAAGCAACAACAATATGGTCTGATTTTTTTTTTTTGGTATCTCCATTCCATTCCATTGCAGTACAGAAATCCATTCCATTGAGGCACAGAAAGAAATGTGCTGTAATTTAGTTAGAGGTTGGATTACATGCTGCTGCTTAAAGATCAATTGCTGTCCCTGCGTTAAACTTTGAAACAATCTGACCCGAAAGATATAATTTCCTTTATCATCACTGTAGACAGCCAAGATTTGTATATGTAAACAGAAGGTCTCTCCTGTCTCACTAAACTTGTCTTGCCCTAATTCTTTCAGCTGTGTCATGCAGTCCAATGTTTATGAAGTCTCTTAAGCTATTTCCATGTCAACCACAATTCAAAAGACGGGTATGGAGAGTCTTTCAGACCAAGGTATTCTCATCGTTTGTGGAGGGCATGGCAGGCTTCTCTATTATTTCAACATTTACTTGTGGCTACTACAGGCTAAGGAATGCTGACACATGCTGAAGCAGTTACCATTTATGATGTCAGTACAGCTACTGAACATACAAACCGCATGAATCAAAATTTCTTAGAGAACCCATTAAGAGTAGTTGCTTCTCATGTACATTAACAATTTTGAAAAATATATTTTTGTTCTTAGTTTCAATGTCTCAAAAACTACATGAAAAGATAGGTCCAATATAAGGGGCTTACCTATTCCATTTCAAAAATGTGCTTCTAGTCAGAGCATATAGAGTTAAGTGTCTAAAATCAGTGTGTGTCTTACTCTAGTATTCCTGTATATGGCCAAGACTGTTTTATTTTTTGACTTGCAGGGAAAATATAAACAGCTTTCTTGCTCAGTCCCTGCACATGCAGTTTTAGCCACAAGAAAAAACCATTCATGATCTATCAAACCTGGCAGAGCTTCTTTCATTTCAACTGCACTGAGGCACTCTAATATACTGAATTATCTCTCTCCTCCTTTTGCTTTTGTCTCTGGGCCTCCTTCCATTTGCTCACTAAACCTAGAAAATTTTTCTCTTGCCTGCCCACCATATTACCAGCTAAATCTCAGTTTCACACGCACTTGTTCCACAACAAGTATAAACCGAACTATTTCAAAAGTGACTATCAAAAAAATTCCATGTAATCCTCAAGGAGGTTGGATCATCCAAACATATGATTTTATTGATATAATCCTTGCTTTCCTCCTTCTAATCTCCCTTTCGCAATGGCATTTGAGGTTTTATCTATACTAGCAAAGTGCACTTGTTTAATTAAAAAGAGAGCTAGCTAAATGAGTGCAAACTAATATAGATTCACTTAAAGCATCTGAATCCTTGCTTATATTGATTTAGCTTAAATTCAGGAATTATATAGATTCAAGTTTGCATTGCTGGTAGAACCTAGGGTTGGTTTCAAAGTATCATGTAAATCATACATTTTTCAGAGCAGGGCACCAGTCATACACATCCATAAAGCACTATGTCTGCCACTGGCACTATCATAAGACTGGCTATATAGGATCAGACCACAGTCCATCTAGCCCAGTATCGTGTTTTCCAACCGTGGCCAATGCCAGGTGGCCCAGAAGGAATTAACAGAATAGGTAAACATCAAGCGATCAATTCCCTGCTGCTCATTCCCAGCTTCTGGCAAACACAGGCTAGAGACAGCATAATAACTCATGGGACTATCCTGCATGAATTTATCTAGGATTTTTTTAACCCTGTTATAGTCTTGACCTTCACAACATCCTCTGGCAAGGAGTTCCACAGACTGACTGTGTGCTGTGTAAACAAATATTTCCTTTTGTTTTAAAACCTGCTGTCTATTAATTTCATTTGGTGACCCCCTATGAGAAAAGAGTAAATAACACTTCCTTATATACTTTCTCCACGTCAATCATGATTTTATAGACCTCAGTATATCCCCCCTTAATCATCTATTTTTAAAGCTGAAAAGTCCCAGTGTTTTATTAATCTCTCCTCATACAGAAGTTGTTCCATACACCTATTCATTTTTGTTGCCCCTTTCTGAACCTTTTCCAATGCCAATAAATCTTTTTTGAGATGTGGTGACCACACCTGCAGGCAGTATTCAAGAGGTCAGCATATCATGGATTTACACAGGACCAATATGGTATTGTCTGCCCTTTTATCATAAATAAATGTACTTTCATCAGGTTCGCCTACCTATTTTGATGCAAGAATCGTCTCATGTCTTCTGTTCTCTGAAAATCTCTGATGGGTACTGGCTTTACAGGTGAGCCCTAAGCAAAACAAAACAGAAGATAACGAAGTTAGTAATGAGTCCAGAATACCGCACATGGAAGTCTAAGAATCTCTTTATTGTACTTAAGTGAAGGTACTATCAGTTTGTCTAGATACAAATGTGTGATGACTGGTCTTTAAGACGTCTGACAAAGAGCAAGCCTACATTATAGGGACAGGTAGCTCTCAGCTATGCAATTTGAGTTGTATAAGTAGTTTAACTCAAATCAGTATAGCTTAGATCTATGGGGTACACACCAAACAAGATCAACAGGAAAAACTCTCCCATCAACTCTCCTTCCTCTTCTCATTCTGGCGGGCTACCAGATAATTTTATCACACCTATACCAGATGCAACAAATTGAACCTGCTGGATTGGTCACTGCCCCATTGATCCAGCCCGTAGTGAAGACATGCCCAAAGAAAGAAAATAAACCAACTAATGGAGAATATTGGAAATAATACAGAATCATTTTTGTACCTTGCATATAATCTATTGAAAGTTTAACTTCAAAATGAAGCATATCTGTTGATAAGTTATAGCATAAAAAAACCAAGCAGAACTACCATGCTATGTAGATGAAGTATAGGTATAAAATAATTACTATAATGTATAAAGAGGGATGTAAAATCCACTTAAATTGTTAATTGATTAAACTATAGTTTAACCAGTTAACTGCCCAGTGCGCTGTGGGTGGGGGGATGCTGAAGCAGGAATGGGGGGGCGGGCTGCTCTGGCTACTCCTGGAAGGGCTCATTGCACCACAGTATGGGCAGGGGGCTGCTCCGGTCGGCCGGGCACTGGTTACTCCAGTAAACATGCTGGTAAGGCAGTGCTTATTAGTTAACCAGTTAAACCTTTGCATCCCTACTTATAAGATGCATGGTGTTGGAGACCAAAGTACACATCTACTGTTCTAGCATAGTGTATTCTAGGCTCTCTCAGAACAATAAGATTCAGCAGCTGGTGTTCTGTGATGGTATCATATAGAGAAACAGGAAGGATAATGTTAAACAGGAAGGGTTGCCAGATGGTTTATCCAAAAATACTGAACACTCCTCCCACCCCCTCCCAAAAAAACCCAAAACACACCGCTGGGGAAAAAATTCTTTTGAGAGAAAAAAAGGGGAGACCAAACTTGTTGATGAGGGGGGGAAAAAAGGGGCTCTGAGAGCTGTTAAGCAAATAAATAAATAAACAAACAGTGTGGCCCCTTTAAGAAACACTTTTGAGGCTTTTTGGCCCTCATAGACTTCCGGCGGCTGTCCACCATTTTTCTCCCTGCTCCGGGCCAGACAGCTCCCCTGCGGAACCAGGTAAGCACCCGGAATTTTCGCCTCCTGGCTGGGGGGGGGGGGGGGGGAAATCAGAAAATACCGGACATTTTAGGTGTCCAGTATTTGTTCTGAATTTTCTTTTTTAGCAGACAGGAGGCGAAAATACAGGACTGTCCAGGTCTATACCGGACACCTGGAAACCCTAAATGTGAAGAAAAAGTCAGAGGATTTGAATGAAAACAATGGTTGTTCCATTTTGGATATGAAGTTAGTCATCTTTTGGGAGCAGAAGTATATTGTCCTTCTGGATCAGTTTTATAAAACTCATCAATATCCAGCAGTACTGCCTAATACAGATATTCAGGGCTAACTTGCTAGTACACACGCTCTAACTGAATCATAGAACTGTAGGCCTGGAACAGACCTCACCTGGTCATCTAATCCAAACCCATAGCCAGCACCCCTCACAGAGGGTACATCTACAAAGCAAGGCTAAAGTCGAATTAAGCTACGCAACTTCAGCTACGTCAATTGCTTGGCTTAAGCCTAAATAGCTTAATTTGGCTTTTGGTGCAGTCTACACAGCAAGAAATTAAAGGAAGAACACTCTTCCTTCGACTTCCCTTACTCCTCGTAAAATGAGGGTTACCGTGAATGGGAGTAAGAAGTCCTCCAGCTCGACAATATTTCGAAATAAAGGCTTGTTGTGTAGATG
The DNA here is from genome assembly GCF_049634645.1 of Pelodiscus sinensis. Classification (NCBI taxonomy): domain Eukaryota; kingdom Metazoa; phylum Chordata; order Testudines; family Trionychidae; genus Pelodiscus; species Pelodiscus sinensis. The sequence goes on from NC_134720.1 coordinate 50,852,461, forward strand.
TGCACTATGTTAAACACTGCTGTGTAGACATACCCTGAGGGAAGACCAAATATACACAAAGAGTGCACTGCTGCACTGAATATAGTTTTTATCCCTTAAATTAATATCTCACTTCGGAGGGTGGAATCTAACATGCTTTTGGTTGCTTTACTGCTAGAATTAAAAATATATAGCTTATTTAATTTTATAAATTAAAATGATACCCATGTTGGTTTATCTCTAGGATGAACTAAAGCATTTCCACTATTCATTTTGAAGAAAAGTTTATTTTGAATAACCAGCAGCTCTTAAAATTAATTTATCAATCTACATTTCAAATAATATCACTGTCCCATGATTTGATAGTGTGTATGTGGCACTAAGAACTAAGGTAATTTTTCATTTCCTGACTAGATTGTCTGAGGAGAGAGGGCTCGCTCCATCTGTGATCGTGGGTGGCAAAGAAGGAACTGGCGGGAGCAGGACCACATGCGTGATCAAAAGGCACGAACAGCTCGAGGTGCGAGCCATGCACGTGCAGTCCGGCTGACTAATGCTCATGAAAACTCCGATCTGCGACGCCGGGACAACCCAACACAACAGTGGAGCACCCACGGGGACATCGCTTGAAGAAGAATCAATATATGGACAATCGCAATCTGGGTCACTGCTAATTTCGCTAATGTAAGTAAAGGAATAACAAAACAGACAAAAATAAAGGACTCCCACAGAGATACTGACCAAAAAAAAAAGGAAATTAAGAAAGATGTTTACTTCTTCAAAACACTGAAACAACCTATGAAGTGACAGATACATTTCAGTGTGAGTACAATGTGCATTGCTTACATGCTCCAAGCAAAATAGAAGATTATTTGAAACAGGTTGTGTCTGCAGCATTACACATACACACAGATGGATGAATTTAGATTAGCATGGAAAGAGAAGGCAATGTCACATTGCTTATTATTTCCTGAATTAAATTTTTGTTTTATCCAGAAACTTCACAACTTTTCATTTCCTACTGTCCAGACAATGATTTTAGAAGGGGGCCCACTTCAGAAACTTCTGAAGTGGCCATAGGCTGCCCTGGAAGGGGCAGGGTCTCGGGTAGAAGGGGCAGGGCCAGGACAGTTAAATGCTCCCAACCCACAGACCCTTATCGGCCTGGGGATGAGGGAGCGCATGAACAGCCTGAACAGCTGGTGGCTCCCTCTAGGTGCCCGTACTCCTGGCAGTGGGAGGAAACCGGCCTGGAGGTGGGGGAGCAGCAGGGTGTCCATGAGCCAGATCAACCCGTGTGGTGGCCTGGATCTGGCCTGCAGAGGATCTCTTGCCCACCCCAGTCCAGTCTGTCACAGCAAGATATCAGAGGGGTAGCCACGTTAGTCTGTAACTTCTCTTGCCTTATATGTAACAGAAGCAGAGATGTTTTCTAGTTGCAGGGAGTCACACATTATTGTTAAAGAAGTAATAATGGAATTTTGATCAACTGCACACCACTTTGTTTTCAGTAGCTTGTGACCAAACAAACAAAGATTCAAGATAATTACACTGTAACTATGTGGCAATGATCCTCCCAAAGCTATCATTTGGAACCAGGACAAGAAGAGTAAAAGCAGCTATTAGTAACAAATGATACTAGACTATGTGGCAGTTGCATGAACCACTCTGACCCATTCTAAGGAAGTAGATGCTTGTGGTCTGATCCACAATGCAACTTGAAATGCTACTCCTGGAATAGTGATATGACTCAGATTTCTAAACTCTGCCATTCCAGCTCACATACCACAGACTACCTTTAAAACAGCAGGCTACTCAAGAATGGAAACAAAAAATACATTGTTCAGGTTTGTCTGCAATAATCAGCACAAAGACTAGTTTTTAAGATTAAAAAAAAGCTATAGACTAAGAGTGCTAATATTTGTTTTTAACCACTTGTAATCAATTCTTCTAACAAGTTTTTTACAAGCTTTAAATAACCATATTTATTGTCCATTTACTGTATTCTGGGATTGACTCAGAAATGTCACGTCACACACATACACACAAAATTTTTGCTTAAAACTTTGTGCATATGTACTCCCAGTTTGTATCCCCAATGATTTTACAGAGCATTACTCAAGATGTTAACATGGAGCAAGCCATCATCTATTACAAAATACCAGACTTTATATTTTCATTTAAAATGCACAATTAAAAGGGATGGCCAATCTGGTAAATGTATTGGCATTTGAGTTACACTACACAGGAAAGTTCCACGAAATTAGCACAGATGAAAGACTCCTATAATAAGTTCTTGTGCTGACAGAGATCCACACATTAGCTATGTTTTGACTTTAAACAAGCCAGCATCTACTAGGTATTACCAAATGAAGGAAACACAAGTGGTTGTCTGGATGAAAGCACATATGGGAAAAGTATCAACTTCAGTACTGTCTGAACCCCATTTACTCCCCCCACACCTTGCAAAAATTTTGCCTTTGAGCAGAATTCAATACAGCTGCCTGGAGAACCATTCTGGGCATTTAAGCCACATGTACTTTGTAACAGCTCGGGACTCAAACTCAGATCTTCCACCAGGCAAAGCTTGTTGCTCCAAGCCAACTGTCACATTGTTTACTAAGGAAACTGCCACAGACAAGTAATATTACCACTATCACAAAGACTTTCATTGGGGCATGTAAACTAATTTAAATAAAAGCACCACCTCATGAGAGATTCGCCGTTGTTCAATATATGCCATGAACTGTGAGCTGAGGCTCTCTGACTCCATGCACTTGGGTTGCCTCACCTCTTCCTCTTCCTCTTCCGTGGCACAGCTATCAATATAGTCAATCTGATCCAGATCATGTTCCACTAGACACACGTGCATAAAGGAAACACCCATAGTTAGATAACGAGTGGTAGAAAAAACACCGAAGCAGCCAGCAACTAAAGTCAGACTGCACTTTTCAGTTCTGGCCGGTTCACTAATATTTGTTAAAATGTTAAACTTTTAAATAATCTTAAACAGATTTTAAAGCAATGAGAAAACAAGATGCCAGATGTAACCATTTAAAAGATATGACTATATGTGTTGCCTAATTATTGCAAAACAATTTCATACTTTCCAATTCATGCTTAACAAAGGCCCTTGTCTACAATTTTACTTCTGTACCATGACATATCTGAGAAGTAAGCAAGTGCCATCAATTTACATGAAAATAAACATCTCACGAGAGCATACAGATTTATTTATCTAAGCTCTACGTAGCTGGATACTTCCTCATAATGTAGGCTTTTCTCAGCTTCCTTTATTAAACGCTTGCTCAGCATGAAATATAAAATTCTAGACAGTCTGATAAGGAGGGTGACGCAATTAATTGCATGAGGTTGCTTTAAATATGAAAAAGGGTGTGTGACAAAGCAGCAGACAATAAAGAAAGCAATAAATAAAAAGGCAAGCAACCCTCAAGTTACAGAAATGTCATTAACCAAACAGGAAGGAAGGAATTAAAATTAGGGAACCACTGAAATAAAATGAGTAACAAGCACAGGGCACAGTCCTGCTTGCACTGATTCTGCCCATGGCCATGTTGCTATCTGGGACATTTTTTACTCATCACTGCTTTTGTAAGTTTCTGCACAGAGATTTCAAGTGTCATGACATTAAACAAACAGCCTAATGAAAAGCACTGCGCTGACAGACTGGACAGCCAGAGTCAAAAATACCCTGAGGACTTCCCATTCCTCCCCTTCCCCATCCCACACTTAATGGACCACACTTCATCATCTTTTATCAGAAAGCTCATGTTAGGACTGACAAAGACAAGGGGAAAAGAGGGGCTATCATGAGGGGGGTCAAGATGCAGGTGCTGTGAAAGGATATCAAGAAGTGGATATCACACAGGATGAAGTGGCAGGCGCAAGTCCAATTCAGATTACCCACTTGGACCCTTACTGATTCCTTGTTTTTAAAATCCTGCAAAAAGCTGTTCCTGCTTTTTCCCTATACATTATCCCTCTATTCCCCTTCCTCCTCATCTAGCACAAGCCTTTTTTGTCTCTCCACACAATCTGGCTACTGTAGATGCCAGAACCATCTCTTCTGAAACTCCAGCTATCCAAAACTGCTTCCCTGGATCTTTCTGTCTCATTGAATCTCCACCACATTTAAAATAGTTGGTAAAAATCTCTTTTCCATCTTGACTATTTAACTTTAATTTAGCTCATTCTCCATTATATGGTTATATAAAATCTGTGTTAACTCTAATGCATTTTGCAAGATGATTTGTGTGAAAACCAATTAACAAGAAGTTGACATTGTCAGCACTACGGGTAGCGCACACTCTGGTACTAAGGCTGCTAAGGCACTTTCAATACAAGATCCTGTTTTCAGTTCATAACTTTGCCAAAACTGCTAGTATTGAAATTTTCCATGCTGGGAGTCTACCTCAGGATAATTTGTTTTTAAATGTCACACAAAACGGCTCAGCCTTTTATGAGAATGAGGCTAGGGAAAAATACATTGCAGCAGAAGAAGGAGATTTGGACAAGCTGCGGGTAGGGGATAGGGAAGAAACTGGGACTAGTGGATGGGGAAAAAAACTGGGAGAAGAAGATTGTTACCAGCTGGGAAAGGAGATTGGAAAAAGACTGAGATCAGACAAAGGCCTTTGGGCCCTGAACTGGGGAACATTGGTGGGGATAGAATACTGGAGGCAAAGACAGAAGACAGAGAGAAATCAGAGAAAAGGAGCCCAGGATTAACAAGTCTGAGGAGTGGCAACTGAGTAGGCAAAGAGAATAGAACCGGCACATGAAGCCAGGAGTGGAGAAGAGACAGGTCTAGGATAGGCACAGACTGCAGGGGAGAGGGCAGGAGTCCTACTGAAGGAGAAGGGGAAGGTGAGGCCCAAAAGGCTCTGTGCCCATCAGAAAACACTCCCCTCCAGAGTCTGGAATGGAATCCAAGATTCCTGAATCTCATCATTCCTCCGCTGTCAGCAAATATCTGTAAAGTGTCCCAATCCCCTCTAGCGCTGGTCCTCGCCAGGGATGACAACCTACCTCAGTTATCAGTTACTCTTTCAGCTCAAGTAGCAGAGGCCTGTGGGCCAGATCTAAGGTTCTAACCCTGCTGATGAGTCCTGAATATGTCAATATTGTGGAGAAAGCAGTATATGCCCATGGATCATAATGCATACCCAGAAAGGGGCTGAATTAAGCAACCTTACCATCTGCTCTTTTCTAACTTTTCACGGCTTGATTTTTCAGCCCTAATAATGTTCTTTAAATGTAATTTGTGTGTAATTATAACTATATTGAGTCCCCACCACTTCTTTCAGTTAAAACAGCAAATTACCAAATATACATGTTGGAGCTTCAGATAGGACAAGCACCTGAATAATTAGTTATCAAAGACTGCTATTTACCTCCACCATTAGTTACAACTGTGCTCCCTCGGTTCTCCTGGTACTGACTCTCTCTTCGCAGTCTCTGCTCTTTAGTGATCTCGGCCACTCGCAGAGGGAGGTCTGAGAACTCATCTGTAGGCTTTACAAAACAGGAAAAAAAAAACCTCTCATATCCTGGGCATCATCTTTCAGTTAGTTTTCTAACTTGAGTCTCCTCTCTACCAGTTCTGCTGATTTTTGCTCCCTAAAACTATTAATTTAAAAGGGACATGACTGAAATGTGCTGTTTTTAAGTATGGTTGATTTAGGACCTCTCTTCCTGAAGAGTCTACAGTTTTAATTTATTTTTTCTCTGACATGAATACATATGCTAAAATCATCCCAGGCTGGATTTTGAAGGCCCTTGTAAACACTAGCCTGGGTGCACAGTTCGCAAGAACACCCCAAGCCTGGGTTGCAGCCAGCTCCCTCAAGAAGATAGTAGAAGGTGGCTCCTGTTTCTTCCTTCCTTCAAGATCTGACCTTGCTCTATTTCTAAATAGTAAACAATCTATTTGGCCATTTGAATGAGCTACATATAAAATCTCATCTGGAAAACCTGTGTTTATCCAATGTTATTTTAATGAAAGAGAAGCTCTTGAATATTGGATAAAGATAGAAATGCTAATATAATACAATGCAGAGCTCAACTTCTCGTAATTTTTTCTTATCAATTTTTTACATTAATTAATTTCTACCAACTGTTCTAGATTTTCTCTTGGGTTTACAATTTTGTTTAAATTTTCAAAACTTTTTACTAAAAAATATTAGTAAAAGAACCAAAGATCAATTTAATACAAAATGGTGCTAATTCTTTTTCTAAAATATAAATCAAGTCATCTGTGAACTACGGACATTATATATTTATTATACATAACATTGCTCACTGAGTAGTCTTCCAAATCTATCCCTTTTATTATTTGTTTCCTATACAAATGTTCCACCCAACAAAAATAAAGCAACTATACTTACTTCATTCCCTGACCACCTTTTGTCTCCGCTGTCCACGCTATTGAAGCCAGAATCTAGTGCTCCATAGGGCCGACTGGAGTACAGTTCCTCATGACTGTCAAGAAGATAATTTTAGTCACTATCATGTAAATGTCCCAGAAAATGTTAACTTGTGACAGAGCTGACAACGGAATAAACATGGAGCAGAGCTAAGCGGTGTCCACAATATAATACATTAGAAGTTGTCACATGACATTCACCATGCAAAATACCTTCTAAGAGAATATGTTCTTCCAACTACAAACATTCCCATCTGTTAGCCAGCTGTTTGACATGATGCAGCTGCCTTGTGCTTTCAAGAGCTGGTCTAACCCTATGCCCCAAACAATTTCAACAAATGTAATTTTTTTTTTCAAACTGACCTGTTCTCCTTTAGCAAGTCAGTTCATTTTGTATTACTGAGGTGTTTTAGATGAATGACTCTTCACCACTCCACCCCAAAACCATTTTTCCCATAATCACACAAACATATTTATTACACATACATATACATATATGGAAATGAGCATGCACCTCTTTTAGAAGTCTGACAACATTGAAAATGTATACTTTCTCTCTTCCCTATACCAAGCATTATTAATCTAAAGTAGTCTATAAAGACACCACACATGTTCAACTGAAATATATCAGCACTTGAATGATATACAAATTTAGTTTTCACTCATTACATTGATCTATCAATGACTTGCCTAGACACAGACATTACATATGTGCAATAAAAGGCTGAAAATATAACCCATAACATAAAGGAGCTACATGGTACTTTTCCTGTTCTAAGTGGGTACAGAGACAACACAGTGCAGCTGTATAACCATCACAGCTGTTGAATCTGGCAACTGCTAGATCTAGCTAGAGCAGCAGTGTAACAATGGCACTTGTCTGATCCACTGCAGATGGCATTTCACAATGGATCAACTGTCCTGCTGGCACTTCATGCCCCAGGGAAAACGGCAGCAAACAGCTATTACTGCATAATACACAAGCAGGAATTTCAGGAAGCTGATTGCTCCACCCAAGCATAGCTAATTGTAGGTCATTTTCTCACTGGTATTAATCTCTAGTTCTCCCTCTGTTTAAAAATCCCTCATCCAGGAAACACTTAATTTAAAATGACTGTTATTACTATTATCTATGCAGCACCATGGAGAGCATGGAACTTTACCAAAAAAAAGTGACACGCTAGAGTCCTGAGGACCTTGTAATCCTAGTTAGGCACAAGGGGTATGTCTGCACTGCAATCAGATGCCTGCTTGCAGGGAGGGTCCTAGAGCACATGCAGGGCAGCAAACAGACTTCACCTGGCCCTGGGCAAGGATGGAGGGTGGCTCCAGGCCCCCAGAAGGGGCAGGGCCTCAGGAAGAAAGATGGGGGAAGGGCCAGGCGGTGCTCCGATGGCGATTTAAAGAACCTCAGGCTCCGGCCACTGCTGTTGCGGCTGTACTGGTGGCTGGGAATCCTGGACCCTTTTAAATCGCTGGGCCCTGGGGTGGCTGCCCCTCTCTGTTGGCAGGCCTGAGCATGGGCTACAGCCCAAACCCAAACACCTGTACTGCAACTGAACAACCGCTTAGCCCAAGTTCAAATGAGCTGGCACAGACTAGCCATGGGTGTTTAACTGCTGCTATGCGGGCAAGCCTTCTCTACTGCCAAGCCCCCAAAGGAAACGCTGAAGCAGAGGAAATGAGGGCAGGTAACGTAGCACCCCTAGAGACACACACAGTGAAGAACGTCAGTTACTGCACAAAGAGCATTAACTGTTCATCTTCAAGTACTGCCACCCCGGGGGTGCTTCACTGCAAGTGACTACCAAGCAGTACCCCCAACTGGAGTGGGAGCTTTGGAATCAAGTCCAAGACTGAATACAACACAGCATTTCCCAAGGCAGCACCTGACCTAGGAGACTGGACCACTGCATAATGCTTGAAAAGGTACGTCTAGAGGACCAAAATGGCAGCCTTACAAATGAACAGAACAGGATCATTCTTGAGTAATGTCATAGAAGTAGCTACAGATCTTACAGAACAGGCCAACACCCTAGAAACAGCTGCGTATCTGACAAGTTACAGCATGAAAAGATACAATCAGAAATCCACCTGGAGAGTCTCTGGTGGAAATCATTGATTCTTTGGATCTATTCGCAATAGTCATGAACAGTCTGCGTGACTTCTTAAATTACTTAGTTCTTTCCAAATAAAACGCTAATGCCCTTTAACATCCAGAGTGTGTAAAAAAGATCTCTTTGGACTGATGAGACTTGGGGGGGTTGATGTGAAGCTCATATGACGCCTTCAGTAAAAACCAGGGGTGTGGATGTCACAAAACTCTGTCCTTGAAAAATACTATATATGGAGAATCCCTATTCCCCAATCCCACAAACAGGGGTGATAATTACCAAAGACACATCTTCTGAGATACATTTATTAGGGAAGAGGATGACTCAAATGGGGGGCCCATAGTGCATCAAAGTACTGTTTTCACACCCCTGACAGGAATGGGTTTCTTAACTTTGGGGAAAAAGTTTCACAAGCCTCTCAGCACCTTTACCATAGTAGGATGGGCAAAGAGTGAGAATCCCTCAACCGCTGAAAGAAGGGCTGTTACAGCTGCCGAGAGGACACTGGCAGAGTTCACAGACAATTCGATTTTTTTCAGCACTAGGAGGTAATCGAGGACACTCCAAAGGGAAGAATGAACAGACACATTTTTCTGGACACACCATATGCATTATTTTCCACTTGTGGAGATAAGTGAATTTCATTGGATCTTTCCTCCTGTCCAATAATACCTGTTGTACTTCCTTAGATCAAGCTGACTAGTCTCATTAGCCACTGACAAGCCAAGCTTTCATATGAAATATCTTGAGGTTGAGAAGAATGCAGCCAGCATTCTGAAAATGCAGACAAGGCATGCATGAGAACTTGAACATTTAATAGAAGACGAGATGAATCAGGTAAGAGTGCCATAGCTGTCTGAGCCACATTAGGATTAATAATGGAATTCTGGCTTTGTCATGCTTGATCTTCCTGAACCGTTTCAGAATCAGGAGTTTGGGAGAGGGGGCACATATATAGATGGCCTCTTATCCATGGAATAAGGAAGACAACTCCCAAAGAGAGAGGAATCAGTCCTTCCATTAAGCAAAAGTGTTTGTGCTTGGTCACAGGGGGAAAAAAAGGTTTATTTTTGGAACTTTCACTTTCAAAAAATTTGATTGAAAAGCTGAGGATCCCACTTCCATTTATAGACTTGGAAAAAATGCCTGCTGGGGTTGTCCACTAATCTGTTTGCATCCCCAGAAGGAAAGATGCTGAAATAACGATTCAATTGGCTATGCCCCAGTTCCAGAGCTTTACTGTTTCAGCACAAAGGGAAGAGAACCTGGCCCACCGCTCTTGGTTGATGTAGCGCATGCAAGCTACACTGTCCATGAGACTATGGTCTTTTCCTGTTTAAAGTCAGGAAGTGGATGCAGGCATTCCTGAGTTTCTTCAGTTTGAGGACGTTGATATGTCTGTTGGGAAGAGCATTTGGCCCGGATAGTGAGGGTCGCCAAGTGCATGGTCCCAGTTCATCACACATGTGTGAACTGTTATGGTAACAGAGGGGTGGCTGAACAACTGGAAACCCTATGCAAACATCGTCTAGATCCCGCCATCATTTGAGAGAGTCTGAGACCTAGTGAGGATCTGACACTAACTTGTTCAAGTTGTGTTTGTGTGGAGTATTAAGAGTCTGATTGTATGTGCCCTGGACACAGTGTGATTGTATGTGCCAAACTCCATCTTCAAAGGTGCTGGCTGTCATATATCCAAGTAACTGAACACAACTTATTGATATCCATAAGCTGATGTGAATCTTTGAGAGAAGACTTGCTAACTAAGGATGTTAAAACTGCGGTTACCTAGCTAATCATGTATTAGAGAGGTAGGCATGTTAGTCTGAATCTGCAAAAGTGATGAGGAGTCCTGTGGCACCTTATAGACTAACAGATTTATTGAAGCATAAGCTTTGGTGGGCAAAGACCCACTTTGTCAGATGCATGCACTAGCTAATAATATAATCGATACAACTTGTATCAACTATACAATTAGTTGATAGGACTGTTCTGCAAAGCCATAGAGGGGGTAGCTCCAGGAGCCAGCTTGAGCCAGGACTGAGCAGTTCTAGCTTGTGCCAGCTCCGGGAACCACCCATACTGGGGGGCTCTGCATTTTAAATGTCATAAGAGCCACCAGCAGCCCCTGTTCACAGTGGACAGCCCTGTCCACGCTGAACAAGGGCTGATGCCAGAGCAACCTGCCGCCAACAGAGGCTGCCCTGGCACCAGCCCCTGTTCGCAGCAGCCAGGGTTGGCTGTGGGCAGGGGCTGCTTGGTGGAAGCCTCTCTAACCCCCCCCCACACACACACACACATTGCCTCCAATAGAGGCAGTAGGGGGGAGGGGCAAGTGGCATCCTGGAGATGATGCTGGGGGGGAAACCAGCTTTTAAACCAGCTCCTGCTCCTGTTTCCCCACCTTGCTTGCACTATTTCCCTGCTGTGCCTCTGCCTCCCCTTGCAGAGATGGTGCTGGGAGTAACTGGCTTTTAAACCGGCTCCCTCTAGCACTGGTTCTGGCTACCCCTGCTCCACTTCTCTCTGATAGAGGTAGCAAGGCGGGGGAGCAACTAGTTGAGTCACTACTCGACTCAACGATTTGCTTATGCTTACCACATAGTTGACTAGTTGCTTACATCCCTATTACTAACATTGAGAATCTGTTGAAAGACAGGCCCTGGATGGTATAGCATTAAAGGAGGCACCTATGAACTCTCTTTTATATGGCACTCAAGGGGATTTCTTGATGGTGAACTTAACCCCAGCTTGTAGAACAGGGATCTCATTGTCTGTATGGCATCAAAAACCTCATTGTAGGACCAGCCCGTGACTAGCCAGTCATTGAGGTAGTGACAAGAATCCCTCCACATGACTACCACTGGAGAACGGCAGTATTGGCTGTGTCCAATGAGGCTTTTAGCAGAATTTTAGTTAACAACTGACGTGCACTAAAAACAGCCCGAAATGGTTCATGCTTATCAGCCAGCAAATGCTCAGTAAAGGTTGTGAATTTGGTATAATTTGAATGACTGTATTTAGCTATGAGAGCTTGATAGCGTGTGATCCTAAATTGCAAAGTCACAGATTAGTAGGTCTTTCTGCTGAATAGATAGAGGTGGTTTTGGTCCTTCACACAATGTTGCTTGCCATATTCTTTCACTATCTCCAAAACCAGTGATTTCACCGTTGGATGGGTGATCAGAAACTCAGCCTTTAGCTGGGACATATTTGTACAGCCCTTTTTACAAGCTAGTAGAATCGCTGCAAGGGTCTGTCAGCTGGATCTGGCAGGATCCAACAGAGCCTCATTAATTAATAGACAGGGAACATTCAGGTGTAGGGAATCCATCGGAAGACACCCAGGAGCTTATGCTGACACTCCCTGACTTCTTCCAAGGGGATCTGCAGGGAATCCAAAATGTGCCTCATTAACTCTTGACCGTGTCTGAAGTCATTAGCCACGGTTGGTTGGGGAAGCATAACCACTTCATCTGGGGAAGATGAAGAAATATTCGTTTTCAGAGAAACCGCTTTATCTGTCCTGGCTTCCTGCTCTTCAAAGGATTCTTGTGCTTGTGGTAATAGAAGAAAAGCAGTAGGTGTAGGAACATCTCCCCCTATGCTCCCTGTGAGAAAGACTAGGGGCACAGGACAATCGCAGATGACAGGCAGCACATGGAATGCAGTATGGCCACTGGAGAGATCCAAAAGGCATTAAGGGTAGCATCCATTGGTGCTCAAACCAGGTTGAAGAACATGAGTTCATCTGTGGTACCATTCCCCACTTTTGTCACAAGCGTCAGGATAAAAATTCCTTGTCTGAAGCATCAGGAAATCCTGGATGGAAATATCTGAACTGAAGGAAAATTTCTCCTCTTCAAGAACGAAGCCCCAGCACTCTCTGAAGGTGTTGGAGAGTCAAGTGGTACTGAGAAAAGGTCCCACGGCAGAGACCGCACTTGTCTTGGTACTGAGAACCTTTAGTACCAACAAGGGAGATTCCGGCTCCTCCAAAACTAGTAGATCCTTTGAAAACCTGAACTCCTGCAATACCAGATGAATTTGAAAGGTGGGAATATTGTCAGTACTGAGGCCATAGGCTGCTCTGGCTAGTTCACTCTGGTTGAACTACTCAATACTGATGTGATGCTTTGGAAGGTGTTCAGACCATTTGGGAGACATGGCTTCTTCCCGGTAGTGGGGCAGTCTAAGATGTCAATGATACCAAAGGAATTTTGGGTACCATTGTCTTAGAGGTAAAAAGCTCAGATGATGCTTGTGTAGCACTAAAGGTCTCGGTACCAACGCATGCTTGTTGACCTTCTTCTTTGCTGAGTCTGGAGTCCCAGGCACAGAACAAGTACTGGGAATGTTTGCAGCAGCCTTGCATACCCAGGGTGACACATGGGGTCTCAACAGAGGTCTTGCTTTGCAGGAACCAATGGCTTTTTGAGGTGAATGCTTGCTGCAGAGAATGACTCAGTTTTGTATGGGTCTTTTTTGTGGATTTGCATTGGGTAGATGAAAGTGAATGTGCTGAATTTAATGGGGCACTGTGTTCACTCAGCAGCTAATGTCTGGAGGGGCAAGAGTCCTGGATCTGAGACCAGTTGAAGGAAACGCAAGGGTGTCAGTTTTAGCTCCCGATGTTTTCTTGACCCACACTTAAAAAGCAGAGCAGATAGAGCAGTTTGTGGGATTTTGGACTCTCCCAAGCAGTGGATACAACAGGAATGCGTGCTGCTGACCAAGATGCACTGTCAACAGATGTACTGCTTGAAGCCCAGAGCTCCTGGTATACCCCAGGACAACGGATATCTAGCAGGGGAAGTTCCCCCTCCCTCAATGGAAAAGGGATCAAGAGAAAGATCTCCTAAATACAAAGTAAATAAGACGAAATAATAAAACTAAAAAGGCAACTACACCAAGCACTTCAAAGTAAGGCACAATAATGCGCAGTCTCAGGTCGTGACAATGGAGAAAGAACAGAGGATGGTTTGTTCACACAGCACTCTACAGCCTTAGAATGGGGCATAAGGAAACACAGGGCACATGCGTGGGCTGAACAGGTTCTGCAACCTAAGATCTCCAATTAAAGGAACAAGGGGAGTAGGCATACAGGAAGCAGAGCACCCATAGTGACATTTCTGAAATTAAAACTAAGGAATAAAAAAAAATGAGGGAACAAGAATAGCCAAAATGAAATACACTTATTTTTAAGTGTACATCTGCAAAAGGATCCACATAAGCAAACCATTAACCCTACACCGAGCATCATTTACATTACTAGGGCTCTGACTGTATGGACTCATAGGCAGGATCTAGCATTATGTTTGTTCGGGTACGTCTAGACTACATGCCTCTGTCGCCAGAGGCAGGTAGATTAGGCTACCAGACATAGGAAAATGAAGCGGCGATTTAAATAATTGCCGCTTCATTTAAATTTACATGGCTGCCGCGCTGAGCCGACAAACAGCTGATCAGCTGTTTGTCGGCTCAGTGCGATAGTCTGGACGCGCGGGTGGAGACATCAAAGGTATTTGTCGACCACCCAGGTAAACCTCATCCCAGGAGGCATACTTCTACATTCTACATTTGAAAGATGCAGTCTGTCTTCAGACCTCAGAAAAACTGGAAAATGTAGGGTTACTGTCTACTCAGGACTTTATATGTTCTTTATAGAGAGCAGTCTTTAAGAAATCAGCTGAGACTGCAGATACTTTCTCTCATTAATGAGCTGGCTGCAAGCAGCAAAATTAAGCAATAAGAAGTAGGCAGTACATTTCATGCCCAACACATAAGGCACGAAGGGAAAGTAGCTAACCACCTGAGAAGTGCAATAATCACTCTGAAAAGCAGTGTCTAAAGTATCTTTCTGTAAATTTATCCATAAAAATAAGTGACACAAGATGTGCATTTAATGGCCACTGATAAGAAGAGATCATCACTGACAGCCAGAAATCTGAAGTAACATTGTAATACAAGCATATATTTCCATCTCCTTTCTATTCAGGCAATAGAACTACTAGAGCCTTTCAAACTTAATTAGTGCAAATGATTCCTACTCCACTGATCCCATACACCTGTACTTCAAACTTTTATGTCTTGCATTACAGACTTTCTCCTCCCTATCTCAATACTGAAGCTAGGCTCCTCTGAAGTGCTGTTGCTTCCTCCATTCCACTCAGTCATCCATGACCCAACGTTGAGCTGGACTGCTCCATATTTCAGTCTCACAGCTAAACAGCCCAAAGGTTAAAGGTCACAATTTAATACTAGTCCACAGACACTGATCAGAACAGTCAATGTCTTATTCTGGTAAACTGATACAACTGCCTGAAAGGCTGGAAGCCCGTTCTTTATAGAAAACAGTAGTATAGGTTGAAACTTCCTAGTCTGTCACACTCTGGTCTGGCATGATTTGAGTTAGCCAGATGTCCACTTATCATGAGTGTGACTAAATTTCCCACAGTCCCATAAAGTTTATTTATAGCCACCAGTCCTGGCTCTTGGTGTTTTTTCTGAAGAGGGTGTGCCCTTTGGCACTGGCTGAATTGAGTTATTACTTAGTTTCTCCTTCTAAACTGTCTTACCCAGACCCCTGCAAGACTGGCTCAGAGGGTGACACACCCCATATTGTTCTTCAAGGCCACAAGAACCGGTGGAATATACACTGACTGACAAGCATCGATCCAGGTTTGGCTGCTTCTGAATTCAGGAGAGTGCACGAGTTTTACCCAATCCTCACCAAATGTAACATGAGCAAACTTACCATGAGCCAAATCCCATGGGTCTTCTATCATAATCAGGCAAGTCTGGAGCTATCTTGCATGCTTCTATGTTCAGGTATTTAAATATGTGAAATTTTCCTTTTATGCATATCTATAAAAAAGAATCCATAAACATATTTAGCATTTTATTTTGTCTATGCATTACACACACATTGAAGAGCTGTTGTGAACACTGAGGGACTGAGGGAAGGGGCAAGGCAGATCTTGGATTGCCCTTAACATTCAGAAAGTGATTTTAGGAATAAAAAGGTTGGGGACCACTGATCTATGGAAGCCGTAAGTCACAGCCCTTTGCACTCTGAGTCAGGGGAAGCAGGTCATTCCCAAGGGCTATACATACATATTAAAGATTAAATCAGCCATTGACCACATTGTATTTAGCCTCAAGGCTCCCGTTTGGGCAGTCTGCTGTATAATGACTGAAAATGCATTGCCGTTTCAGGTTCCCAGGTCACTACTTACACCGTAGAATGGCACAAAAATGGTTTTTGTTCATAGCTCTTGGCTCTTCCCCAAAGCTTACTCTGCTCTAGAGTCACTTGCTTATTTCACTTGTGCTGTACAATGAGAAGTTTACTCAGAAGACTAACAAGGGAATTCCTGCAGTAACCACATACCTAATTCCAGTAGAACAAGCTAGTTAAGGGAAGTGGAGGATGGGTTTCTTTAAGGTCTCTAGAGAAACAAAGGTTCCTTAGGATATTACTGTTCACAAATGAAAGTTGTAATCCTTCAGTTTCTAATCTTACTTTGCACCCTCTGGTAAAGACAGCAGCCATTTTAATTCCCAACTATAATTCACCTGTGCAGGGGGTGACTGTAGAGGGTTGTTATCTAGTGTGATCGTCTGAAGATGCCTGAGGTTCCGATAACAAACAGGAATTGTTGTGATTTTATTGCAGGAGAAATCTAACCGAATCAAAGGCAATTCTGCAAGCTCTGGAGATAAGAAAACAAACATTCAATCTAGTAGCTTTAACAAACAGTATGCTGACTACTAGTTCTTCAGGAAACAAGCTTTAAAAAGAATAAAACAATGTCAGTTGTTATATATGACAGACTTTCATCTGCTGATCTCACCTTCAGGTAAATGCACCAAATGGTTTCTCCTGACATTCAGGTCCCGCAAAGACTCAAGGCTGCCAATCTGTGGAGGTATTGTCTGTATTTCATTGCAGCTCACATCCTGCAATACAAAACTATAAAGTGAGCCACTTTCTTGGGACTTGAGCCTGTTGAAATAAATCCCAATGGTAACAAACAATTCCTGCCTTCTGGTTTTGTAGGTGTCTGTACATTAACTCTTACAGGCAATGTTTTATGTACAAACTTGACAAAAAATAAACAGTTCTGTGACACACAAGATTGTCAAAGTGTTACACCAACATTTAGAAAGTCTCAGCACTCTGACAAAGTTAGGTATTAATTACTCCCATTTTACAAATGGGAATACAGAGGCACACACTTTTTTTTAAGTATCTCGTCAGTGGCACAGCAAAGAAAAGAATGAATCCAGGAGAAATTACACCAGCTCATAAAAGCTCTTAAGACAAGTTACATGATATGAATAAAGTGAAGGAATAAAGATTAGTGTTATGATTTTGTCAAGGATATTTTTACTAACTGTCACAAACAGGACATAGGTAATTAAGAAAAATTCACAGAAGCCCATGATTTGCCCCTGACTTTTACTAAAAATATCCATGACAAAATGGGAAGTCACTGGGCAGCTGGAGGCTTCAACCCCTCTACGATGGCATTTCAGGAGCCAGGGGTTGTGGAGATCTCCCTGCTACCCACAGGGATTTGGGGCTGCAGCAATCCACTGTCTGCAACAGCTGGGGACTGTGGGATACCCAAACTGCCCATAGCAGCTCAGAGCTCAGGCACCCGGCTGCCTGAGGTGGTGGAGATACCCCGCAGCTCCCTGCCACTGCGGGAGGTGGTAGAACCCTGCAGCTCCCAACTATGTAAGCCACAGAGATCGCTGGAAATCATGGAATCCATAACTTCTGCAACCCCCATGACAGAATCGTAGCCTTAATAATGATATATCCATGTACATTCAGTTAGAAAACTAGCATGTTAGCTTCAATTTCAATAATTCCTTCACAGGCTCTGGAGAGCATGGAGAAACATTACATGCCATATACCTTGTCTGGATATTTTCAAGGGGCTATCCTCAATACCTCTAGGCAAATTTACAAGACCATTTAGAACAGACAAAAAGTATAAAATACTTGCTAAATTACCAGTATAAAAGAAGAGAAGGCTGAGATGAGAGGTGACCTGATCACTGTATCTAGGTACTTTCACATGGTAAAATAATCTGCTAGTGGGGGATTTTCAGTCTTGCGGACTAAGTGCATAACAAGGGACTAATGGCTGGAAACTGAAGTCAGACAAGCAGAACCGTAAAATAAGATGTAATTTCATAGCACTGAAGATAAACAAACACTGGAACATCTTATCTGGGTGGGGGTGGACTGCCGTCACTTGTGAGTCTATACAGGGAAATTAGGTATTTTATCTAAAATACATGCCTTGATCCAGCTTCTGAAAGGAGGCGTGGACAGGCTTCTAGCCTCAGAGTTTATGAATGCCCCTGTTCATTTCCTTCCCCATTGCACTCAATATTCGCATAACACTTGCAACTCAGCAGTAAAATCAAACTTTATACTTCAGGTGGCTGTGGCAGCAGTCAGGAAAAGAAAATTCCCCTGATGAACAATTGGCCATATGTATTCTATATTTTTCCCCAACCCTCAGTGAAGCATTAGGAATTGGCCTTAGTTGGACATATGATGCCAGACGTGGTAGACCAGTGCTCTGAAGTGATACCTGGTCACCAGATTTCGAATTGGGAAGGAATTTTCCCCTGGTCAGATTATCAGGGATCTTTGAGGGGTATTTTTGCCTCTCTCTGGGGGCAGGGAAACGTGTGACACCTCCTCCCTCAGCCAAGGGCATGTGGCATTTAGAGGGAACCGCCAGCTGTTCAAAACGGGTGGCAGTTCCCTCTAGGCGCTGCATGCCTATTGCATGGCAGGGGCAAGAGACTTTGCGTGTTCCCCTGCCCCCAGGCCTCAATTGGGCAGGGGTGGGGGAGTGTGCAAAGTCTCCTCTACCCACCAGAGGTGCCTTGGGCCTAGAGGGAACCACCCCTTTTTGCTCAGGGTCCTGCCCCTGCTAGGGGTGGAGCCAGCCAATTGACCACAGACAACATTCATGAAGTTGCCCCCTGCCAAAATTATTGCCCATCCCTGACATAATCCAGTTCAGGGATTCTCACAACAAAATGCTTGGTGACCTCTGACTGCGGTCACCAACTCTTGCAGGTGGCTGCTATGACAATTTTTCCTAAAATACGTAATGAACTTTAGGCAAAACATACAAATATGCACAAATCCATGTCCAAATCACAGTAATTTATGTATGTAGAGGTTTGGGGGTTTGCTGAAGACTCAATCAGAAAAATAATGTACAGTTGTCTCTATTCACAGCCCACACTTAAAAAACCTTTGGCCAATCCCCAACTCTTCTGACACCATGCTCTGCCCCAGAAGCGGCCAGCAGCAGGGCCAGCTCCTAAGCAGCAGGGGCACGGGGCTCTCCATATTGTGGAGCCAGTGCTCAAGGCAGAGACACTTTCACTGCCAGAAACCAGCCAATGGGAAGGGTCAGTGTCTGCAGATGAGAGCCATGGGTAGCTGCTTGCACACCTCAACCTAGGAGTTGGACCTGTGGCTGGCTGCTTCAGTGTGGTCCAAGGTGCCAAGACAGGCAGGAAGCCTGCATTCAAGCCTGGGTGGTAAGCCTGTGCCCTTACCCAGTCCTGCACCCCAACCCCTACTACTCCAGCCCACAGACCCTCCTACACAGTGAACCCTCATCCCCCACCCCACAGCCCTCATGCCTGCACCCATATCTACTGCCCCATCCCTAAAACCAGTCCTGCACCCCCAAAGCCCTTATCCCCAGCTCTGCTGGGTCTCAAGCATCAACAATTTTTTCAATGGGATAATCAGAAAAAAGTTTGAAAATACCACTGCTCTATTTATAGGATAATATGTGTATGGCAGGGAGTAGTAATCCACAGGGAACTTTTATTTGGACCACAGAATATATTATACGAGTATGAATATCTTGGTAGCACTTATTTGTTTGAACAAAGTTCCATTCTGATTCTCTCTTAGTATTTATCTCAATCTCATTACTATTGTATTTGAGCGCCATGTTCCAAGAGGAAGGTCAGCGTTATTATCCCCATGTTATAAAAGGAGAACTGAGGCACAGAGAGACTTGCCCAAGTTCACAGGAAGTCTGTGGCAAAGCAAGGAATTGAACCTGGTTTTTTAAGTACCTAATGACTAGGTACTTCATCATCCTTCCTCTCTTGGTGGAATACAGTTACTTAATCTCGATGAAATCTAAATCCACTAGTGCAAGTTATTTATAAATTAAGGGCCAAACAGCAATAATTATCAATAAATATGTACTCACAAGCTCTGTAAGGTGTCTGAGCTGTCCAATTTCTTCAGGAAGTGAGACCAGCTTATTATTACTTGCTATCAAAACTTTCAAAGGTAGACTACACATATGTACTGGCAATGTTGAAAGTTGGTTTCGACTTTTGGTAAGAAAAAAAAAAGAAAGTCAGAATATGGGAAGACACCATTTACCAATTTTAACACAACATAATACAATACCAAAATCACATATTCTATTTTGACAGGATGCAATAGAATCAAATCCATTTCAACACACATTTACAGGTGGGCTTGTATCTTGCAGTCTCTTCTTTATACATCTTTAGCTTTACCAAGGTTTGAGAATCTGCTACTACTGCTGGGGATGGGGTGAGAGGGCATTTTTGTAGGAGGCTTTTAGTCTCTGGCACTTGCTTGCTCTTTAAGCGTCTGGCCATTTTTAAGCACACTTGTTCTTTTTTTCTCTCTCTTTTTTTTTGTGGATCAGCATGTGGGGAACAGCTTAGGGTAGAACCAGCATATTATATGCTCAACAGAAATGTTAAATGTGTGTTTTAATTATTTACTTTGTAACAGGGCTAACTGTTATTGTGATAAGCACTTAAAAATCCCTGTTACAATGAATCTGGATAGCTTACAAGCCAGTATTTGACACTTCAAAATTTATGACCATCGAAGCGAACATGAGGTCATTAACTGCAACCTTAGTGAATGAATCAGCAGGAAAAGGATGGTTTATAATATGAGAATGCTATGATTTATTTGTAAACGGAAGTCATTAGCCTGGAAAATGACTGAAAAACGAGGGAAAAGTTAATGTTAGCTTAATGAGGTTTTAATGGATATTAAACTCAAGTTTATCAAAACGTGGCACTGTTCTTCTAGCATGTAGACTCTTGATTTCCCACTACGACATACTACTCTTGAGCAACAGATGAACCCATGTTGGCTGGTAACAAGCGACAATAATTTGAAGTACACCTGTTAGAGATCACAGCAATAGGAAATCTCTCTCTGACTCATATCCTATTCCCACAATGTACATCATAAAGCAAAAAAGGAAGATAAGCAAAATTTAACTGGCAAAAGGGTAATGCCAGATGTAGTGCAAACATTTTTTTTTTCATGACTAGTATCATTACTAGTTTGTAATGGGGGTTCTTAATACACTGGTTTTAGAGATATAGATTGCTGTATGCAGTTCAACTTCAATAAGATTATACAACATAGTTATACTGCAGATGAGGAAATTAAGTTATATTATAGTTAGTGATGTAAAAACTTGCCTAAATTGGTTAACCAGTTAAACGCGACAGGCGGGGGCTGCTCCAGTCCCGGTGCAGCCACAGGTGCTTCGCCAGCCCTGCTGGCCTGCTGTGGCCATGCCTCTATGGGCGGGGAGGCTTCCCCCTCCGGATGCACCTTCTATTTAATCAGTTACCCAGTAAGCATGCAAGTGAGACTAATGCTTACCGGTGAACCTTTTATATCCCTAATTACAGGCAGGCTATGTATTTATGTTTTGTAAGAAACTGTTTAAAAGCCACTACAGACAATTTCTCTGTGCTTTATTAGAAGTTGCAATTAAATACTTTTCTTTCTTGGGCACCTGCTGACATCTAATAAGTGCTGACACTGAACAGGCGGATGAATCAGTTTTCTCTCTTTTAATTCTAATTGCATGCAATCCCTGTCATGAAATAGAATCCAGCAGTTTTTTGATAAAATCCATGCATATTGATTTAAACTAAGTTTTGGGTTGCATTGTCTTTGTCAAATATTCATTTCATATCATACCTCTCAACTTACTGTTAATAATTTCCTATATTTATCTAGTTATTCAAGAAGTAATGGTTCTTATTTACAGAGCAAAGAAGGAAAACCCACAAGTATCAGTGAAACATATAGTACAAGATGCTATATGTTTAGACAATAAATCCTGTGCGTATATTTTACATAACTGATTTAAATATAAGAAGTGCACCTACCCAATGCTTAAGGTGCATAGGCAAACAATATACTCTACATTCAATAACATTTATTACATGTACAGCAAATACTGATTATATTCTGAATTACACATGCAGTGGTTAGGCACAATTTAAAACACAGTTAAAACACAGTCAGTGGCCACTATTTTTAAAGTTAAGTATTTTTTAAGTTCAAATAGCTAACAGTTCAATTTCCATTAAAAGGAAACAGGCAATATTATGCTTTCAATGCTCATTCAACTTAAACTACTTCTGAATTACATCATTCAATATATAACTTACCAACCCAAGAAACATTTACTTCTCTCAGCCCCACATATTTAATTATTGGTTCTATCCTTTCTCTCTATTCACTCACATACAAAAAGAGATTGTCCAGCTCTATCTGGAGTAGATTTGTACTGCTCACTTCCTCTGACTTCAGCAATTTGTTCCATATGCAGACTAGCTATAGAAAGAAGAAATTCTGAGCAATTTGTTTAATTGCCAGTCGTCTCCTCAATGTCAAGCGGTGACCTCTTATTTTCAAATTAGTCTCTTAAACAGCACTTTTACTAGCACTGATCCATGCCTTTTAACTTTAGGACTCTAGCAAGCAGAAACTTGTTCTCTCTGTATTCAAGATGTACTGTAAAAAAATCTAAATTTATACATATCACTTATAAAGTTTTTGCATACTGAGAACTATTCAGACATCTATTTTCTGACCTATAACTCAATTTCTCTTAATTTTTAATCACTCTTGATTGACCTTTGCTTTGAAAAAGTCTAAACAGGATCACAAAGATTTGATATAAATAGCATAAAAAGATCCAAAGTTGCTGGCTTTAATGCACAGGTTGGACCTCCCTGGTCTGGCTCTCTTGGGATCTGAGTTGACCCGGACCGGGGAGTATGCTGGAGCAGGGGAGGTCAGCACTCCCCTGCTGGCTGCCCCGCTCCCGGGCTCCTCTTCCCTGGGGCTCCCTGCCCTGCCACTGCCCCGCTAAAGCTGGCCCAGCACAACTCCCCACCTTGCTGCCCACCTGCTGCCCCAGGGTTCCTCAGGGTCCCTAGTGAGGACCGCTTGGCTGCTGCTGGACCTGCTACCACAGGGTGTTCTCCAGGGTTCCAGGCTGGGGCTACCCAGCAGACACCAGCCCTGCTGCCACCGGGGGGTTCTGGCTGCCTGCCTCTTCTACCCCACTTCCGCTGGGTGGGGAGAGAGAGGAGGAAGAGAAAGTTCCCTGGCAAAGGCTGCCTGGCCACCCCAGCCCCGCAAGGTTTCTTGGGGTTCCTGGCCGGGGCTGCCTGGCCGCAGGAAGCCCAGCAGCAGCAAGGAATTCCACAGCTGGGGCCAGGACTCCCCGGCCATGTGGCCCTGCTAATGCTGGGGGTTCCCCAGCCTGGACAGGAGCTCCCTGGCCACTGCATGGCTCCAATGATGGCGGGCGTCCCTGGCTGGGGCTCCCTGGCCACTACCTGGCTCTATTAATGCTGGAGTTCCAGGCCAGGGCAGGGGCTCCTCAGATGCCACCTGACCCAGCTCCCCAGCCACTGCATTGCTCCTGGGCTCTTTGGTCAGCAACATTTCTAGCCCTGCCGGAATAGACACTCCTGGATTTGGGAGGTTCAACCTGTAGTGATTTAAAAAAAAGAGAGGCCTCCAGCTACTTAGGTAACTACCTGATTCAAAGAATATGCATGTGGCTTTAACCACTACAACTAATATATTTATTTTGAGTCTGCATTATTCAAGCTGTAGCTCATTTCTGCTTCTTACATGACCCATTCCTCATCCATGCCTGAACTTTTGGTTATACCATCAACGTTTACAAGCTCACGCCTAAATAAGAGTTGCACACTCACTAAAGCCAATAGGAAAAGGTCTCAAAAGACTAGAAAAATCTAGCTACTGGTGATTTTTGCTACTTTATTAAAAACTAGCACTACTGCCGTGTAGTGGGGTACCCCTCCACCTTTGTTACGGGATACTCCCCCTTCCCATCACCCACAGGGTCGTTAGTTCAAACCCCTCCTCGCGGTTGCCTATGTGCGTCCCAACTAATCAGGTCATTAACTTGCCGGGTCTCCCCGAGACATCGGCTGAGCGGTTTCCTCCTGATGACGAGAGGGGGGTCCGGGCCCACCCCCTCTCACGGACCCCAGCCCAGGGCCCAAAGGACTCAGACGGAACCTTCGTCCGGTCCGGCTGACGGGGCCGTAGCCGCAACTCGTCAGCCCGCAGGCTCCCTTCGCTCACCCTGGGCTGCTTCCTCTCCCCACTCCGGTTCACCCTGCTGAGCAAGGCTTACCCCTTCAGCTTCGGGCCCCTCCACCTAACGGCCCCGGGGAGGCAGGCCATTCGCGGCCTGCTTCCCCCTCCTTCCCTGCTGGCGGCATTTAAATCCCCCGGATCTGCTCCGCCGCCGCGGCCCCACCCGGCGTGGCGTGGTAACGTCTCCCGTCAGCGGCCAGAGTAGCGCGATGGCGTCATCCGCCTGGCCGCCTCCCTGAGATCCTCCGGCATTTCTAGCCGGAAGGCCGCCACCGCCGAACCACTGACACAGCGGTTGGCGGGGCGTGCAGGGGCCGCACGGGCGGCTGTTCGCGGCGCGCCCCGCTCGGGGCTCCCGGCCTGACCCTCGAGAACCGCCGCGTACGTGGTCGGGCGGGTCATCTCAGTGCGGGGCGCCCCTGCCCCGTCACATGCCCCAATTAACAATTGCTTATTAACACCTGACTGTCATGAATAAGAAGCAAGGATATTTTACTGCGGACTAGGGATGTAAAAACCACTTAAACTGGTTAACCAGTTAAACGCTGCAGGCAGAGGATCTGCTGCAGCCAAGCCTCCTTGGATGGGGAGACTGCTCCCGTTGGCCGCACCTTCCATTCAACCAGTTACCTAGTAAGCATTCCAGTGAGACTAATGCTTTCTGGTTAACGGGTTAACCTTTTACATCCCTATTACAACAGCCCTACAAATGCCATCACATCCTCTCATGTCATAATTTGAAATTAAAGTACAATGGCAATTATCACCTTAGCTGCAAAGAAAAACCAGCAACTCTAGGACGCTGACCATTTAAAAATATTTTCAATTGTAATTTTTAAAGCTACTACAATATCTAAAATGACTATGATGGAAAGATTAGAGGGAAATAGTCTTGTATTTTCATTGTATTTGACGGTTTTACAACACTAAGTACAAGTTATTTTTACCATTTTCCCAGCCTCGCTAGGCTGTTAGCCATTTGCATGGATCTTTCACACAGCAATAGGAGAAGAACATATAAATACCAGCACCTGTTTATTATACCACTAGTGTTAATAATAATAAATGATCTTTTATTATTACTTTTATAAGTATTAATTAATAAGTATTAATTAATTGCTTTACGAAGTAGGGGGGGGTCACCATTTTATAAATGGGGAAAGTGGGGTACATAAGAAAGGCCATACTGGATCAGACCAAAGGTCCATCTAGCCCAGGATCCTATCTTCCAACAGTAACAAATAACAGCTGTGCCAGAGAGTGAACAGAACAGGTAATCATCATGTGATCCACCTCCTGTTATCAATTTGCAGCTTCTAACAGAGGCTAGGGACACCATACCTACCCATCCAGGTTAACAGCCACTGATGGACCTAACTTCCATGAATTTATCTAGCTCTTTTTTGAACCCTGTTAAAGTTCTGGTCTTAACAACGTCCTCTAGCAAGGAGTTCCACAGGTTGACGGTGTGTTGTATGAAGAAAAACTTCCTTTTGTTTGTTTTAAACCTGCTGTCTAGTCATTTCATTTAGTAACCCCTAGTTCTTGTGTTATGGGAACAAGAAAATAACTTTTCCTTATTCATTTTTTCACACCAGTCATGATTTTATAGACCTCTATCATATTCCTCTCCCTTAGTTTCCTCTTTTCTAAGCTGAAAAGTCCCAGACTTTTTAATCTCTTCATATGGGACCTGGTTTGGAACCCCTAATCATTTTTGTTGCCCTTTTCTGAATCTTTTCCAATGCTAACATATCTTTTTTGAGACAAGGTGACCACATCTGTACGCAGTATTCAAGATGTGGGAGTGCCATGGTTGTATATAAAGGCAATAAGATATTCTCTGTTTTAGTCTCGATTCCTTTTTTAATGATTCCTAACATTCTGCTTGTTTTTTTGACTGCTGCCACACTATGAGTAGATGTTTTAAGAGAACTATCCACAACGACTCCAAGATCTCTCTCGAGTAGTTATTAGCTAAATTAAAGGAAAAACTATGTAGCACTTTAAAGACTAACAAGATGGTTTAATAGGTGATGAGCTTTCGTGGGCCAGACCCATTTCCTCAGATCATATTCTGGAAGAGAATTGGCATGACAGTATATACCAAAGGAATACAGTGAAAAAAGTAAACACATTATAAAACGGACAAATCAGATCTAGTACAGAAGGTGGGTGAGGGGAAGAGAGAGAGGGAATAGCTATTTGAGTCAATGAGTGGCTAGCCAATCAGGGGTGATAAATGAGAAGCTATCTTTGTAATGGTTAAGGTAATTTGCATCTTTGTTAAGGCCCATTTGTAAAGTGTCAAATTTAAGCATGAAAGAAAGTTCTAAAATTTCCCTCTGTAATCTGGTGTTAAAGTCTCTTTGAAGTAAGATGCATATAGTAAGGTCATTAAGACTATGTCCAGGTAGGCTGAAATGAAAAGCAACTGGTTTTTCCTTGTGAAGATGTCTGATGTGTGGGAATTAATTCTTTGGCGAAGTGTCTGAGAAGTCTGTCCAGTATACATAGCAGAAGGACACTGTTGGCACACGATGGCATAAATTATATTTCTGGATGCCAGAAATATAATGTATGCCATCGTGTGCCAACAGTGTCCTTCTGCTATGTATACTGGACAGACTTCTCAGACACTTCGCCAAAGAATTAATGATCTAAGGAAGTGGGTCTGGCCTACGAAAGCTCATCACCTACTAAACCATCTTGTTAGTCTTTAAAGTGCTACATAGTTTTTCCTTTTGTTTTAGTGAGATCAGACTAACACGGCTACCTCTCTATTACTATAGTTAAATTAGTCACCATCATATTGTATGTACAGTTGGGATAATTTTCTCCAATGTGCATTATTTTACATTTATCAGTGACTTGCCCAGGATCCATACAAAGCCTGTGGTAGAACTGGGAAGAGAATTCGTATCTTCAGATTCCCGATCCTGTGCTTTGTCCACAAGATCATCTTTTCTCTTTCATTACTTATAGTACCCAGAAAAATTCATTTATGGTCCAGAACCTCAAGAGCTGTCACTTAAAAATCTCATAGGAAAGAAAAGAAAACAAAAAAACCAAATCCCTTCACATTACAGACCTGAATGAAAAACTAAAACGGAGAAAGAGCAAAAGGATTCCAGACTAGTTAAGGACAAGTGGGCAACTTATCCTTCCTATGTCTTCAAATCTACAAGAGTGGACAGTCAGAATGTGTGTGAAATCACAAAAAAGGAATAGGGGCTGCCAAGATTTGGAGCAAGTATGCAAAAGCAGATTTCAGGTAGTCCTCAATGCCAAAAATTTAGATTATTATTTTCTGATGTCTTCTCATTGAGGTAATTGGTAAGAGATGGCTCCAGAATGGTGAATTTAATAGCATGTAATATCAAAAGACACTGGTTATGCACTATATTTTTATTATTTTCTAATGCTCCAAAGGTTGCAAATGTCTATAATACTGATATTAAAGCCAAGATTTAAATGTGATGGTACCTGATATTTAGAAATGTTAAAGACTGTAGGTTCAGAATGGCCTCTGGGATGTAACGAATGCAGTTTTGGTACAAATTAAGGCTCTCAAGGGAAACAAAGTGACAGGCTTCTGCAGGAAGCTCCGAGAGTCTGTTCCTTGACAAATCTGGAGAGAGAGAGGAAAAAAAAAGAGAGAGTCAATTACCAAATGACCTTTGAATGAGTTCTTTGAATCAGGGATTGTATCTTGGTATGTGTGGACAATACTTGGTACATTGTGGCAGTTATACATATAAAATAATAATGGTCACCAGCATCGAGTTTTTGCATCATGTCCTTCCAAATATAAAAGTTATGTAATGACAAATCACAGTTACAGTTTTTGGGTCTGTCTAGAGAACTTGTGTGTAATAAGGCCAAAGGACAGCTCCCAGAATATATGGCTTCCTTACACACCCTAACTCTCAACAGTGACGTAAATGTACTACCAAAGGCAAAAGAGGTTGTTCTGTGTCAGTCCTAATTTCCTTTAGAGAAGCTGCCAGTTAAGACATTTCACCTCTTCAGTGTTCAAACAAGAGCAAACATTGACCTAAGCAGAAATCTTTAGTCAACTTGAACTACTATTGTGCATGATTCAAAACAAATTTAATAACATATTATTTATTTGTTGTAAATGGTAAAACATGCCCTTTCAAAAGTCAAGACACATTAAAGTTAAAAGAACAAATACAAAGCTGACAAGGTAAAGCTGGACAGTAGTAACTTCTTTATCCACATTAAAGTCAATGGTTTATATTTTTTTTAAACTTTCATAGACTCCACCCAACAAAGCAGTTTGTTCTTGGAAAGCCTGGCAAATCAGACAGGCTTTGCAATGTGTTGTGAAGGTCACTTTTAAAGTAAAGGGTCCCCCTTACTGAAATGCCCTGTCACCAGATTCTTCCTGGCTGAACCAGAAGGATGTTTACCAGGAGTTCCCCTGCTTATCTCAATTGTGCATATTTTGGGATGAGAAATGGCTTTTAAGGGAGACAGGACCCAATTAATTAGGTTTATGTATCTAAACCATACCTGGGATTGTACCCAGAGAAACGGAAAGCCAGGTTAGATCATAGGGTACAGGAGTATAGCCCCCTGCCCCAAAGAAACTCTTCTATTTAAAAATAAGGAGTCCTATAGCACCTTAGATACACACACACACACACACACACACACACACTTTTCCACCCAAGCTCATCTGAGAAAGTGGGTTTTGCCCACAAAAGCTCATGACACTATATATTTTTGTTAGTCTCTAGGGTGCCACAGGACTACTCATTTTGAAAGTTACAAACTAACAGGGCTACCCCTGGGAGGCTGCTATTTAAGTGGGTCACTACATTGTGTACAAGCTGAAGTTACAGAATGGTCTTCAACATGTAAAGCCATGTGGAGTACATTCCAGTAATCCTCTCTCAAGGTAGAAACAGAACTGGAAGGGACCTCGAGGTATGATTATTGCTGACTGTAGCAAGGGCCACAAGGGAATTCGGCAGCCTTACAGATATGCTGATGGAACAAAATGAAAAGCCATGACAAATTTGCTATCCGGGAATACAATAAAACACCAAGGCTGTGAACTAAGTGACAAATAGCAGACATACATGCATATAGTCAAGGGAGAAGGAACAACTGCTGCCCTTTATTTCAGATGCTTGTTTCTCATGTAAGCTCTAAAATCAAATATCAAAGAGCTATGATACCAGTCATCTTAAATCCTAATCTTAGACCATAGGTAAATCACTCAAATAAACATCCTGGTCCAATAAACAAAGCTGGGTATCACCCATACACCAAAGGCAATACACACACTACAAGCTCTGTATCTCCCTAACAGCCTCTCATTGGATCATTGGGGTGACAAATCAGAATCCTGTAGAAGGCAGCAAGTTAATCTTTGGGATAGGCATGTAATAGTGTAGTCGATTAACAGATTATCTGATAAGCAAAAGCTTATAGGCTAATGCTATAGACTACAT
Source organism: Pelodiscus sinensis (assembly GCF_049634645.1). Lineage (NCBI taxonomy): Eukaryota > Metazoa > Chordata > Testudines > Trionychidae > Pelodiscus > Pelodiscus sinensis. The sequence goes on from NC_134720.1 coordinate 50,881,999, forward strand.
GCACTTCCCTCAGCACGCCCCTTGCCAGTACATTTTTTAGCAGGCTGGCCAGCAGCCCAGCTCTGCCCTAGTTTGCAATGGGTCCTGGACCTCCTCCTGCTGCGGCTCTGCATTTAAAGTGTATTAGGAGATGAGCAGAAAGGCAGCCCAGCTAAGACTGCCCCCTAGACAGATGTTGCTGCCCCTTTATCAGAGACGGCAGCACAGGGTGACAAGTAATGGGTCCGTAAGGGGAGCTGGTTTTTAAACTGGCTCCCTTTGTGGACCAGCTCCCGCTTGGCACCCCATGCTGCTGCCTCTGATGCAGTTCTTAACAGCTGGCGGTTCCCGCTAGGCACCCAAGCCCCTGGTGGCAGGAAACTGCATGCTTCCCCAATCCCCCAGGTCAATCAGGGTGTAGGGGAGCATGGGAAGTCTCTCTCTCTCTGCTTCTGTCCTGCAAGGAGTGCCACGCTTAGAGTCCACTGCCAGCTGAGCAGCACGTGTCCCTTGCAGGGCAGGAAGAGATTTTGCAAGCTCTCCCCACCCCCAAGTCAATCAGTGCCTGGGGGCGGGGGAATGGGCAAAGTCTCCTCCTGCCCTGCCAGGGGCATGCAAAGCTTAGAGTCAACTCCTGATGGGGGTGGAGACTTGGCACACTCCCCTGGCCCCAGACCCTGATTGGCCCGGTGGCGGGGGAGCAGCAGGGCATCTGTGGGCTGGATCAACCGGCTCAGTGGGCTGCATCCAGCCCCCAGAGGCCCTTTTGCCTACCCCTGCCTTAGCTTCAAGGAAGAGGCAGAGTGAAAGCAGCAGCTATCCCTGCAGCACCCAGCTATTTGCAGTTGTCTCTCCTAACTGCTGCTGCTTCCAGCTTGACAGCTCCAGTGAGACGTCCTGCAGGGATGGGGCCTGACAGCATCATGTAACTGAATGTGGTGAGCAAACACTGCCCCATCGCCTTACTTTCTGCCCAACTGGCAGGCACACCCTGCAGGGCTGAAACCTTGAATCCAGCCAGGCATGTACCATGTGGTTGAAGTCGCCAGCCTCTCTTTCCTGGCAAGGCTGAAGACCTGAGCCCTAGTAGGTATGCCCTGGCTCTTGAACTTCTGAAGATTGTGGTATGTGGCTCAGAGGTTTCGTAAATTTGGCCCCCGGGCTACATAACTTTATAAACATTCCTCCCTCTGCCCATCTTAGCTGGGAGAGTCAAAACGGAATGAGTTTGAAAACTGACACAAGACATCTTGATTATGATTCTAACCTGTATTTAAAAACACAAATCAAAACAGGCTTCATTTATTGTTCAGGTCACAAGTCATATGAGTAAATAATAAGAACACTGATGTTCTGAATAGCTTTGTTTCCATATTTTCTGAAGGAGGAAGTCACTGCAAACACAGGATTAAGTGTGAAAAACATTATACTGAAAAATAAGGAATCTTGCAAAGTACATTCAAATTAAGTAAATTAGGTCACAGCATGACAGAGCCACCAACACATGTATAAAGCAAAGAGACTGTTTTCAAGCAAGGCTTACCTACATTTAGTGTAACTCTTACAACCCTTAGTATACTCAAATGGAAGTTACCAGTTTGACATCCTCTGCTCTAGACTTACTTTATAGAAAGGTCAGAAAGACATTACATATTGCGAGGGGAGGAGGTAACTGTCACAAGAAGAGACCAAGATGACTGTAAAATAGGAACTGCTTAATAGGACATAGCACCTCAAGAGCCTGACAGAGGAAAGGTCACATCAGAAAATCAAAATGACCATTTGTGAATGTGAAAATTGCAAATGAAGGGATTCACTTGCAAATTATGAAGGCCCGACAAGTATATGTATCTAGCTGCAGAGGGGTAGCCGAGTTAGTCTGTAGCTGGAAAAAACTTAAAAAACAACTAATAGTCAAGCAGCAACCTACAGACTAACAAAACACGTGTGGCATAATAAGTATTGTGAGCTTTCGTGGGCACAACCCACTTCTTCAGATGAAAGAAGTAGACCGTGCCCATGAAAACTCTTGATAACATCTACATGTTTTGTTAGTCTTTAAAGTGCTGCTAGACTAAGTGTATATCTAATACATCTTAATTTAAAATTCCAGGTAATCCTACCACTTCAGTGTCCCAAACTCCAAACAGAATTTTGCATTTTGTATGGAAGCATCATTAATCTTATTGGCTCTCCCTCCAGACAATCAGACCCAGAAATAGTTTAGGTAATACAGTAAAATGGTTTCATAATAAGACAACTGTAACAAAACAAAATCCCGGAGGCTAGGTCTACACTATAAGTTTTTAATTGGAAAAAGCTACGCAAATTGCACTCCACAGTTTGCATAACTTTTTCCGATTGCTTTTCCAGAAGAGGCTTTTCTGCCATTTGGTCCTATCTAGATGGAGCCAAATGGCGGAAAAGCCTCTTCTTTCAGAGCCTTTATTGCTCATAGAATGAGATATACAGGGCTCCCCAAAAGAATGTGTTTGCTCTTCCATGAAAAAAAAAAAAAAGCGGAAGAGCAAATGTGTTCCCTGGATGCAGCAAGGATTTTTCAGGATACCTCCCGCAATGTAGACATAGCCCGAGAGAAGAGTTACAAAGAGCAGTGAAGTGATTGGTCATACATGTATTGAAGTTGTATTGGAGTATAAGCACTTCATGGCATATTTCCAAAAGGGAAAAGAGTGTGAGTGAGTGAGTGAGTGAGTGAGTGAGTGAGTGAGTGAGTGAGTGAGTGAGTGTAATAGAACACAGAAAAAGGCTAACGGACTTAACTGAAGAAAAAAAAAAGTTGGAGAAATAAACAGAACTGCAGAAATTACACTGTCACCTCTCTAATTTATACATCAAAAAATTCACCGAAACAGCTGGCTCCCAATTTCTCAGCAAAACTGTTAATGCCATTATGTTTCAGGAAGGCCTTGTTATTACTGAGAGAGATCTCGGTATTTTTACAAGACACACTGCAATATTTTTACTAATACAATAGTTTAATTTATTTGACAAATGACAATAGTCAAATTAAGCAAGCAAAATATATTTTATGATGCACTGTCTTTGATTAATTTTATTTGTTCACTTCTTTATTATTTGACAAAATTCAATAATATGTAATAAATTAAGTCACTGATATAAATTAGTGAAGCTTCACTACCCATAATTTCTTCTATAAGAGATCAAAGAGCAACTGAGCACCAATTATGGCAAGTGAATATATTACTAAAATATGGCTTATTTGCAATGACAATTACTTTAATTCGGGTTGACTTTTCATGGATTAGAATTATTGTTCTCATAAATCTGTTATATAATAGGCCCTTCTAGCTTGTTAAAAATGGATCAGCTTTGAAAGTCTCATGTGAGTTCTTTCAGTTGCTTCATGCATATTAGATAAAAGCTCTTACTATACTCAAAGAAAAACGGTATTAAGATACAGAAGTATTTTAGAGCAGGATGATTTTCTTTTAAGGGAAAGAGGATGTTTTGCATTGTCTAAAACATCAGTATAACAAGTGGGCAGTGGGCTGCCTGTTAACCATAACGGGTAAGAATCACTCGGTAAGGTTGATGCTTCCCAGTTAAACATTCACATCCCTAACTGTGACCAGCTTCTCATAAAAAAATTAATGTACAACTTTCATCTTCAAGGTGCATTAGCTAGTGCACGAAACCTTTGATCTGAACAAACTTATTTGTTATAGATTCTCCATGTTTAATAGTTCAATTTTGATATAGTATCTTTAAAACAAAACTTTCAAATCCATTACTGGAAATTACCAATGTTTCTTTGGTCCAATTGAAACCAAGCATTACGGAGTTTTTTGTTTATTTTTAATTCTTTCTACCAGTTTGAGAGCCCATTTATACTGGCACTTTACAGTGCTGTAACTTGCTGTGCTTGGAAGAGAGGGTTTCACACCCCCGAGCAAGAAAGTTGCAGTGCAGCAAAGTGGCAGTGTAGACATAGCCTGAGAGCTATTCAATCTGTTACGTTTTCCTTGTCTCAATTAACTATATTCAGTTTTGCACATGGAGTTTTTCCTGACACAAGAAGACTGATCTAATTTCTTACTGTTTTCTTTGTACTGCAGCAACATTTTCAGTCTTAACTCCTATTTTTTTAAAAGCAGTATCTAACACTAATATCCTAAGTGTATTCAATTCTCTCCAACTCAACTCCCCCAAACACGAATTTTCTTCAAGTGCTTTCCTACCCAGGTTAGACATATCACCTGTCTGCATCATTTAAGGCGAGAGACTCTGCAAGTTCTTGACATTTATTTCAAACAGAATTCAAGACAAGACTGGGAGAATGTGACAGTGTTTAATCTTTAATCATTCTTAATTAAGCTAATTTTGCCCAGGTATTGCAAGATCTGAGCAATACCACACATCACCCACACTGCAATACATGAATGGTGGTCACACTCAATGTTCCTTCTATGTTTTATGTCTGAGCCTCACTCCAGCTGGGCTGGAGCAAAGAGGAAGGGCTTCAGGGCCAGCAGGAGCACAGTGCAGCCTCATCTGGCTGAGCGCAGGTCAGCTGGGCTGGAGCAAAGAGGAGGGCTGCCTGGCCAGGGCGCTCAGCCAGGGTACACCACGCTCCACATGGGCTGGAGCAGAGGGGAAGCAGCCCAATCAGCTGAAGCGCGGCGCAGCCTCCTCCGTCACAGCCAGCCGGCTGGGGTGTTTCAGCCCTCCCGACCCAACAGATCCCACCACAGCTACTCACCTGTGTTGCTACTCCGTGAGTAGCTGCTCCACAAAGAGTGCCAATTCAAAATTAGTTGTGCGCAGGCATGCAGTCCAGAAGGAGCTAAAGATTGACTCGTAGAGCCCCTGCAATTCACCGCGATCTACCGGTTGGTGACCACGGTTATAGACTATTCTACAAAAATGTGCTTTGCTTTGAATGACTGAATTTGATTTTTTAAAAGTAATCAGCATTAATGGAAACAGTTTCTGCTGATTAGGAGCAAAACTTGATCCAGATTAGAACTGCTGGAGCTTTGGACCTGGTATCTGTGTCTGGCAAAAAATACATAACTACAAACAGGATTGTAATTTTTGTCTTGCAAGCTACTCCATGTTATAGGCAAATCCCTGCCTCTGCACAAAATCCTGCTTAATACTATATCAGATCAGCATTCCATCTTAACCCATGTCTTCTCACTTTCAGAGGAAGAAACAAGAAACCCTGTTGCAGTCAATTATAATCATCTGACCACAAGTTATTGACTTCAGTGGTTTATCTGGCAAGCATATAGGGTGTGTCTAGACTGGCAAGATTTTGCACAAAAGCACCCGCTTTTGCGCAAAAACTTGCCAGCTGTCTACACTGGCCGCTTGAATTTGCGCAAGAGCACTGATGTTCTAATGTAAGAATTCAGTGCTTCTTGCGCAAATACTTTGATGCTCCCGCTCAGGGATAAGCCCTCTTGTGGAAGAATACTTGCGCAAGAGGGCCAGTGTAGACAGGCACCTTAATTTTTTGCACAAGAAAGCCCGATGGCTAAAATGGCCATCGGAGCTTTCTTGCGCAAAAGCGCGTCTATACTGGGCACGGATGCTTTTGCGCAAAAGCACTTTTTGTGCAAAAGCATCCATGCCAATCTAGATGTTCTTTTGCGGAAATACTTTTAACGGAAAAACTTTTCCGTTAAAAGTATTTCTGCAAAATCATGTCAGTCTAGACGCAGCCATATTGTATAATTACAACATAATTATAGAGAAGAGAGCAATGTATATTTTAGAGATAATTATGTTTCTCCTAGGCTTCATTTAATTAGAACAATTTTATACTGGTGTATTTATGCATAGGTGTTGAATATAAATATAATTTAGTACACAGTATTTTATATCTTCAAAGTACTGTATTACAGCAGACTACAGTTAAGGTTAAAACAAGCTTTCTGTTTCAAGTGAATACTAATACCTCCTCCCACCATGCGGAAACTAAGAGACTATCTCTCCTGTAAGAACAATTGTGCTGGGGAATATGGTGAAAACACACTGTGGTTCAGACAGTTCTCTCTGCTGGAATATTGGATTTTGAGGAGTACAATTTTGAAACCAGGTACCTTCAACATGCTGGTACCTACATCATTATGGGCTTCATGTCTTACTCCATTTTATAGATCAGGAAAGTGAAGCAGAAAGGTGAAGTGATTTTCCCAAATGGAAATTGCAGCAATCTTGTGCTTTTGGAACTCATCAGTGATTAGTTCCAAGCTCCATGATCAGTCAGCTATTTTACAATTAATTACAAATGAACTGGTGTAGTGTGCCAGTTATATATTTAACTCATTTGAAATAGGCGTTTTCTGGCTTATCTTACTAAAAGCAGCAAGCAGAGATGCTTACAGTTATATTCCATTATAAACCACTAATACTAATACTTTTCATTCTAACCCCCCATTTTTCAATAGCTTATAAAGGATTTTTTACTAACTATTTGTGCTTTAGTTTTCCATGTTTGCTCTCTGCCCCGGCTAATTTTTTTGTTTGGGATATTTCAGAGCAAATAGTTCAGTAGTTATGCCAGTGTTGAAACAACTGCCAAATATTTATTTGAACAGTTCCAGTGTCTCCACTATTTGGAAATCCTGTTGAGCACTGGAGTCAGGATGGTGCCTTTTATGCTATGAAAATCTATCCAGATTGACTAAATCATAAGCTTCTGGAAAATAATCATTTGCACATGCGAAGTTTGCTAGACTCTGTCTGTTAAAGCAGTGTTTCCTAAAGGATGGGTTCCAATTCACCAGTGGATCACAAAAGGTCACTCCACCACACCCAAAGCTAGACCAGCCCATCCCTGGGCCCTTGGCAAGAATGCATTTCTCTTGGTCCAGAGTGGAAGGAAGACCCCACCCACCCTGCAGCAATGGCACCTGTTTTAGCTTGTGATATCCTGGAGGGATGGCTGGGCCAAATGTGAGTGATGCTGCAACCCTATGTGCCAACTTCCAACCCCCTGGGAAAAGAACTGCTGCTGTGGGGCAGGCTCACTGACTCTCTTCTCCCATCCAGGGGCTTCTCCTCCACAATGAACTGGATTTAGGTTGTAGTGCAAGAGCAGAGGGTGCTTAAATGTAACGGCAGATCCCAGAAAAACTGAAACATACACAAAATGCACCAAAGTTACCTTAATAAAAAGTTTAGGAACCACTGTGCTAAAATCCTGAAACATTCTATTTACACTACGCATGCTCTAGACCTCATCCACCTTCCTCTACATAGAAAATGCTCCCTGACCTCCACAGCCTGAACACCAGACAAGAAACTGAAGTCACAGGAATGCTGAATTGGAAGGCAGAAGGAAACTGAGCTCTAGTGATAGTTCTTCTGATTAGTGTTAATTCTGTGCCCTTCACAGCTCTTATTCACCAAGGCCTTATACCCCACCTTATAAGATAGGCAAGCATTGCTGTCCCTGAGGGGTAGCCAAGAAGTTGCAAACTCTCTTCTAGCAGAGCCAGGAATAGACCATTATCTCTAAAACAGCAGACCCAAATCTCATCCATGTAGCCATGCTGCCTTTCACAGTTACTGTGCTGTTTCTATGACCTGGAGAGAGACCCTCTCAACAGAATACCCAGTAGACCAGTGATGAGGGCTCTCTTAGACTACTGGTTATTCTGGCAAGAGTCTCTCTCTCTCTCTCGGCATTTTTATATGAACATTTTCAAAAAGTCTCAGTTTTGTCCCATACCAGAACAAAAGTAAATTTCAAAACCTTCATTTCTGGTGTGTGAAAAGGAATTTTCCAGCCCGACACATTAGTAAACCAATACAATTTATGTGCAAAAATTAATAAAGGCATTACAGCCCTTTATATAAAGTTTTTTTAATAGAAAACTGCAATACTCAGCATCAAGAGTAATGAATGGATGCAGTTTCAATGTTTCAATATTAACTCTGGCTATCCTTTTTGTTTTTTAATTCATTTTAAAAGAGATTTTTCTGTGGTATAACCTCTTTTTTTTCCACATTAGTGAAACCATCAAGGGTTTCAATACACCAAAAATACTAAATATCATGTCACAAACATGTATTTTATAGCACATACATATAGCAACTTATAGCTGAGAGTGGAAGTGGAGAACAAGGAACAAACCTAGCCATCTACAGATATTAATACTATAGGTTTTAATACCTACAGTAGTAGTAGTAAACATCCCAATCAGGATCATAACCCAGGAGAAATGCTATTTTTTTCCTTGTGGAATAATATTGTTTTCATTGTCAAAGAACAGTACTGCTTCCTGTTTGCTGAAATAAGGTTGAATGGGATCTACATAACAAAGCAAGAGCAGCTATGTAAGTGCTGGCAAGCAGAACTGGCAAGGGTACTGAGCGTTGTGGTCCTTATAAGGAAAAGAAAACTGCTAAAATGTCGTTAGGCATCATTTGCTCATGTTTCAGGAGGACCTGGAACAGGAAAGCCAGCAACCTGAATGAGCTGCATAGTTCTGAAGAATTTTACTTTTCACTCATGTTCCCTCAAACACATATAAACAATACCCAGAGTGCTTTCCTTAGACCAGCACAATTATTTTAGAGTTGTGGGCAGGGCTTTTGCTCCATAGGAATGTGTGTTTTGCACAGAGAGAATATTCTTTTAAGGTCCAGAGTGGACAGAATATTCTCCCTGTGCAAAACACACATTCCTACGGACAGGGCTCGCCAAACTGCGGCGAGCGCCAGCCTCACTGTTCGGCGATCTGCGCATGCACAGATCGCCCGAACCCGGCTCTTCTGGGTTGTAATCTACTTGCCACGGGTGAGTAGATTGCATTATTTGTCGGCCCTGCCTACGGAGCAAAAGTTTGGGATTAAGCCCTGCCCACAACTCTAAAATAATTGTGCTGGTCTAAGGAAAGCACTCTGGGTATTGTTTGTGTGTGTTTATGAGGGAACATGAGTGAAAAGTAAAATTCTGCAGAACTATGCAGCTCCTTCAGGTAGCTGGCTTTCCTGTTCCAGGTCCTCCTGAAACATGAGCAAATGATGCCTAACGACATTTTAGCAGTTTTGTTTCCTAAAGCTGTGAACCCAAGAGAGTTGTGGATTTACTTCAAGACAGAGTCGATTAGGGATAGTTGCTTTTATTAATCTCACTACATTACTACTATTACAGGCTTAATACTGCCTGATGGTTACACAGCTACTGCAAAGTAATATGCCAATAAGCATAGGCAGAGCAATGCATAGAGTAACAGGCACTTGGAAACGCTTACACCCCTATAGCCTGTGGGGAGTCCTGTTCCAGTCACCTTGCATCCGGCCGCAGTGGACTAGCTCCAACTAGGGGGATCCAAGGCACCCTTCAAGGTCTACGTCCCAGGTGAGACTCACAGAGGGGCGGGGCTCCCAGTTATCTTATGCTTTAGCTGTTTACAGAGTGTGAGCGAGTTGGCCCAGTGCCATTCTCAACGTTCCCACGGGGCTGAGAACCAAGGTCATGTTATTTCTCCCATATGCGGTTCTCAGCTAGCCAGCATAGGGAGCTGTGGCTGATGAAGGCCATCTGATAAAGAACACCTGATATCTTCACCTTCAGGGCTCATGGCTGGCCAAGAGGAATACAAATTTAACCCCTGCAGGCCTACATATGGCTTTTTATGTGACAGTAGTGAAGAGCATAGCTTAATCTTAACTGTTCCTTATGAAGATGGAAGTTACAAAAAATTAATTTTTGCTCTGCCTCTAGGAGCTGGAGCTTTCTCTCATGGGATTCCAGCAAAACCTCTCTCGGCTAGCAGTTTAATACTTTAATGTCTTTCCCCTCACTGAATATAGCTCCCAGCCAACAGTTTGATTATTTGTTTTTATCTTCATGTAGCATTAAAACTAAGTGAGCTAAAGTGACCAGGTGTTGAAGTAAGTTGAAAGAATATTTCACTGAGAAATGAATCAGAGTTCCCAGGTTTGTGAAGGCTGACTGCAAAAGCGAAGAGGTTCTTTTCTTAGATGGAAGGCTGAGCCCTTCCTGTTATTCACTGCTGTTTGCTGTTATTTCAGCATAAAATTACTGTAAATTAATCATCTCAAGAAAACAAACTCCTGAACCTCATCTAATACAAACTTGTAACACTTTAGTCAAGACAGTGAAAACCCATGGGTAGAGCCTGGTTTAATAGTGTTTTATTTTGATTTGTCTTAAATCTATTCCTAGTCTAGTCAAGGTACATTGAATTAAGCCTAGTTTAAATCAAAATGAGAGGTGCCTCCATAGCCTTTTGGGTCCATATATTGAAACTGATTTAAAATTACACCTTAAATTAAAATGGTGCAGCTCTGTATGCCGATACATGCTTAGAATCTTTTCACATTAAGAAAATATAAGAAGTTGGTGGTGGGAGGGAAATTTAAATACAAATTTAACCTCTCTAGTTCAGCACTCTCTGGTCCGGCAACATAGGTTGTCCGGCCTGATTTTAGTTAGCCAAATGTTCACTCATCATGGGTGTGGTCAAGTTTCCTATAATCCCATGAAGTTTGTTTACAGCCCCCAGCCCTGGCTCTCAGTGTTCTGTGCTGCTATTCAGCGCTAATTTACCCCTAAACATCTTCTAAGAGCCCAGTAAGCAGTGGAAGTGTTGGTAATGCTGCTAGATAATACTGACCTCCCATGGTCCGACAAAGTCTCTGGTTCGCACTGGTCAGGTCCTGAAGATGCCTGACTAGAGAGGTTCAATCACAGAATCATAGAATACTAGGACTGGAAGGGACCTCGAGAGTCATCGAGTCCAGTCCCCTGCCCTCACGGTAGGACCCAGCACTGTCTAGACCAGGGGTTCCCAAATTTTTTGTCATGGGAACCAGTAAATCTATTCACAAGCTGTTGGAGGACCAGTAATATTCATTTGCATATTTATTAAGCAAATGATGAATATTCAAATAAGTTGTTTCTGGTCCTCCCAAAACCCCCAGTGGCAGCTTTAGCAAAGCTTTTGATACAGTCACCCACAATATTCTTGCCAGCAAGTTAAGGGAATATGGATTGGATAAATAGACTATAAGACGGACAGAAATCTGGGTAGACCAGGGTTTCCCAAACTTTTTACATTAGTTGGAACCTGGTTTTTCTTTCAGTACTGTTTTTTGCAGCCCAAAAATATAAACGCATATAAAAAAAAATGAAAAATTAATTAAATTTTCACTGTTTCACCCAGCTGCATCCTCCACCCAGCCCGGGCCAGGGCTTGGGGGACCCAGCACCACACAGGCACTCCGGGAGGCAGGAGCAGGAGCAGATTGGGGGTAGGGTGTCTGGTTAGGAGGGAGGGTCCAAGGAGGGGTAGGGTTGGCCAATTCTCCCCTCCTCCTCCCCTCGGCCAGCCCTGCTGCCCCCAATCTCCCCCCAGCCCTCCTTCCCGGCGGCTGGTCCCCCCCTCCACACACACACACACACACACACACACACACACACACACACACACACACTTTCTCCCGGCCCACCCCCGCTTCCCCCCATCTGAGATCAAGTGTGTCCGGCATTTTTTCTGAACTCACCTGGTAACCCTAGCTATGCCTCTGCCGGGACCCAGCACCACACGGGCACTCCGGGAGCCCGGAACATCCCAGCAGCCACGCTGAGGCTCGGTATTTTTTTCCCACCAGGCCGTGGCTCATAGTTTGGGAAACACTGGTCTAGACCATCTAGTAGGATAGACAGACATTTATCTAACCTACTCTTAAATATCTCCACAGATGGAGATTCCACAACCTCCCTAGGCAATTTATTCCAATCTGTAGTGTCATTTTAGCCAAGAATTTCAAGACGTAAATTATTTGAAAATATATCCTGGACTGAAGTTCCTAGTACCATAAAATTCAATTTTCTTTTAACATCACATCAGAAACTGAAGAAGATTTATTTAATCTGAGGAAGCCCACGAAAGCTCATCATCTAATAAACCATCTTGTTAGTCTTTAAAGTGCTACATAGTCCTGCATTTTGCTTCAGCTACACCAGACTAACACGGCTACATTTCTATTACGATTTATTTAATAGTAAGAGTTTTGTTGCAATAGCATTTGTTTGGAGTCATAAAAACTTTATAAGGCTTTTAAAGCCAGATTTGAACACCTCAATTCCAGAATGTGTTACACAGAAAGTAGGTGAAGGAAAAGAATTACATTTAAAATGTAGATTTTCACTTCAACTCTCCCTTATGTGTTTTCCCTTCCTATCCTTGATCAAATGTAGAACAAACACAAATGTCCTAAGAGCAGGGACCTATTTTTCCAGTTCATATGCAGAATGCCATTGCTTAGCTAAATTCTAAAATCTTCCTATTAAAAATTATGACGAGAAACCAATCAAAACTGCATAGTTTTTAGAACTTTTGAAATTTTTAAATGAGACAATTTACATGGAAGGATTGTGTATTTATAGGGGAAAAACAGGATTTAATGCTCAGTTTTAGAACACCACTCTATGTGGCTGCTACCAATGTGTCTCCATAATGATGACACTGCCTATCAATCTGCTGAAGTCACCAGATCTACCTTATTCCACTGCAGACACTAGCTGATGTCTTCAACGATATGGTATTTTACCGAATGACGACGACACAGAAGGAAAAAAAAGCATCAAATCAAAAGGCTTATTTATGTTCTTTTAATAGGCTCCTTGAGGCCATCCCACATGCTGATATCATCCTTAATAGAATCTATTATTCTTCACATATCCAGTGCTTACATATGCAGAGGACAATTCCTGCCAGAATGCTAGAAAAAGCTAGAAGAATGCCAAGTCAGCTGTATAATTAATATAAGCCACTTCAATTATGAGATATAAATTAGCAATATAGGATATCTATGACAAATACTCTGTTTCAAGCAGAGACATGCCCAGAAGAGATAACTTGTAACTGCCGAAGCACATAAAATAAATGCAGACTTTGTAAGTCATACTGGTCCCCTTCACTTTAAAGGGCATACAGGGACACATTTAAGCAGTAAAACCAACAGACTATGAGGTCAGCCATCTAAGTTTACTAACATCCTTTTACAGACTATTTTGAAGCTACATTTGTTTTAAAAAAATACTATAACCAAAATAATTGCTACTTGCCCCCCATAATACACTGATGGGCTTACAGCTATCCTTTTATAAACATCCAACTTTCTAATGAACCTTATGGCTACGTCTACACTGGCAGATGCAAAGTGTAACAGTGCTGCTCAATGCAGTAGTAAAAGGGCTATTGGGTGTCCACACCGTCAGCTACCAACACATTATTGTGGCCAAACTAACAGCACTTGCAGCACCTTTTGGAACAGTGCATTCTGGGAAGCTATCCCACAGAGCACCTCTTCTTCTTCTGCCACAGAGGTTTCTGGGTAGACCCATCTTGAGTCCTGTCCCAATGCCCCGTGGTGCACTGCTTCACATCCCAGCAACCCCGGAGCTTCCGACCACATTTGGTGCCATCTTTCTATGGTTTCTGGGCTGAAAACTGCCTCCTTTGTGTGCAGAAATGGTGTGACGGCGAGTTGGGGTTTCCCCGATCCTGCACCCCCACAGCAGCAAGAACAGTCTCCACCAGCCAGTAGAATAGAGAGGGGTTTATTGATTTTCCAGAATACAGCATAGCACATACGTGATGTGGTTACTGGGAGCAGGGCCAGGATGGTTCAGGCCCCTAGGGTTAAGGTCCATCACCCGTGGCCCCCAGCTTAGCCTGTTCTCTCCATGCTTCCCAGACAGCAACTGCCACCCTCCAAGGCCCTGCCCCCCAGCCAGGTGTTGGTCTCCGCCTTCCTCCCTTTGTCTCTCTCCCTGGGAGGCTGAGCCTAGGTGTCTGGGTTAATCCACATTTGGGTGAGTCAGTGGGAATCACATCACAGCACAGGGGGACACCGAGTTACAGAGCAGACAGCACCCCCACTACGCCACAAGTGGATCTCCAGCTGTTGACAAAAATGCTGATAGTCAAGTTATTCCTGAAGCCACAAAGTGACAAGGACCAGTCCAAGCAGCGTTCGTATGACATGAGATTTCTTGCGGCATTCACAGAGGTGGTGATCACTTTTGGGCTCGGGAAAAAAACACTGGGTGGTGTCATCACATCGTCATGCAAGCCTGGGCTGACAAGCAGTGGCTGCAGAACTTTCAGATGAGGAAAACCACTTCGGTGGGACTGCGAGCTGAATTCGCTCCCACACTGCGGTGCAAGGACATGTAAATTAGAGTCACCCTGCCAGTGGAGAAGCATGTGGTAATTGTACTTTGGAAGTTGGCTACTCCAGACTAGGGATGTAATAGTGCAGCTGATTAACTGATAAACAAAAGCTTATAGGTTAAAAGCTTATGTTGTAGACTACATGCATTCTCCCCCTCCCCCCAGTACATTATTTAGTGAGCTGGCCATCAGCCTGGCTCAGTCCTGGCTTGCGACGGGTCTGGGACCTACCCCTGCTGCAGCTCTGTATTTAAAGTGTATTAGGAGCTGGGCAGGCAGGCAGCCCAGCTCAGTTCTGGCTTGTACTGGGTTTGGGAGCTCAGAACTACCCCTAGACAGGGGCTGCTTCCACCCCACACTGTATCAGAGGCAGCAGCACAGGACGACAGGCAGCCGGTCCGCATGGGGAACTGGTTTTTAAACGGGCTCCCCTTGCAGACCAGCTCCCACCTGGCACCCTGTGCTACCGCCCCTGATACAGAGGTAGCAGCATGGTGTGGCAGGGGACTCTTCAGGAGTGAAGCGGCTGCCGGCCACACCCCCGTGGACTATAGAATAGTCAATTAACCAATAAGAATTCACGAGGTTATTTGACTATTCAATTAATCGATATTTAACATCCCTATTCCAGACAGCTTTTGCTCAGTTGGCAATCAGTTCAGAATGGGAAAGCTGACCATTGGCTTTGTGCTGCTGGAAGCATGTAGGGTCATCAATTGCATCGTGTTCTGAAAGACTGTGACTCTGGGAAACGTGCATGAAATACAGGTTGGGCCTCCCTGGTCCAGCACCCTCGGGACCTGAGCTGTCCCAGACCAGGGAGTTTGCCAGAACAAGGGATCAGTGCTCCCCCCTGGCTGCCCACCTGCTGCCCCAGAATCTCCTGGGATCCCCAGTGGGGACCACCTGGCCACTGCCAGTCCCACTGCCACAGAGTGTTCCCTGGGGTTCCTAGCTGGGCCCATCCAGCTGCCACCAGCCCTACTGCTGCTGGGGCCGCCCTCCCACCCTGCCCCACTGCTGGTTGCCCAGTCAACCCAGCCCCACTGCCACCGGGGGAGTTTGGGGGGGTGGGTCCTGGCCAGGGCTGCTGGACCACAGGCAGCCTAGCTGCAGCCAGGGATTCCCCAGTCGGGGCTGGGATTCCCCAGCCACATCTCCCTGCTAACGCTGGAGGTTCCTTGACCCGGGTGGGAGCTCCTCATCTGGTCCACTGATGCCAGGGGTTCCCTGGCTGGGGCCCCCTAGCCATCACCTGGCCCAGTTAATTCTGGGGGTTCTGGCCAGGGTGGGGGCTCCCCAGATGCTGCCTGGCCCAGCTCCCCAGCCCCTGCGCTGCTCCGGAATTCTTTGGTCCAGCAACATCCCTGGCTCTGCCAGAACCAAAGAATCCTGGATTTGGGAGGTTTAACCTGTAGCGGATGGCTTTACATGGATGGGCTTCCCAAACTGTGGTGGGGTGATAGAAGGCACACACATTCTAATTCTGTCACCAGACCACCTAGTCTGGGAGTACATTAACCGCAAGAGGTATTGCTCCATAATTCTGCTGCTATGGGTGCTTCATGGACATTAAAGCAGGCTGGTCTGGAAAGATGCATGGCACACACATCTTTTCGAACACTGGCCTGTTCAGGAAGCTGCAAGTGGGGATTTTCTTCTTAGACCAGAAGATCACCATGGGGGAAGTAGAAATGCTCACTGTGATCCGTGGAGACCATGCCTACCCCTTAATGCCGCGGCTCAAGAAACCATATGCACGGAGCCTCAACAGCAGCAAGGAACAGTTAAACAACGGGTTGAGCAGGTGCAGAATGACTATGGAGCAGTGTTTCCCCAACCAGGGTTCCGCGGAACCCCGAACCATCATCAGGGGTTCTGCGAGAAATCACGGAATAAATAATGCTGGGCGGGGCCTGAAGTGTCTGCCACGCCCTTCGCCTCCCCCCCGGCGCTCAGCTGACTTCTGCACCGCTCAGCCAGGCCGCTGCGCAGATGCAAGTGGCCCAAGAGGGTGGGGACTTCTGCGCCATTCAGCCGGGCTGCTGCGCGGGAGCAAGCAGCACAAGAGGGCGGGGACTTCTGTGCCACTCACCTGGGCCACTGCGTGACAGCAAGCAGCGCAAGAGGGTGGGGACTTCTTCGTTGCTCAGCCAAGCTGCTGGCGGGAGCAAGCGGTGCAAGGGGTGGGGACTTCTGCGCAGCTCAGCCAGGCCACCGTGTGGGAACAAGCAGCCATTTGGGCTCCGCGAGTGAGAGGCAGGAGGGGAAGGAGAAGAGAAAGAGAGACAGGAAAAACGCTCCAATTTTTTTTTCTTACAATGTAAGCTGATTTTTAATATAAACAGCTCTTTACAAATAAATGTTCTTGCAAACATTTAGCAGGAATTGAATTGCGCTCCCCGCTGTCAACTTTTTCTGGCCAACCAAATGTTTTCATACGTAGGGGTTCCTCGGGATATGAAAAATTATTTTAGGGGTTCCTCCATGGGAAAAGGGTTGGGAATCACTACTATGGAGTGTGCTTTTGACCGTTTGAAGGCCTCCTGGTGATGTTTATATGGGATGCTGGATTTGGCTGATGATAACATCCCTATTGTTATTGTGTTCTACTCTCCATATTATTTGCAAAGGGAGGAGTGAAAGCTTCACTCAGGGCTGGATCACAGAGGCACAGCACCCGGAGGCCAAGTCTGAACAGTCTGAGACCAGGGCTATTAAAGGCACACAGTGCAGAGCTGAAAGGATCAGGGATGCCTTGAGGCAGCAATTTGATGCTCAAAGTCAGTAAAACTTGTTGCTATGCATGGGAGTGCAGTCAGTGGCTGCTTTCCTAGGGGATTACTCTCATTGGTCCATGCATTGCACTTAGTGCTACAGTAACTGTAGCTTTGCAGGGTTGTGTTTGCTTTCTTGTACGTAATGGAATAAAGATTTCTTTGAAACATACTCATTTAATTTAATAAACACAGTAAACGTAGACCACCACCCGTGAGGCATGAAACAAAAATCTGCACTGTGGGAGACAGGAAGGGAGGGAGTGGGGGAGGCAAGAGGTGAGGCATGCCCCAAGAATTGCACAGATTTGTATACGTCCATATGCAGACCTGCTATCTGATGGGCTACGGAATGGAGGCTGCAGTTCATCAGAGCTAAGCTACTTGCGGATGGGTACGGAGTGCATGGTCTGCATGGGTGGAGATTGGGTGGGCAGGTGCGGAAGGTGGCACCCATGGATAGGGTGGCGTCCAAATTGCACTGGTGGTGATGGGGATGTGTACTGAAAACAGTTTTGGGACACTGACTTCAGGAGGGGGGGAGGTGTCACACAGTTGTTCCATATGCAGTGCTAGCAGCTCCTCCAGCAAGTTTGCTTGTCACACCATAACGCTCAGGAGCCACTGTGTGCTCTCCTTCATTCCCTCCTGTCACTATCCCTCCACTCCTGCAATTTTTTGTGTTCAGTGTCGATGTGGCTCAGGACGTCTTGCAAAAATTCCTCCCTAGACTTTCTTGGGCACTTCCATGCCAGTCTCAGACACTCTGTAAGAGTTAGAACTTCCTGAAACTGATTTTCTGAGGCCACCTCTATCAAGACCAAAATTGCAACATGTTACAGAAGGTCCCCTGTTAACACTAGACACAGCATTGCCCCAATCCCTTTGAAGCACGTGCACTGTGCACATATCTAGCACTGCCTGACTGTCCCAAGTGAGCATACATAACATACAGGAAGCCCACAATGGTAAGTTCACCAGAGAAACCCTACGTGCAGGATAGAGAAAAATGCCAGGAAAACCCTTAATTTAGCGGCTTGGGGGGGCTATCCTTGGTGCAGCGAGGCACGGCACTGGAGAGCAGGCATTTCCATTTGCACATGACCATACTGTGTTTGCTGCTTAGAGTGAGCAGGGAAGCAAAGGAGGATCTTTTACTCGTCTGTGGGTTCCAGCTGGAACCATATGCTTCTTGTGTCAGGCACCCACCCCCACTGATGGCACAGTGACAGGGGAATATCAGCCTTCTGGGGTCAAATACCAGGTTTGCTTTGAGAACTAATATAAAGAGAAGGGTGACATAGCACCTACATGAAGCTTTCGATGAGATCTGCAAAGCAGATTATCAAGACATTAAGAGATTGCATCAATTGTCTGTTCACCATCCACCAACCTCCTGCCAGTAGCAGCATCACACAGAACCAAGAAGCCTCCTTCCTATAAACCTCCCGCTCCTGGCAGACTGCTAGAGTGCTTCCCACCCACTCACCAGTAGCATCATCTGCAGCCTCTAAGGGCTGCAAGTGGCTCACCTCTTCGGGAGTACAAACCACTCCTGTCTGCCAGCCTCTATGGATGCCAAACCCTCCTCTGGCTCTGGGTCCCTCTCCCCTTGAGCACAGTCAGTCACAACTTCCTCCTCCTGTCATGGTGCACTGCCGGATATGCCCAAGATTTCCACCGGGGTCACCTCCAAGTAGCTCATCCAGCTCTTTATAGTATTTGCTGGTCATGGGTGCAGCACCAAAGCAGTGATTTACTTCCACACCTTGTGGTAGGCATTTTGCAACTCCTTCACTTTGACCCTGCACTGCAGTGCCTCCCGGTTATGGCCCCTTTTGGTCATACACCTAGAAACGTGCCCATAGATATTGTAATTCCTAAGGCTGGAGTGCAGCTGGGACTAGGCTGCCTCCTCTCTGCAAATGCTGATGAGGTCTAGTACCTTGGCATGGCTCCAAGCAGGGGATCTCCTGGTGCATGGAGCAGGCACGGCCAGCTGGAGAGAGGCGCTGAGAACACACCAGGCAAATAGGAAGGGGACTTTCCATTCTTGGGGGGGTAAAGGAGGAGCAGGCAGCCAGCACACTCCTGGCCCGCTCCTGGGGAAGCCCCCTGCTGGGGAGCATGGGGCAGTAGCAGCCCTTGTCTGCAAGAGGCCTGAGAAGGAAGCAGCCCTAAGGGGAAGCCTCCCCCTTTTCTCCCTTGATGTCTCTGATACAGAGGCTGTGGGGGAGTGCGTGTAGTTGATAGGAGTAGCCAAGAAGACTGGGTTTATCAATTAGTCGTGTAGTCCACTACACGTTGACATCCCTAGTGGACACCACAAAAGTTACAGCACTGGGGGCTGAATTACTGTCCAGTAACTTGCCAGTGTAAACGTGACCTAAGTAGCAAGTATCGCCAACAGTAGCAATTATTTTTTAAAAACATTACTGAGGGTAGACTTTAAAAAAATCTTTGTTAAGAAGAGCAGATGATTCAAGGCCTTTCACTTCTTGGGGACTGATTCAAATCAAGCTCAGAACAAAATTGTTACCACGGTAACTATTTGACGCCCTACGTGAAATGGGGTGGTGGCGTCTCTTCAGATCCTAGCAGGTAAGACTGCATGCCACAGAAATCATGACTGCAGTTGGTGCAGCACAAAAGGCCAAGGAACAAAAGAACAAGGAAAATGAGTACTCTAGTTTCATTGCCTACGATGCTCCCTTGAAGTCAAGGTTAAAACACAACTTAACTGATGAGAGGAAAGATACACAGCTATGTCCATGTTCTTGCTCTGTGGATAAAGGATTCTTGTTTTCATAGGTGTCCAGCAGGCACCTTTCATAAGTATTGTTTTCACTATTATTCTAGTTTAACATTATAAAAACAAATCAGAAGTAAAATAAAATACAACTCAACCATTTTTTTAAGCAAAAGACCAGGTAAAACTCTTGAAATAAAATTTGGAGAGAAATTAGTTCATGCATTCCAAAATATGACATCAGTATAATGACTCTACAAAAACATACTGATGATCCTCAGCAATTTGACACCTCACTTCAGATCAACTGCTAGAGAAATACTAGACCTTGTTGAAACAAAGCAGAGTTCCAATTTACAAAAAAGCTATGCAATTAAACTAGAATTGAGAGGGGGGCAAGCAGTAAATGAATTCAACCTTTTTCCCCCATGAAAAATTTATTTTAGATTAAACAAAAATTATCACTTCAATCACAGAAACTTTAAATTTAGAACTGTATGAATTTTACATTTTTTATTTCCATTTCAGAGCAAAAGCTATTCAACAAAACTTATAAACTGTATCTGGTTTAAATAAAATGTCCCATGACAGATGAAAACTTACTGTGGGAAAGGACAGCTATATAGGTATGTAATAGAATATATGCAACTTGTACACATACAGCTTTAAAAACGGAGAGTTAACACCAAAAACGTACTACAAAGTAATCAGAAAAGTTGTAGTTTCAATATCAATCCAAACAATTCAAGTGCCACCCAAAACCTCATTCAGATAAGCTCCTATAAACAGATAGTCTACCAGAGCTTGAGATTGTTGGCTAAGAGGGGAGAAAAGTCTAGCACCAAAAATGCTAAAAAGAAAACCACTCAACTATCACATAACTTAAAGCAGGAGATTTACCAGGAATGCCTCTACTGATCTTAGCTTTCAAAATTCAGCATGGAAAGAGAAGTTCTCTTTAAGAGAATGAGGCTGTAGTTCATTTAATGTTTTAAACCAACTCCAATAACTTTAATTGTACTAAGAAGCAAAGAAGCAGCTAGTGAAGCATATGCAGCAGAAATGAAATGTGCTCTAGGTCATCTGCACCACAAAAGAGTTTAGAACTCAAAATCTGTAAATGTATTCAGGCATAACATTTTAAGAGATTAATTTTATCAAATGTATATATAAATGTGGAGGTACTAGATCTGCCAATGATAAATCAGAAAGGATATGGAAAGTTATGCCAATCAATTTAACTAGATGCTTTATGAAAAAATTGCTTATACACACTAGACGTACGAAATGAAGAATGAGATCCTTTGCTTATACTTGTAATATAGCTGAACTCTTGTTAGATCAATATCTAACAAAAGCTCACTAAAAGCACAAACCTATTTCTATTAAAACAGAAACTGACTACCAAATGAGGTACATAAAACAGCTGTTTCCGCCCTGTTTAAACAGTAAACAGCAACACAGTACAAAACTTTTAGTACAGGAAGTGAAGAATGCTGTTATCCATTTACATCAGAGGGGGTAGTGCTCAGTAGGCTGAATGCAATTAGCTTGAATCAGAACAGGATCAAAACATGAGGATTCAACATCTTTGTGAACAGCACTTAAGAGGTCAGCTTTAAAAAGTAAACACTGAAGAAATAAACATTACTTGCTCAGGGTATGTACGTCTACAGAACAGTTTTATTTCAGAATAATTGACACTATTCCGAAATAACATAGTGAGCATCTACACTACAAGCCTTTATTTCAAAATAATGTCAAGCTGGAGAATTTCTTACCCCCACTCATGGTAACCCTCATTTCACGAGGAGTAAGGGAAGTCGAAGGAAGAGTGTTCTTTCTTTGACTTACTGCTCTGTAGACAGCACCAAAAGCCAAATTACGCTATTTCAACTTTAGCTACGCAACTGACGTAGCTGAAGTTGCATAGCTTAATTCGACTTTAGCCCTGCTGTGTAGATGTGCCCTCATTGACCAGGACAAAGTGTGAAAGCTATCACGATGAGCAAAATTCTAGGTAACGATTTTATTCTTGCAGCTCGAGTGAAAATTCCATTTTGGTATTCTAGCAAAGACCAGGAAATATCCTTTAACTGCAACAATCCAATAAGCAGTGTCAGCTTGTTAGCCACAGGAGCCAAATCCTGCAGTCCCTGGATAGTTCTTGAAAGCTTCCTCTCCAAGTATTGATCCTCCCTCATCTGTTTACCGGTTAAAATTGTACTAGATTACAGCAGTTGTGAAGCTTCAAACTGTTTTGTGTGAAGTAGTAAACATAGTAGTGTCCAGAATATTCTAACAAACTAGTACTACAACTAGTAGTAAAATTAATTCCTGTACTACAAAGTTTTAAAAAAATCTCAGCCTTAAAAGAAGGAAAGCATCCTGTGATTTTATTCATTTTTCCTGATACAACTCAAAACTAGAGAATAGAAGCCTATAATTAGACACATTTGTATGATCATTGTTCAGCGTTTGAGGCAAACACCTACGTCTCTGAACCTAGCAAGCACAACCACAGATCACCTTAGCCTTAACAACCAGGAAGCAGGATGTGCCAGTCAAATCAGGAGAAAGATGATGATATTCAGAAACAGGAAATGCAATGGTAAAAGATTTCTTTAGGCCAGAAAAAGTCGATGGGGAGGGAGGATAGATGAAATTCAGAAATTTCAGTCTGCTTGAATTATAATGATATTGAACATGACTTTTTATTTTTCTCTCTTAATGTGATATAAAAAAAATTTGACAAGATTTCCAGTGCACTGATATATTCAGAGCTTGAAAATATACTCAGATTAGTGAGAGGAGACAGTTAAGCTATCAGTTCCTGAAAAACTTTGAAGCTTAAAAAAAAAAAAAAAAAAAAAAAAAGGTGCAGGGCTATGTTACTAATTCTTATTGTTGAAGACAATAGTTCATAGATTAGCTACTTTTAAAATGATGCTGTGTTGACTTATTTACTAAGCAACAGAAAATGAAATTAACATGACTCTTGTCAGTTTCAAAGCTCCACTTCAGATCTTTGTGGGAAGCAATGAAAACTATGGAGACTACTTTAATGTCATGCTGTTGCTTTGGGGAAAGCTCTGCAGACACAAGTACTGAAGTTATTCATGTGGGGAGGACCACCAAAGTAATTTGATGGACTACTAGATGTACTGAAGTAGAGTAATTGAGACCTTTCCTCCATAGGAAAACATACAAGATGGAGCACCCAAGCACCTTGGTGAAATTCCCATCACTTACTAATTCCCAAAAGCTAACAGAGCTGGGAGACTGATCCTTTAAACAGGACACTGTCCCTGGTACTGCCTAGTGCTCTCCTGCAAGGTTCATATCTATCACTGGAAAATGTACAGCTCCAGCTACAAAGTGTTCAAAATATTCAAGGCTTGAACAAAGTAATTGTACATTGAAGGGCCAGTCAACTC
The DNA here is from genome assembly GCF_049634645.1 of Pelodiscus sinensis. Lineage (NCBI taxonomy): Eukaryota > Metazoa > Chordata > Testudines > Trionychidae > Pelodiscus > Pelodiscus sinensis. The sequence goes on from NC_134720.1 coordinate 50,905,151, forward strand.
AAAAGTCGCACTGTTAGATGTACTATATAGATTACTAAAACTAATAGAAGAGTGTTTTTCCATTTTACTATGTGCACCTGACAGCATTTTGTGTTTGGTCTGTTTCCCTATTTTCCTTGTACAGTTTAAAACAGTCAATTTGCAATTTTTGTTATTGTTTTACACATTAACAGAAGAGAAGAAATGTGTTTCAAAAACAGAAAAATACAACTGTAAAAACTACTAAACTTGGCATAATGATTATAGGCAATTATATTATAATAGCAGATATACCTGACACTGCTCGGATCCTTAACTGTAGGAGTTTTTTTAATGAAAAGGAAAATGTACATGCTTTATTTAAATGATGGGGCTCAGGGCAGGGGGTGGAGGTGCAGTAGGCAGGGCAGGAGGTTGGATTGGGTGGGGCTGAGAGCAAGGAGTGGAAGGTTCAGGAGTCAGAGTAGGGGGCTCATGGCAGAGAGTTTTGACATAAGGTGCACTGAGTCAGGGAAAGCGGTGGAGGGCTCAGGGTACGGGGTAGGGGTGCGGGAGTGAGCAGGGGGCTGGGAAGTGTGGTAGGGTGCTGCTGTCAGGGCAGGGGGTGGAAGGTGTGGGAGAGGCTAAGGGAAGGGGGAGTACTGGAGTCAGGACAGAGGAGTGAGGGTTAGGAGAGACTTGGGGCAGGGGACTGGGTGCATGGGGTGAGGCTTTGAGTAAGGCTTCAGGGATAAGGAGTGGCTCAGGTCAGGAGACATAGGGTGTGGAGGGGATGGAGTGAGGGATGGGATGAGGAGGGACTCAGGGCAGAGGGTGGGGGAGTTTAGGGAAGGAGAAGGGACATTTGGGGGCTTATTGGTGCCTCCCATGGTGACTAGAGTGGCACTACTTTGGCGGTGACAGTTCAGGGGAGCATGGGCCAGGCTCAGCCTCCAGCTGGTCAGGAAGGGAAGCCCACAGGCCTGCTCTAGCTTCCAGCTGCCTCCCCCCACAGTCCTGCTGGTCCAGGGCTCTGTGGGCCAGCCCCAGCCTCCAATTAGTCTGTGGGGACAGGGCTCTGTAGGCTGGCCCTGGCCTGCTGCTGCCCTCCCACCTGCCAGTTGGTGGGACAGCAGGGCTCCAGCCCCAGCCTCTCGTTGGTCTGGGGCTGGGCTTGCAGTTCCTACCTGATGCCAGAGTCTCCTCCGGGGCGGGCAAGAGGCTAGGCCACAGTTCCCAGCCTCCCAGGGAGGAGGGGGACACATCTCCAGGGCCCAGCCCAAGGGGTCATACAAGGGGGGCAGTGGTGGCAGGGTAAGGTGGGTGGAGAGCTCTCCTCAATCTGGCACTGTTTGGGGCAGCAGAGCCACTTACCCAGTTTGGTGACCAGTAATGCGGAAAGCCCCATCCCCAACTGGCCACTGTCATGCTAGTGCAGCCACCCCCCTGTAGTCACTCTGTAGTATAACTGTCCCTCTGATCCCCCCCCTTCCTAACCATGTTACGGGAAACAATCACATTCCATTTTCCTGGCACCACCAAACCCTGACCTTGCTTCACATTAGGATAAGAGATAGCTGCATACCAAATTTGGTGGTCCTAGCTTTTACAGCATAAGGGTTCTTGAACAAACAGACTCACGAATGGATGGACTTCCAGACAGACAGATGCATAAGCTCTCTAAAACATATACAGATGAAACCATGTTAAAATCTTTTTTAAACTAGTTGAGTTTCAAGATGCCTGTTACATTAGAAGAAATCGTCTATTGATGCCTTTTTAAAAAAAGATAGCTAATCCACTTTTGTAGAGTAGAACTTCAGAGCAAATGACTATAAATTAGAAATTTCACAGGTAAACAAACATGTGCATACACTTACATACACAGTGCATAGCCACAGTACTTCATTCATACTCAAATCCTGCACTAGAAGGTATTTGAAACAATTTAGCACTTATGTTCCACTTTACAACTTCCAAGTCCTGAGCAAACATTAATTAATAAGCCTAAACACAATTCTTTCCTTTCCTCTAAAAGCAATCTGAGCAGTATGAAATGGTGCAAAAAAGTAACTTAAACTATAGAAAAATACAAGTATTTTAACTTCACAGGGAAGACAACTTTTGGCAAAAATAGCTATTTCTAATTATTGAATTACTGTTACTGCACTTGGGCCTATATGAAATCAACGAACTGGCACAACCTGCAATGTACTACAGCCAACACTATTTTCATTTCCTAAAATACTGAGCTTTCAGAAAACACACCAAGTAGAGGTGGTTAAATGAACACACAAGTCGCAAACCCAGGATAAAACTAGATTACAGCAATAGGATTGCCAACTTAGAAATTAGAAAAGCTGAGGCACAAAACAAGCTCAAATTAGCAGGAGTCATAAAGGGTAACAAGCAAATATTCTACAAATATATTAGAAACAAATAGAAAACCAAGGACAGGATAGGCCCATTACTGAATGAACGGGGGAAAAAATAACAGAAAATGTGGAAATAGCAGAAATGCTTAATAACTTGTTCGAGTTTTCACCAAGAAGGTTGGTGGTGATTAGTTGCCTAACATAGTGAATGCTGGTGAAAACAAGATAGGTTCAGAAGTTAAAACTAGAAAAAGAACAAGTTAAAAATTAGTTAGACAAATTAGATGTCTTTGAATTACCAGGGCCCGATGAAATGCACCCTAGAATATGAAGTTGCTGATTGAGGAGATATCTGAGCCATTAAGCTATTATCTCCAAAAAGTCATGGAAGACGGGAGAGATTCCAGAAAACTGGAAAAAGGGCAAATATAATGACCATATGTAAAAAGGGAAATAAGAACAACCTAAGACACTACAGACCAGTTAGCTTAACTTCTATGCCAGGAAAGATAATGGAGTAAATAATTAAGGAATCCATTTGCAAATATCTGGAAGATAAGATGAGTAACAGAGCAACGGTCATATTGAATCAAACAAATGGTCCATTCAGTCTGCCTCTAATTCTACAGATTTGAAAATCTGTATGAAAATATAGATTCAAGAATCTGATACTCCTAACCAGATTTGGGTTTTCTTAACTCTGATGTAAAAATAGAGACTAGAAAAATCCTAATATTTTAACAAGAACTCAAATAGAATTACTTAGTATTCAAACCCTAACTAAGTGTAATCAAAATTCTCTGCATCTTATTTCAAAACATTTTTGTACCATCTATAGATACAGTTTGATAATACAATGAGTGGGATTAAAAATAAATTGAGAAAAAATACCCTCAACAAAAATGTTTTTGGAAAAAATTTTCAGAACAACGGCTAGAACATATCAAAACCAGATGTAAAACAGATGTAGTTTTAATCATAAGATGTGGTTTTAATCATAATATGATTTTTGTAGTTTAATGCAATCATAAGATAGATGAGATGACGGCACCTTTTTGTTGAAAATGGAGCTCAGCAAACATGTTTAATCAAAAACAGTTACTTCAAGGAGAACAAACTGCAGAAAGCAAACCCATCTGCACCATTGTGTGTGCATGCAGGGGTTGGAGGGTATAAATGTTCCACATCACCTACTTGCAATAAACATTTTCATTAAAAATGTATTGATTAATATATCTGTACTCACTGTTGTTATATCATCTTTGTCTTTTCCCAACCCCACTAGCTTTCTCCTCCATTATTTAGTGAATAAGCCTGTGCTCATAACATCAGTTTGCAAGTAGGGAAATAACTGATAAACTCAGGATTAGGACATCAGTGAAAAATCAAAAGGAGACAAACTCTAAGGTTGCAAATCCCTGCACAAATTGGTTTTATAATTAGTACTGAAGATATTAAGGAAAACCAAGATTAACATGATAAGCATAAGTTGTCCATTCCACACTGAAAGATGTTTTCCCTCTCTGAATGAAGAACTAGCAAATTTAAGCATCAGTCTAAGGGTATGTCTACACTAGCCACCCTAGTTCGAACTAGGGTGGCTAATGTAGTCATTCGAACTTACAAATGAAGCCCGGGATTAAAATATCCCGGGCTTTATTTGCATGTTCCCGGGCGCCGCCATTTTTAAATGCCCGGTGGTTCTAACTCCCTGCCCGCGGCTACACGCGGCACATGCTGGGTAGTTAGAACTAAAGCCCCTAATTCGGACTGCCGTTACTCCTCATTGCAGGCTTTAAGTTCTCATTGCAGGAGGAGTAACGGTAGTCCGAATTAGGGGCTTTAGTTCGAGCTACCCAGCCCGTGCCGCGTGTAGCCGCGGGCAGGGAGTTCGAACCACCGGGCATTTAAAAATGGCGGCGCCCGGGAACATGCAAATAAAGCCCGGGATATTTTAATCCCAGGCTTCATTTGCAAGTTCGAATGACTACATTAGCCACCCTAGTTCTAACTAGGGTGGCTAGTGTAGACATACCCTTAGATATTAAAGAGTCTAAATCTGCCTTCATCCCGTACCATTTTAATGGTATCTATGATGATCCTTTCATATACAAGTGTAACTGAAAAATGGAACAGGATATGTACAGCAGCAAAACAGAGAACTACAATATATTATACTTGGATACTGTCCAACATGTGTCTCGAATTGCCAGCCCACCTGTTTAGCAATAAGTAAGGTCAAGAATAATTTTTCAATATGCTTAGCACAAATTCATTTGTCCCTTGGCCAGACAGCAGAGTAAAAGGAAAAAGTGGAGACTGTGGGGCAGATCAACACATTCAGCTTTGGGCCATTCATCTGCAGAAATATTTATCCCATTGTTGAGCTTGCAACAATTACAACAGAAAGCAACTAACTGGTGCTCAAATTATTGTGCTTAATAACTCACACATTAATTGGCAACAAAAGCCTGACTTTTTAATATGCTGACTGCTGTAACTTCGAAAGAGCAACACATAAAGCCGGTTATCAAAGCTCAGTTTAAATGCACAGACCATGTTATCAAACAGGCACCCGAAAAATGTTCACTATGGTGAACTGATACTTGGAAAGGGTAGTCAAAATAAATCTTTTAAAGACATCAAAAAGCAGACTCCCAACTTTGTGGGGCATAAATATTGATAACTTTGAAGACACAGCCAAGATCAGGCCTCAGTGAAGAATAACTATCAATAAATATTGCAAGCGCTTGGAGGGAGACTGATGCCATAAACTACCTGAAAACAGGCCAAGCATGGTAGTCTTCAAGGGAAGCCCACACGTTCCTGACAGCCACAAGAGAATATATGAGATGCCATGACATCATGATCAGGCATGACAACCATACTGCAAATGAAAAGCAAATCTTTTATACAAATAAAACCCTGGAAATTTTCTTGCAACAAATATGAAGATCCATTTCTGATGTACAAGCCAGTGTTATTTTACACGATTTCTACTGGCTTTAAGTTCTTACTCCTAGAAAATAGAAGTCCCCACCAGGCTCCTATAATTTGAGCGTATTACCGTTGCAGATTCCCACTTTACAGTCAAGTGAACAACTCTCACAAATGAGGATTTACTGAAGCATCTCTCAACGATACAGCATTACTTCTGAATATATAAAAAGTCTGTTTTCCTCAGCCAAAGGGGGTTTGCTACATTGGAAAATCATTTACATATTATGACAGCATGATAAAAAGATTTTATTGATTAATTTCTGCCCCTACCCTTCCCTCCACACACATACTGAAATAAACAAGACAAAGTCCAGGATTTCTGGAATTGTGTGAGGAGGTAAGAGAGGAACTGACAGAAAAAATATTTTTTTAAATACTATAAAAACATCAAAAGCGTCAACTGTCATTAACCTCTAATTTTCATGAAGGACCGATTTCACGCTAATATAATATTAGCGCAAATAAGCCATGAATCTTTATGGAACTAGCAGTAAATTAGCATGTCTTTGATTAGGACATTTCATATTCAGACACCAAAAATCAAAGAAATAACATGAAACATCTGCCATTAATTCACATGACACTAAAACACTGTATACTTTCTTACAGCCCTCTGGAGCACTGATCTGGCAACCCTCGCGCTTAAATTTACTGGAAATATATTTTGCATTTATGATTTGGGAAGCCACATGTTTTCCAAAATACTCAGCAGGAAGTGATTTTGGTGACCTCCCCCATACATAAATATGGGTTACAGACTTGACAAAATTGGGGGGTAGACAGACAAATGGAGGCCAGGGGTTGGAGGGCACAAAACAATCAGACAGACAACTATGAGAGAAGTGTTCTGGATGGGAAGCTGGGGCAGGAGGAGAATACTGGGAGGAGGGCAGACTGGGACTATGTCAGGCAGACTAGGATTGATGGGAAAGGAAACTGGGACCAGTATAAACAATAAGGAGCCCTGTAGCAACTAAAAGACAAACAAATTTGTTTGGGCATAAGATCTGATGAAGTGGGTTCCAGCACATGAACAATTATGCCCAAATAAATCTGTTCGTCTTTAAGATGCCACAGGACTTCTTGTTGTTTTTGCTGAAATAAACTAATGCAGCCACCACTCTGAAACTTGGGACTGGTATGAGAAGCCAGGAGACTGGGATTGGATAAGCAAGGAGAACAGGACTGTGGAAAGAGGAGTGGGGAAAAGACAGGAGGGAACAATGGGAAATATGGGTTATTGTACTAGTCGAAATCGATGGAATTTCCATCAACTATTCCATAGGCACTTCTGCATTCCTTCTTTGAAATGTACAAGAGCCCCAGCGGCCATCTGTCAGACCTGTCCATCTGTCAGTCTGAGAGTCCATTTGTTCAAGAACTCCTAAGAGCTAAGACCATCAAATTTGGTACGCAGTTTCTGCTTATTCTACCTTAAAGCAAGGTCAAAATTTGCTTGTGCCAAGAAAATGGGATGTGCCTGGAATGGGATTGTTTTCCGTATCATGAAAAGGGAAGAGGCTAATAAGAGGACAACTGTATTGCAAAGTGACCACCAGGGAGTGACCATATCAGGAAGAGAGTGATCAACTGGGGCAAGAGCTCTCTATCTTTCTGGTCACTAGCCCAGGTAAGCAGCCATCCCTGCCCCAAACTCCTTCCGCCTAGTCCTCATCTGCAGCACTGGACAGTGGGCCCTGCCAACCAACAACCCCTCACCCTGAGTCCTGCACCCCTACTCTCTGCCCTGAGTCCTCCACACACCCAACCCCAGGCCCTGAGTCCTGCACCTCCCACACCACCAGTTCCCTGCCCTAAAATCCCTAAAAGACCCAAGCAATGTCAGGTAAGTCCTCTAATGTGTATGTTCATATATAAAGTTTTAAGAGCATTATCTGGATAATGCTTTTATCCAACATGGAGTGATGAGAAAACAGCGTAAATTAAACAACAGTAACACTGTTGACTGGTGAAGCATTATAAATCACTGCCCTCATAGCAGGGGCAGAGGAACTTTTTTGGGTCAGGGGCCCATGGCGGAGGGCTGGAGTGCCAGCATTGGCTCCCAAATGCCAGGCAGGAGAAAGCCCTGACCCTTGGGGACCACATCCCGACAAGCCAGTGTCGTCATCCAGCCTCTGGACCTGAGGTTCCCTACCCCGTCATAAAAAGAGCCCTAGCCTGTGACGGTAGAAGGAGGATGTTTGCAATATGGGACTAACTGAGGGGAAGATGATGGCACGAAGGGGAAAAAAAAGGAATAATCTGTAAGGTTTCAGAGTGGAAGCAGGGAACTCTCTCCCCACTTCACAAAGATATATTTAAAAAATTAATCTACACTATGCAAAGCTATTTTATAAAAAAGAACAGTGTATAATATCACTAAATGGCGAAATACATACAATTTGGAGAGCTAAAGCAATGTTTTAACTCAGTTTTTAGCCCACATAACCATATTGTAAACCCTTAAGACTCATTTATGGCTATAATAAGGAGGTCTGGCTTCTATCATAAAGCATGACATTCCAGCATGATTAATTATTAAAGAGCGAAGAACCCCTGAAGTTAGCTATACCATTAGCTATCACAACACATGAAGCACATTCAACATAACTAGAAAAGTTTGCTCCACACATCTAATTCTTTACGGCTGCTTTCTTTTATTGAAGAAATCAATTGTCAGGTTGAGTCCAGAGCTAAACCTAAACCACCAGTTTAAAATTACTTGCTTAAAACAATTTATTTTGCTAAATGGGAGCACATGGGAGCCAAATCTGTCATCAGTAGAATGCCACTGAATGCAGCTCACTTCAAAGAAAAACTTTAAATGGAGAAGTCTCACTGGCCTGAAACCTACAGTACATTAATTGTAAAACAATATGCCTATTAGGAAACTTACAAAAGAGCAACAGGAAATGGTTACAAAATAATGTAAATATTCAGTACTTAACACACACAAATTTGCTGCCTTCAAGCAGAAGCGCAATTAAAGGGGGTTGGATATAGAATGAGGGGAACATCTAGGGCAGTGGTTTTCAAACGTTTTTTCTTGTGACCCAGTTGGGAAAAATCATTAAAAGCCCAATAATTAGATCTTTTTAAGAGTCCTTTCTCCCGCAGCTGCCAGGTTCTCCAGCATATGACCCAGTGCTCCACGTTCTGTGACCCAATATTGAGTCACGACCCTAAGTTTGAGAATCACTGATATAGGGTGACCAGATTGCAAGTGTGAAAAATCTGGACGGGGTGAGGGGGGTTATTGGGAGGGTACCAGTATCTCTACCCCCAATGTGAGTGTCCCATTATTTACAATAATGTATCTGGAGTATGCATGTAAACAGGAAGTACTTGAGATCATGAAAAGTCAGCTGTGCTACACCAAAACATCATGGAATCAAATGTAACTTGGAAATTTTGAGCAGATGTTTAGGTCAGTTTAACAATATATTTGACTATTATTAATTATTGCGGTGTTTCTCAAACTGTGCTCCGTGAACATCTCCAGTGGCTCCACAAGGCTGACAAACTGGAAACACTGATAGGTACAACACATACAATCATGTAAAAGGCTCCGAAGCCCAAAAAATTTGAGAACCACTGAATTACTGTATTGAAGTAGTGCCTAGGAATGACCAGAAACTTGCTGTGTTACCTGCTGTACAAGTACACATAAAAGATTGTCTCTGCCTCAAAGAGTTTAGCCTAGTCATGCAAAGCTGAACTCTCTGGTAAACAGTAATATGATCAGTAAATAAATGAATGTGTACATTCAGACCTAACTTTTCACTTTCTCTTCATGTATCACTTAGTGTAAAAAAGGAGAAAAAGAGAACTAAGCTACTGAAACAATACCCAGGGTTAAATCTGTTAGCCAAGACCAAGGGTTCAAGCAGTCATGTCTGGAGTTCAGACATTATCCAGAGCATCATAAACTGGCAGCATTACAGAAAGCAATGACTGGGGAGCAAGCACTTTGCATGAGCTTTTCCTTTTGATAACAACTGAAGATCAGATCCCTCTGTGACCATATTCAAGTAGCTAGATTCTTGGCCTAAGCCTATGAAGCCGTTCATTGCTAAACTGCTATATTTGAGAGAAGCAGCACTCTCCTCTCCCCCAACCATGTTTAGAACCTCTGCACAAAGAAGTTTTCTTCGGATTTTGCCAGGCATGGGTGGGTGTATTTGGTCTCAATGGTTTGATCTACTTTCAAACGTTAATTATGGAGTATAATGAAGACAATTCAAACTGTTAATATTGCAAACTATTTCATTTTAAAAGACACAGCCAAGTATTTGGATTTTTAAAAGTCAGACAGTTTAAGGCTAGACGGGACCACCAAATTATCTAGTCCAGAGGGGGCAACAGCTTGCGGGTCGAATGTGTTTGGCAAGAATCAGCACCTGGTGGACTGCCTGACTTGTTTGCCTGAGCATTCACAGGTACAGCTGCTCACAGCTCCCACTGGCCATTCCTGGCAATGGGAACTGCAGGAAGCAGTGGCCTGGCCATGTAAACAAAGCATCTGGCTGCCCACCAAGTGCTAACCCTAGAGAACCACATCTGGCTCGCATGCTTATTGCCCACCCCGATCTAGTCTGAGTTGCACACCAAAGTTCACTACTGCCCCTTTATTGAACATAAAAACCTGATTCAGGATGGACAAAAATCAATGTTTGTTAGTAGGGGAAAAAAAGTGTTTTTCTGTTATTGCAATTATAAGAATCATAGAATACTAGGATTGGAAGGGACCTCGAAAGGTCATCGAGTCCAGTCCCCTGCCCCCATGGCGGGACCAAATACTGTCTAGACCACCCCTGATAGACATTTATCTAACCTACTCTTAAATATCTCCAGAGATGGAGATTCCACAACCTCCCTGGGCAATTTATTCCAGTGTTTGACTGCCCTGACAGTTAGAACTTTTTCCCAGTGTCCAACCTAAACCTCCCTTGCTGCAGTTTAAGCCCATTGCTTCTTGTTCTAGCCTCAGAGGCCAAGATAAACAAGTTTTCTCCCTCCTCCTTATGGCACCCTTTTAGATACCTGAAAATGGCTCTCATCTCCCCCCTCAGTCCTCTCTTTTCTAAACTAAACAAACCCAATTCTTTCAGCCTTCCTTCATAGGTCATGTTCTCTAGACCTTTCATCATACTTGTTGCTCTTTTTCTGGACCCTCTCCAATTTCTCCACATCTTTCTTGAAATGCGGTGCCCAGAACGGGACACAGTACTCCAATTGAGGCCTAACCAGGGCAGAGTAGAGCGGAAGAATGACTTCTCGTGCCTTGCTCACAACATACTTGTTAATGCAGCCCAGAATCATGTTTGCTTCTTTTGCAACAGCATCACACTGCTGACTCATATTCAGCTTGTCGTCCACTATAACCCCTAGATTCCTTTCTGCCATACTCCTTCCTAGACAGTCACTTCCCATTCTGTGTGTGTGAAACTGATTGTTCCTTCCTAAGTGGAGCACTTTGCATTTGTCTTTATTACGCTTCATCCTGTTGACCTCAGACCATTTCTCCAATTTGTCCAGATCATTTTGAATTATGACCCTATCCTCCAGAGCAGTCGCAACCCCTCCCAGCTTGGTATCATCTGCAAATTTAATAAGCGTATTTCTATGCCAATATCTAAATCGTTGATGAAGATATTGAAGAGAGCCGGTCCCAAAACAGACCCCTGCGGAACCCCACTAGTTATATCTTTCCAGTAGGATTGTGAACTATTAATAACTACTCTCTGAGTATGGTTTTCTTTTAAAAAGTAAGCCAATTTAAAATGAAACCTGAATTTAATAGAAATATGTGAAGGTCTAAAGCTATAAGATCTTAAAACAGATAAAGTAAATATGCTGAATCTTTGAGCCTCTATCAAAAACTATGAGGTAAAGGCTGCTTTCCTATATAAAGGAAGAATTGAGGTGGGGGCACAGTAGCTCATGTAGTGTATTAAAGACTTCTTTTGTTTAATAAAAAATGTGAACTTGTGTGCTTAATTCAAGTCCAGCTACTAGCCTAATGCAGGTTGACAAATCATGAGCAAAAAGTTAACTATCTACAGATGGAATCTCTCTAGACCAGCACCCTCAGAATCAGACTAGTGCTGATCTAGAGAATTTGCCAGACCACAGGAGGTCAATATTGTCTCACAGCATTACCAACACTTAAAGGGCTCTCAGAAGATATTTAGAGGTCAATTAGAGCTAAACAACAGCACAGAACACTAGAGCCAGGACTGGTGGCTTGTAAACAAACTTTATGGGACTGCGGGAAATGTGGCCACACCCATGATAAATGGGCATCCAGCTAACTAAAAATCATGCCAGACCACTGATGTTGCCAGACTAGAGAGGCTCAACCTGTAGTATCATTCACCATTTTCAACACACTAAAAACAATAAGAATCTGAAAATGATAAGCTATATAAACAGCTTCAATAAATATATATTTTTACAATATACTCTCATAGGTAACAAAAAGATACACCAAATCTATTGTAAAGGGTCTGTTTGGTACAGCAGTCCCCAATAGATTTTACCTTGCACTCCTCCTTACCCTATCTGTGCCTCCCCTCATGGAGCTGTGAGTGGGGCCATGGTTCCGAGGGGGACACAAACACGGGTAAGGAAGTCAAGGTTACAACGGGTGCTGGACTCTCAGCCAACAATAGGGATGTAAAATCCTATTTAATTATTAAACATAATGGTGAACCTGTTAACTGGGTTAACCAATTAAAATGAGACTGGGCTGTAGTGGGCCCCCACCCACTGTGGCTGGGCTGGAGCAGTCCCCCGCTGCTGCCTCCAGCAGGTGCTGCTCTGACCAGGCTTGAGTGACCCTGCCCACAGTGCACTGGGCCCACCGCAGCCAGGGGCTGCTCCATCGGAGCCAAAGCAGCCCCCTGCATCAGGTTCAACGTGGCTAGAGCAGTCCTCTGCCCACCTTGCCCGTTAACCATACCTGGTAAGCATCACCTGATAAAGGTGATGCTTACCCGTTAACCATTCACTTCCCTAGCCAACAGCCAGAACCCTAGACATGGGGCTGGCAAGGAGCAGGTCCCCGGGTGCAGGGCTAAGAGCAAAACTGGGCAGCACTCCCTCTCCGCCCCCACTGGGGACTGGGCCAGGTTCCAGTTGTGTCACCCTTCCATTAGGTTACTCAACATACCCCCACATTCCCACAGATTGAAGACCTCTGATTTAGCAGGAAATCAGCATGTTTTAACAGTCATATTCACCAACAAGAATATATCTTTCTTCAGAAAATAAAGGCAGTACAAACAGAAAGCTGATTATTGTACTTTATTCTTTTATATATATTTATTGTGTTTTCAAAAATTTTGTTAGCTGCCTCATATTTTAGAGGTGGGGTAAAAATATTTTAAATAATAAAACTGTTCATTTAAATTGAGGCTTTCCACGTGGCGATTCAGAATCATTGATTTAGAAAGCTTTGATTTAAGTCAGTCAATCTACCCTGCCAGGATTAGACACAAGTATTGCAGCCATCAGGAAACAAAACTATTGTATGCCAAAAGTAGACGACAGGAGAGACTATGGAGTATCAATGCTAAGCCTGTTCAATGGCAGGGAATGGATCTGCTGACCACATATTATTCTAGCATTACAAAAACAATTTGAATAGAAAACCAGCACTTCTTCCTCCCAACCTGAGCTGGTCTGAACTGAAGAGTATTATGAAATGAATATTTATGATATAATAACCCAAAGGAGTTTTACTTAAAACAATTACTTAATTTTAGGAAGATTATGACACTGGTTTTCTGGCTTTAAGAATAAATATTTTTGCCAACATTTCTTAACTATGAGCCATGCCATGTTTCTCAAGACATTTTATATTTCATAGATAATCTCAATTAAAATATCAGCAATTAATCTAAATACTGAAGACACCTTATAGAAAAGCTGTAGTATGAAGCCAATTACATTAGTCCACCTCAGTGCTTTTAACTTTATAATGTACAGAAATGTGTTTTGCTAACATTTTAGTCCTGTTTCTTATATTACCAAAATATTTTCTTTGACTTGTTATTGTACTGGTATACATCGTTAAAAGGCGGCCCTGACTCTGGGCAAATGCTATGGATAGTTTGGAAGCAAAATGCAAAAGCACAACTGGGACAGAGATTGCAATCATATACAATCTCTTCAGGGACCATGCTGTGTTAAGTTTGTGAACGTTTATGCATCCTTGTGGGCCAGGGACTGTATGCAATTCCACTGGGGGTTAGCATAGCTCCTAGAGGCATGAAGAAACAGGAGGAAATGGGGGATTACTAAATTATCTGGGGAAGCTTATAAAGAGCTCCAGATAGCAGTCCCTGGTTTTACATATATTAGTTTAAGGTGGTCCCAGCGGATAGGGACGAAGAACAAACTTAAAATACAAAGGCTTGGAGTATTCTTTTTTATTCAGAAAAGGAATAGGAGCTTCGGTCTTTTATCCTAAGAATCAATGTAACCTTGCTGTGAAAAAGCTGTGACACAATTGAAGCTGTTACCATACACTAGTGACAGCCAATGGGAAGAAAGCGAAGTATAGATGCTACAGACTGAACCTCTCTTATCAAGCACCGTTTGGACATGGCCTGTGTCGAACCAGAGAACTTGCCAGACCACAGGAGCTCAATATTGTCTATTGGCATTACCAATACTTCCACAGCTTACTGGGCTCTGAGAAGACATTTAGGGGTAAATTAGAGCTAAACAACAGCACAGAACACTGACAGTCTGAATTGGTGGCTGTAAACAAACTTTATGGCCAAGTTTCCCATGGTTCCATACCCATGATAAGTGACCATGTGGCTAACTAAAATCATGCCGGGCCATGGATGTTGCCAGACCCGAGAGTGCCGGACAAGAGAGGTTCGACCTGTTGCTGCTCGGTGCACTGGCTTTCTGGGAAACTCACAGTAAAAAAACATAGGTTTTAGGTTCCATCCCTTAGACCAGAATCGAATGGGACACAGGTCCTTCTCTAGAGAGAGATAAAGGTAAGATGCCCCAGCTCTGAAAGGCATTACTGGAATGGATCTCAGATATGGGTCAAAGTTACCCTGAAATTGTGATATACACATTACAAGCCAAGTTACTGCAAAGACAGAGGCAGAGTGACTCTATCAATCTTTGTTCCTGGAGTAGATACCGATAAATACTTGGAACATACTTATCTCCAGTGATTTCCTTATGGTAAATATGATACTTTTTTGTTTACTCTACTTCAAACCTTAGAATCATAGAATCACAGAGCTGGAAGACACCTCAGGAGGTCACCTCCCCAAGGCAGGACCAATCCCAACTAAATCAACCCAGCCAGGGCCAATGATGGAACCACTCTCACCTTTCCATTCTTCCCTCTTACAGTTATCCTAGTGTTTGGTGTGGATAATTGTGGATCTTGCAAGTGACAGCAGAGTTCTCTTTTCTTTTATATATTATTAAGGCCACTTGGAAGGATACCTATGTAGCATGGACGGTGATGCTATTAGTGACAACATTTTATATACATACATATGTTCATCATATAAAATGTTTATGATGGTGTCTGACTCAAGGAAAAGATCTGGAGATAACAGATTATGAGGCTGTTAAGCATATAATAATTTGCCCTTTTTCATCAATAAGGTTTGTAATTGTGGGTATTTTGAGATCGCCAATTGATCTGCAGAAGGCTTGACCTGGCTGCAGTTCCCTTTTTCCATCAGTATTCGTCATGTCAATTCTCACATCTTCTTTCATGGATGTGACCTTTACCAAAACCATCCATGTCTTTGTCAACTCCAGACTGGATTACTGCAATATGTTCTAGCCCTTCTTGAAAATCTAGGTAAACTGGGACAACTACCATGTTTAATTTGATCTTCAATTAGACTGTAAGCTCTTGGAAGCAGAATTTTCCTTTCTATCACCTACCTGTACACTGCCGAATACAAAACAACACTAATCCAAATTAAAATACAAAAACAAACAAGACCAATGCACTTTTGAGACAAGCATTTCAACAGTTCAGTTCTGGGTATAGTGCTGATTTTGCTCTTTAAAGCCTTATTTATATCACAGATACCTGAAAGACCACATCATGTACTGCCACACCAGCTGGGACTAGCAAACAAGATCTGGTGACAAAATGACCTTTAGATTCAATGTGGTTCTCTCATTGGTCCAAAACAAATATTTAGTTTTCAAAACATGGTGAAAATGCCACCTGTTTATTTAGTACTAGAAAGTAGGGATGTCAACCAACAGTCCACTAGACGATTAACCGATAAGCCTAGGCTTATCAGTTAATTTTGTTGACTACTCGCATTCTCTCCGCTTACCCCCCACTCCCGCCCCTGTATGAGACAGGAAGTGGGGGGGAGCAGGAGCTGGTGGGGAGCCCGCATAAAAGCTGGTTTCCACTCAGCACTGGCTCTGCTCCCTCCCCTCGCCCCGCCTCTATCAGAGTCAGTTGGGGGACAGGGAGACCCACAGGAGGCTACTGTGAAGCAGCCCCTGTCTGCAGGGGGTCTGAGCTCCCTGTGGACAGTGACTGCTCCTCATCTCCCAGAGCAGTCTCTGTCCATGGCAAGCCTTGGCTCACCACAGGCAGGGGCAGCTTCACAGTAGCAGCCGCTATCCTTGGGGAGCTCGGACCATCCACGGACAGGGACTACTGCCACCCCACACTGCTGCTTCTGATACAGAGGCAGCAGCATGGAGAGGCAGGCAGCCAGTCTGAGGGGGAAGCTGGTTTTTATGTGATTTCCTGCAGTTGCACGACTATTCAATTACCCGACAGCTAACAACCCTACTAGAAAGTTTACCTGGAGTTGCTTGGGTCCTCCACTCAATTAATTTTTGTTTTGTGGAAAATAAAAATAAAACATACATACTTTATTTAAATCATTCGTCTGGGGTAGGAATGGAGTTCAATATGCAGGCTTTCCTAGGGAAAGAAAACTACCTCTGCGCTCTCTCACCACAGCAGCTTGGAGCCAGGTAAGAAGTGCTTCTTCGTGGGCACCGCAGCTCCAAAGGGCACAGCCAGAGGGAGGGGTGCATGTCCCCTGGCTGCTGCACGTACAAGTTTGCCTGCCCACTGTGCTCCCCAAGCAGAGTGAGGAATGCAGCAAACTGTGCCCTTTCCCCTCGCTCCCTGACAATGAGGAACAGCCAGCAATGTTCTCATAGAAATCAGGGGGTACCCTTCAGCCCCCACATGCTACCTAAAAAGCACCAGGAGAGACTCGGGCAGGGATATGCCCCCAGCCAGCCCCTTTCACTTGCCTGGTAGTTCTGCCTCTTTTCAGTGTGGTTTTAATTAGAAGCAATCCCATTCCAGGCACATCTAAACCCTTTCCCTGCTTTAAGTTATGGCAAGAAGAAGCTGTATACCAAATTTAGTGGTCCTAGCTCTTACCATTTAGAAGGAATTCATAAACAGCTAGATACATTATTCCAGAGGCAAGTTAGATCTGACAGGTGTTTTGTTCTTATGATTGTTCAGGGTATGGGCTGGGAAGGTTACCGGTACATTTGTTTTTAAGTGTAACTGTGCCAATTTGTTGATTTAAAGAATTGGCTCCAGCCAACTGATGACAGCACAATGCTAGATTCATTTATATTTGATTAGAGAGGCACTGTTAACTAGAAAATAACTTTTCTACTTGCAAGTTGTATACCTACAATTACAAGTAATAGCCAACACTGCTGTAACTCCAAGAAGTTAGAAAAAAGCACTTTTTTCAATTTCTTTACATTGCCTGTAGTGTCAGCTTTATGGTTTTGTAAATGACCAATTTCACTTTCCTGACTCTCGCATGACTATGATATCTACGGATGTTAGAAAGTGATTAACTGAATAGCCATGTAACTTCGTCAAATTTTAGTGGTTAAATGACTATTCAATTATCCCTGGGGGCAGGGCCAGTAGCCATTGTGTTCCCAGTCCCACTCCCATAAAGCCCCGTCAGCCACGCTGCTGTCTCTGTTTCAGAGGCAGCAGAACAGAATGGCAGGCAGGAGCCAGTCCATGAAGGGAGACCATTACAAAATCAGTTCCCCACACAGACCTGCTCTTGCCTGCCACCCCGTATTGCTGCTTCTGATACAGAGGTAGCAGCTGGGGGTGGCAGCAGCCCCTATCTTCCAGGGGCCCAAGCTCCCCATGGACAGAGGCTGCGCCATCCCAGGGCCTTGTGCAATTAAGGAGCTGGTATAATACTGTTTCACAGTCATGTTGAAACAATATATAGAAAATGCTTGGTTTAGAACAATCTCCCTCTTCTTCCCATATGCCAGACATCTTCCTTCTCCATATCTTTCCTTAAAATCCACTTTCCACCACTAAACTGACTGCAACTTTATCTGCTACTATTTTTGCACTTCATCCTTTAATCACCTGTACTGCATCCATCTATTTTGTCTTTTAGTCCAGCTGAGACTTATGTACATGCTTAGGGCTTTACATTTTCAGCCCTTTGAGGGAGTGACCTTGCTAAATAATGTTTTGAAAACACACACAAAAATTAAGATTCTTTACAAATTAGTAACCTAATATACTCAATAGCATTTCTTATTACTTGTCATTACACATGTAGTTTGGCCATGACCTGCAATTACACATCAGGCAAGAAAAAACTTGCAGATCACTGAAAGGCAACACATTATTGGGTTTACACAGTATAGTAAGAATCCCAGAGTGTAAACATTTTCAATGGTTACTCTTTATAAGTAAATAGGAACATCTGCTTTCAGTTTACTCCCCCAAAACTTCTCACACTACCAGTGAGAAGGACCTGAGTTTATTCTGTGGTAGCACAACATCTCTTTTGGAAAAGTTATTAAAACTTAAACAAACAATATAGTAGGGTAACCGACTAAAAATATCTTTAATAATTGTTTTAATACTCAAAACAGTGAGAAGAAATTGAACCAAAATAGTATTGTGCCATGATAGTCATTATTTATTTATGGCTTACTCTTGGATGTTAGGAAACGAAATGCTAACTGCCTGAGTATAGCTGGTCGTGGAACTAACTGCCTAAAAGCATGTACAGTAAATTAAATATTACTTTTTGTTTCCAAAGGTTTTTTAGCTCAAGACTTGGTGTGAATCATGCATTTACTACTAACGTGAAATCACTAGGACATTTACTGAACCCATGAATAGAATTGGGAAATATAATGAATTCATAGTTTTATGTGATCTGCATCTACTGTTCAGATTAAAACAGATTAAGAAACAAAAGGGCTTTAAAGAGAGTCAAGGTGTCAAAGAACTTTACTTTTCGGAAAGTATAGTGGCAATAAAATACAGTTCTTGTATACCTCCTTCGCATTTGCAGTATAAAAAATACCAATTTCAAGATTTACATTGATTATCCAAGTAAATTTGACTTTTCAGCTGTAATCTCTATATCCTGACTCCTTTTTTAGGTTCACTTGCTATATCAGATCGTAGGGTACGTCTAAACTACATGGCTCCATCGACGGAGCCATGTAGATTTGTTTGGTTGGCAAAGTCAAATGAAGCCGCAATTTAAATGATCGCGGCTTCATTTAAAATTTACATGGCTGCCGCGCTGAGCCGACAAACAGCTGATCAGCTGTTTGTCCGCTCAGCGCGCTAGTCTGGATGCTCCCCTGCCGACATCAAAGCCCTTTGTCGGCAGCCCCGGTAAACCTCATCCCACGAGGAATAACGGGGCTGCCGACAAAGGGCTTTGATGTCGGCAGGGGAGCGTCCAGACTAGCGCGCTGAGCGGACAAACAGCTGATCAGCTGTTTGTCGGCTCAGCGCGGCAGCCATGTAAATTTAAATGAAGCCGCGATCATTTAAATCGTGGCTTCATTTGACTTTGCCTATGTGTCTAATCTACATGCCTCTGCCGACAGAGGCATGTAGTCTAGACACAGTCTTAGAGTCAAGGCCACTAAACAGTTTTTATATGATATATAACTATGGCTGTTCAGGGTCCATTTTTTAAAACAAATATATTTATATCACTATGACTGCATTAACACTTGGGGGGGCTGTACTAATATAAATGTTTTATATTGGTAGAGAATATTTCCCTTCTACGTGACAAATTATACCAATATAACTGCATCCACACTAGGCAGGTTTACTGCGTTTACCTAGTTCAGTACAGTAAAACAAACTTTTGGGTAAACATACCCATGCGCTTATCTTTATACAATGTGAACAGACTAGTCTCATTGACCTCCATGAAACTATGAACAGCGCATAAAATTGAGTACATATGTACTGGGTTTTTTAGAATTGGAGGTCCTAGCTATAAATCTTCAAGTACAAGAGCGTCTTTTTTATGTATGTAAAGCTTCTAGCACAAAGAACACTATATATGTTATTAGTAGTTTCCACACAGAAAAAATGAATATAACATTTCTTCCAAGAGAAGTTAAGTTGATGTGAGACAAAAAACAGAGACATTGAAATAAATCTATACTGAGTGAATAATCGCTATTCAGATGTTAGGAACAGCTGTATGCTTTTTCACCCATACTCAAGCCTCATCCTTACAAAGATGCTCCATCAAAAATAGAATGAGATAACTGTATAGATTTTCCCAAATTAGATTTTAAAAGTTTTTCACTAGGGGAAACAAGGATAGACACAGCTTTCCTATCACTATTTAGGAAGTTTCATTGCATCATCATAACAATGAGCATGAAATGTATGGTGTGCATTGCTATTTATTAGCACTTGATGGTTCTTGAACAAATTACAATGCAAATATTAATCACAATAAGTTTGTGGAAACAAGAATACCCATAATTGTTTTTAAAAGTACAATAAATGAACAGCATTTTAAACAATAAAAAGGACTACTCCCTCACAAGTTTTTAACCTTATTCATTAATTGTATTTACACAGATAGGCTAGACAACTGAGCATTCATTCTGATATTTCATACCTTTCTGTTCAAGTTTATCTGTTTTATTAATATCATAATGTGGAATATTTTATCATTGAGATAATGAATTAAATAAACCAGATTTTCCCTGAGCAGTATGATTTTATTATTACTATCTGTAATCATCTTTAATGATTTTTCCACATATGACATGACACACAGAATATAAAGTTAAACCATGAAATGACATCTTCTACTTCAAAAGATTTAAGTAAACACCCTATCAACACAGCTATCTACTTGTGAACATACTTGATAGACCTAGAAGCTATTTAAAATAAAACACAGTCCAGATTATTTTTAGCCCATGTCCTTGGAATGAATGCACGACACACTAATGCTCAAGAGCAATGAGGAAGAGATTAGTTTGAATATCAACAATGAACAAAAATGAATACTGAAAAGACACTGAAGTTGAAGGCTAATAGCAGGGCTGAAGCCTTCCAAGATTAGCTCAGACATTGTTTATACAACCAGACAGTAAAATACTCCAGTCATCTGAAGAAGTGGATTTTGCCCAGGAAAGCTCATACCATCTACATGTTTTGTTAGTCTATAAAGTGCTACCAGACTATTTGTTGTTTTTTAAGTTTTTCCTAGTAAAACGAATGTAAGGGAAAATTCCCTCTGTACAATATTTAAATAAAACACAAATTCTACATTCCAAGCAATAACTTTATAAGCACTTAAAAAGTATCCCTTGATAGCCCCTTCCCAGCCAATATTTGTATTATTTTATCCCAAGATAACATGTAAAAAGACATTTCTGTTTGAAAGGGTTTTGCCTCTGGCTACAAGTAACATCTAAGATTATCTTAAAAAACAACCAATAGTTGGGATCATGAGCTTTTGTAGGCACAGCCCACTTCTTCAGATGACCGAGTATTTTACTGTCTGGTTGTATAAACAATGTCTGAGCTAATCTTGGAAGGCTAAAGCTCATGATCCCATCTACATGTTTTGTTAGTCTTTAACGTGCTACCAGACTCTTTAAGAGTTTTGCCTGTTACAGACTAACGAGCATGGAAGATTATGGAAACCGACAGAGAGCACAGCACGGAGCAGGCTCTTTACTGCACACGCGGGGACAGTGTTGCCAGTTTCAGGGGGCCAGCGCGACAGGGGAGGCTGCGTTGCAAGCAGCGTGAGCGTATAAAACCGCCGCGGGATGCCGAGGACCCGCGTCTGGCCGCCTGAGGAGGAAGCCATCGCCGTGGGAAGCGAGGCCAAGCCGCAGCCGCCTGACAGCGCATCGGGCTGGCAAGGCGGCTCGCCCCGTCGAGCGGACAGTCAGGCCGGGGGAGCGGCTCCCCTGCTCCGGAGTGACTCCGGAGCGCGCCGCGCGACCGCGCCCCTCCTCCCGAGGCCAGCCCCTCCGCCCCCAGCCCGCGCCCGGCCAGCCGCGGCGGGGCGGGGCGGCGCGCGGGCAGTGGCGGCCCCTCAGCCCCCGGCCCCGCTCACCGGCCTGCGTGGTGTCGCTCAGGTCGTGGTTGGCGGCGCTGCCCCGCGGATAGTCCCGCAGCTTCCTGCCGCTCAGGCTGAGGGACCCGCTCACCGCCGCATCCTCCAGGGCCCGGTCCAGGGAACGGCTCCACGAACCCGGCCCGCACGGACCCGCCGCAGCCCCGCACGCAGCCGGGCTCCCGCCCGGCATCCCCCCCGAGCCGCTCTCCACAGAGCCCAGCACCGCGGCCGCCATTTGCCCCCCGCCGCCACAGCCGCTTCGGCTCCTGACGCCACTGCGCAGGCGCGGAGTCCAGGCAAATGGGGACGAGAGCGCATGCTCGGGCGGCGGGGCGGAGCCAGCTGCCCAGGGACTGACCGGCTAGCGCGCAAGCGCGGCTGCAGAAGCGTCTCACAGGCTCCCTAGAGAGCCCGTCTGTGCCCCCACCAATGGAACGGGAACCAGGGTGCAGCTACTTGTGCAGGACTGGTTCACTACACTCTTCTCCTGGAGGCTCCAGACTTCTGCTGCAGAAAGCAAACAAACCCTGCAGTTACCCCTTCAACAAGACAGGACACTTCACCTCCGGCACAGCTGAAGCAAGTGTAAATAGGAGAGAAGGTTTAAAGCTTTTATCTCAGTAACTGGAGATGCTAACATGCATTCCAGGCCCCCTGCTCCCCGCCTTGGTGTCCTGGACATACACCTAGGCTGTGTCTAGACTGGCCAGTTTTTACAGAAAAATCAGCCACGTTTCTGGAAAAACTTACCAGCTGTCTACACGGGCTGCTTGAATTTCCGCAAGAGCACTGACTTCCTACTGTAAGAAATCAGTGCTTCTTGCGGAAATACTATGCTGCTCCCATTCGGGCAAAAGTCCTTTTGCGCAAAAGGGCCAGTGTAGACAGTCCCACTTTGTTTTCCACAAAAAAAGCCCTGATTGTGAAAATGGCAATGGGGGCTTTTTTGCAGAAAAGCACATCTAGATTTTGCGGAAAAGCATCCATGCCAATCTAGACTCTGTTCCGAAAATGCTTTTAACGGAAAACTTTTGTTAAAAGCATTTACAGAAAATCATGCCAGTCTAGACGTAGCCCTATAGTACTTGTACTTTAATCCAGGAGGCATGGGGCCTGTATAGTTCTCATAAAAATATTGAAATATACTTACCCATTTTGATTCAGGACTGATCTATTTCTTCCCAGTTAGCTTAATCTACTTTAGTGCAGCAGCAAAGGTTATCTACAGCACTGGAAAAGGTTTTTCTGCCAATGTAGCACACCTCTACAGCAAAGTGTAACAGTATCAAAGCTGCACCTGTAATTCCATACTATCGACATGTCCTAAGTGTAGTAGTTTGATTAAACAATGAGGTTTCACAAATTTAGGCCACAAAGTATTTCTGAATCATGGGCTAGATTTCCAACAAGTAAAAACAGCTACAGCTACACTAGAATCAGCAGAGCTCTGCTGGTTCACAATAGCTGAAACGGTTTCCTATTGTCTTTATGCCACTCTTCACCTGCAGGGCTTCTATACTTAAGCAACTCCAGAGATCTAATTTTGCACTAGGCTGCACGCTCAGGCCACAGATCAGGAGATGGGATTTTGCTACAAGAGTCATTGCCTATGGCACATTAACTCTCAAACATTACCAAACTCCCTATCCTTATATGGGCACTTATTTTTGGAATTACAAATTTAAAGCAACTCTACTGGAGAAGTGATTACATATCCCTTTATTTACAGGCAAAGATGTCTACCTAGGTTTTAGAATAAAAAAGCAATAGGCATTAGTGTAGCTTGATGAAGATCCTAAATCTTTGTTCTATCAAATGTTCAAATTGATCTGATCACTCTCATTTTAGCCCTTTAAAAACCATCTGAGGATAAGTTTCAACACATAGCTGTCATCTATCTGTATATGCAAGTAACTTCTATTGATCACTAATTCTACTTAGTCAACAAGTTTTAAAAAAAATATGTAGAGAGGCAGTTTAGGTGAGGCAAAGGCATTGATTAGGTTACTCAGTGTCAACACAACCTTTTAGACTGCTTCTATTCATAAGAATTCTTAATATGAATAAGGTGTGTTGCTTTGTGAACTAGGGATACATGCAACCCTTTAAAATTTCTCTTAATGTGTACCTCATCACACGTCAAAATAAAAAAACCTCATTCCAGCACTGTAATTTGAGATAGATATCAAGGTGAGCTCTTGTGTAGCTCAGGGACATCAGATATTCTACTTTGCAATAAAAATCAGCGCATGTCTCCCCCTAGATGACATGAACAGGCTCATCATTCAGGCCTTAGCTGGTAATAGAAAAGCAGGGAATTTAAATAATCCAAGGGCCTGGCCAGGTACTCATCATAGTTGAAATTGTCAATTATGTCTAAAGCCTATGTTTTGTCTACAGCTGCAATCAGAAGTGGCAGTTTTACTGCAACTCTAAATTCCTGCTGGCATCTCACTGAAAAGTGACCTCATTTCAGACTGAAGGGGAATCTGCCAGGGACAAAAATGTTGATCCTATAATGCTAGTTTAAATTAAAGTTTATCTTCTGAGCAGTGAACCATTCTAAAGCAGCATGGAACGTAGCATTTGTACTGACAGATTTTCAGCTGATTGACATAGTCTGTGACAGGCTCTTTTCAGTTTGATGGTATTTTCCAATAGGCTCAGAAATGTCAGTTTTAATTAACATATTCATCAAATAAAATTCACAGTTCAAACAATACAACGGCAGGAAGTGCTTGTCACATTTCAGGATGTGCTGACTCAAGAGCACAGATTTCTTTATGTTTACTTTCTGTATGTTCCTTGAAAGTTTAACAGCTACAGTTAATAAGTACTGAATTCCCCCTTGCAGGATATTCAAAATCTGCATAATTCATCAATATACTGGCCAAAGATTTATAAACAGGCACAAAATGTGAAACCTGTAACATTTTATTTTTAAAAAACCAACAAGCTTCAGAATAGATCCAAATGTTGTAACGTCTCCAAAAAAATATCAAAAGGTACAGTGTAAAGCCATCTTCTCATTAAATACAAACTAGCTTTTCATGATGCATTGCATCAATGTTTTGCATCTATGTTGCATCCTGGTACATAGGAAACATATGCACTAGAACAGGATGACTACCACATTTTCTACCTAAATTCTAACAGAGGGACTTTTTTCAACAATATTTCTACTGGTCATTAAAAAAACCCTTAAAACTCATGAAGTTTAATTTAATTTTTCTAGGTACGTTTTCAAAGTTAAAAATAAAGGGTTAAGTACTGAACAGTGTCAAGGATGCATTTTGACTTAACTGCTATATAAAAGAAAGCCCTTCCACTGTCACATGCTCTCAACATTAAACTCTTGGGTAAACAACTTGTTCGCTCAGAATTTCAGAAAAAGTGCAAAGAAACCAGTTTTTAAAAAATTGAATCCATAGCCTTCCAAGCAAGAGAATATAAAAACTACTTTGCCCCATCAGTATTTGTGGTTGCAGTAAGTCAACAACTCCTTTCATCTGTATATCTAAGTCCCACTGCTATGAAAATTGAAAATTCACTAGCTTATTGATTAAAAGTAATTTTACCTAAACAATTTTGAACAGGTGATCTGTTTCCATTAAGGGTGTGAATGCACAACGAGGATGCTCCAATTTGGTGATCATCCTACAGACAATTATGCACATGCATAGCTTTTACCTACGCTAGCAGTCTCATTGAAGTCAGCAGGATTACTCATGTACATGAAGTAGACTATATACTTAAGTGTCTGCAAAATGCGGGCCTCTTCTCCGAATAACTCTTTCCCCAGCTTCAATAATGTCAACATACTTGACATTACTTCAGGTCAGGCTCACCCTTGATTTCTCTTTGGTATTCTACACAAACAGGTGCCTTTTGATAGTCTACTTGTGGCTGCTTCTTAAAAGACCAAGGAAAGCCTTTAGGGGCAAGGTTTATGACGTTAAAAGTCTAGATTCTGGGACGGTTAGGAAACCTGGCATGTTGCATTTTCTTGTATGAAAGTCAGAATTTAGCTTTATAAAAAGGGACACCAAACACAAACATATTGCATTAAATGTGTGAAAAGCCTAAAAAGGGAACAGAAGGGCAGAGTTTCAACAAAATGTAGGAGACTGAAAGTTGCATTTACTGAGAAAGCAGATACAATATAAACATCTGCAGTACAAGCTTCTCTAATACTGCCCAACCAATATACCTAAACCCTGCCTTGGAGGGACCAATTTTAAGGATGGGTAGTATACTCTTCATACTTATTAAGTATCTCATCTTTCTGACAATAGTTTTACTTTTTCAAATGAGGATGCCAAAAATTTAGTCTCTAAGGAAGAAAAAATAACTTGTCAAAAGCATAAAGAATTCCAACCAAACCCCTATGAAAGAGAAAGAGGCAGTTATGTCTTGAACAAAAATAAACTCTCAAACTCAGGCTTTATGCCAAACTGCCATCTGCAGGGAAGTTTTCTGACAGTCTCCGCCCCTCCAAAAAGAAAGATTTGTAATGGAAACGTAGACACGAGCCTCACTATAGCAGGGATTGAGGAGCAGATGCTGAATGCCACAAAAATAGTTAATTTTTGCCTTCCATCTGTACTTTGGCAGTGAGGGAAACTAAAATAAATCCCCTGCCTTAATCACCAGCTGGGGTTACAGAAATTTGTTTAGATCACGACATGACACCACTTACCAAGCAGATCAGTTTTTCCCATTTTTGCCTGGGTCATCATGTCTTTTTACTAATAAAAGTAAAATCAATAGGATATTTAATTGTGTCTGCATCTTAACAAAAAGTCTGGAGAACATCAGTGACATATGCGATACTCTTCTGTGCACTTTCATCCCAGTTTCTCAGATCAGTGGAGTCTTTATGTATATGTCCTTTCGAAAGCCTCTAACCCACTGTTACAAAACGGCTTCCTTTGTTCTGAGACAGGGCTGTTCTTTGTTCCTTGAGGATCCCAAAGCGCTCATTCAAAGTAATTCCAGTCTGCAAAACAAAATAATTTCAGTATAAAGCTTGAAAAATATTAGACTGATCTGTTACAACAACAAAGTTAAGACATTGAGAATATCTGTCTAGTTCTACTCAGTTGTTTTTCCTCTACTGAAACAGGCATCTGAGTTGTATGTAAACAAACATTGAAGAGAAGTTAGGTTTGTTTTCCTTCTTTTTGAAATATTTAAAAACAAGTAGAACCACCACCATATAAGATGCAAGAACATTAATTTAGTGTTAAGCTGCAAGACCAGTTAGGAAATGCAAAAAATTAAGGTAAAAAATGCTGAAAAATGGAACTTTTACTCCTCAGATCTGTTCTCCATATTTATTAAATTACATCTGCCAACTTGAATGATTAATACAAGTTTTTACTATTTTATACTCATGGGCTGTGTCTACATTAGCATCCCTTTTCCAGAAAAGGGTGCCAATGAGACCAGTCGGAGTTGGGAAAATTTAAATCCCCGGGGCATTTGCAACTCCGACTGGTCTCATTAGCATCCCTTTTCCAGAAAAGGGTGCCAATATAGATACAGCCATGTTGTTTTAGAGCCCACACAGTTGAGGGGGAAAACTGGATTCTATTCTAGCTAACAATTCACTTACTGGAGTTGGTGCACAAGAACACTTGCAATATTCAGTATGTATGAGGATTCCCAAAAGGAAGGAACTCAGCATGACCATCTTATTCTAGGTAACAGGGAGTCCATTTGAAAAAAACAGCTTTATTTGTAAAGCAAGATTTAACCTGGAACCACTGAATGTCACATAACACAATGACATTTTTACAGGGTATTTTCACAGCATGATTTTAGTTTCACTGCCTGAAACACTGATGAGCTAACACTAGTCTGAACTTTTACTTATGTATTTTCTGGTATTCTGAATGTCATTCAGTCTCCTCCGTATTTGTTTTCCTCTTTCCTTAAGACGCAGCTGTTGCATAACTGTAGAGTGATGTAATTCCGTCTGGCAACTTTGTTAGACACAAAAAGCCCACATTCTGAAACCATGAAATTGCACAATTTTGTTTTCCCCAAATGTCAGATTTTGATCTGTTCCACTCTGTAGACTTAGGCGTCACGGTACTATGACGCTGCACATAAGACCACTGCGCTACACAACTATTACGTTTTTAAATCCTATGTGAGGTAGACAGGCATAACAGATTTTTTTAACGGGTAGGAAAAAGCATGAACAGGGAGGTTAGGTACGTGTCCAGAGTTGTACAGCGAGCTAATGCCAAAACAGGAAGCAGAATCAATAAGCCTAACTGCAAGTCCCCTTGTTTAGCCCTAGATAACGCTATTAACAAGGAATACCATACACCCCTTTTATTTATATGTTGAATAACCCCAAGTAAGTGTTAGGAAACAGCTTTTACCTGTTTTCCAACACTGTTGATATCAAACTGCAATGTAACTCCTTTGGGAATTTTCTTCTCTTCTGGTTGGTCCCTCTTCATTAGAAATGGTGGCATAGGAATAGGAGTTAATCGTGGCTTCTGAGAACTGAAAGATGACTTTTTTTAATGGCAGATTGAATAAAGATTTATGTAACAATAATCAAGTGTTACAAAGCTGAACTATGAAAAAAACAAGTGTCTATACTTCCAAGTGAACTGCTAATTTCTCAATAAAAGGAAGAATTATTAGAATATGGTTGAAATACTGACTGGATGGTTGGGAGTGTTTGATAGTAAGTAGACACAGGGTATAACCATTCATGACTTCGCTAAAAACAAGTATCTATCCACCGATTAAATGGACTGAAAAAGAGAGCAGTAGAATTGGCAGTCATTCAGACTTGGTGAGGGGAACTCAGCGTAGTTCTGATAGGATAGAGGTAGCAGGTGAAAATTTATCCACCTAGGAATTCTAAACTGCCACACAAACTTTTCAATCCAAGCCCACATCAATCTCTTCATTTGGCAATTTCAGGTACATCCCAACAATTACACATTATCGGAACACAGAGAGAGAAAAAGAATGGGCCTGATCTTGCAAAGCCTCCACAGAGTTCCCGTTCAAGTCATGGGGAGCTCTAAGTATGGAGAACTTTCTTCAATGGTCCCAGAAACAATAACTGGAATTATGAAGGAAGAAGATTGGAATGTTCTACTCACATTGGGGATGGAGTTGCTCCAGGGTTGTCAATAGATACAGTCAGAATTCCTCCGTTTGTAGTGGAAGTTCGCCATCTAGTTTGAAAGCACAGGAATCGCTGAAATCCCAGCATACCATTTGGGCTTTACATGAAATGCATGTTCCTGACTAGCCACTATTTTTAAAATTTGTCAGAACTCTAAAAAGAGAGTTTTCAGAATACAGGGTGCTATACAAAGACTACACACAAACAGACAAGCTACATATCTATATGGACCATTAGCAAACAGAGGATTTGCATGGATACAAAATTAGGGATTTAGATTAATTGGCTAATCAAATACTTGATGCATCGACTACTCAATTAACTGATAAGGGCGCCTCTGCCTTTAAAGTTTAACAGCCCCAAGGCTGTTGCTATACTTCAAAGCTGAGTGCTGTGGGGAGCATGGCGCCAGCAGGGGACTCAAGCAGTCCCCAGCTGGCCCCGGGATGAATGTGGGGATTCTAAGTGGCAGCACCACATGGAGCCCAGGATCTGGCCTACTGCTACTTTGAAGCACCCCTTCCTCTGCCTCCCTTCTCTCCCCCCCCCTTCCGATGGAGGCAACAAGGGAGACAGGGGGAGAAGCAACTAGTCGTTCACATCCCTATACAAAATATGTATCCGTATCCATACGTACAAAAATGAGCTGCGGATATTTGCATCTATATAAACTGAGCACAGGCATTTGAAGCCATGATGTTGTTTCACTATTCAGAGGAGTTCTTGCAGACTGCCATTATGTAATCTACCCTAGCATTTCAATAATTGCTAGAGCAGTAGTGGGAGTTTCTGAAAACATTCGGTGTAGGTAAGGCAATCTGGGTGGGCCGAATCCAGCTCTGTCATTCTGTGGCCCAGTGGGAGCCTCAGCAGGCTTCCTGCCTGCCATGTCCACACACACTGCTCAAGCAGCTGGCTGCAGAGGCCACGTGCATCTATGCACACTGCACCCCAGGGTGGGAGAGGGGATGTCGCATGATGCCCCCATCCCTAGCACAATCTCGCAGCTCCCATTGGCCAGAAACCAACCAGAGCTGCCTGACTGTGCTTATATGGCTGTGCTTGCCATATAGGCAGTACATGGAGGGCCCCGCCCAGCGCATAGCACATAGCGAGCACATATCCCCCGCAATTTGAGTGTTATCCAGGGACACAACAGGTAGGGAGCCTGCCTGAGGGTCCTGCTGGGCTGCTGTCCAGGAGCCACTTAGGTAAGCACCCCCTACCCAGAGTGTGCACCTGGCACCCCACCCCCTCACTCCCCAAAACCTCTGCTTCTTCTGCACCTCTGCCCCAGGTCACAACCCTAATCCTCTGCACCCCTGCTCCTACACACGTACTCTCTTCCCAGATGGTGCATCCCAATCCCCTGCCCCAGGTGATAACCCAAAACTCCTGCAGCCCTGCTTCAGGTAACACCCCCTTCCCAGACCCTGCACCCCCTCCCGTAGCCATACCTCCTCCCACACCCTGCACCCAGGACCCCAATTCTCTGCCCCAGGTCACAACCCCTTCCTTCACCTAAACTCCCTCCAAGACCTTATACCCTCTCCTACACCCCAGTCTTATCTCAAGCTCCCTTCTGCAACCAACCCTCCTTACAGACTCCACACCTCCTACATTAATATCATGGAAGAGTGCAGCCCTTGACCACTTACCAAATTCTCCGAGTGCCCCTCACCTCCCCCATCAAAATGATTGCCCACCCCTGAGATAAGAACATAGTTAACGACCATGTTGGGTCAGGCCAAAGGTTCATCTAGTTCAGTATCCTATCTTCTGACAGCCAATATGATCCATCAAATTTAATAGCGAGTCTGAAATTCTGTGACATATGATACTCCCATACGAGCTGTCTAGTCTTCCTACTATTGCTTGCCAACCCTTTTGCATATCCACAAAGAGCTTGGGAAGTGAAGATTCCCTCTTTCTTGACAGGATGCCAATTTTAACTCCCTTTTCACACGTAAGCCTGGCAAGTGGCCTCTCTTACTGATTTTAAAACTGTTTTGTAGGCACTGGGTTTATAAATTAGGCATAGTAGCTGCCACAGCCACCAGGTTCTTAATACATTTAAAAGGCCAAAGTGTAGCGGGGGAAGAGAGGGGAACCAGGCACAAGCCACGACAGCTGATTCCCGGCTCACACCTGGGTCGTCCTCCCCCCTCCCCCCGCAGTGCTT
The DNA here is from genome assembly GCF_049634645.1 of Pelodiscus sinensis. Taxonomy (NCBI): domain Eukaryota; kingdom Metazoa; phylum Chordata; order Testudines; family Trionychidae; genus Pelodiscus; species Pelodiscus sinensis. Next base: position 50,936,243 of record NC_134720.1, read on the forward strand.
CTGCTTTTTAAACGTATTAAGAGCTTGGTGGCTCTTAATACATTTAAAAAGCAGAGGCATGGCATCTGGGACTGGGCCAAATTTCAAAATAACCCGCTATCCCAAAACGTCCCTTACTCCTTGTGGAATGAGGTTTACAGGGATGTTGGAATAGCGAGCCCATTATATTTCGAAATAATGGGCTTGCTGTGAAGACGCGGGATAGCTATTTTGGGATACTCCGGTATCCCGAAATAGAGCTGTAGCGTAGACATAGCCATAATGTGCAAGTGATCCCTCCAGTTCAACTAAGAGCAGCTGTAGGAAGTAAGGAGGCAGGTGGGAGGGGGGAAGGGATAAACACAGTTTCCTGCACATAGTACATCAACCAAATTCACATCAGTACTCATCTCAGAAGTCATCAAGAGAAGGTTCCAGTTGCCACAACAGGAACAAGGTACAGTCCTCTGGCTATAGAAGGACTAAACCAAAGTGGTTAAGATGTATAAAGCCTTAACTGCAGCTCTTGAGCTGAAATATGGCACTTACTGGCGAGACCTCTTTGTTGCCTGATTATCTAGAAGTTCTTCTACCGGCTGCACTTGTGCCTGCACCTGAAAACACAGAAAGATAGGTGCAGGATTTGAAAACTGTTTCACTTTCTGATCTTGCAATATTAGGTTAAAACACGAACAACAATTTATGAATCCATCATAGTATGTACACCAAAAACAGATACACAATTTCAGTGCTGTTCAACTGCAGAGGGTCATATCTTAGGCCCCAGTCACTCTCATGTTCCCTTAGAATATAGCTATTTTTATAGAGAGATTAAAATGAAAAAATTGACCATAAAATGTAACCCAAGACAACAGATAGGGATGAGGGATACTCCATCGAGTCTAAGATCCAGGCAGGATGGAAGTTTACTCACACATAGGGCTGGAGTAGAGAATAGAGCGTCACAAACTGTGATGCGGTAATAAGCACAAGGGGCTGTAGAGCACATGGCTACAGCGTGTGCAGGGGCGGAGCAGGCAGAGAGGCTGATTCAGGAACCACTGCTGGCTGGTAGGTCTCCTGGCAGAGCCTACCTCTAGCACCCTAGTCCCTCCCTTCCCGAACTCTCTGCCCCCCCCACTCCTGCCCCCTATTGCACATACCCAGATCTGGCACCCCAAATCACAGACCCTTTCCTGCCCTAGCTCACAACCCAAATCCCTGCCCTAGGTCACAATCCAATCCCTTCCATCCCAGTCTAGTGCCCCAGGTCACAACCGCCTCCTTCACCCAACCTCCATCCCAGACCCTGCACCTCCCACCATTAATATCATGGAAGAGTGCAGCTCTTGACCACTTTCCAAATTCTTGGAGTAGCCCCCCCAGCTTTAAAAGCCCATAGGAGCTACACAAGCTTGCCACTATCATGGAATACGCACACCAATTCCATACATCTCAAAATGATTCAGCAGTTTTTGGTGAACAGATTCACATATTGCTCTAAAAGTAATCTTTAACTCAAGATAGGACCAAGTTTTTCCTGGAAAGGTATGCTGCAAGGTCACCTGAAGTGCTGTTTTCTCAGAAATGAAAGAAAACACATCAAGTGAGTTTGAGAGTTGATCTAAGTAATCTGATCCACCAAATGAGGGGCTGAGGAAGAAAATGACATTCAATTTTTACTCTAGTGCACAGTATTTTTTTTTTAATTAAAAAAAATGTTTATTGTACCTTCAGACCCCTCCTGAAGAGGAATGTTGCTTGACGCATGTCTTTCTGCTGGCTTAGTTTATTTCCAATTCTGGCAAAAGCGGATGGTATATTACTCCTGTAACATTTTGCAATATAAAATCAGTATCATTATCAAAAAAATTTCTTTAGAGAAAAATAGAACAAGACAGGACAATGGCATCAAGGTGCATACTCTACAATGCATCACTAAAAAGAAGTGTCACACAGTAGCTTCATTTAGAGACTGAGCCTTTTAACTTAGTTTGTCCCAAACTAAGTATTTAAATGGGGATAGAGCAGGTTAAAAAGATCAATGCAAATTTAATAAGACACATGGAGTTGTAATGGCTACAGGAGAAACAGTACCTTAGACCACTTTTTAGTCTCTCAGGTGCATCCTATAGGTGACAGGACTGACTTCCTGCACCTCGTTTTAGGTGGAACCACTCAGTCTGCATCTCTGGGCTACAGCCCTCCTCCTATCCCCCCCAGTGCCCAACCATGTCAATGACAGAGGTAACTCAGGTTTGATACCTGTGAGAGTTTCTCTCTTCAGAAACCTGTGACAGCATATTATGCATGGGCACAAAAACTGTGTCTTCAAAACAAACCATTGTTAATTAATTCCTCAAAAGGTATTTAGGAAAATGGACTCAAAATGAAAGTGCTAGGTGCATGCTTTCTTACCTAAGCTTAACCTTGCTATTCTTAGCCCAAAGTGGTCCAGCTTATCTCCACATTGGAGTTGATTTGGAAGAAGCCATCTGCTCTGCTCAAAGCCACATACACCCTCTGTTTCTGTGTTTGTCAATAATAGGTGTTGGGTCTTCTCTGCTGACAACAGGTTTCCCCCCCCGCTTCTTCCAGGGTTATATTGCCCCACTCTTGGTGTGGAGGCCCTCCAGGAGGTCCAAAATGAGTGAACTCTGAAGGGAGGCTCACAGAAAGATTGGTTCTAGAAGTTGGTGGTGCCTTGGGCTTAATCCCTCAGAATGTAACTCCCAAGAAGGGCTGTCACAATGAAGAAGGTTCCCCACAGGGACCATAGGGAGCTGAGAGCATGGCACCTGTGAATCCATGACAACATGGTAGCAAGGATGGTTGGCAAATGCAATATGAGCTTACTATCTCCCTGCTTTGGTCACGACAAAGCCAGGATGAGTTACTTCTCCTATGTGGATGGGGACCAACCATGGGTCCCACTCTGATCCACATGGGAGAGGTTGTGACCAAAGCTAGGAGCTGACTGTCTACTCTCACTGTTTGGGATTTCCTTTGATCCTATGCTCAGCCGTACAAAATTCTAGCCTGGCCTAGAGCCAGACAGAGGGGGTATTACCCAACAAACAGCTTTTCCTTTGTCTCTTCCAGGATTCTTGTGTGTGTCATTGTATTATTTGCTGTTTCTCCTTGAACAGCCCACTTAGATTTAAACCCTAAAAGTAAGGCAGGTTGATATCAACTGATAACCTGAAGTACGTATGACATTTATTGATTTACTGACTCGCTCAAGAGCCTAGAAAACTTCATCCAGTTTGTGTATTTACACTTGCTTAACTACCTTGCTTGTGCTGTTGCCCACACAAGCAATGCACTATATACAGTACTCTGCAAATATTAATGCGGCCACAAACTGCTAATTAGGTAGGGGAAATGGAGATTCAGTGCAGCTTCACAAAATCCACACAACTGTCCGAGCCAGTATCAAATCAAGAATTCCTAGCTCTCAGTCTTGTGCCTCAGCTGTGAATCCTTTTGAAATGGTATCTCGAAAGATTAGTGTACCAATACAAGTCAATATTTTAATTCAGCTGTGCCCTCAATAAAGAAAATACGTATTTAAGTGAGCGTTGAATGATAATAAAATTGCTTAAGTCAGCATTTCTCAAACTGATTAACTTGGAGGGGGGGGGGGGGAAAGGTCGCAGCTGGATTCACTTGCAACCCCTCTCTCCCGGGCCGCGAAGAGCGGCGGAAGGCAGCCGTCGGCAAGCCGTGCAGCGTGGCTGGGGCTGCGGGACTCCAGGAGCGCAACTCAACTGCAGCAGGAGGCAAGGCAGCAGGGAGAGTGAAGCCAGCACTGGCGCAGGAGCGGACAGGTGAGGAGCTGGCCAGGGCTCGGTTGCTGGGTGACCGAACACTTCCAGCCTGGAGAGGGCGGGGTCCCTCATGCAGCGGGATGGGGACTGGATCAGGGCAGAGGACCCAGAGGTAAATAAGGGTATGTGGGGGTCAGAGGAGGAGGCAGAGAAGACACAGGAGAGGAGAGAAAGACGGAAGGGAGGAGAGGAGAAAGAGAAGGCACCAAAGGGATGCGGAGCAGAAAAAAAGAGGCACAGAAGAGAAAGACGGGGGAAGAAGCGTGCGGGGGGGGGGGGGGGGGGGGAAGGGTGTTGAGGACCGCAAATGCCTTGAAGGATCCCCAGGAGGGCAAGGCGTCTGGTGAGAAGGGGAGAGGAAGTGACCCAGGGCAGTGGGGTGTCACAAATTCATTTAGCATTTTAGGGGGTCGTGGTATCACAAAGTTTGAGAACCCCTGGCTTAAGTTATTATGGTCTAATTGTCAAAACCATTTAGGAAGACTGTAGCAGATTCTTTTTAAAATGATGGAAATTTGGAGACTTCTAAGAACATCTAAGTTATGCACTCCTGAACAAAACAGGCCATATGGATGGAGAATGGGGGGAGGAGGGGCAAAACCAACCAACCAAACAACAAACAAGTGATTAACAAAGGTTAGGTTGATTTTCTTAGTTGGAATCAGCCTAGTCATCTAATGGAGAGAGTGCTACCACCAATATTTGGATAGAAATAGAAAGTTATCCAAGAAATATTCTACCCCTAAAACAAAAATTTAGTCTTATGCAGCTCATGATTGCACTAGGGATGTTAGAAAGCGAGTAATCAGCCAATCGTGTAGTCAACAGAATTTCCATTGACTACCCGATAAGGAAGGAAACCTCCAGGAGTCATCGCCCACTGTGGCTCTGCAGTTAAAATGTAGTTAAGAGTCAGGCAGGCAAGATCCTGGGCCTGGCACAAGCCAAGATTGAGCCAGGATTGCTAAGCCCCAGCTCACGTTGGGTCCAGCAACCCCTGTCCATGGCGGGGTCCTAGCAATAAGCTGGGACCCCCACAAACAGAGACTACTCTGGCAGCAGCCCCTGTTTGCAGCCAGCCCTAGCTGCTGTTGGCGAACAGGGGCTGCTCCAGACAAAGCAGCCTCTGTTCGGGGCCAGGGGCTGTTCTGCAGGATGCAGAGCAGCCTGGGCCCACCACGGGCAGGGGCTATATTGTGGCAGCCTCCCCTTTCTTCCCTCGCCTGGCGCTGCTGGCTGATACGAGGCAGAAGTGTACGGGGGTAGGGAGATGGCTCTCCCTCAGCACCAGCTCCCGCTCCCCCCCTCCTGCTGCCTCTGATACAGAGGCAGTGGGGGAGAGGGTGCGAGTAGTCGACTATTAGCTTACATCCCTAGATTGCACAGTCCACATATTTAGCTTTTCCACTTGAACAGGATAGAAGAAGTGAATGTTTTATTTTGGCCAGAACCAGAGGACCCTTGTCCACATACAAAAGTTGAATGGACAAACCCCCACATCATTTGACTCACAACAGAGTGAGACTACACAATAGTCACTGTAGCTGACTACATTAGAATGTCCTACTCTCAATGGAAAGTTTGCAGTTTTACACAAACTTAGGATACAAAAGGGCAAACGTCTGATTCCCAGGAGCTGGGACTGGACAAAAAGGGATAATCGTTCAAAAACCATCATGTTCTATTCATCCCCCCCCAAGCATCTGGCATCAGCCACTGGACTAGACAGACCATTATTCTAACCCACTCTGGTTGTTCTTAAGTGAGCCAGACAATTAATGAGAATCTCACCAATAGCTATGGGGCAATGTTTAATATTTAGTGTGCACAATATTGTCTTGTATGATAAACTATTTTTAAAATAGAAGCATAAGCCACCTCTTATCTGAGGTTTAACAAAAACCATTGGAATAATTTCAGAGCAAACAAAGCACACTACAGTTTTCATGAAACTGAACATGGCAGTAGTTCCCATAAAAGGGTCTTATGGTTAGAGCTTAACTCCATGCATTAGCCATTTTTCTAGAGCTGGAACACGCATGCTACATATTTCTGATAAATGAAGATAGAGAACCAGGTATAATCCCATCATCAGAGCACACAAATCATGGTATTGCATGAGGGCTACTAACTGTACAAGATTAACTGTATCCTCCTATGCTGCCACTCTTAAGTCTCTTGATCCCATGCCAGCACTGCCAGACACAGAATTCTTCATCGTTATCAAAGGGGTTAGCTGGAAAAAGCATCTCAAAACCACATCGTTATAAATCTCACCTCCTGTTTAATGGGACAGGCCTCCTGAGAGCTGGCATTTGTTTTCTCTGCAATTCAAACTGCCTTTGAAGGGTTGTTTTCCTTTTCAAAACTGGGTAGTTTCGCTGTGTGTTCATTATAAATAAAGAAAATTACTAAATATCCAAGTAATAGTTATTTAGATTATGCCCTTTCATAACTCGTTCAAATGTAATAATATTAGCCTAACCATCTCATGGATTACTTCACTGATGCTAATGGATTGACACTTATGCCATGAACAGTTTTACCTCTGTTCTAAGATTATGTATTCCCTTCCTCCAAGCCTCCCCCCCTCAGACCTCAAAAAACTGCCCAAATTTAGACAATGACCAATGTCCAAGACCTGTTACAAGTTGTAATTCAGAGAAAATACTTAAGCATAACTTGTATACATCTGAAGATATACACTACAGGAAGTTCTAGGATCCTTAGTCACCCTGGTTTCGGCAAACTTTGGCTGAAGAGGTCACCCCAATTCAACCATATTTTCTTAACTGTTGATTCTCCGTATGTGTAAAACACTTCTTTCCCCTTAGAAAGGGCTTGTTCCCCCTCCTGCCTGAATCCTGTAAGAACACCACAGTCCGCTGTGATGTCAGGAATCACTTGCATGATTTTGATGAATTCCATATTCTAGCGTACTTGCCACAAGACGAGCACACAGCCTGGCCTAAGTCAACTCAAATTTAGAACTTTGTTAAGTTTTAAAAAAATCTACTACATTTGTCTAAGATTTGGTATATTTCGTCCTGGACCTGTGCCTGACAATTTCTGTTACTCATTACTTGGTTTAATAGATTTAGAGAGTCTGCTGCTTGATGGAGTTCCAGGACTAGGTACAAATTCTGTATGTCACTGTAGAGAGAATCTCAGGTTTCATATGGCAGAATGTTTCTATTCTTAATTTCTGCACATCACAAGAAAGCAGAGATTAACAGTCCCATTCTGATTACTCTTCTTACTTGCCCACCTGTAACTGTGCTAGAATTCAAATAATTTCAGATATGATATTCCAAAATACCTTCATATGGTACAAATCACTACATTCTGGCTTTAAGTTTTTGTGATTATAAGCTCTAAACCCAAGTCAAATCTGGAGCGGAATGGGGGGGAAGTAAGCTAGGATTTAGAGTTAGGCTATTTTAATATAACGTTATGAGCTAGTAATATAACAGTAAAAATGCATTCAGAACTAGTAAATTTTTCAAGTAACTGATCTTGGACAAGTTATGGCGACAAGATTTGCAATCCCTCATTTAATAGACAGGTTTCACCAGGTACTTATATCAATGTATTTATAGTTTAACTATCACATTTTAAAAACTAACCATATTGCATCTTTTATAGTCTGCTTGTCTCTCAATTACTCAATTCTTACTTGTGGAATTACTCTCCCATTGCCAAGCACAGATAGTTATACAAGACAGAAAAACTGTATTCCTACCTTCTCACTAAGTGGTTGTCTGTTCAGAGGACTTATCCCTCCACGTGAACCTAGTACTTTCCTGGCTGCCAAGCCAGTTATAACTCCATATGGCCGTTTCCTCCCTGTTACTCTCCTTCTGCGTCCCAAACGGTTCTTACCGAAACCTATTGGGGAAAAAAAGCAGTACTACTGAACTGTTTCCCAAGGACACACTGCAGTCAGTATTCCCTGTAAGCTGTGCACTTGTGACTACTCAGGAAAGATTCAAATGCTGCCCAGCTGATTAGCAGAGCACCCAAAGCTAGGTTTTTTGTTTCTACTGGTGGTGCACATGCCTCAGTCACACCATTTATTCTGCACATGGATGGAAAAGATTAGAGAAAACATTAACCACAGCCTATAACCATGGACACATGATACTCATTGTAACTGATCAGCTAGCTGTCAATGTAAGCTAGGGATGTTAGACACATTTTTCCTGACCATGAATTTGGTAGGTAGGGTTGTCAGGTGTCCGGTATTCTTTCCTCTGGTATTCTTTCACCCGGACAGTCTGGTATTTGCGGGATCCATCACGTTTAAAAAAAAACACCCACCACACAAAAAAACCCAGGAAATATTGGACATGTGAAATGTGCGGTATTTCCTGTTTCCCTAGGACAGAAGCCTGGCAGGGACAATTTTCCCCTGACACGTCTGGCGGGGGCAGGGGTGAGAGGAGCACAGAACAGCCGTAGTGAAGAAGGACAGAAGGGGGCAGTTGTTGGGCGTCACACTAGGGGGGGCGCTGGGCTGGGGTGGGAGCGGAGTGCATGCTGCTCTGGCCCACGTGACCAGCAGAGACCTGGGAGCTGGCCATGTAATGCCTCCCTCTACACAGTGTGAGCTGAGGCAGCCAGCAGGAGCAGCAACTCTAAAAGTAAAATTAACTTACCCAGTGGTCCCTTTCCTCCAGTGCCTGGCTCTGGGGTGGGGGGGAGCGGGCGCATTTGATTGGGGGGGCGCTCCCAGCTCTGGGGATGCCTGGCTCAGGGGTAGAGGTGAGTGCATTGGGATGGGGGGGCGCTAGGAGGGCCTGGTTCTAGGGGAGGGGTGAGTGCATTGGGGATTAGTGTGTGGCCCCAAACTTGAGGGAGTGGTGCAACTTTTGCTTAACATCTTTGGTCTCTCCCCCCCTCTTTTTTTGGTCTTAACTTTGGTCTCCCCCCACCCCCAACAGATTTTTTTCCCTTTTGGGAGGGAGGTGTTTGGTATTTTTTGTTAAATCATCTAGCAACCCTATTGGTAGGGTCATACTTATAAAGCTGAAAGATAGTGATAGACAAGACAGTTCAGCAAGTGGCCAGAGACACAACCTGGCATGTCAGTGAAAAAGTCAACAGTTTGGGAAGACTCAGAGACAGAGGGAGTATAATGTAAACAGGAAGCATATTTCTCCCTAGTCAAATCAGGAATAAGCCAAACATGCTTGCGAGATGAAGTTTAAGGAAATGTGTATAGGATTCTTGTTTTGTATTGCAGCCCTGTGCACTTTGTACCTCTGTATGAAAGAATAAATGCACTGTTTTCAAGAAATTGAGACACACTTTGATCAGCTGCTGTCACACACTCCCAAATTTGGACTCATTGAGGTAGTCTTTGTTGATATCCAAAAGGCTAGAATCCAGAGCCTGATTTAACAGGGGGAGAACTACACAATTCCACCTCTGGAGAGATAGGCTCAAGGTCTGACATCCCGGGAGGGTGCATTCAGACCTCAGAATGAAACAGCGGGGCTGCTAGTTCAATAACAGGTTCAATAAAGATGAATTTAAAACAATTATTGCTGTGTCAAGGCAGAGATGCAATATTTAACCCCCACAACAAAGAGCAACGAATGGCAACGGTACAAGGAACGTCTAAACAATGAGTCAATAAATACACAGGCATTGACATGCTTTGGAAGAGAACTGTTCAGTCTGAAAAAAAGATATTCATGTGAATTGAATATCGCTCATTTTCCACTAGAGGCAGGTGATCCTGTCTAGCTGTGCAGACTAGAGCTGAATATTTTTTTTTTTGAGATTTCAAATCTGAAAAAGTTTTGTAACATTTGCTCCTTTTAAGCTAGATCTAGTAATGGGAACTGCCCACTTTGGCTTGCGTTCACTAAGACTGAGGAGAAACAATTTTATTTCAGTCCAGTATTTGTATTACTAAATGTCACTTAAGATACATGTAATATTTTCAGTTCTAATTTTCATTTTTTGCTGTTAAGCTTTTGCATTTGCCACAGCTTGGACAGTGAAAGGAGGCTTGACCATAAATATATCATTTCCAGTCAAAGTAACCTACCCCTTCATGTACTAGCAAAATATTCTAATGTTTGGGCTGCAAACACAGCAGAGGTTCATTTGCAAATTTATTTTAAATTAATCATCATTGTTATGAGTTAGGTTTGATTTTCATACAAAGCCTCTGTTTTGGAACTAACACACAACTCATTACTCACACTCTAAATATACCTGAGTAACAAAGCAAACACTCTGATATATATATAAACTTTAACAACACTTCTTGTTTCTATTTTTTGTATTAGCAACAGTCTCCTTTTGTTTCTTACTAAAATTCCACTGTATTGCTAAGAGACAGCTGCAAGCTTACATTAAATTACTTGCTATGAAATGAGTAAACGGAATTTTTAAATGCCTCATCACTTTAGTGCATCATTAATCATGAGCTTATTATTTCATCAGAATTAGACAGTTTAACTTTGTATAACTACTGTCATCCACAGTGCGGAGAGTACAAATAGTTACCTTCCAAACCATCAGTGTGTCAGCCACTTGTGTGGTTGCCCACCAAGGATCTAGTGCCTCAAGAGCATCTGAACATAGTCTACTGGAAACATTCATCATTACCAGTGAAATCTTTAATAGAATTAGATAGCAACATTGACTGATGTTTTACTATAAATCTCTTACTGCCTTTTCACTACCTATATACAGATCTCTTCCCCTGCACCACCAGTACACTATAACACTGTGGACCTGCGAAGTGAGACATAGCAAGATCTTCATTCGCAAAGGAGGTAGCTGAAGCAGCTGCTCACTCAAGCACTCTAGCTCCATCTTTTTGTGCATCCTGGAGAGTAAAGAACTTAGATTTCACTAGAGCAGGGGTGGCCAACCCGTTAAGTCGAAGAGCCAAAACAGCAGTGGACAGAGTGTGAAGAGCCACCTACCAGGGCAGAAAATTGGTGCGGAGAAAAAAAAAAAAAAAAAAAAAAGAAAGAGCTGCACCGGGGGAAAATAGGTGTCGGTACGCCGTGCCAGGGAGGGGGCTCCAGGCCGGACAGTATTGAGGTCAGGAGGTGGAGGGTTGGGGTGCTGAGCAAGCTGCAGGCTTGTGGCTGCGAGGGTGCAAGAGTTTGGGCTGGGGTGCATGAGGGGCCAAGGGCAGGGAGGCTGGGAATATGATGGGCTCAGGACACAGATCTGCAGAGTGTGGATGGTGCAGGCGTGTTGTGGCAAAGACTGGGGATGTGGGGGTGCAGGAGTTTTGGGGATGAGAGGCTCAGGACAGGGGGTTCCAGTGTATGATACGCTCCGGTTTGGAGTATGGGGGAATGCAGGAGTGTTACGATGCTGCCACCAGATGGGGGCTTGGCCCCAATTGGGGGCTTGTTGGCCAGGCTTCATTTTTAAAAAAATATGTCAAACACAATGTGTTTCAGCACTATCTTTATTTATGAGAGGGGCAGGGAACCTGCTTTGAGTCAGGGGTCACTGAGCCACAGAAAAGTCCGTTGGGACCACACAAGTGAGATGCAAAAAACAACCCCTCCAAAAAACCCCAAGCCTCATTAATGTGGCCCCAACTGTGCTGGTGGAGGCAGGGAACAGAGTGCTGGAGCAAGGCGCTGGTGGGTGCTGGGGCAGGGTGCTGGTGCGAGGAGGGGTGGGTCTGGCCAGGGGGAAGGGACACTGACAGCTCCTCCAGTTCCTGGGGATTATGGGTCTCGAAGCACATGAGCTGATCTTCCCCTCCTCTCTCCTCCCTTTCCCTCCCATAAACAGCTGGCACGCTTCCTGAAACACCAGGTCTGTTGCTTGGCCCCTCCCCCAGCAGCCTGCTTTGGGTGTGAGTGTGTGTGAGAGAGAGTGTGTGTCTCCTAGGACTGCATGCCAGCTCCAACTTCTCAGGAAGCGCATGCTCTTCCTCTGCTCCCCACAACAGCCGCATGCTTCCTGAGAAGTTGGAGCTGGCACGCAGTACCAGGATTCCTACTCTATCCTCTCCTCCCCACAAACTCAATCCCCATCCCGTCCTCTCCCCTCCCCCTGCTCTAACCCAATCCCCCTCCCCCACAACCTTATGCCCAGGTCCCGGAGCCAAAGCCGCTGTTGCTACCACCACGCACATCTCCCCAGGCACTGGGGCACGTGGTCTGAGTGGCCAGCTTTGCACATGTGCTCGCCAGGACGCCATGCGCACACCTCTCCATCCAAATCCAACTTCCCTCCCCTTCTCCAGAGCCAGACACCTCCCTTCCCCACTGTAACCCAATCCCCCTCCCCCAATCTTATGCCCAGGTCCCGGAGCACAGCCGCTGCTAGTATGTGCAGGCTGGGATGCTGAATGCTACCTGGCCTGCACGTGCAGAATTGAGGTAGTGCGCTGATGGCCATGAGCAGAATGGCACGGGCCGTAAGCACGCATGCGGCTCAGAGCGGCCTGGCCGTGAGACCGGCTGACCTGAGCGGTTCCGGGTTCGTCCTGGTTCTGTCAGGAGCCACAATTTTTTCCTTTGCGAGCCGCACGCAGCTCGCAAGCCACGGGTTGGCCATCCCTGCACTAGAGGCTTACTGCACAGAGGCAGTTTCACAGACTTGAACCGAGTATTGAAATGAAAAAAATGTATAGTTATCAGTTGCCTTTGTGAGGGGCCTGAGATACACACATTCATTAAGTTTGTGTAACAGTTTGGCTCTGGTTTACAGAAAGTTTTAGGGACTGGCAAGGACTCCAGGTTTTCTGACCTACAAACCCTGACCATTGTGATATCCTTCTCTCCCAGTCCCCAGAAGAGAATGAGATAGTCTATTGTGGACTACCTCTATCAAAACAACTTCCAGGAGGAAGCTGAACGAAGAGCGAGACTCCCTGAGTCATGGAACGAGCATGAAACATCCATAGTGTCTGTTGTCCATGGAAATCCAAACACTGAGCCCAAAAGGAAGCCTGGGAGACAAAACTTTTGGATCTTAAACTCTACACACGACAGCATTTGGAAGAGACATTGAGAAAACTATTAAGTCAATTTTTTCATAAAAGTACAAAAAGAGCTGCTATCTGATTTTATTTAATAGTTGCCATTTCACCTCACAAGAATTATGAGAACTGTGTTGTATTTTTATAAAGCAATACCTGTCTGCTGTTGGATTCCCCATCTGGTCCCCCACATCTTGAATTGCCAAGTTCCAGTCTGTTGAAACCTTCTCTTCATTTGGGGGGAGTACTGCTTTCTCTCTTCTTTCTTATTCAATTTAATTATATCATCTGCAAAAGTAAAGGTTTTATTATACACTTTAGACGTCTATACTTTAAAGTAACAATAAAATCTTAGTTGCTTTGTTTTAAGCCTTCCAGCTCTCACTCAGGCAAATTCCCAGAATCAGTCTTTTAGAAATAGTTCTCAGTGGGAGAGTAAAGATGGTATTTGCCCCTTCAAATTTATTGGTGGGGATGTTACTTGCAATTCACCACCCCTTTCACCAAACCTAACGTAATAGGTTTTCTAAGGCTATGTCTATGCTACAAGATAAGGTTGACTTTATTAAGGTCGATTTTTAACACCAGATTCTGTAAAGGCAAAGGTGCATGTCCCCACTGTGTGCCAGAATTAGACAGTTCAAAGTAGCATGTCCCCAGTATGGTGGCTACCATCGACTTTGAGAACAATTCACTGTGAATAATTATCCCACAGTTCCTGTGCCCCTTTGCAGTTTGGGTTATGCTTCCAGTGCATGCAGGAACCAAAAATGTGCAGTGGAAGATTCTGGGTGCATGTCCCGCCTGCTTGACAGCAACAGCAAACAGTCTTTTTGCACCCTTCCCATCCCGCACCTGTCATCTGTACAGATGCCTTAGCACCATAAGCATGGAACCTCCCATTGAGCATCAAAACATTATGGCAATGATATTAACTAGAGATGTTAGATAGCAAGTCATATAACCGCACAAAATATCAACAGTTACATGACTATTTGATCGTCCCCAGGGGCAGAGCCAGCAGCCACTGCCTCACTCCTGGGAAGCCTCCTGCTACCTCACACTGCTGCCACGGATACAGAAGCAGCAGCACGGAGCAGCAGCAGCACTTTTCTGAGAGGGGTCCGAGCTCCCTGTGGACAGAGGCTGCTCTGCGGCAGCAGTCCCTGTATGTGGAGGTCTGAGCTCCCCATGGATAGGGTAGGGATGTAAGCAACTAGTCAACTACCCGATAAGTATATGATTATCAGGTAGTCAAGTAGTGACTTGATTAGTCACTTCCTCCACACCTTTGCTGCCTCTATCAGAAAGAGACAGCAAGGGGGAAGGGAGCAGGAACCGATGCAGGCGAAAGCAGCTTAAAAGCGAGTTCCCCCCAGCACCATCTCTGCAGGGGAGGCAGAGGCTAGTGGGGGAAGGGTGAGGGGGGAGAAGAGAACAGGTACAAGCTGGGAATCAGCTGTTCCAGCTCATGCCTAGTCCCAGACTCTGCACCTCTGCTTTTTAAATGTATTAATAGATGCTAGGCTCTTAATACCCTTAAAAGGAAGGGCTACAGCAGGGTTCGCTCACGGGGCTGGAAACTAACCCCAAATGTGGCTCTGCAGCTTTCCTGATTATCGACTAATCAAGTAGTTGATAGAAATTCCAACGATCACTATGGATGTTAAATATCGGTTAATTAAATAGTCAAGTAACCTCATGAATTCTTATTGGTTAGTCGACTATACTATAGTCCCTGAGGGCGGGGCCGGCAGCAGCACAGGATGCCAGGCAGGAGCTATTCCACGAAGGAAGCCACTTTAAAAACCAGCTCCTCTTGTGGATAGGCTGCTTGTCGCCCCATGGGCTGCCTCTGATAAAGAAGCAGCAATGTGGGGTGGCAGTAGCCATTGTCTGGGGAAGGAGGTCTGAGCTCCCAGACTCGGCGTGAACTAGAACTGAGCCAGGCTGCCTGCCCACCTGGCTCCTAATATACTTTAAATGCAGAGCCACAGCAGGGGGGTAGGTCCCAGACCCAAAGTGAGCCAGAACTAAGCCAGGCTGCTGGCCAGACTGCTAAAAATATTACTGGTTGGGGAAAGGAAAAAGCATGTAATCTACAGCATTAACCTATACACTTTTCCTTGGTTCATCGACTACACTATTACATCCCTATCAACTGCTCGATTACCAGATTAAATGCAATTTAACATCCCTACGACAGGGGCTTCTTCAGCACAGAGCAGCCCCTATCCACAGGGAGCTCAGACCCCCATAGACAGAGGCCTTAGAGTAGCTTCTGTCCATGGCAACCTCAGGCCTGCCACAGACAGAGGCTATTTCACAGCAATCTCCTCTCCCCCCAAGCTGCTGCCTCTAATAGAGGCAGCAGCCCCCAGGGACTATAGAATAGTTGTGTATCTAAGATTTTATGCGGTTAAATGACTATTTGATTATCCAATATCTAACATCCTTACGAACCTTAACTCCTCTGAATAGCAGTACTATGTTGATGTTCCTCCTATCAACACAGTTCCATCTCCCAGGGAGATAGATTAACTACAATGACAGAAAAGCACTCTCCTGTCACCATAGTGCCTTCACTTAAGCACTACAACTATACTGCACCAATACATCATTTTAAGGACTTGTCAACACTACTGCTTATGCCGATGTAACCAGCACTACTTAGGAGTGTGAAAAAGCCACACCGCGCGCACACACACACACACAGAACCATGTAAATTACAACAACTTAAGTGTTGGTGTTGATAGCAGTATGTTGGGTGGAAATGCTCTCACCTCTCATGGAGGCAAAGCCCAACCATGTAGTGGTTCTAGTGTAGACTAGCTCCCAGGCTAGACCTGCCCTAACAGACACATGGGTTTTGGGTCTAATTACAACAATCTATAAGGCTATGTCTACACTAGCAACTGAATGACAAAACTTTTGTCTTTGAGAGATGTTAAATGACATCCCCCCCAGACAAGTTTTGCCCATAAGTGCTCTCCTGCTAACAAAACTAATGCCACTTTTTCAGGACGGAAGTATTTAGCTGGCAAAAGAGCCAACACAAACAGCAGCTACACTGCCCAACTTTTAGCGATACGACTGTCGATATAGTTGTGTTGCTAAAAGTTAAGTAGTGTAAACTTACCTACCACATTTAAAGTGCAAAGCCACAATGGGATTAGCTCCTGGGGCCAGCACAAGCCAAGACTGAACAGTCCTGGGACCACTACAGCTTTGCTTCCTGTCCCCCATCCCCACACCACAGAGATAGTGCTGGGACCCCTGCAGACAGAGGCTACTGCCAGAACAGCCTCCCTGAACCTCTCCCCTGCCCGATAGAGCCAGTATGGGGGAAAGTGGCACTACAGAGACAGTGCTGGGGAAAACTAGCTTTTAAGCTGACTCCTCCCAGCACCCACTCCTTCCCCTTGACTAATTGACTACCCACTTACATCCCTAGTAGGGGCCTAATCATAATACACAAACAAAAATCAACTCTGTCCTCCCACATTCCTATCTTTAAGGGAGCACTGAAACAGTATGTCACAAGTTTTGATCAAATGTAGGACTGTGTTTAGCCACTTGCCAAAGACCACTTGTCATACAATATAAATGGGCAAATTGTAGGCACCCTCATATTTTGAGTTGATCCGCAAAGAAAAATACAACAGCTTGTTCTCTTTTTTGCATCTTCATATGCATAAAGGCAACAAAGTTGTTATTCCCTCTTAAAAAAACCACAACTCTTTTACATTAAGATTCAGGTCTTGTTCTCCCCACACTTTTGGGAAACTTGATGGTAAGATAATGAATGGGATTAAGACCTCTCAAATTCAAGGTAAAATGGAATTAAAGAGAGATTTGTTTTAGGCAGTGTTTAAATGCAGCTGTTTTGGTCAACCCCCACTTAATCCTATAATTTCCATAAGGTGAAAAAAAAGCTCTCTTGGCTAAAGCCTGGCCATTTCCATGGTGAATACACCTGCGTTTCTGAGGTCTTGCCAATGGGTCAAGCAGCAAAAACAGGCAAGGGTGCGATTGCTAAAGTGAGAGATCCAAGCAGCAGCTTTTCTACTTAGGCGACGAGGAGTCCTGTGGCACCTTATAGACTAACTGAAGTGTAGGAGCATAAGCTTTCGTGGGCAAAGACCCACTTCGTCAGATGCATTTAGTGGAAGTTTCCAGAGGCAGGAATAAATATGCAGGCCAGGATCAGGCTGGAGATGATGAGGTGGATCCAATCAAGGAGGATGAGGCCCACTTCTAGCAGCTGATCTGGAGGTGTGAATTCCAAGAGAGCAGAAGCTGCTTTTGTAGTTAGCGAGCCATTCACAGTCTTTGTTTAATCCAGAGTTGATTATGTCAAACTTAAAGATGAACTGTAGCTCAGCAGTTTCTCTTTGAAGTCTGGTCCTGAAGTTTTTTTGCTGCAGGATGGCTACTTTTAGATCTGCAATTGTGTGTCCAGGAAGATTGAAGTGTTCCCCTACAGGTTTTTGTATGTTGCCATTCCTAATATCAGATTTGTGTCCATTGATTCTTTTACGTAGGGACTGTCCTGTTTGGCCGATGTATATAGCAGTGGAGCATTGTTGGCACATGATGGCATATATTACGTTGGTGGATGTGCAGGAGAATGTACCAGTGACAGTATGGCTGATCTGGTTAGGTCCTGTGATGGTGTTGCTGGTGTATATGTGTGGGCAGAGTTGGCACCGAGGTTTGTTGCAAGGATTGGTTCCTGAGTTCGGGTTATTATGGTGCGTTGTGTAGTTGCTGGTGAGAATATGCTTCAGGTTGGCGGGTTGTCTGTGGGCAAGGACTTCAAAGAGGAACTGCTGAGCTACAGTTCATCTTTAAGTTTGACACAATCAACTCTGGATTAAACAAAGACTGTGAATGGCTCGCTAACTACAAAAGCAGCTTCTGCTCTCTTGGAATTCACACCTCCAGATCAGCTGCTAGAAGTGGGCCTCATCCTCCTTGATTGGATCATCTCCAGCCTGAGCCTGGCCTGCATATTTATTCCTGCCTCTGGAAATTTCCACTACATGCATCTGACGAAGCGGGTCTTTGCCCACGAAAGCTTATGCTCCTACACTTCAGTCAGTCTATAAGGTGCCACAGGACTCCTCGTCGCTTTTGCGGATTCAGACTAACACGGCTACCCCTCTGCTACTTTTCTACTTAGGAGAACAATGCCTGGCCTTCCCACAGTAACAAAAAACGGGAACAGAAGCGTGAGTCACTGCGCCAGGCCTCGTCCCCTCCCTGAGTAGTCTCCTTTGCAGGGCAGGCCGGGCCAGACTTCCCTCCCCTTGCAGGGCAGGCCTCGAGCAGACTCCCCCCTCTCAGCACGGTGGGGCTCAGCCCGCCCGCCTCCCCCCTGCGGCAGTGGGGCCTGCATCTCCCCAGCCTGAGGCTAGGTGGGCTGCACGTGCCAGGCCCTGAGACACCGGCCCCCCCGCCGCCCCTCGGGCAGGGGACGTGTCCCCGGAAGTGCTCTCAGGAGCCGCCCCCTGCCATGCGGCCCCCCGCGCCCCTACACTGAACCCTAGGCCCAGCCTCCCCCCGCGGTCTCCAGAAGTGGTCGCGCCCACCCCCCTCGCGCGAGACCCACAGGTGGTTCGGTCCCAACGACTCCCCACTCGCCCCCCCACCCCGTAGCTCGGCCCACGGGCGGCGTCGCCGGGAGGGGCCGCAGCCACCCGGCCCCCACTCACCCAGCGACATGTCGATCTTCTCCAGGCTCTCGCTGCTGCCGCTCCGGGCACCGGAGGTGGCCGCCCGGACTCGGAACCCATTCATGGCCGCCCCCCCCCCTACGCGACTGGCCCAACGGCCGCGCACTCTGCACATGCGCAGATAGCCGCGCCAAGCGACCCAGAAGCCCGTGCCGTGACTGGCCTTTGCGCGAGTAGAATGGGCTAGGCGCGTGCGCACTCGGTAATGCGCGCCGCCTCAGGCGGGGCTGCACATGCGTGGAAGAGGGAGAGGCTCAGTGAGGCGCTCTAGCTTCCTCCCGCGAGGCAACCTGTGGTGTCACTCTTGGGGTGCCCTCTACAGGCTAGGAGGAGCGTATCCAGCCAGAGCTGGCGAGTGACTTCCTCATGCGTCCTTGTGCAAACAGCCTCCTATTCGACTAGCGACCTGTGAAAATGCCCCAGTGAATGACTAAATATCACCAATGCAGGCACACACCTTTGCATGCAACTAAAGATCTTGCTGCAATGCCGCTCGTCCTATACGGGATTAAATTGTTCAAATACCATGTCCCATTGCCCTCCACCTCCAACTAAATACTTGGGAGAGCCGTGATTTCATCCATGCAAATAGTCTCGCCACCAATGCAGATTGCAACTTTTCCACACCATCCTGTTTTGCACGATTCTTGTCCATGCTCTTCCATGAATCTTCTATAAAGGATCCACCTAATGCTGGAGGCCTTCTTCCTGTTATCTTGATATCATTGACCCCGCTTCTTGTGTGCAAATTTTCAATAGTAACATGCTGTAAACCTATTTACACCCACGATATGTCTTTCCTTCAGGTAGGAATAAGAGATCCTCCGGAAAAGGGCTTTATTCCGGAGGATCGTGCCAGTCTAGATGCTTTTTTCCTGCTTTTCCCCAAGCCGGAAAAAAAGCGGCGGACATGTTTATTTAAATCCCGCGGGGGATATTTAACTCCCCCGCGGATTTCCCTATTCCAAAGTCTGAAATTAGCATGGCTATTTCGGAATAGGGGCCAGTCTAGACGTAGCCCTTGTGTGGCCAATTAGGTATCTTAACACACAGCAAAATACCCATCATAAATAACCCAGTGCACTACTATATATACCTGACTGGTTATTTATATTCCTGACTGGTTCTATAGAATTACCAAGCCAAGTACTAATAGGGTTGCCAGGTGTCTGGTATTGATCTGGTCAGCTTGGTATTTGTGCCTTCAGTCCGGTAAAAAAAATTCAGTGGCCCGCAAATTATAGGGGCTGCGACTGCATTTAGGCCCTAGCTCCTCACCCCCATCCCCTCCCTTTTTTTTTTTTTTTTGCTCAACAGAATTTTTCCCGATTTTTTTGGGAGGGGGATTCCGTATTTTTTGTGAAACTATCTGGCAACCCTAACTACTAATGTTAATATTATCATCAAAATATTATATAGACCTGATTTCTGCATTGATATGGTGCTGGAACGGAGCATTGGTTGGTAGCAACATTCACCTGCTCTGAGACACAGATTGTTGGCTAAACCCATGACAAATCAATTAAGTATCAAAGGTGTCAGAAGCTGTTTGTCCAGGTGGCAGGTGAATATCACACAAATCACAGACAGGCTGCACAATAGCCATTCATGGCTCTTATTATCCAAACCAGCAGGTCACAACTGGACATATTCAAAAGAAATGTGAACAAAGGCTCCGATCTTAACAGATATTAACTTCATCCTCTCAATGCCCCCAAATGGACAAGGTCTTTTAGGGGTCATTGAGGTTAATGAAGGAAACATCAGGTCTTTGACTTATATGTAGATTTCATGAGTGTGCAAAATGTCTAGCTAATGATAGATAAGAGGAACTGCCCAGGCCTGTTGCTATCATTGTGTAGAACTAATCCTTAACCTTATAACAGATTTAGCTCTATCCCAAACTGTATTTTCTCTCCCACCCCCATCGTCCATCTTTAGCATGGACTCTGGAAATGCCACTGACAATAGTAATCTTTGCTCTTTTAGGATGACAGTTTCATTTGGAAGAACAAGGAGAAGTCCTGTGGCAGTTTATAGACTAACAGATTTATTGGAGCATAAGCTTTCATGGGCTAGCAGATTGACTTCGTCAGATGCAAGAGTTTTATTTGAGGATCTGTAGCAATCTAGTTTGTAGTTTTTGATCTTTTAAATCCAGTAATTTGTATATGGTTTAGGTTTTGATCTAGGTTAGGGTCTTGACACTTAGTGTCTGCTGAAGTTTTTGCTGTTGCTACAGCCTGGGAAGATACGGGGAAGGACGGAGTGGAATGTGCTTTAGCTGCATTTAGTCATGTAGCAATTGGAAGTGGAGAGAAAAAATACTGTTTTGGTAGGAGCACCGGGAGTTGAATGCTCTGAATACCTCGTTACTAGAGTTTTTGAATTTGAAATAAAAATCCGGTCCAAATATCCTCCCGTACCCGAATGGCACAAATTACGTTTCCTGTGCAAGTGTCCCCGTTGGCTGACAATTACATAACTTTGGGCAACTGTTTTGACTGCAGTCCTCGTGCAAACACCCGCCCCCGGCTAATAGCCCCTCGTGCACTGCCAGCTCGATTCCGTGGCAGTGCCTGGGGACCGGCCGCCCGCGCTCCCGCAGGACTCACGCCGCAGTGCATTGTGGGGATTGTAGTTTCGTCGCGCGGCGCTGCGTGCGAGGGGCGGGCTCGCCGAGTGCGGTGCGTGCTGGGAGCTGCGGGACCAGCCGGCGCGGCTCGCAGGGGGCTGGGCCCGGCCGCGCGGGGAGCAGGAGGCGAGCCCCGGCCGGCATGGAGATCGGGCGCTGCGCGGAGCAGGAGGCGAGCAGGTGGGAGCGCGCTGCGGGGGGCGGCCAGGCATGGGGGAAAGGGGAGAGGGGGGGCATGGGGGGCAGCGGGAGAGGGGGGCATGGGGGGCAGCGGGCTTGGGGGGAAAGGGGAGAGTGGGGGCATGGGGGGAAGCGGGAGAGGGGGGGCATGGGGGGCAGCGGGAGAGGGGGGGCATGGGGAGAGTGGGGGCATGGGGGGAAAGGGGAGAGTGGGGGCATGGGGGGCAGCGGGAGAGTGGGGGTATGGGGGCAGCGGGCTTGGGGGGAAAGGGGAGAGTGGGGGCATGGGGGGCAGTGGGCTTGGGGGTGGCGGGGAGCTGGGGGAAGGGGGAGAGTGGGGATATGGGGGGCAGTGGGCTTGGGGGGCAGCAGGAGAGTGGGGACATGGGGGGCAGTGGGCTTGGGGGTGGCGGGGAGCTGGGGGAAGGGGGAGAGTGGGGATATGGGGGGCAGTGGGCTTGGGGGGCAGCAGGAGAGTGGGGACATGGGGGGCAGTGGGCTTGGGGGTGGCGGGGAGCTGGGGGAAGGGGGAGAGTGGGGATATGGGGGCAGTGGGCTTGGGGGTGGCAGGGGAGCTGGGCCATAGGGGCAGTAGGTTGAGGGGCATGGGGGAGCTGGGACATGGGGGAGTGAGGGCATAGGGGTCAGTGGGATGGGGAAAGGTGGGGGAGCTGGGATATAGGGGCAGTGAGTTTGGGGGTGGTAGGGGAGCTGGGTCAGCGGGGGAGCTGGGACATGGGGGCAGTGCGTCTGGGGGTGATAGGTGATAGCATGCAGGGGAAACATGATTGGGCTGGCAGTGGGGGAGCTGGGGCACAGCAGGGACAGCAGCTGGGGGGGGTGCCAGCAGGGTGAATGGGCATGGTGGAAGTAGTGGGATGGGTGGTGCTGCCAGGGGAGCTTGTTTACAGTTGGGGGCACAGGTTGGGGGTGTGCATGGTGGTATTGGCACGGAGCAAGGATCAGTCGTTGGGCAGAGCAAGTTGTGTATGATTGTGGCTGTAACAGAGCCGTGGCTGTAACAGAGCCATGGCATGTGGCTGTGTAGGAGTGTGTGTAGAGAGCGATGCAGCACTGAGCCCGCTCCAGGCATGCCAGGAGCAGTCGGAGGTAAAGAAGTCTGGACTGAGCTGTCTGCAGGTGTGAGTTGAATACCAGATGCTCCTTAGGTATCTAGCAGATGGAGCGTCCAAAGACAGCAGCTGCCAAATCTCTTCTCTTGTTTTACGAGCTGTCCTCAGATGAGAAACCACCCTGTTCAGACACTGGAAACAAGGGGCATCATCAGAACAGGGTGTCATGTTTGGATTACATCTTGTTCTGTCCCCGGCAACTGGTTGCATTGCTTAAAAAGGTTGCCTGTGTTTAAAATAAATCCATAACCTGAATGCTTGTGGTTGCTAAGGTCTTTCGTGTTCAGGTGCAAGTTTGACTTGGAGTCTGCGGCGCTGTGGTGCCATACGCTGGCAGTTAAACACAAATTCATTTGAACTAAAATAATGTACACTTTGAATAGACTAAATGATGATTGATCAGCTGAGTACACAAAGCCTTCTGTGTTATTTATTTTGATAATAGTGCGTGGGATCACTTGATGATTCCCCGTTCTATTTGTTCTCTGACTATGGGGCACCTGGCATTGGCCGATGTCAGAAGCAGGATGCTGGTCTTGATGGACTTTTGATCTGAGCGAGAGTGGCCGTTCTGATCTTATAAATTCCATTTGGTCTACTCAGTCCCCACATTTTTGGTTTTCATGGTACCATTGAGACTTGCATTGGAAACACAGAACTGCATTATAGAGGCTGACCTATGCTTCAGTGGATGTGTAAGGGGCAGTTGAGGTTGTTGGCATCTGGGGGAGGTAGTTTGCGATAAGCCCGTTAGTTGGACTGTTCTGCTAATATTATCAGCAGTAAAAAAGTAGAGGCTCTCTCCCCCCCCCCCCCCCCCCCCCACTGGAAATTAAACAAACAAAGCTTTAGTCATTCACAGGTGCTTAACACCCCCAAGGTTGCTTTGTCTACAGGAGTGCTTTTTGAGGGGACATGCCTTCCCCGCTCTTGGGGGGTTTGTAGGTGTTTTTTGTCTGCAAAAGTGAGGACAGTGTTTAAGCTGCCAGGTCCCTGTTGCTAAAAGCTGTGTAGCATAGACTAAAGCTTCAGTGTTGCCATTTAAGATGTAATCTATAGGTTTCAGTGTTAACCCATTGAGATTAACAAGGCTATTCCCACATTTCTGAGCTATTTTTTCTCACTTCCAGAATATTCAGGAAGATAGGATGCATTGATTTAATTTGAGTCATGTTTTCAGAGTTCTCTCCCTGACCAGCAGGAACAAGAAACAACATTTCTTCCCTCTAATGCATGGGTTCCCAAACTGGGGGGGGGGGGGGGAGGGGGATGAAGAAATTCCGGGGGGGGGGGTGCAAGGCGACCCCCCCCCATCAAGTTTTGCTGCCCTGCTCATTTTCTTTTTTTTTTCCTTAACTTGTGCTGCCCTGCTCAGTTCCTCACCCCCCCCCCCATCCAAAATCTTGTTGAGCCAAAAAAAAGGGGGGGTTTTCAAAAATCAGAAAGGGGGGCATGATGCTGAAAAGGTTGGGAACCACTGCTCTAATGAAAGCTTAGATCCTGAAGTGGTGAACTTCCAGCTGTGGAGTAAATGCAAACCTGCAAATCCCCAGATGGTGTGTGAGGAATATAGAGACAAAAAGATACATCACAGTGCAGGACTGTGGTTCTCCTTGGGACTGTTACAAGTCCTCAAAAGCAGATGCATGTGACGGTAAATGTTGTGTTGGACATCCCAGAGTCCACTCCACTCCCACCCCCTGAAAGAAGAAGGGCAGTCTCTTGTGGAGCTAGTGCATGAGGTGGCTCACTCCGTTGCTTGGTTGATTGAGAATGTTCATACAATGGTGCATGCTAGGAAGGATTCTGGCACGTGCCTTATGTAGCATCATCCCACTTTGCTAACAATTCTGCATCTCTGCTTCTAAAGACCTGTCATTACATCGGCTGTAATTGTTTAACACAACACATGATTGATATTGCGGGTGGAGGGAGAGGGTTTTGCTGGGTTCAGCATCCTGCCTAGGCTCATAGATAGATGATGTGTCCATGCGAGGCCAGCGGACAAGGGTGATCTGGTGCCTGCTTTTTCCCCATTTTTCCCCGAGGAGAGAAGAAGTCAATGGAGATGTCCCACCAAAGAGCAGGATGAAGGCTGATGCTCTCCTTCAGCCAGTCGGTGAAGTGGCATTCAAAGTGCCGAGGGGTAGGGGGCAGGTGTTCTAAATGGTCCCTCATTTCCAATGACATGGCTGGATGTAAAAATGCAACTGGGTAACCCCTAAAAATCTTAGCAGTTACATGCGCTGTGAGCTCTGCAGTGTAAAGCTTACATGAGCTTTATACTGCAGAGCCTGCAGCAAAGCATCCCCAGGAGCAGGGCTGGCGGCTGGAGAGGGAGGCGGGTCAGGCCTGCCACAGACGGCAGCTGCCCCTTAGGTTGATGCTGTGCTGGCCAGCTGATGGCTTTGTTTGGTTGCATGGGATTATTGAAATATTTGTTCAAACAAACCATAATATCAAGATATCTTGGTGAGCTGGAGTCTCAGGCCAGGGGACAGTGTGGCTTGGGATCTACTACATAATTGTGCATGTCACCAAAACCACAGCTTGTACTGGTTGAGTTGTAGAGTGCCTCGAGGTCTAGGGGGAAATCAGGATCCTGTGAGCCCTGGAAAGGGGACTCCCTCTCCTTTCTAGGTGGCTCTTGCAGCTCATGACTCATGCTTATAGGTATGGTGCAGAACGTTTGTCCTATGGTGGTGTTGAGCTACGGGGACAACATGAGTCCCCAAAGCAGTCAGGCTGGCATCCTGCGTCTGCCCCAAATGCACCCTACAACAATGAAACTACCTGCAAAAAAAAAAAAAAGAGAGAGCCTGTAGTCTGGAATTCCTGCAGATGCCAGCTGTGCTGTTGCCCTCATTGATGGGGAAAAAAGGCTTTTGAAAATAAGTGCTGAGCAGCAGATGTGTGTTTACAGGAAAACCCCAAAGCACGTGGCACTTCCAGCTTCACTACCAATTTGAGTATCCGTGGTGCAATCCCAGCAGATCTATGTCACAATTTCCCAGTGGGTCTCCTCTGCCCTTGGTGACTGATCCTGCATGAGCCAGTTTCCTGTTTTGAGGAGCAAAATAGGTTGTTGGGTTTCTTACTTTTTTGCTGCTCCTTGTTGCTATAGATAACGTGCCAGAGGTCTGCTTCTGCAGGCCCCCTTCCCAGAAGGGCCAGGCCTGTGTGAGGAGCAGTCGTCATGACCGTCAAAAACTTCCCGTGTTTGCAGTTTGGTTTCCTAGATAAGAGTTCAACGCATGCGGTTAAATAATCGATTTTACAGATCACCTTGAAAGTTGAGGCAAAGTGACAGCACACAGGGTATTGTCCCACAACCGGGCCCACAGATGAGCACAGCTCCCACAAACTGATCTCTGAAATGCGTCACAACGGATCAAATCACTTCTGAGACAGAGAACACCTCCAAACAGCCATGTGCTTTCGAGATTCTCCTAGTTGAGTAGGATGGCACCTGCTGCTTCAAGGAAATGGATGCCTCTGGTTTAACTAAGTTTAACATTTCTACTCTGAAATTGTGACTGTTTTGTTTGTTGTTTTTAAAAAAAACCACAAAACCCTTTCCTCAGCAGCATAGCTCGGTGTGTGTACTGAGTCATTCTGCTGGCTTCATTGACAAAAATAAGTTTTTGCTCCTTCTGGTTCTGCATTACCCACAGTGAGTCAGATTCTGTTCTAACTCCTGCATCCTCAAGAGCACTGTTGATTGTTCCAACTGCAGGGCTGGAGTCTGACCTCAGTTACACCAGTGAAACCCTACTGGTCTCAACAGGTGGATACAGATGTGACTCAGTTTCTCCTGGCTGTCAGAATCTTGATTACTAATGATAATGCAGCAGCTAGGAGCGAGGAATGTTTGAGTGTAAACAACTAACCGCTTAACCGACAAACAGATGCTTATCGGTTAATGGAGTCGGTTACACTCAGTGCCTCCGCCTCCCTGGGTGCCAGGTGGACGAGGTCTGGTGGCCCTGCTCCCGGGGGCGAGGGCTTCTCTGTGGGCTCTACAGTATAAATCATAGGTAACTGTGTAACCGGTTATCCTATTACACGATTTTTAACATCTCTACTTGGAACCTCAGTGTCCAGGTTGGTCTACTAGGCTGAACTAGCCTGATGGCACCTTTTTATAAATTATATACTAATTCATTGAAATGCCCGGCGAAAATTGATAGTTGGGAAAGGCTAATATTTTGTGGCTGGTTTCTTTTCTGCCTACATTAGAGATGTATTTGACCCTGCTTCCTGATCACGTCTGCCAGAATCCCCCTCTCAAGTCCCTTCTCAAAACTCAGTTCCAGGCTGTGTGTGTAAGCTCTTGGACTCTGGGTGACTAATGCAACTAAGTGCGATGCTAGCTGTACAGGGCTGCCAATAGGGATGTTAAATCTCTGTTAATTGAATAGTAACCTCATCAATTCTTATCATTACTCTCTAATCCCCGAGGGCAGGTCCAGCAGCCAGTGTGCTCAGGCCCCACTTCCGAGGAGGGAGGTGCCAGGCGGGAACTGGTCCGAGAGCGGAGCCGGTTTAAAAACCAGCTCCCCTCAAGGACTGGTTGCCTATTGCCCTGCCTGATGTAGAGGCAGCAGCCCCTGTCCTGGGGAAGGGGGCTGAGTTGCCCAAACTGAGCCAGGCTGCCTGCCCACCTGGCTCCTAATACTGTACACTTTACATGCAGAACCACAGTGGGGGTAGGTCCCAGACCAGGCATGAACCAGAACTGACCTGGGCTCCTGGCCTGCCTACTAAAAAACTTACTGGCTGGGGGTAGTGGGGGGGTGCGTGTAGTCTATAGCATTAACCTATGAGCTTTTGCTAATCGTTTGAGTACAGTATTACATCCCTTGCTGCCAATACTATTCTTTTTTGAGGTGACCTCGGAAGTGTTTGTCTAAGTTGGTACAGCCCACTCAGAGTAGGGCCATGTGGCATTTGAAGTTTGAGTCCGTGGGTTCATTTGTCATCCAGAGCAGGTCATGATGTAGTGAATCTCTGCCAGGGTGTGGCATTACCTGATTGAAATGTTAGACGTTGGATTAAAATGTGGCACATGGCCAGAGAGGGTTAACCAGCTCATGAGCTGACTGACCCAGGTTTAAAGACTTGTTGGGAAGATGCTTAAATGATAAGTAGGCTTTTGCTTTGGGTTAGAATCGAACTTTGAAATGCAAGCTTGCATTGTTACAGCAGTGTGGTAGGTGTTTGCTCAGGTCTTACAAGCAATCCTTGTCTCTTACCATAGCTTTGATTCAAGATCAGAAGGGAATGTTAAAATGTGTGATGAAATGTATGACTGCACTTTCATTGCAGTCATAGTATTGTTTGTGTGCCTCTTCAAAGGTTGTGGTAAACTCTGTGAATTGTTTAATGGAAAAGTTACTTTTCTGCTAACTGCCATAGAGTTTGAGAGAGAGAAAAAGTTACTGTGTTCTCCCGGGCCAAGAGAGGGCCTAAAAGTCTACTTAAGGCCGTGGTCACCAACCAGTAGATCGCGATCTACCGATAGATCTCGGAGGCTCTAAGAGTAGCTCTTGAGCCCTCTGTGAACTGCGCGCCTGCGCGGTACATTTACATTAGATTTCCTCATTTGAGGGACAGCTACTCATCGAGCAACAGCAAAGGTGAGTAGCTGCAAGGAATGGTGGGAATTTTTTTTTTTAAGTAGCAGTACAAGGATTGGGGATAGCAAGTGATGGAGAGGAGGAGGAGAGAGGGCGGGGCTTCAAGGAAGGGGCGGGGCAGTAGATCTTGGCTTGCTCTGTCATTTAAAAAGTGATCTTGGGTATAAAAAGGTTGGAGACCACTGACTTAAGGGCTTGTGAGAACACATCAGTTACCCTGACAGCCCAAGCAGTAGGAGTCTCTGCCCTCAGAGTGCTCAGCTGTTCGCGTGGGGAGTGTGGCTAGCTGATTTACTTAATCACAAAATAGGCATTAAACGTCAACTGGGATTTCTAAAGGGGAAAGTCCGATACTGAAATGTGACCGGGGTCGAGTCACCCTCGCACTTTCAGTAAGTGGTTGGCTTTTCTTCACAGGGCGGGGAGTCCGTGTCAAGTTTTCTGTGGTTATTTCCACTCCCTACCCAGTATCCTTGGCCCGATAGGGCTGGACTTAGACAGCACCAATAGGTGCCAGAGAAAACTGAGCATCTGTCAGAGGAGGGGGGTGGAGAGTGGCTGGAATGGAATCCCATTTGAATGGGGAAGCACTGAGTAGTCACTGCAACTTCTCAGGCCCTCCTGGCAGGCTCAGCAAACAAGACCCCGAAGCAGGACTCCTACCCTGTGCTTCTTACAGAAGTTAGCGTGATGCAGCAATCCAGCCCAAACTCCAATGTGGGTAGCTCAGCCCTGTCTCTCCGAATTCCCTCCACACCTTCCTTTGTCTGTGGAATTTCTAATTTCTTAAAACTGGCTTGCCGCCTTGCTGCTACAGAGCTGACATGCTTCACCTCAGAGGTGGCCGCATTGCCATGATGACTGAAGATTTGCATATCTAGCTCGTGACGTGCTCTGGGATCCTCTGGGACAAAAAGTGTTGTACTGTAAAGTCTGAAGAAGTGGGTTGTACGCATGAAAGCTCATGATCTCATCTACATGCTTTATAGTAATAGAGAGGTAGCCGTGTTAGTCTGATCTTGTAAAAACAAAAGGAAAAACTATGTAGCACTGGATTCTGGAAGAGACTAGGCATGACTATATATATATATATATATATATATAGTATATATACCACATATGGTCATGCCTGTTCTCTTCCAGAATATGATCTGAGGAAGTGGGTCTGGCCCATGAAAGCTCATCACCTATTAAACCATCTTGTTAGTCTTTAAAGTGCTACATAGTTTTTCCTTTTGTTTTATCTACATGCTTTGTTAGTCATTAAGGTGCTACTAGATTATTTGGTTTTTTTTAAGTTTTTCCTGTTACAGACTAATTTGGCTACCCCTCTGAAGCTTATAAAGTCATTGCCACTGGATCAGTAAGATTTTATTGCCCATTTCTCTTTCATCTTTCTACCAAATAGCTTCCTACCTTTCCCTTTCCGTGTGTGTGTGTGTGTGTGTGTGTTAGTTAGTTAGTTAGTTAGTTAGTTAGTTAGTTAGTTAGTTAGTTAGTTAGTTAGTTAGTTAGTTAGTTAGTTAGTTAGTTAGTTAGTTAGTTAACTGGTCCTGGTTTCTTACATGTGTCTTGGCTCATTGACACAATGCTTTAAACAAAACAATCCCAAAACTCTAATTTTGTGTTCAGAGACAACAGTGACTCCACTCCATTGGAATGTAGTTGTTCTACCTCTGGAGAGGATGGAGAATTCCTGCGGAGGCAGGGCTGCCTAGCAAGAACATGGATTTTACACGCCTTACAAGAAGTACAGTGGACACAAGTGACCTCTGCAATGTGTGTGTTGGATACTCTTTATAGCATAACAAGAACAAATAAAAGGGAGTTTCCCAGAATCACAAGCTATATGAGCTAAATTTAGGCTCTGGCTGTGCTTTCACTCCCACTTCCCCAATCTGATCAGATGACCTTGTGTACAGATGCAGCTGCTGGATTAGCACAGATCTATGGCCCGCCTGCCTATACTAGCTTCCCCTGTCAGTATGCAAAGCCGGCTCACCTGGTGTGTGTAGAGGCAAAATTTCTGTGTAAATTTAGAAGAATGGGTTGGCAGAATCAAGGCATGTTAAGTTTTTTACTGCCTCGAACTGAGCCAACCTGTTAGGGTCCAGAGAGGGAAGCTGCCCTTGAATGTGATTTCGAATTCTGCTCTTTCTCATAGTCTCAGCTGAGTTAGGCCCTGTTTCCTTTTAATAGTATTTGGAAACTCTGGCTAAACTGTTTGCAACTCAGTGAGTTTCCCCCCCGCAAGCGCATGATATAATATATTTCTTAGTCTCTAATGGTATGTCTACGCTGCGGGCTAAGGTCGAATTAAGATACACCGCTTCAGCTACGTTAATTGCGTAGCTGAAGTCGAAGTAGCTTAACTCAACTTTTGGCAATGTGTACTCTGCAGGAAGTACTTCGACTTCCCGAGCGCTCCTCTCAGTCCTCATTAGCTGTCTTCACTATTCCCACTAATTCAAATCCTGGAAGATCAACAGTGGCAATTTCGCCCTTCCTCTGTAGCATAGACTTACCCCAAGATGCCACAAGACTGCTTGGTTGTTTTTTTTAGTAAGGACCTAATGTAAAGTCAGGGTTCGAACAAAACGCATGCAGTCAAATAGCTGGATTTGTAACCATATCTTGTGCCTAGGCATTTCTGTGCCAGCTCAGACTGTCGTGCTACTCTAGACTTATGTTCTGCCTTGGGCACTGCACAAATTTCCAAGGCATTTTGGGGACTCATGCAATTCTCCCATCTTGCCGTCCTGCCTCTCAGACGTGATCTGCTTGCCTCCTGAAACACGAATGCTACCAACAGGACTTCTAGAGGCTCTGGGTGCATTAACATGCATGCTACGTTTTATCCTGTTTACCGTTTCACCTTGGGATGAGCAGTCCGTCGTGCTTGATAAAAACTGTGGAGCGACTGCAAAAATGACGAGGAGTCCTAGGGCACCTTAGAGACTAACATTTCTTAGGGTATAAGCTTTTGTGGATAAAACCCACTTCATCAGATGAATTGGAGTGGAAGTGATAGAAGCGGGGGAATATATAAGGAAGAAGTTGCTTGTGTTAATGAAGCTAATCAAGTCAGGGAGGAAGTGGGTAATTCACAGCATTTACTGAGTGACTACTAGCGAAAAAAGAAGCTTGCATTAAGCAATATTGCAGAATTGTTAGGATTGGCTGTTAACCCCACGGGAGAATTTGTGGCACAATCCTCTGAAACGGGTTTTGCAGATGATTGGAGCACTAATTTTGAGTAGGAGTTTTTACTAGAACTCCTCCATCCTTCATCCTTTCAAATGTTATGTGAGCTTGCTATTTCGCATGTCTCTGAGAAGCAACTAGTCCTGCCCTTAATTCTTGATGAATTACAGTACTGTCACTGAGTTAGTGTGCTGTTCTTTTCTGTATCAGATGCCCTTGGCAAATGAATAGGCCCTCTCAGCAATTTAAACTGACATTTAAACAACTGAAAATTGTGGGGTTGTCGGAGAAGGCCTGGAAGAGAGCTGAAAGCTTCTCTCATCTGCTGATTCATTGTAAACATAATCAGTGCTGAGGTAATAATGTAATAGTTCCAACAAAGACTTATTTGTGGCTGAGAGAAACTCTTTTTCAAAGGGGCTTGTTTTCGAAGGTTCAAATATCAGTATTATTTTACATTTTGAAAATCAGTGTCCATGTCTATGCTGCAAACACTGCTTCAGTTGATTACAAATGCAAGTGTTTTAGAAATCTAATTTATTTTCCACTATTTATCCTGCTTTTTCACTTTCTACATTTTAATTAGCTTGGGCAGTAATAATAGATAATCATTTCATGGCTAATGTTCTGGTCAGTTTCACTTTTAGGTTCTCATACTAGCACTGTATGGAAATGTGTTGGTTTGTCTGGCAGCATTTATGGTGGTGAATAGTTCTATGAAAGATTGCTTTTACAGAAGATAACTTGAGTGCTAAATGTGAACTGATTGTTCACATGCATCTGACGAAGTGGGTCTTTGCCCACAAAAGCTTATGCTCCAATCCATCTGTTAGTCTGTAAGGTGCCACAGGACTCCTTGCTGCTTTTGCAGATCCAAACTAACACGGCTACCCCTCTGATACTGTGAACTGATTGAGACTTTGAGTTTTATTCACTTTTTTACATATTAAGCAAATATTGCTTAGTACACTTGTGTCTTGTTTACGTAGGGATTTATATTTCTCAGGTAGTGTTGTCTAGTGGTTAGAGTTGAGCATCTAGGAGTCCAGCCGCTTGGGTACAATTCCTGAAATTACTGCTCACTTCCTGCATGACTGTGGCCAACTTCTGTTACCACCTTTTCTGTGCAATATCATCATTAACGATTTAGATATTGGCGAGTACAATTATTAAGTTTGCAGATGATACCGTGCTGGGAGGGGTTGCAAGTGCTTTGGAGATAGGGTCATCATTCAGAATGATCTGGACAAACTAGAGAAATGGTCTGAGGTAAATAGGATGAAGTTTAATAAGGACAAATGCAAAGTGCTCCACTTAGGAAGGAACAATCCATTTCACACACACAGAATGGGAAGTGACTGTCTAGGAAGGAGTATGGCAGAAAGGAATCTAGGGGTTATAGTGGACGACAAGCTGAATATGAGTCAGCAGTGTGATGCTGTTGCAAAAGAAGCAAACATGATTCTGGGCTGCATTAACAAGTATGTTGTGAGCAAGGCACGAGAAGTCATTCTTCCGCTCTACTCTGCCCTGGTTAGGCCTCAATTGGAGTACTGTGTCCCGTTCTGGGCACCGCATTTCAAGAAAGATGTGGAGAAATTGGAGAGGGTCCAGAAAAAGAGCAACAAGTATGATGAAAGGTCTAGAGAACATGACCTATGAAGGAAGGCTGAAAGAATTGGGTTTGTTTAGTTTAGAAAAGAGAGGACTGAGGGGGGAGATGAGAGCCATTTTCAGGTATCTAAAAGGGTGCCATAAGGAGGAGGGAGAAAACTTGTTTATCTTGGCCTCTGAGGCTAGAACAAGAAGCAATGGGCTTAAACTGCAGCAAGGGAGGTTTAGGTTGGACACTGGGAAAAAGTTCTAACTGTCAGGGCAGTCAAACACTGGAATGGGAAGTGGCTGTCTAGGAAGGAGCACTGCAGAAACGGATCTAGGGGTCAGAGTGGACCACAAGCTAAATGTAAGTCAACAGTGTGACACTTGCGCAAAAAAAAAAAAAAAAAAAAAAAGCAAACGTGATTGGGGGTGGCATTAACAGGAGTGTTGTGAGCAAGACACGAGAAGTCATTCTTTTGCTCTACTCTGCGCTGATTAGGCCTCAGAGTATTGTGTCCAGTTCTGGGCACCACATTTCAAGAAAGATGTGGAGAAATTGGAGAAGGTCCAGAGAAGAGCAGCAAAAATGATCAAATGTGAGCTATGAGGGAAGACTGGAAGAATTGTGCTTGTTTAGCTTAGAAAAGAGAAGACTGAAGGGGGACATGATAGCAGCTTTCATGTACCTAAAAAGGTGTTAAAAGGAAAAGGGGGAAAAATTGTTCTTCTTGGCCTCTTAGGATAGGGCAAGAAGCAATGGGCTTAAATTGCAACAAGGGAGGTTTAGGTTGATGGATAGGAAGTTTTTCCTAATGTCCAGTACTGGAATAAATTGCTTAGGGGGATTGTGGAATCTCCATCACTGGAGATATGTAAGAGCAGCTTAGACAGACACCTGTCAGGGATGGTCTAGACCAGTGGTTCCCAAACTTTTTGGCATCATGCCCCCCTTTTTGATTTTTGAAAAACCCTCACCCCCCAAACAGCAGCAAAGCTTGTTGAGCCAAAAAAAAAAAAAAAAAAAAAAGAACTGAACAGGGCAGCAAAACTTGGGAATTCTTCATGCCCCCCAGTTTGGTTACCCATGATCTGGACAGTGCTCGGTCCTGCTGTGAGGGCAGAGGACTGGACTTCATGACCATTTGAGGTTCCTTCTGTCAAGTTACAGGGGCATTGTGTCTACCTAACAGGGCTGTGGATTTGCTTCAAGACCGAGTCGATTCGGGAGAGATAGTTGCTTTTATTAATTTCACTGCAAAGACAAACTCAATACTGCCAAATGATTACACCGCTGCTACAGAATACCAATCTCACTACATCACTACCAATACTGGCTTAATACTGGCAAATGCACAACTACTGCAAACGAATCCAAATAATTAGCATAAAGCAATGCATATAAATGAGCAACCTTCAGGTCTGTGGGGAGTTCAGTTCCGGTCACCTCGCACCAGGCCGCAGTGGACGTGGCTCCAGCTGGGGGACCCAGGGCACCTTCCGAGGGAAAAGGTCTCAGAAGGACCCCCGGCAGGTTTTATACTCTAGCTGTTTACTGGGTGTGCACGTACCTGGCTCAACGCCATTCTTATCATGCTTATGGGCTGAGACCAAGGTCAAACTTGTTTACTGCTTGGTAGTTTCCCAGCTCAAGGCAGGGGTTAGAGCTGATAAAGCCCAGGCTGTGCTGAGCTGGGCACAGCAGGGATGGAAACTTCCATCCCAGGCCTGCTAAGTTGCAGGCCCCACATATGACTTTCATGTAACACCTTCCAGTTCTGGTATTCTAGGATTCTGTGATTTCCTCATGGTAAAACGAGGGTAGTGGTGGTGGTGGGTAGTGATGATTTCTTGCCTTCCATTGGGTTGATAAAGGTCTCAGTGGTTGTGAGAAGCATTGGAGAAGTAGTAAGTTACCCAGGCCATGTGGCTTATATTGACCTGGACAGCAAAAATTTTTTTTTTAAATCTCCACTTGGACTCCATACAGAGCCTCTTGATATTGTCCTTACAGTAGAGCGGGACTTACTCTACCCATCTTCTGTTTAACTGCATAATATATGTTGTAGTCGCCTGATCCTTGAGTTGCATTAAGAAAGGCCCATAACACTTGCATATCCTTTGAATGATCAGCAGAGACCATCTTCAGCACCTCTCGCGGGTGGTATTTCTGTGCAGAAGAAGCTTCCACTATTTGATCTGAGGAAGTGGGTCTGGCCCACGAAAGCTCATCATCTAATAAACCATCTTGTTAGTCTTTAAAGTGCTACATAGTCCTGCATTTTGCTTCAGCTACACCAGACTAACACGGCTACATTTCTATCACTTGTCTTCCCCAAGCACTCAATTGTGTTGAGGATTGCACCCGGGGCTAAGATCTGTACATGTTGAGGTGGGGAGTGTGCCTGTGTGGCTGGGCACAGATGGAGACTGAATCGGCTTTGGCATCCGTCTTTCTCATGCGCTGCTCTTTAGTGTGGGTCCCGTTGAAGCCTGCAGTGGCTTTGAGTTCCAGGCTAGCATGCTCATGAGCGGAGCAGTCCATACACTAGTGCTGTGGTTTTCAAACTATGGGTCGTACCATGTCAGGCACTGGGTCACCTTGCTGTAGGGGCACCCAGTGACTAGTGGGGGGCGCTTCCTGCCTGTCCTGGCACTCTGAGCCACACTGCATCCCGTAAGTGGCCAACAGCTGGTCCGGTTCCTAGGCAGAGGAGCCATGGGGGTCCATGCCCTGCCCCCACCCTGAGCGCTGATTCCATGCTCCCATTGACCAATTCCTGGCCAGTGTGCATTGGGAGGAGCAGAATCCGTGCCTGCGGGTGAGAGCAGTGTGCAGACTGCTTGTGCACCTCTGCCTAGGAGCCAGACGACTTCCGGGGCACAGCATGGGCCACGGGGCCAGGAGCACCCCTACGGCGCTGCTAACCAGGAGCATGGGAGGTGAGCCCAGGCCCAACCACCAGCACCTACCCCAGCCCTAAGGCCCCCCTCGACCCATAAGCCCCTCCTGCACTCCGGACCCTTCATTCCTGCCCCCCCGAAGCCCCACACTCTAGTCAAAAGATATACCGTAATTTAGCGGATAAATCCCACACCCGAGTATACCCCACGGTTTTTTCCCTTTTGAGTTTAAAAATCCTTGTATACCCCGTGCACGACTGTAGCCTGCAGGAGAGACTCAGTGAATAAAACCTGTCAATGAGCTGAAGCAGATGATGGTAATACGAA
Organism: Pelodiscus sinensis; assembly: GCF_049634645.1. NCBI lineage: Eukaryota > Metazoa > Chordata > Testudines > Trionychidae > Pelodiscus > Pelodiscus sinensis. The sequence goes on from NC_134720.1 coordinate 50,972,386, forward strand.
GCCCCTGTAATCAGCTGTTAATGAGCCACAGCTGATAACGCCAAGCAGTAAGAAAACCATTACCCTTTTTAAGCTTTTCAAACTTTTTAAAGCTTTTAGAAATGCCTAAGCGCAAGTCATACACTAACGATTTTAAATTGTGTGTAGTGGCTTTTGTAAAGGACAATAGCAACAGCTTGGAACAGAGTGAAATTCCGGAAGTGTGACATTCTACCCGAAAATGACTCTTCAAGCTCAGAGTATGATAGTGATTCTGATTCAGAAACACAAACCTCAGATGTCACCGAAGCTGATCTCGCCCTGGCTATGGATATTATGGATGTTTTTCAAGACACTGACTATGATGAGTTTTGATGGCTTTGACAACACAGCTGTTGAGGAGGATGTTGCTGGCGCTGACTCTAGAGATCCGAGTGAATGAGAATGCGAAGCCTTCCTTTTTTACAGTGTTTTTATTCTTTTACTAGTTGCACAATAAAGTAACGTTTTAAAATGTGTCTGAATGTATTACGATGTCTTCTAAAGAATGTGAATGCATTGGAACGTAACAGTCTCTATTATTAAATTAAAATATGCTGCTTTCCTCATGGAACAGTCCACATTGTCTTCCTTTCCGTATAAAAAAACCCCTTGTATAGCCTGCAGAGACCCGCCGCTGCTGCTGGCTGCCAAGCCCTCGCCTGCAACTTGCTCCAGGCTCCTTCCCTTTGTCACCCCGGGCTGGGAGCCTCCCACCTCTGCTGGGCATGTCTCTGCCCCAGCTCCGGAGTGTTCCCTGCTGCTGGGGCTTCTGTAAGTTTCCCCGCGTTGTTCTGTACCCAGCCCGATAAAGGTAGTGAAGGGGGGGGGGATCCTCTGCCATTTCTGTTTAAAAAAAAAAAAAAAACACACCACACACACACACACACAACCCACCACACACACACCACCATATAACCCACGCGCGACGATAGCCCATGCGGAGCGGGAGAGGCGGGGGGTGCATCCCGGAATTGCGTCCCGTGGGTAATGTTCTCTAAATTACGGTAATCATGTTGGGCTACGAGCGCCAACAATTTTCTTCAGCTGGGCCATGGGGAAGGGGGTGTAAAATTTGAAAACTGCTGCTCTAGTCAACTTCTAAGCCTTGGGCCGGGGACCTAGAGCTCAGCGGTGTGTGTATGGAGGCCCAGGCCCTGCTGGCTTCTAAAGCTCCCACTCAAAGGCTTTGCTTGCACCAAAGCCCTCATGGCCAGTGGTTAGTTGTGTGGTCGGGCCATTAAACTGGGATCGCCGCCCGGCTGACAGGTTTGTGGGGAACTGACTGGGACCGTGTGTTCTTTTGCATGTGCAGGAAGGAGCATTGGAAACTGCTGGGCAACTTGAAGACCACAGTCGAGGGGTTGGTCTCCAGCAACAACCCAAACGTCTGGTCTAAGTATGGAGGCTTAGAGCGGCTGTGCAGGGACATGCACAGCATCCTCTATCACGGACTCATCCCCGACAAGGTAGGAAATGCGGCCAGCTCGTATTTATCACCACGCGGCTGTTCTAACCGGGGGCTTGGTTCCAGAGCCAACCCGCTGGCCTGTGTCTTCTGGAAGCCACAAGTGAGATGATCTGCAGTGAGCCTTATTTGCACTGAAGCAGCTGGCTGGTGGGCTTGTTTTTTTAGCATCATGTTTGCTAGGGCTGAACCACTGCTCCGGGGGCGGTTTTCTGGCACAGGATGCAAGTCAGGACTCCAGGATTCTTATCCCCAGCTCCGCCACCGATTTGCTGCTTGACCTCGAGCAGCTCGGTTCCCTTCTCTGTGCCTCACGTTTCCCCTGGTGATCCTGCCCTACTGAGAAGAGGCGAGGGAGGGTCGATGTTTGTATAACGCAGCAAAATCCTTGCACTTGCGGAAAGTGTCAGCACAAACATAGGAAGCCAGGGAATGGGTCTTGCCTCAGGCGTCATCACACTAGAGAAAACTCCTGCAGCTATTGGATTTCCTTTGAGTGCAAGTCTGCTTGCCTGTCATGCCCCCTCTCCTGTGGAATAGTAATAGAAATGTAGCTGTGTTAGTCTGGTGTAGCTGAAGCAAAATGCAGAACTGTCATTCATGTTAAAATTCGACACTCTCCAGGGGGGCGGATTGAACAAAGACCCCAACTATCTTACCCATTACCAGGATAGCTTCCCCAGTTATCACCTCTAATACCATTAGCTCACAGACATCTAACTTTCCCCACCTCTAATATCATTAACTCACAGACACTTACCTTCCTTCCTCCCCCCCCCCCCGCATCCCCCTTCTGTTCTGTAATGTGATTTGTCCTTTTCATATGTGTTCATTTTTTTTAATTGTATCCTTTGGTATATATGGTTGTGACTACTTTCTTCCACTATTTGATCTGAGGAAGTGGGTCTGGCCCACGAAAGCTCATCATCTAATAAACCATCTTGTTAGTCTTTAAAGTGCTGCATAGTCCTGCATTTTCCCTCTCCTGTGATAAGCCTTGGTGATCTCTGGTACTGGAAGCTGGCCTCTCCCACTCATTTGTTTCTGCCTGTTGGATCCCGCAGCACTGAGGATTAAGGATGTGAAAAGTTAACTGGTGGGGGCTGGAGCCACCACAGGAAAGGGCTGCTCCAGCATCCGGAGCAGCCTCTGTCCACAGCAGGCCTGGGCGCCTCGCAGGCAGGGCTGCTGCGGTGTCTGGAGCAGCCTCTGTCTATCTATGGCAGGCCCAGGTACCCCAGTCCATGCATAGGAGCTGGGAACCGGAAACCACCCCTCTGCCCAGATCCCACTTAGTCAGTTAATTACATTCGGTCAAGCTAACATTTAACCAGCTAACTGATTAACAGGGGTTTTACATCCCTGGTGAGGGTGCTGGATTTGTAATGAGGCAGCCCTGAAATAGGGGGCCTCAAAGAGGGTTGCAGCTTCCTGGCCTGGTCTGGCAGGAGAAATGCTCTTCCTTAATGCACTTAGTGATTAGATAATAAATCAGCCTGACTCCTGCATCCATGCTTCACAATAGCATGGCCCCGCTCATTGTGCCTTCACTGGTCACTACTATTGCTCACGTGGATTGATTCCTTGCTGGCCTTAAAGCCACTCTCTTTTCTCCTTCTTTGCCCCAGTCTCAGAAAAGATTCTCAGCATTTAGACAGAGGCTGGGACTGTCTTCCTGTCTGTGTACTGTTTCCACCCTGCAGTATTTTCCCTTGAAAATTAGCCCCCTGTTGGCGCAGGTGCAAATGAGCTTGGCTGGGGTTATCAGCAAGCCTAGACGGAACATACAGGCCTCTTAGTTTGCACTAAATGCACGGTGTTTGCTTTAAGGAAACATAGTTCAGACAGGCCCTGGTGTACGTTGGTTACCCAGATGGAATAACTGACTGCTTTTCATGCACAGGGCTTGAGAGCACTTTAGACATTAGAGCTACTTTGTATCAGCAAGTGCCCTGTTTTTCTGCTTCTATTATATGTGACGTCGGTTCTTTTCCCATTTGGTTTTCATTATTAGACGTATCAGGCTTTGACTTTCTGGCTGGAGAGCTCCTTGGAGGACTTGAATAGTGACACTGCAAGAGACTCAGTGTTTAGATGCGGGGGAGACTCAAACACATTATTTTCTGTTCACACTTGAAGAGCTTTCTAGGGGTGATTCCGCAGTAACCCCACATATTGGCTTCCATCTGAAAATACATTTAGTTTATACTCACACATACATGCACTTGAGAACTAGGATGGGAGATTTCTAATCCCTGGAGATGGGGGGGAAGGGGGTGTATTATGGTATGTAATGCTAATGGATATGGGTCATCAGCAGGTGAGACTGAACCTGGAACTAAGGGTGTTAAAATGCGATTAATTGTCTGCGATGGAATTTCCGTCGATAGGCACTTCCGCATTCCTCCTTTGAAATGAAATGTACAAAAGCCCCAACGGGGGCTCTTGTACAAAGGAGAAATGAGGAATTCTGCGTACAGCCCGGGGCCAATGGGAAGTCCCGCTGACTCTGGCTGCCCACAGGTGCCTTCTTTGAAGTGCACAAGAATTCCCAGCGGGGGCTTTTGTATATTTCAAAGCCATGGAGCCCAGGATCCGCGGGGGACTCAGAGTTCTTTGCTGACCCCAGGTTCCATGCTACGCTGCATGCCACTAGGAGCCCAGGCTCCCCACAGCTGTCCCCTTTGAATCATGCGGGTGCATGGCTTAAAGGGACAGCCACCAAACAGCTGATCCACAGACTGATCTGCTGGGGATTCTTGTGCATTTCAAAGAATGGGAGTTCCGCTTTCCTCCTTTGAAATGTACAAGAGCCCCAGCAAGGCCTCTTGTACATTTCAAAGGAGGAATGTGGAAGTGCCTATGGACTAGCTGACTAGTCAAAAAACTATCCCATAAGCAAATGCTTCGATGAGGAGTAACGGTAGTTCGAATTAGGATCTTTAATTCGAACTACCTACTCCATGCCGCGTGTAGCCACAGGCACAGAGTTCGGACAAAGGGGGATTTAAAAATGGCGGCGCCCGAGAACATGCAAATAAAGCCTGGGATATTTAAATCCTGGGCTTGATTTGCTACTCCACTTGCCCTAATTACCCTACCTAGCTTGAACTAATGATCTAGTGTAGACGTACCCTAACATCCTTACCTGGAACCTTACGGGGCTAAAGCCATGAGCCTCTATCACGTGAGTTAAGCTCCAGCTGGCCGTGAGCTAAGGCTGTAGCACAGATTTCAGTCTCCCTAGTGGTCTCGGTGCCTCTGGGTTAGATGTACATAAACTAAAAATGTCTCCAGTGCTGAGAACTCTCGCCCTAATACTCCAAAAGGAAAAAAATATGTAGCTCTTCAAAGACTAACAAGATAGTTTATTAGGTGATGAGCTAATACTCCAGTTTAAAAAAAAAGAGGAAGAAAACGATTGATGATTCTGATATTTCTCCAATTAAACAGGCGGGGGAAACAATCTTATTGTCGGGGAAGAAATATTGAGGTCATTTTTATACTTCAGAAAGCTTTAGCACGTGGCAAAAAAAATCCCCTTGATCTTTAACAAGAAGTATAACCAATAAAATGAGAGAGCCTCTCCAAAGAGCTGGGACACACCTCAACTGAGAGCACGGGAACTGTGGTATCCTAGCTGCATGCTGTATTCAATTTCAAACTTGCTTTCTAGCTGCTTAGCTACGCAGGAGAGCCCGTTGGGCTTGCAGTGTTACAAGACACAAAACCTCTGGTGCTTTCTTTGCCAGGATGTTTGTGTGTGGCCCTCTGTCCCTTGCTGAAATTAGACTCCTTTTGCACTCTGTCATCAGAGAGCTCTTCCCAGGTCCTGCAGCTGCTCAGGAAGGGGATCCTGATAACAGTGCAGTGTTGAACTCAGCAAAAATGTCAAGAGAACAAGCGAAGAGAGGCTAGTGGGCAACTAAATACTGCCAAGGGCATTCAAAAGGCCCAGCTGGAGACGGGGCAAACACTTCCCGGCCCTTCTGAGCAGCTCAGTCTCCTAGCTCTGTTAGGATGGGACCATACAAGAGCATTGTGCAGGTTGAACCTCGTTAGCCCAGCACTCTCTGACATCTGTGATCGGGCATGATTTCTCGTTAGGCGGATGGCCACTTACTATGGGTGTGGCCAAGTTTCCTGCAGACCCATAAAGTTTGTTGACAGCCCTCTAGCCTGGCTCTGTTTTCTGTGCTGTTGTTTCGCTCGAATTTACCCTTCCATGTCTTTTAGCAGTAGAAGCGTTGGGGATTCTGCTAGACCATACTGACTTCCCGTAGTCCGACAAATTCTCTGGTTCGGCATCGGTCAGGTCCCAAGGGTGCCAGACTAGAGAGATTCAGCCTATACTCAACAAAAGGAGCATGAACTAACTAGTCCCTCCAGCTAATGGAGCCCTGTCCCCCCCCGCCCCACCCTGACGCTCCTGCCAAAATTACCCGTAAGATGCACGCCTGCACAATCTTGCAGCAGTTTTCTGAGCTCGGCTGAGAAGTTCAAGCAGGCAGGGGGATTTGGGCGGGGAGGGGCAATCTCACTGAGCAAGCAGCTAAACAGAGCTAGTTGCCTGCTTGAATTGAGGAGCTCTGAGAGCAGGTAAAAAGGGAGATAAGGAGACAATTAGTGTCTTGGGGGGGGGGGGGGGAGTAATTAATTAATTGGCTGATGAAGAGTCAGAGGGGAGGGGAGTTTATAGCATCCTTCTGCAGAAGGAGAGAGGCAGAAACTCAGCGCACTCAGGCCTGATGGGAAGGGGGAGATAAGGGGCTGACTGCCTGGGGTAGGTGGGAGAAAGGGGGGTGGGTGGGTGCTGGCATCTGCAGTGAGGTAGAGGCAGGGGGCAGTTTGGTTGGGGTGTCTGACTAGCTGCAGTGCTCTAGGTCTGGCTGGGTTGAGGGGGGAGCAGGCTGCAAGGGAAGTGTGTGTGCCAGGACATTTGCATGATTGCACGTCAAAGTTTACACAGTATCCGAGAGGTAGCTGTGTTAGTCTGAATCTGCAAAAACAACAAGGAGTCCTGTGGCACCTTATAGACTATCAGATTTATTGGAGCATAAGCTTTCGTGGGCCAAGACCCTCTTCGTCAGATGCATGAGACCTGTCAGATGCAAAGCTTACATTGGTGTTAATGGTTTAAGATAAGAAAGGAAAAGATTCTTTTACCAGAATGTTTTTGGAGTGTTGCAGGTATGTAAAACTCATTGTTTAAGTTTTTCCAGTTACAGATTAACTTGGCTACCCCTCTGAAGCTTTAAAACTCTGTAGTTAACGATTTAAAAAAAATCTATGTTACTAATTAATACACAGTATATTATAGTGCATGAAGACCAGATCTTTGCTATTTGGCAGAGTTCTGGCTCTTATGAGCCATTAGAAAGGTTGATACTTGTACTTTAAGGGTAGTGTTAATTTTTTAAAGAAAATGCAACCCGCCCAAGGACAGAAAATGTTGGAGGGAACACTGCCACCCCGGCCCCGCTGAAGGGAGAGCTGAGGGGTTGCTGTGGGTGGGGCTGTGACATTTTGCCATCAGGTAGGGGTAGAAAATTCTCCGGCAGTTGGGTATGAAGTTGGTGCGAGTAGGCGAGGCTACTGTTGAATCCTTGCTGATAAGTCGACGTGCAATTTTGAACCCATTGTGGGTAATTTTGACTGAGGTGCACAGTTGTGACCCTGGGGCCGGCGAGAGGGAATTGAGTTCCACTTTAGTCCAGAAAAGCCAGGGTCCCCTCTTCCCTCCTTCCTGTCATGAACACTCATGGCCCTGTTGCAAGGGGACGGGATGCTGTCCCTTTAAGAGACGGGTCTCAGACTGCACGGTGGCCCGTAGCCCTGCCCCTGGGTTGCGCAGGCGCACGGCAGCATGAAGCAAGTGGTGACGGCGGTCGTGAAGTAGCCAGGCAGAGGTAACGGGGAGAGAGGTCTGGCGTGCCGCGAAGGTGAGTTGCAGCAGCACTTGGGAGGGGCACTGCCAAAATTTTAGTTGCTAAATGGGGTGCCCCATGCACCCCCTCCCCTCTGGGCAGCTCTCCCTGCACCACCTCCCCCGCAGGCACCAGCTGCCCCGGCGTACTGCCTCACCTTCCTCATGCTGCAGCCTTGAACCTTCACCACACCCTGTTGCTCTGGTGGGGCGTCCCCTTGGTACTGCATGGTCGCTACTGCAATGAAACCCTTTGGCCTGGCCGTGCAATGCTTCCGCTCTCCTGCTTTGCCGGGCTCTGAACGGCTCGGACTGCGGGGCGTTGTACTTCGCCTGTGCTAAAGGTCACGTAGGCCCGGCGCTGAGCTGAGCCTGCAAATAGGTAGGAGCCGTGTATGACTGTGGAGAGTCTTGCGTTAACCTTTTCACCGCCAGTCCTCTCCTCCAGCTGTTTTCCGCCTGTACTCTTCTGCCCACAGCTAGGCCAGGCCTTGTGTATCTGGCTGCATTTGGCACCTGGTCCGGTGAGCAGCAATGCAGCCACTAGTTCCCAGCCTCCTTCCTTCTTTTGTCAGGCCCCACGGCAGTAGATTGGCGAATGACCCTGTCCCTTCACACTGGTCTGCCCTGTAGGCGCTGTGCTGTGGCTTTTTTCCTGTCCCTATTCAGCCTCTTTTCATGGCCGCTTGCTGTTGCTCTTCTCCTTGGCTGTGTCTAGACTGGCCAGTTTTTCCGGAAAATCAGCTGCTTTTCCGGAAAAACTCGCCAGCTGTCTACACTGGCCGCTTGAATTTCCGCAAAAGCACTGACTTCCTACTGTAAGAAATCAGTGCTTTTTGCGGAAATACTATGCTGCTCCCGTTCGGGCAAAAGTCCCTATTGCACAAAACTTTTGCACAAAAGGGCCAGTGTAGGCAGCTGAGATTTGTTTTGCGCAAAAGCGCGTCTAGATTGGCACGGACGCTTTTGCGGAAAAGCGTCTCTGCCAATCTAGATGCTCTTTTCCGAAAATGCTTTTAACAGAAAACTTTTCCGTTAAAAGCATTTTCGGAAAATCATGCCAGTCTAGACGTAGCCCTGGGTTTTTTTGCGTTTTGTTGCTCTGTTGCTCCCTGGGCCTATTAGCTGGACAGTTCTGGTTGCTGAGTTCCAGGGGACATCCATCCGCTGATGATTCCTCAGGGGCCCTGGTGGGCTGTGTTTTGAGATGAGGCAGCCCCCGCTCCCTCTGTGCCTGAGAGTTGCTCTGTGGCCAGCTGTGCGGAGAGCAGTTTGCTGCAAGAACAGGCAGAGGAGATGTAGTTCAATAAGCTGCTCACCACTCCCCCCCCAGCAGCTCTAGGGTCATGCTGTTCCCATGCCCTACTGCTGATGTCCTGCTCCCTGGACCCGATTATTGCACTCAGGGTGGCAAATGTTAAGGCCATGTCTTCACTAGGGGGGAGATCCATGCTGCTGCAATCGATCTTCCAGAGTTTGATTCAGCAGGTCTAGTAAAGACCCACTAAATCAAACTCAGAGTGCACCCCCCTCTGCAGCCAGCGCGCCTACTTCTTCCAGGACTAAGGGAAGCCAACAGGAGTGGGGAAACTCGAATGAAGGTATGTCAACTCCAGCTACGTAATTAACATAACTGGAATTGCATATCATAATTCAACCTTCCCCTTTAGTGTAGATCTGGCCTAAGTTACTCTGCAGTTCACAGCCATTCAGTAGTGTGTGCTTGCCCTGGGTGTCCTACTCGCATGGCTGAGTCATTCACACCCTGCATGCGTGTGTGTGTCTATATGCCCCCAATATATGTATGTGTGTTTACATGGCTCTTGTATAGTTCTCAGCACTGTGGTAGCTGAGTGCCTCCTACACAGTGTATTTATGCTCACCATGTATGATGAGGTAGGGCGGTGGTATTGTTTCCAGCTGACGTGGGGAACAGAGGCACAGAGAGACTTGCCCAAAGTCGTACAGTGGAATGCCCAATCTGCAGCTCGTGAGCCGCATGCATCTCTTCACCCCTGAAAGTGCGGCTCACGAAGACTCCCCCGTGGCTCGTGAAGCTGCCCCATGCGCCCCTACAAAGAGCCCCCGGCTCCCTGTGCTCACCGGGTGCAGGGGAGCCATCTGGTGCGGCAAAATGGCGTTGGCAAGATGGCGGCCGGCAGGAGCCTGATGTGGCCAAAAAGGTTACCCCGTGGGTTTTTAAAGGGGCAGGATTATTTATTTATTTATTTTCAACAATTCTGGTGTGGCTCTTCGCATTTTTTCCGCCGCTGTTTTGGCGCTCTCATACAGGAAGTCTGACGGAGCTGGAAATTGAAACCAGCTCTCCCAAGTCCCTAATGTCCTAACCCCTAGGCCACCCTTCCTCTCTCACCGTATCAGCGCCTGCGCGTGACTCATTGTGCTGTCGGTTGGGTGGCGCCGTGATCTCCTGGGATGCCAGGGCAGGTCGCCTGAACTGCGCTGGCCTCGGCACCTGTCCGTATCCTGGCAGGGACTAACTGTGCCGTTTCCGGGCAGGTGTGCTGCAGACAGACGGATTACTGGCAGTTTGTGAAGGACATCCGCTGGCTGAGCCCGCACTCGTCTCATCATGTGGAGAAGGTGAGTCCTGGGGGGGTGGGCTTGGAGGATGGATCTGGCTTGGAGGCCTCAAGGGTGCTGCTTTCCCTGGCCAGCAGAGAGTGACTGGGGGTACGGTTTGAAGTGTCGGAAGCATTAGGCTGTAGCTCTCCTGCCGTGGAGCAGCTGGGACCGCCTGGCAGTGGAGTTTGCTTCCTCTTGTCTCGCTTTGACGGATCGAGGGAGGAGACGCTTCGTTATAATCCCGCTAGCGTGTCTAGTTTGGGAGTGATTTCAGTGCCCTGTGGACCAAGGGGACTGTCTCAGCTATGCAGCCTCGTATTCTAGCCACGCTGCCCCGCAAGCTTTGCAGAGCTAAGTCTGCAGCCCCGGGTGACAGCTGGTGTATGGGAGAGCAAGGTTTTGATTGCTCATTCCCGGGGGCTGTTGGCTGCTCCATCACAAACTGCCCCGACAGCTGGCACTGATTTCCCTCCCTTTGTCAGCTGGACCAGCCCCGCCTAAACTCCTCATGCAGACCCTAAGAGTGTTGCATACTTTGAGGTCACGTTTCTGGCAGGGCCAATCTGCATAGCTCTTTATAGCGGGAAGACCACGGCCTTTCTCCCAAAAGCAAGTGACGTCCGCTGGGACCAAGCATGCTGCGAGATGGGGATAAGCCCTAGAAGGGCAGGGGAGAGGGACTGCACCTCTGTTGAGGCCAGGGGACGCACGTCTCCAGGATTTGATCACTTCTGGCGGCGTTGTTGCTCAGTAGCAAGGTTAGACTTTGCAGTGGGTCAGGGATGGGGCTCCCAGGGGAGAGGAGCTGAAGACATGACTAGCAGGCCAGGAGACCGGACTCCTCTCTTCACCCTATGTGAGGTCCCTTCTGGCCAGCCCTAAGGCATGAGGCGGGGATAGTGAGGTCCCTTCTGGCCAGCCTGTGCGCTGTGGCATGTGCTGAAAAGAGCACCCCGGTCGGTAGGGCTTACTGCAGAGCATCGTGTGTTCAATGTAGACTCCAGATAAAAAACTCAGTCGCAGGACCCAAAAAGTGTCCCAGGTACAGCCGAAGCGGGAAGCCTGATGAGCAGTGGGTGGGGCCCCTGGATGATGGACGTGCTGAAGGAGCACTCGAGGAAGCTAAGACCGTTGTGGGGAAATGAAATGAATCGTTTATATCGGTCTGCACTGCAGAGGAGGGGCGGGAGATTTCCCCCGAGCCATTCTTTTTAGGTGACCAATCTGAGGAATTGGAATAGGGATGTCAGTGACTAATCGACTAGTCGACTAACCGATAAGCAGGAGCTTATCGATTTGTCACGTTCCCTCCCCCACTCCCCTCGGCTGCTGCTCTGCATTGCACAGCCTAGGGAAGCCGCGTATGAAGGCGCTGAGTCGGTCCCTGCTCCATGCGTTGCTTTTCACCCAGCCTGGGGTCTGTGTGTGTGTGGTGATGAATGAAAAGGAACACATGGAGCAGGGACCGACTCAGCGCCTTTGCACACAGAGCCCCTAGGCTGTGCAGTGCAGAGCGGCAGCTGGGGAGGCTATGCTGTGAGCCGGCGCTAGCCAGACTGCACCCCAGAAAACCTGTCGACTAATCGATTAGGAAAGTAATCACATTTTAACATCCCTACATTGGAACAAATGGATAAATTGAACGGTGACAAGTCACCAGGACCGTCTGGTATTCCCTCGAGCGTTCTGACGGAACTCAAACATGTGACATTGCAAAGTTACTAACTGCGTGGTATGAAACCAGTCGCTTATATCAGCTTCTGTACTATGTGACTGGAGGATAACTCACGTGATGCTAAAAAGTCTCAGGGTATGTCTACACTACCCTCCTAATTCGAAATAGGAGGGTAATGTAGTCATACCGCAATTGCAAATGAAGCCCGGGATTTGAATTTCCCGGGCTTCATTTGCATAAAGCCGGCCGGCGCCATTTTTAAATGCCGGCAGTTCGAACCCCGTGCCGCGCGGCTACACGCGGCACGGAGAAGCTAGCTCGGATTAGGCTTCCTAATCCGAACTAGCTGTACTCCTCGTGGAATACATTTGCAATTGCGGTATGACTACATTACCCTCCTATTTCGAATTAGGAGGGTAGTGTAGACATACCCTCAGTGGGGTAGCCATGTTAGTCTGTAACTTTAAAAAAATGCACAATCATGAGGAAGTGGGTTGTGCCCACAAAAGCTCTTAATATATATTTATATTTGTTAGTCCCTAACGTGCTGCAGAATTACTTGCTGCTTTTTTTAATGTGATGCTAATTTTTAAAAAAGGCTGCCAAGGTGATCCTGGCAGTTACAGCCTGACTTCAGTACCAACGAAGTCATGCACATTGGAAGGCACAATCCCAACCATCCATGTATAACGATGGGGTCTAAATTAGTTCTTTCTGCTCAAGAAAGGAATTCACCATGGATAGTTCTCTGAACACATTTGCTCAGTGTACAGCAGGAGTCAAAAAAGCTCACCGACTGTTGGGGGTCATTAGGAAAGGGATAGACAATAAGAAAACATGATTATTCCTCTGTATGAATCCATGGTACGTCCACATCTTGAATACTGCATGCCGATCTAATTGGCCCATCTCATAAAAGATATTTTAAAATAGGAAAAGGTACAGATAAGAGCAACAAAAACTATTAGGGGTGTGGAACAGCTTTCTTCTAAGAAGAGATTAAAAGGACTGGGACTTGGAAGATGTCTAAGAGATGACTAAGGGGGGATATGATAGAGATTTATGATACCTTGACTGGAGAAAGTGGATAAGAAAGTGATGTTTACTCCTTCCTATAATACAGGAACCAGGGGTTGGCTGATTAATAGACAACAGGTTTAGAACAAGCCAAAGGAAACACTTCTTCACATGACACAGTGTCAACCTGTGGAACTCATTGCCAGGGGATGTTGGGAAGGCCAAAAGCATAATTGAGTTCAAAAAATGATTCAAGTAGCTCATGGAAGATTGGTCCATCGGTGGCCATTACCCAGGATGGTCAGGAGTGGAGCACCATGCTCTTAAGTGATCTTAGCCTCTGTTTGCCAGATGCTGGCTGTGCATGATGGGTGGATCACTCGATTGTCTGTTCCCCCTGAATGAAGCACCTGGCATTGTCAGAAGACAAGACACTGGGCCGGATGGACTAGGGGTGTAAGCAACTAGTCGACTATCCGATAAGCCTACTCACTTCCCCCTTGGATCAGAGTCAGGAATGGGGGAAGCAGGAGCTGGCACTGGGGGAGCTGGCTTAAAAGCCGGTTCTCCCCAGCACTGTCTCCACGGGGGCAGGGTTGGCAGAGGCATAGCAGGGGACTGGGCGTGAGCCAGGAATCAGCTTCTTCCCGGCTCTCGCCCAGTCCCAGATACCGCGCCTCTGCTTGTTAAATGTATGAAGATCCTGCAGGCTCTTAATACATTTTAAAAGCTGAAGCGCAGTGGGGGGACCAGGCGTGAGCCAGGAATCAGCTGTCCTGGCTCGTGCCTGATCTCCCCCGCTGCACGTCAGCCTTTGAAATGTATCAAGCACCTGCCAGCTCTAATACATTTAAAAGGCCAAGAGCCTCAGCAGGGTTAGCTCCCTGGGCTGGGAGCTGACCCTGTTGCGGCTCCGCAGTTTCCCCCGCTTATTGATTAATCAACTAGTCGCTTAGTTGATGAACTGCAATTTAACATCCCTCGGATGGACCATTTGTCTAGCCCAGTGTGGCTGTTTTTATTGACCTTTCTGGTGCAATTCCCTCCCAGTCCGACTGTTCCCTTTGTGTGTCCCCGACGGGTGGACGGGTCCGGTGCTGTTACAGCACAGCTGTGCACTCTGTCCGTGCCTGGCGGCGGGAAGCGGCTGGATGGGCCAGGGTCCGCTACTGGATCTGTGACTGGCTTTCCAGACTTAGCAGAGTCTGGTCGTTCTCGTGAGCCCACGAGTCTCTGTCCGACTTGACCTGAGTGTGGTGTCCATTTCCAGTTCGTCAGCCTGCGGGAGAACGGCCAGCCAGGCGCAGCGGGGGTGAGCGACCAAGTCGTCGCCGCGCGGTGGCTTCAGCAAAGCCTGCAGTTCCACTGCCTCTCCGCGCAGCTGAAACCGCTGCTAGAGAACAGACAGTACATCCGGAAATTCTACACAGGTAAGCAGCCCGGGGAGACCCTCATCCCCAGAGAACTAGGCCCTTCTCCAGCCATGGCTGCAGGTCCTACACACAATGCTGGGATGGGAGAGGGCAGCCCGGGGAAGGGCAGGGAGTAAGGGGGGCAGGTCCTTAACATGTAACGTGGTGGGGATTGGGATTCTGGATCAGGCCAACGGTCTAGAAGCATGTTTCTGGCAATGTCCAATGCCAGGTATAAGCAGGTGGGGGCCGCAGAGATATTTGGCTCCCGAGCCTCCTTGGGTCCCGATTCAAAGAAGAGCCGGCTGGAAAATACTTGATGGACAGTTTTTCTGCTGGAAAATTCGGATGCATTTTGAACTTGCGCTCTTCACGGGAAGGGATCGGTTTTGGTGAATTGCCCGTTCCGCGCCTGGGTCGCCAGAGAGCCTCAGAATTATCAGTGTCTGTTCTGACGTTGTCTAAACAAAAAATGTCAGGTTTGGGGCTCAGAATGGCTTGTGCTGAATGTTAGGTTGTTTTATGGGAGGCAGGGTGGTAAAATAAATGTAGAAAATGGAACATTTTGATCTGATCCAAATTCTGAAAAAAATTTGGAGTTGCCAAAATTTGAAACCACTGATTTCCTCCCTCCCTCTCCCCCCTCGAATTGGGATAAAATGGTTTTAAATGATACATGCTGGCAGGACAGGAAAACTGTTTTCTACCAGTTTGTACAAAGGAACCGAGAGGCTTTGGTGTAGCAGTAGAAGATCCCAGCTCAGGGTTGGGTCATAGAGTCTGGAGCGCGGCCTTTCCCAGGGACGCTGAGGCCGATCCTTGGGTACCAGTGTAGGGCCTGTTCCGACACCAGTTGAAGTTGCCGGCTCCTTTCCTATGGAGATTGCTGGGCTTTGTATCTGTCACGGGCCCTTTCACCAGGAGCTTCAGTGGGTTTTGTGCCTAGCCCCTTGGGAGCTTCCCAGTGCCCCACCTTGCTTACTCCTTGTACAGCCCTGTGAGAGAACCCTCACCTGTCGAACAGGTACTAGGGCAGCTGGGGTGCAGCATCCCTTGGGGTGCAGTATTGTCTTGGCATGGCTGCAGAGAGGCTACCCTGCAATTGCTTTTTCTGCTGCATTGGCGCGGCTAAGACTCCGGGAGGGACTGGGGGCTTGTCTCCAGGCTCTCACATTAATTAATCACGCTGCCCCCTTTGTGTCACGCCACGAATCCCTGTTGCTGCTTCCTTCCAGACGCTGCCTTCCTGCTCAGTGACGCCCACGTCACCGCCATGCTCCAGTGCCTGGAGGCCGTGGAACAGAACAACCCCCGGCTTCTGGCTCAGATCGACACCTCCACGGTGAGGCGGGTCCCTGGTTTGTGTCCGTCTCTCCCTGCAACGCGGCTGATCCGCGATCCCCTGGCGAGGCGTCCCGTGCAGAACCCACAGCCCCTGGGAGAAGGCTTGTACTCCTGGGCGGGGGGGGGGTTCCTCCCAGAAGGGCTAGGCGAGGGGTGGGGACCAGCTGATTAGCAGCTGGCTTCTCGGTAGGATGCTGAAGGCAGGTGCAGCGGGCGTGGGAGGGCGGATCTTTAAGGGAGCTGGACGTTCCAGGCACATGCTGAGTGTCAGCCTGTTTTTGTTGGCTTCCAAGAGCCAAACGTTAGTGGGGGCAGGAGGAGCCAGTCTTCCCTCTGAAAAGATCCCTGAAGTTCTAGGTGCACGGGTTCTCTAGGGACTGCAGGGCCAGTGAGGAGTGTTACCCGATGGCTTGGGCTCATCAGTTCACCTTCACGGTTACACGCAGGCTCCCGGTACACGTGGGGAGCTGGGTTAAAAGCCGGCTGCCCACACGCACCGGCTCCTGGGGAGCTGCCTCCTTTCCGTCCTCTCCCCCCTCCTCCCGCTGCCTCTATCACGGCGGGGAAGAGCAGGAGGAAGCTGCCTCTTCTCCCCCCCCCCACATGGAACCGCTGAAATGTGTGGACCAGGGCTGCCACTGTGAAGACCCAGTTGGGGGGAGGGCATGGCTCAAGCCTGGCTTTTATTTGTGCCTCTGCTGCCACTGACTTCCTGCATAGCCTTGTCCTGGTCAGTTTCCCCCTCTGTACAGCTAGGAGGACGGTACCCGGCCCCCCGGCTCTGCAGGGGCTTTGAGGTCTCCCGAGGAGGCGCAGGGGTGATTGTTATTCACTGGTGGCTGCCTTCTCTCCGCTGGTTGGGTGTGGCTCTGGCCCTTCCCCTGGCTGGGATCGCCACCCCGCAGCCTGGTGCTTTCCACCTGGGAGCCGCGGGTTGAACTGAGCGCAATGGGTGGCTTCCCTTTTGGACTCGGGCTCTTTGCACCCTCCGCGAGAGAGCTGGCAGCGTCCCACCTGACACCAGAGCAGCCGCTGGCCTCCCTGGTTAGTCACCGTCCTCCCTCGGGACTGCTCCTTGATTGCTCTTGCACTCCGCCATTGCGGCTCTCGGGGCGCCGAGTCCCCGTCCCTGTGCTGCTTGACACGGTAGCGCTGGGGGATTCCCCCGGCCACCTCTGTTCAGTTTCTCAGAAGGAGCGAGGCGCCGTTACCTGTGCCGAAGAGTCAGAGCTTGACGGCGCTGCCCGGTTCTGTGGGTCTCCCTCCCGTGGCCTATCCGCAGCACAGGTCCCGCGGCTCCTTCTCCAGCCTGCACCAGCCAGCCTCCACCAGCGCGTCGGGTAAGGGGCGCGTGGGTTGTCCTGGCAGCTCAGAAGGGGCCCCTGTCTCTTGCGTGCAGGGCGGTTTGCCGGGGCTGTAATTCAGGGTCGCTCTTTTCTCGGAGCAGGCCTGCGGTACCAGCTCCCTGGGCGACCCTGCTGCAAGCAACGGTCGCCGGGATTGCTCGTGGGTCTGAGTAATACTGATGACCCCCTTCGAGCTCTAGCGCTAGCCAAAAGTCCGGTCTCCATGGCTCCTCCAGTGTTTAAAACCTTGGGGCTGAGCCAGCAGGGTGGAGACTTGAGCGGCGTGGGGGGGAGTGGGACGATAATCCAATCAGATCAGAGAGAGAGAACACTTCCGTTACCGTCACTGTGCAGCAGGGGGGCCAGGCGACAGCTCTCCTGCAGGCCCTTGGGGCAGTGTGTGTGTGTGTCTGGGGCATCTCCGTGCCCTTGAAGGGGCGGGGCCTCAGGCAGAAGGGGCGGGGCCTCAGGCAGAAGGGGCGGGGCCTCAGGCAGAAGGGGCGGGGCCTCAGGCAGAAGGGGCGGGGCCAGGACAGTGGGCCCTCACTGCAGCCAGGAACACAGCATTGGGCCCCCTTGCCCTCAGTACCATCCAGAGTGCTCAGTGCAGCGCTCCAGCAGCAATTTCAAGGGTTTCCCTCCCCCATCTGTGGACCCACCCAAGCTCATTAATATGCATGAGGGTTGAACTCCCTTATGTCCATCTTTAAGACGGTCACCCTAGTAAGACTGGGGACTGGTCACCTGATAGGCCACTTGCATAGTTCTTCAACCTATTTTCATATTTTTGTCACCTTATTGTAGTACCATGCAGTTACCTTAAGGAAGTCTCTGACCATTCAGCCCCTGCTACCAAGGGCCGTCTTGTGTCTTGTGATCTGACTTCTTCTACAGGTTGAACCTCTCTGGTCCAGCATGACTAGGTAGCTGGCTGTCCTTTTTTCATGGGGGTGACCATGTCTCCTGAGGTCTCATAAAGTTTGTTTATGGCCACCAGGCCTGGTGCTCAGTGTTCTGTGCTGCTGTTTAGCTCTAATGTACCCTGGTAAACAGTGGATGTGCTAGTAATGCTGCTAGATAATATCGACCTCCTGTGATTCGGCAAATTCTCTGGCACCAGTCGGGTCTTAAGGGTGCCGGACTAGAGAGGTTCAGTAGACACAAACTCATTAGTTATTTTTCAAAACCTCAGCGTACAAACATAGACACGATCTGAGGCGATTTATGATTAATTTACTCGTGCTAATGTATCTTTATAACATAGTCAAATTAGGCTTTAAGATAAATTAGCTAAGTTAAGTATCTGACAGGCCTAAATCCATAGGTTTCTTGCATTCCAGCTTTAAACATTAAGCTGTTTTTTTTAAACCTATCAGGCTCTTATATTCTAGTATTTTAATTGATTAATGACAAGCTACACTACTGGGGCCATGCAGAGCCCTGCCCGCCCGAGCAATTGCGGGTAACAC
Source organism: Pelodiscus sinensis (assembly GCF_049634645.1). Classification (NCBI taxonomy): domain Eukaryota; kingdom Metazoa; phylum Chordata; order Testudines; family Trionychidae; genus Pelodiscus; species Pelodiscus sinensis. The sequence goes on from NC_134720.1 coordinate 50,990,647, forward strand.
ACTGGGGTGGGTGTGTATGCTCACTGGGACTTTCCAAACCACCACATTATAAAAGTAGGTTTTGTGCCTGGCCCTCCCGCAACCCCCGGCAATAGCAAACCAGCATTCCTGTGTGTCCCGGTCTTCTGAGCAAAACTCCCCAGCGGTGGATGGAAACTGAGCTTCAGGAAGGAGCTGGGCCTTGGTTTTCACCTCCCAGCCCATGCCCGGGGCGCTGGAGACAGTGGAGAGGAAGGGTTTGGTCTTAATGAAGCCAGAGATACTTTGACACTGTCTTTCGGCTCTGGGTTTGCTGGCGTGTTGAGCTACATGCTGGTCGTCCAACTCTGCACTGTTGTGTGCTCATGTGTGGCCTCTCCCTTCTGCCTGTGTCCAGACAGGAGACCAGCCAGCTCTTTCCTGTGCCGCGGCACGAGCCAGCCTCTGGAAAACGCCCTGGGCAATGGAGCCCTCCTGCTGCCTGAGGACAGATCCCCCGGGGACCAGCCTGGCTTCCCCCGCAGTGTTCCCTCCCCCAGAGACTCCTCTTCCGCCAGCGAGCGGAGCTCCAGCACAGTGACCAGCCACAGCGAAGACCCCTGGCTGGGCAGCCAGGATGACGCCCAGAGCGACGGGCCGGAGTACCTGGCCATCGGGAACCTGGGGCAGCGGGGCCGGACCCACAGCAGCCAGAGCAGCCCCAGCAGCAGCGCCACCAACAGCAGCAAAAGCAGCAGCTCCAACCTGTTCTCGTCCAGCAGCTCTCAGAAGCCGGAGTCCGTCTCCTCCTTGGAGGAGCAGGGGGCCAGCGGGGCCAGCCGGGGGCTGAGCCTCTTGCGCAGATCCAGCTTCTCGGAGGGGCAGACGTCCGCCCCCCACGGGATCCTCAAGCGCAGCCACGCGCGCTCCCACTCCGACACCAACGTGGCGTCTGGGAAGATGCCCGGTAAGGGCGGGGCGGGATTCGGTGGCAGGGATGGGCCGTTGCTCTCTGGGCGAGAGATCAGTGGGCGTCCCCGTCGGCGCCGTACGTCCCTGGGGTGGTGCGTGTACGGGGCGAGAAGGAACGGAGCGAGCCAGCCGAAGACCTGGCAGTTTCCTCACCCGTGGGGCCTGAGTTCGCTGCTGAGCTGGCCTTGGGCCATGCCTGGAAGAGGCCAGGAGAGATTGCACGTGACGCCAGCTGGGGAGTCTGGCCTTTGCCCTTTTGCTTCCCCCCCGCACAGCGCGCGCTGCGTTCCCTGAGACCCAGGGAAGGCGCCTCCCGCCCACAGCGGAGCTCTGGGTCCCAGCCCTGAATGCCCTGCCGTGGGGTCTGTCAGCCGGGGGAAGGTGTGGGCTTGCCCCTCTCGCTGCCTCACCAAGGGCTCAGGAGGTGGCCGCCCTGCTGTAGTGCCAGCCTGGCTGCCCCCAGAGGTGGGCAAGGTACAGTTTTCGGGCTGGCCAAAGCGTGTGATGCAGCCCACGGTGCACGCGCCCCCCCCCCCCCCGGCCGGTCAGACCCGGGGGCGAGGGCGTGCGCGAAGTCATTCCGCCGGGGGCGCGGCGCCTGGAGGGAGCCAGCAGCAGTTTGGAGCAGCGAATGACGTCGCGCACTCCCCCGTCCCCGGGTCCCGATTGGCCTAGGGTGCGGGAGCACGTCGAGTCTCCTCCCCCTGCTGGGGCATGCAGCACCTAGAAGGAACCGCCCCTTTCCCCTCGAGGCTCCTCCCTTCCGGGGGCCTGGACCCGGCCTATGACCATGAACTGACATTCATGAAGTGCCCTTCCTCCCCCTCCCCCGCAAAAATTATTGCCCCACCCCTGTTCTGAACCTTTTCTCCAGGGCCTCGTCTGAGCTGCAGATAGGCCCTGGCTGGGGCCAGCCCCAGAATGCAGGGCCAGACCTGTGTGGTAATGGTGCAACTCCCCCCGCTTCCCCCCCGGTGGGTAGACCAGACTGGGGGGATGGGCTTCCCTTCACAGCTCCCTGGCTGTGGGTGAGTGCTGGCCCTTTTGGGCCGTGGGCGGCTGTTGGGAGGCCAGGCTGGCGCCCAGGGCACCCTTCCCAGCTGAGGTGCTGGCGTCAGGCAGGAAACGGGGCACCTGTCTTGCTGAGTAACCCGTCTCTCTCTGTTTTCTCTCCCTTCCGTAACGCTTTCCTCTTCCTCCTCCGCGCTGTCTGCTCAGGAGGCCCCAGGGATATCGCCATTATACTAGAAGATCCGGTGGCAGGTTTGGGAGCCCATAGCCATCCCCCTCATCAGTGCTCATTGCGTTGGGTTCAGGGTTTCCATGGTCACATCGGGGTCCACGTAGAAACGCCTCTCCCGCCCCGCGCTGCGGAGGGCGCTTTGAGGGAGCATGCGACCTGTCTGAGGGGCCCCTGCTTGGTTTGGGGCCAGAACATGCTGGGCCAGGAATTGCTCCTGGCTTCCCTGCATGGCGCTCTGCGGCGTTTTTCAGTAAGCCCCATCCTCTCCCCTTTGCTTTGGAAACCAGGCTAGATCGGACCCCTGGGGCGGGGTTGAGGGATGGGCCATACTTCGAAGGAGTCAGCAGTCTCCCCTGTGGCCTGTGGAAGGATGTCAGATTGCCCTAATGCTAGTTAAGGATGTAACATTTTGATTAATTGGCTAATCGAATAGTCGATGCAATTTGCATCGACTGTTTGATTAGTCGATAAGGCGCCTCCGCCTTTGAAGTGTAGCAACAGCTCCGGGGCTGTTGCTGCACTTCAGAGGTGAAAGCGCTGCAGTGCTCAAGCAGTCCCCTGCTGGCCCCGTGCTCCCCGCGGCGTTTCAAAGCGGCAGCACCGCCTGGAGCCCGGGGTCAGCTGGAGACTCAGCTGCCCCTGGGCTCCCTGCGGTGCTGCCGCTTTGAAACGCCTTTGGAACCCCGCAGTGCTGCCGCTTTGAAATGCCCCCGCTGGCCCAGCCTGCGCACGGCATTTCAAAGTGGCAGTCCAGGTGGAGCTGGGGTCTGGCCCTGGGCTCTACGTGGCTCTGCTGCTTTGAAGCGCCCCCACCTCTTTCCCCCATCCCCTTGCTGCCTCTTTCTGACTGAGGCAGCAGGGGGGTGGGGGAAGTAACTAGTGGATAAGCATTTGTTTATCGGAGAGTCGACTTGTCGTTCACCTCCTGGTCAGTGTTCGTCTCGGCTCAGGTTTGCACTAGGGCAAGTTGGATTAGGACCCGACTTACCCAGAGTTGCAGAGCTCAGTACGTCTGCAAGCCAGGCCGCCCACCTGCATGCTTTGGCTCGCCTTCCCCTCCGTGCAATGGGGAGAATTCCTTTCGGGACCCAGGAAGGCTTGAACCGTTAACGTCTGTGAAGCCCTGTGAGTTCCTTGGCTGGCGACGCGGAGGTGTCCCGGGTGGGGGATGCTAGCAGATGCACCTGGCCAGGCCAGCTGTTAATGCAGAATGTCTGCGATTCAGTCCACCCCCCAACCTCGCTTGTTGCAGCAACTCGCTGTCCATGGAGCTGGCCGGTTCAGACGCCAGGCTTGCCGGGGCTCTCGGCCAAGCTGCCAGCACTGGATGCTTCACGCTGCTACCGCGGGGAGCGACTGTTTGGAGATTAGCTCTACGCCCGGGGCCAGGCAGGGGCCCTGAGGCTGCTTCTGGGCCAGCTTTGGGTAGTGCTCTGCTCGGGGGTGGCTAAGTTCTTGGAAACTTTGGCTTGAGGCAAGGTGTCGTGTTGAGCTCTGGGGAGCTCCAGAGCTACGGAGCTTCTGCCGAGGGCACGGGTTCAAACCCCGCCCGGGTCAGGTGCAGTCACCCGCTAGTTGTGTTGTGGCCTCAAGGAAATGACTCGAGGTCTGGCCAGGGGCTCCCTCCCCGCTGGGGGCATGTCCTCGGGTCCAGGTCGCATGCCCAGCAACTGCGTGCGTTTTGCCTGGAGGCTGTGGATCCTGGGTCTGTCGGTCTGGTCCTTGCGTCAGCACGATGCTTGTTCAGCAGAAGAGACGTCCTGTGCCCGGGGCCGCCTGGCGCCTTGCGGAGCCCTGGGGCCGTCCGAGCGGGATGCGGGAGTGGGCCGGTGTGGCAGAGCACTGGATGAGTCGACACCAGTGGTCCTGTCCCTGTAGCAATCGCATGGTCCGCCTCCCACGCGCCCAGTCTCATTCTTGTGTGCGTGTTAGTGTTCAGTCGTCATTTTCATGCCAGCGACAGCCGTGGGCTTCCCTTCCGGGCTCCGTCGGTCCTCGAGTCGTTCGGTCTCTGCAGCAGCCCATCCGATCCCGAGGGCTGGCTCACGGGCTGCGCCTTCCCACAGGGCTGTCACCCCGGTTAGGCTGGCTAGAGGCGGTGCCTCCGAGCCCAGCCATGGGGGCTGCGAGCTGCATTACAGGTGTGGGTGGGGCCCGCCGGGCAGGTCACCTCGAGGTCCCTTCCATGCTCTGCGGGCTGCAGGGCTTGGAGTCCTGGCTGCTGCAAAGTCGCAGGGTGGGGGCGGGGCTCTGTTCTCCCCAGCGATACCAGAGACTAGAGTGAGGGGGAGGTCGCCTCCCCCTACTGATGCCCCCCACCGAGCCACTGCCCCTGGGGCCCAGCAGAACCCTCAGTCAGAGGGGTGGCTGCTAAAGGCTAAGAGGTGCAATGCGCTGCCCAGCTCTGCTGAAGGCCCAGCTGGGGAAGTCAAGCCCCAGCCCCGCCCTTTCCACCGGAGGCCCCGCCCCCGGAGCCAAGCCCCGCCCACCCCAGCCTGATCCTTCCTGGCCACCTGGAGGGCTGGGGTTGCCGTGCTGCGGCCCCACCTTCCCGCCGGCCGGGTGCGTAGGCAGTTCTGGGAAGGCCGTGCCCATGCCTGAGCGCGCCGAACAGCCTCTGCTGCGTTTCCTGGATCTGGCTTGGCTGCAGCACAGCTCTCTCCCTTTCTCCCTGGAGACACACTGGCTGAACTCTTCTCCCCACCGTGGTTCCTTTTCTGTGTTCATTCGTTCTTGTCGTGTCCCATCGGCTCCACTCCATTGCGTCCCGAGGGGCTGGGGGTTAATCGCCCGCACGGGCCCCTCTGCTACTGACGGGCGTCCCTGCTCTTGTCTCTTAAAGAGTCCCAGGGCGACACCTCCAGGGCCATCGGCTGTGTCTCCGGCTCCACCCAGAGCAGCGAAGTGAGCACGCCCAGCTCCCTGTACATGGAGTACGGTGAGTCGGGTGGAGGGGAAGGTTAACCGTTGCCCCGGCTGGGGTTGGCGGGTGGCACTCCTCGCCCGGATGCAGAGCCGCTTTGGACAGGGCCCAAATGGGGGGTTGCTCTGGGGCGTGGGAGGCCAACGCGCCGCACTCACTGCTCCCTCTCACTCCAGGAGCAGCTGGGAGGGGTAGGGGTGAGTGGCCAGAATCAAGCCGCTATGATCTCCTCGGTAGGGCTCCGGGGCAGGGAACCTGCACCCCAGGGGCCAGAGGCAAGGTCTCTAGTCTGGCCGTGCCTGCGTTGAGGCCAGGATCGTGCTGGCTGGGGCCGTGGAATGGATTCGTGCCTGGGTCCCGGGGGTTGCCTCACTTGCTCGTTGCTTGTGTTGCTAGACACTGGCCAGTACCTGAGTTCGGGGGAAGGCATGTTCCGAAGGCCGTCGGAAGGGCAGTCCCTCATCAGTTACCTGTCTGAGCAGGACTTCGGCAGCTGCGCGGACCTGGAGAAGGTGGGTGATGCGGGGGGATCCGTGCGCTTTTGTCGCTGCTCAATGGCCCGGTCGCGCTGCCAAGCTGCCCTACCAAGAAGCCAGCGTTGGTGCCGCAGTCCTGCCGGCCGTAGAGCCGTGCCGAGAGCGCCCCGGTCTGGTTTCACGCGTCAGTTTGGGGTTGGTGTCGATAGCGAGGGGCTGGGAACTCAGCCAGGGTGCAGTGGGAGGGCTCCCGTCGCTGTTTCCTGCAGTCGGGAGATGGGGGTGGATTTCAAGGTCAGGATCAAAGCGTTTTTCCCTCTGCATGCAGGTAAGGGACGGTGATACTCCTGCCTACAAGCCCCATAGCGATCCCTTTATTGCCATGGTCGGTGGCGTTCTACGCCCCAAGCTGCAACTAGCGTTGACTTGTGAAAAGCCAAAGCCAGCTGCTCTCTTCGGGGGCTAGTGCCCCGTGGCAGGGCTAAGCTGCACCTCTGTCCCCTTTCTCGTTTCCGAGGGCACCTATCTCCGGTCATGGGCCTCTAGCCCTTTGCTGCCCCAGGGAGGAAGCCTGCTCTTAGACTGGGACATGTTCGCGGTGCCCTGCAGACACCAGCTGCCCTGGCAGTTCACCTGGCTTCCAGGCTCTTGCCTTGGGCCGGGATAGTGCCCCTGGCTGCCTTAAGACCAAATGGTTTTCTTAGCAGTTGGAGAGCAGCAAGAGAGAGAGAAACCCCCCCCCCGACCCAGATCTGTCACCCCAGTGTCCCACCACCCTCATGGTGACCCCGCAGGCCTCGCTTCTTCAGACCCCCCTCCCAGCGGCATGTGTCCGAGTGGATCCGCTGGATTTCCCTCTGGTCCCAGGGAGTCTTTCCCAAGCCTGCCAGGGCTCTTGGTTCTCCACTAGGCTTATCCCTGCGTCGCTGGGCTTGGGCCCCCGGGGCTGGGGGGATGGACCCGAGTTGTCGGAGCAAATGGCTCTGAGGTCGCCCCTGGGAACTCAGAAGGGGGGTCTGGCAGGTGACCATCCCGAGACGTCTCCTTCCAGTCTGGATCCAGCGGGTCTCCCAGTCCAGCAGGTGTCCAGCCTGCTTGAGCGCACCCTCCCCCGTCTGTCTGTGGGAGCTAAGGCCCCCTCCCCACTAGGGATGTGAAGATTTCACCAGTTAACGGGTAAGCCCTTCACAGACGAGCCTTACCAGTTAAGGTTAGCGGGTGGGGGGTGGAGCAGCTCCCGGTTTGCTGCGGGCAGGGGGCTGCTCCAGCCCCACGTGGTGATCACCGTGGACAGGAGCTGCTCCGGTGGGCCTGGGCCGCTCCGCAATGCAGGGGCTGGAGTGGCTCAGCCCTTCTTTAATAGGTTAACCAATCTGTTTTACTGGTTAGCCAATGAAACGGGAAATCAGGAGAGAGATCTTGGAGTCATCGTGGATCGTTCTCTGAAGACGTCCACGCAGGGGGCAGCCGCTGTCCAAAAAGCAAACAGGATGTGAGGGATCATTAAAAAGGGATAGAGAATAAGATGGAGAGGATCTTATTGCCCTTCTATAAATCCATGGTACGCCCACATCTGGAATACTGCGTACAGATGTGGTCTCTTCATCTCAAAAAAGATCTACTGGCATTAGAAAAGGGTCAGAGAAGGGCAACTAAAATGATGAGGGGTTTGGAATGGGTCCATATGAGGAGAGATTAAAGAGACTGGGACTTTTCAGCTTGGAAAAGAGGAGACTGGGGGGGATGTGATAGAGGTCTCTACAATCAGAAAGTGATTGGAGAAAGTGAATAAGGAAAAGTTAGTTACTTGTTCCCATAATATAAGAACTAGAGGACACCAAATGAAACTAATGGGCAGCAGGTTTAAAACAAATAAAAGGAAGTTCTTCTTCACACAGCGCATAGTCAATCTGTGGAACTCCTTGCCTGAGGAGGCTGTGAAGGCTAGGACTATAACAGGGTTTAAAAGAGAACTAGATAAATTCATGGAGGTGAAGTCCGTAAATGGCTATTAGCCAGGATGGATAAGGAATGGTGTCTCTAGTCTGTTTGTCAGAGGGTGGAGATGGATGGCTTGATCATTCCCTGTTCGGTTCACTCCCTCTGGGACACCTGGCATTGGCCACTGTCGACAGACAGGATACTGGGCTGAATGGACCTGTGGTCTGGCCCAGTATAGCTGTTCTTATGGGATTTTACATCCTGACTCCTCATCACCCCAGTCCATAGCTAAAGCAATCAGCATGCAGCTCTCACAAAGGATCGCCAACCGTCAGGCGTGGAGTCAAGCCAGGATTCCCTGTGATCAGAGCCAGAGCCAAACGGCGGTGGGGGGCGATTCCTGTGCATGCCGCCTCGTAGCAGGCGGATTAACCTCCAGGCGGCAACAGCTTGGAGAGCGCGACGCAGGCTTCTCAGTCAGCTCTCCGAATGCACAGGGGGCCGTCCGAGGACCTGGCGCGTCCGGAGCAATCACGTATTCTTTGTTGTGGGGAAAATGTGCGCGATCAAGTGTTTTCCCTAAAGCTTCTGACATCCCCCCCCGCAATACATTTGGTGCCTCCCACCAGTTTGAGAACGTCTGTCCCCATAAGAATCACGTAAACCCAAACACTCGTCCAGAAAGAACCAGGCGAGCGCAGAGCGTTACCAAAGGGCGCGCACACGGGGCTCTGGGCTTGAGAAGGCTCATGGCCCGACTGCAGGGGCTGGATTCCTTGGCGTCCGTAGGGCATGACGTCTCCCCCTGTTGTGGGAGATCCCCTGTGGCCCCCTCCACGGTGGGTCGCCGGCTCTGTACTGCAAGGTAGGGGTGTCATGCGGCGCGGGGGAGACCTCAGGGTCCAGGCTCTCTGGCAATGGTTTGGCCTCTGCCCCCCCAGGAAAACGCTCACTTCAGCATCTCCGAGTCGCTCATCGCCGCCATCGAGCTGATGAAATGCAACGTGATGAGCCGGCGGCTGGAGGAGGACGAAGAGGAGAGCGACAAGGAGATCCAGGAGCTCAAGCAGAAGATTCGCATCCGGCGCCTGCAGATCCGCACCAAGGACGTGCTCCCTGCCTACCGGGAGATGGGCTCCGACAGTGAGTGCTGCTTTCGGGGGCAGGGCCGCTCCGCCAGCCAGGGCGAGTCCTGTGCCCACCGGTGGGCGTCAGACGGCTGAGATGCTCTGTGGGAATGCCCCTTATGCTGGCTCTGAGTAGGTGCAACAAGGAGTCAGGTGGCACAGAGAGTGACCGATTTATTTGGGCGAAAGCTTTCGGGAGCAAAACCCAGTTTGTTGGGGGCATGTGATGAGCTGGTTCTTACCCACAAAATCTCACGCCCAAATACATCTGTTAGTCTCTGAGCCCTGGTCGGCCCGAGGACCTTAGTCCGAAATATCCCCCTTCCACCCTCGTTCGAATTAGGAAGCGGTGCGTGCGCACTATCATGCCCGTTATTCCGGAATAAGGGCCGCAGAATTCGAACGTCGCTGTACTCCTTGTCACGAGGAATCGCGCTAATTCCCAGCTTGTACGTCCAAAATAACGTGTGTGGACGTTTCGGCGCCACTAATTCGAACTAATTGGCCTCCAGGAGGCCTCCCGCAGTTTCCCAGAGAGCTGCCTGGGTTCTGAGCCCGAGGTAACACATCCATGGAGCCTGCCTTGGACGCATGTCGAGCCTTCCCCATGGTGAGGACACGAGAGTTGGAATTGGTTAAATCGGGACTTAAGTCGAATTTAGTAATTTCAAAGTAATTTCCTAGTGTGGACATGGCTTTTTTTTTTTTTTTAATGAATGGAGATTACCTATCTCGTAGAACTGGAAGGGACCTTGAAAGGTCATTGAGTCCAGTCCCCTGCCTTCACAGCAGGACCAAGTACCATCCCTGACAGATTTTTTTGCCCCAAATCCCTAAATGGCCTCCTTGAGGATTGAACTCACAACCCTGGGTTTAGCAGGCCAGTGTGTGAAAAGACTGGTGTGTGTGTGTGTGTGTGTGTGTGTGTGTGTGTGTGTGTGTGTGTGAGAGAGAGAGAGAGAGAGAGAGAGAGAGAGAGAGAGAGAGAGAGAGAGAGGGGGGGGGGCGCGACATGCTGTCGCTGAGTCTGTGTGTGTTTATCGTGGCGGTGTCAAGGTGCAGATGTAACTTCATTCTGGGCACCCCCGTCACCCGATGTGACCTGCCCTGGCTGGCTCCTCTGTCCGTTCAAGGTCACTCTTACACTCTGTGGGCGCCACGGCCACGTCTCTCCGACCTTCTGGGTTTGCCCCTCCAGGCTTCGTGGCTACGGACAGCGAGTCGCAGTTCAGCTCCCGGGACTCCATGTGGCTGTCTGACTCGGGCTCGGCGGAGGACGTGGAGGAGTACGAGATCAGAGGTAAGCCGCAGCCGCTGCACCAGATGGGGATATGGGGCCAGCCGCCTCCTCGGCGCGACGGCTGTGCCATCTGCAGCGCTATACCAGGGAGGAGCAGGCCTCCTGGCGTTTTGACAGGGCCACGTGGAGCACTATGTTGACTGTGGGAAACTGATCCCCTTTGGGTAGGGGGCCTTGTGTGCAGGCGGAGGCTGAGTGATTTGCCTCTGGGAGCTGCATCAGCCCTTCGGTTGCTGTACTGCTGGCTTCCTCCCAGAGACCCTTTCACCAGTAAAGGCCTGCACGCTGGGAATGGTCAGGCTGAGGCATTCAAATGCCCACCTGCTGGCCAGGGACGGCACAAGGCTGTCCTGGGGCTGTCTGCCACCGGCACTAAGCCCCAGCTTGCTGTAGCTGGGGGATGGCTGTGTTCGGATACAGACCTCCAAGGTGCCGTGGCCTAGAGCGCTCCCTGCAGGAGGCCTGGCTTCACACCCTGGCCCTCACTGCATCTGGCAGAAATACACACCTGGCAACTCCGCGGTGCCCCCCTCTGGCTGATTTTAAAGGTGCATTTGCCAAGCACTCTCCTGTGTTCCTCTGGGCTGATGGCAGGCATACTGGGAGATCCAAAGGCCCCTCCGTCACCCTGCATCTCTCTCCGCGGTGAGGCAGCCTGTAGCTCGGAGGTTGGGCTCCGGGTTACAGTCCAAGGAGAGTGCGTGAAGCTGTCCCGGGGCGTCTCCCAGAGGGTGCTGGCAGGCCCTGCTCTCTTCCCCCTGGGCTTGTGCCCTTTCTCGGTGGCTGGGCCCAGCACTGAAGTGCAATATTTTGTCATCACCATATTATGCAGATGGTAACGATGGATCTAACCTGATTCAAATGTCCCAGAACGGCCTGTCTGTGTCAATGGCTTCCTTGTTTTCAGGTAGTATCCCAGACTGCACTGCGCCACGCGTGCGTGCGTGTGTATGTATGTGTGTGTGCTTGTTTGTCCGTGTGTGTCACCTGGGCGTGTCACGGGCCCACAGCGAGAGCGGAGGCCTCAGAAGCTGCTGCTAACACTTGAGTCCTGCATCAGCGGGACGGCTTCAGACCCGACACCAAAACACCAGCTGCGATGCTTCCTCTGGTTCCTGTCCCAGGGCTCTGTGCGTGTAGCCGGCTCCTTGCGAGCTGCTCTCCGGGATCTCTCAGCTCATGCTCCGTTCCCGGGCCTTGGGGAACGATGAATAGCGGCGTCGGTGTGGCTAAGGCAAAGGAGCGGGCCACTCATGCAGGCAGGTGGGGAATAGTCTGGCTGCGAGTGGGACATTGTGCCATGCCTAGAACATCCGCAGAGGCACGTCGCCTGGTGGGCCCACAGCCGCGCCATGGGTCGGTTTCAACGTGCTGCAGCCCCTGCCTCATACCTGCTGTAACCTGCGAGATGAGATGAGACCCCTCTCCTGCAAGGAGGAACCTTCTTTGGGCCTGGGGCTGCTGACCCACCGAAAAATCAGTCGGGGCCGTACACTAGTGAGAAACAAACAAAAACCCCTCACATACCACAGCCGTGGGGGGCCCCAGGCTAGTAGATTTTTGTGTCCCCCCCCACCCCATACTCTGGGGTGGGGCCAGAGATGAGAAGTTCAGGATGTGGGAGGGGGCTGCCGGGAGAAGGGTGCAGGAGTGGGTTGGGGGTTGGTGGGTCTGGGAGGGTGCAGAAGCGGAGTGGGGGTACGGGGGTCTGGGTAGGAGGGGGGGCTGCAGGGCGGGAGCGCCAGCTTGCCAATGCTAGGAGGGAACCCCAGGGGCCAGATCCAGGGAAGCTGGGGGGCAGATCCAGCCCCTGGCTGCAGGTTCCCCAAACCCTGCTCTGCTGCATAGAGTCCAGCTGGGGGCTACCCTCCCTCCCCCCAGCCCTCTGCGAATGCAGGACAATAGCTCCCTTGAGCAGAGGCGCTAAAGGCTTCTCCGGGTGGCCCCCGAATGCTCCTGCGCAGTGAGAGGCGGAGAACACCGGGGCCTTCCTTTTAAAGGGACAGCGCTGTCCTGAGCGCTTTTCCCCGCCATGCAGCGCTAGCGGAAGGCAGGCGTCCTGGAGCCTTAAGCGGCTGGCGCGATGGGTTAGCTTTGGCCCAGGCGGATGTGGAAGTGTCCCGGTAACGTCCCTTCCAGCAAGCGGCTCTGTTAACCCCCGTGGCTCTGAGCGGGCTGTAGCCCTTCCCAGCAAGCTCGGCCACTCGGGCGTCCTGGGTGCCCGTCCTTCCTCGCTGGGGCAGCTCTGCAACACATGGTTCCTTCCTGGGGGCTGGGGACCTCCTGCAATGTGGGATGCTGCCCCGCAGGAAGCTTGACCCTTAGCTCTGCCAGCAGGGTGCTCGGGGAGGCAGCTCCCGCAGGGGACGGGACTGACGCGGCGCGGGCAGCCGGGCCTGTGTAGGGAGCAGAGGCCCTTCGGGTGGCTGTGCCCAAAGCAGGTCACTTGCATTGGAAACACAGGTCGGAAGGTACCATTTTGGGAGAGGGGCTCGGGGAGGTCCTCGTTCTGGCAGCTGGGGAGACAGGGTTCCAATCTGACCCCTCCTGCGAGGTGCCTGTTGGATGCTGCTCACCCTGGCTGTCTGTGCTGGCCCGGCCCAGGTCGCTCTGCCTGCGATGCGCGGCCAGTGCTGCACGTGTCCGCAGTTCTGCTGGGTGGGAAGAGCCTCGTCCTCTTTCCATGCGCCTACAAACTTCCCTGCCTTCCGCCCGAGCTGGAGATAAGGCGGGTCCCCTAGTCCTGGGGTGCCCCCATGTCCCTGCTGCTGGCAGTGGCCATCAAACTGGCAACTGCCTGGTGCTGGTTGAGTCTGACCCACCTGATGGCTGATCCTCTGTCCTGGACTCCCTGTTGACTCAAGTTTAGAAGGAGGCTTGGAAGACGCACTGAAGATTTAGCTCAGCCTTTAACCCCGGCTGAGATGCTCCCTGTGTCTTAGGTGGTGAGTATTCCAGGGCAGGAGTTTGTGGTCGTTCCCTCTGGCTATAAAAACGGCTTTGGAAAGCGCCTGCCAGGCACTGCCTCATGGGAATCCCGCCCTCCCTGCTGCGTCTGGCAGCAGAGGACTGAAACTGACAAGAGACTTGCAGTGATCAGCAAGCAGCTTGTGTGTTTCAGTGCCCCGCCAAGAGCTGAATCAACAGCTATGCACCCGTTCGCCCGTCTCAGCGGCCACTGTAGGCCTCCTCTTAGCACCTTGGCTGGATTTTGAGGAATGGCCTTTTTCCTGCCTTGCTCTATAATATTTTCTCCCCTTTTCTGTAACGTCTTGGGTGCTAAACCCCAGGTTTCTACCCTCAGGGCAGCGTGTCTCCCCCCCGGCAGGCCAAGTCTCAGGCTGCTCCTGGGCTTGGCAGGACAGTGCAGACAGGAGATGCAGAAGTCAACAGTGGTTTTAAGGATGTGTTGGGTTTCCAAGGACAAGGGGGCCAAATCCAGTCTGGGCATGAGCAGGATTATTCTCGTGGCCTTGGTGAGACTCGGACCCAACTCAGGATTGAATTTGATCCTCCGGGTCGCGCTGCTTAACCAGCCCCCTTCTTGAGGCTGGCGCGCAAACCCCAGAGGAGTTGTGCTGCCGTCAATGCCTCGTTGTCCAGTCACCCGCAGCTGCGATAGCGAGGAGACAGTCCCTTGCAGTGTTAATACCGGGCAGTGGGTGCGACAGGTGCCAGCGTCTAGCGAGTACGTTCCCCCATGTTTAAGAACATAAGAACAGCCGTACTGGGTCAGACCAAAGGTCCATCTAGCCCAGTATCCTGTCTGCCGACAGTGGCCAGCACCAGGTGCCCCAGAGAGGGTGGACCGAAGACAATGATCAAGCGATTTGTCTCCTGCCATCCCTCTCCAGCCTCTGACAAACAGAGGCCAAGGACACCATTTCTATCCCCTGGCTAATAGCCTTTTATGGACCTAACCTCCATGAAATTATCTAGCTTAAATAAACTCTGTTATAGTCCTAGCCTTCACAGCCTCCTCTGGCAAGGAGTTCCACAGGTTGACTACACGCTGTGTGAAGAAGAACTTTCTTTTATTCGTTTTAAACCTGCTACCCATTAATTTCATTTGGTGTCCTCTAGTTCTTCTGTTATGGGAACTAATAAATAACTTTTCTTTATCCGCCCTCTCGACACCACTCATGATTTTATAGACCTCTATCATATCCCCCCTCAGTCTCCTCTTTTCTAAACTGAAAAGTCCCAGTTGCTTTAACCTCTCCTCATATGGGACCTGTTCCAAACCCCTAATCCTTTTACTTGCCCTTTTCTGAACCCTTTCCAAGGCCAAAATATCTTTTTTGAGGTGAGGAGACCACTCTGTGGAGGCAGCAAAACCAGCTGCTCGAGTTCTTGGTGCCTCTGAAGAGAACCAGGAATGCAAGGGAGCCAGTGGGCATAATTATGGGCTCTCAGCTAGTCGTGGACCAAGTCCCTCGCCAGGGAAAGTGCTGCTGTAGGGAAGGAGACAGCAGGTGGGAATAAGTAGCAGTCATCCTGGCCAAGGAATAGTCCAGCCAAGGGTCTGTGTTCAGGGTGGTGTGGTAGCAACATACACAGATGCAACCCTGTAGGGAGGAAAACAATCCCTTCTTGTGGCCCATTTGTTCCTGGGCGCCTGTCCTGCCACGTTTTTGTGCCATCGGCGTGCGCTCACTGGGAGAGGGACTCGGGCCTAGCTGCTGACAAGCCATTGCCGTAAGGGCCGGGCTGGAGTTGAACGGCAAAGCAGAGGCGAATGGCCAGTTCCCGTGGCCAGTCCCTTGCAGTGTTAGTACCGTGTGCAAAATCTAATACACTACTCAACGTCGTCACTCGCCCCCGTGTGTGTGTGTGTGCGTGTGGATTTCTCCCCGCTGTGTAACGGCTGGCCGCTAGCGTGTGGGCCTGTACTGACGGGCGCGTCTCCACTCTAACCCCGCTGTAGTGTCGCCTCCCGGCCCCAGGGTCCAAGCGCTCCTCTGTAGATTGACTAGTGACGGGCTCCCTCACGTCCCAGGCCTTCTAGCGGCTGCTTGCTGCCACTGGTAGAACTAGGCGCTGAGGCTCACCTGCTTTCACCACGGCCTGGTGGCTTTCGATGCAAAACTCATGGGCCTCTGTTCAAAGCAAGAGTAACTCTCCGCGCCGCCCTCTGTTCTCCATGCAGATGCGGACATCAAGCGGGAGGCTGCGAGCAGCAGGAAGTCGTTCCTCTCCTCGGAATCCACGTACGTGTCCCCCCGAGCGCCAGTCTTGGCTCCTCGCCTGGGCTCAACGGGTTCCGCTTCGGGCTGGCGCTGGGTAGCTGAGCGGCTTCCCTGAGGAGGGACCGATCCCGGGCTCGGGCGTAGAGATTAGACACGAATTGGCCTTTTCTGCCACCGACTCCACCAATAAACCGAGACCGTCAGCAGGGGCGGACGCTGGGGATAGGAACCAGGGTGAATTCGGAAAGAGAGCCTGAGGCGACGGGGACAGATACGTTCCCCACCTGTCCCCACCAACGCCCAGGCAGACCTGCCATGCAGCTTACTCTCCCCCCGCCCCTCTCCTGTACCATCTCTCTCGAAACCCTGTGTTCCAATTGCCATCTTTACCATTAGGGGCTGGCTAGGGCTGTGAAGTCCTGTTTAATCAGTTAAGCAGGTAAACGTTACTTTCCCGGGTTAACCACTTACCCTGGGGTGGCGGGCTGCTCTGGCCAGGTTGGGCCTGCCCTTGGAGTGACGTGCTGCTGGGCTGGGGGCCCGCCGTGGGCAGACGCTGCTCCGGCTGGGCTGGAGGGTCCCCAACCAGCGGAGACTGTCAGGCAGGGGACTGCTCCAGGCCCACGGGATCCGGTAGGCATCTCCCGGTGTTAACCCTTGGGCGGCACAGGACCCCCGTCAGGGCTGCTGCTCAGCCAGCCGGCGGAGGCGCTGTTGAGTGGGTGACGGTGTTTGACCAAGCTGCCGTCTCATTGCTGTTCCCCCCCAATCCGGTGCCTCGCCCCCTTCTCTGCCGCCCAAACCGCTCCCTGGTGCCCCGTCCCCAAGTGTTGGGCCCCGTTGCTGCGTCCTGGGGGTGCCCCACCCCGGCGGGCGCAGCATGGGAGAAGCGATGCCCGCGTGTGGGTTGTGGGCCTGGCTTGGGACTGTTCTAGGCCGAGGCGTGGCGGGCGCAGGCGTGGGGCCGGGAGGGTCGCCAGTCAGGGCGCTAAAGCCTGGATATCCTGGTCTGTCTGTCTCTGACTGGTGCTGATGGGCCTCTCGTGCTCTGCAGATCCCACTCCTTCCTCCACTCGAACTCGGCCGAGGCCGTGGCCATGGGCCTGCTGAAGCAGTTTGAAGGGATGCAGCTCCCGGCTGCTTCCGAACTGGACTGGCTCGTGCCCGAGCAGGACGCCCCCCAGAAGGTAGGCGCGGGGAGAGGGGCCCTGCGGGGGGCAGTCGCACTGGGGCACGGCTGGGTGTGCGAGGGCAAGGTTCGTGTAAAGGGGGCGAGCAGAGAACCCACCACCCCGAGGAGCTGGGGAACCCGTCGCACGAAGCTCTTCTCTGCGGTGCGCCCTGCCTGTCCTGAATGCAGGGCCGTAGCCTGACCCCCCGCCTCGGATGCAGGGAAGGCCCGGCTCTCCCAGAGCTGGGAGCCAGGCTGCCGTGCTGCCCCGCGGGTGCTGGGTTCTCTGCTGGCCCCCGTTGTCCTGGCACTTGAATGGGGGGCAGGAGGATGGGGGGGAGCCCGGCCAAGATCCGGGAGAAGCAGCCTGGAGTCATGTGCCATGGCCCTCCGCCTTCCCCAGCGGCCTGGGGGCGTTGCCTAGGCAACACTTTGACTGTTTGTCAGGTCTCAGGGGGTCTCCCCAAAAGCTCGTTGGGCGTCCCCAGTGGTGTAAGAGAAGGCAGCTCTCCCGAAAGCTCCTGTGGGGAGCGTGTGTGGGGCACGAGCCATGGAGTGTGCTATCTTCCGCCCCCGCCAGTGGCATGGACCCAGGGTGGCCTGCCTGTGGCTGCCCCGCACTGGGGTGCCGCATGGCTCGGCAGGGGTCATGGGAGGCTCCGCTGAACAGACTTCGTTGTGGTTGCTGCTTGGGCCCCCTGCTGAGAAGACTGCACCCTGGTCTGTCGAGAAGCGAACGCCCTCCCGGCTAAGGAATGTGGCCGCTGGAGCCGGTGTAGTATTAGCAAGTGCTGTGCAAGCTTCCCCATGTAGCCTCTCAGTCTGGACTCCCAGCCAATGTTCCCGTGAATCTTTTCCAGCCATGTGCGGAATATTTTTTTTTCTGTGCACCAAAGCATGTGTGAATGTGCACCAGCAGGAGAAACACACCTAGCTGTGGGCGCTCTGTGCGTGAGCTGGGCAGCAGTAGAAGCTCCCCTGAGCAGCTACACAAGGGCACAGAGAACATTGGCACGGGGGTTAACTAGAAACTCACCCAGATCCCAGGCCATGTGGAGTATGTGAAGGAGAGTAGGGAGGGGAGGAGCAGACAGGGTTGAATAATCAGGACTCATGCAGAGCACAGGCCCCCCCCAAATTTCCTCAGAGGATCTAGGCACCTCTGGAGATGAGCTGCAAGATCCTTGGACCTGCAAGGGTGGGGTGGGGGGCGCGGAGGGCCGAGCAGTGCTGCATGGTGCAGCAGAGCACTGGGATCAGATGGGAATTCTGGTCTCCAGATGACCCCTGGAGAAGTGGGTTCAGGGCTGGCACGTGGGCAGCTTGCCCGGGGGCGGCACTGGAGTGGCCCGGCAGGGTAGACAGTCATATGCCTCCACAGTATAGTACAGCACCTGACCCTCTCGCCCGCCGCTTGCAGCTCCTGCCAATTCCGGACTCCCTGCCCATCTCGCCCGACGACGGGGAGCACGCCGACATCTACAAGCTCCGAATCCGGGTCCGCGGGAACCTGGAGTGGGCCCCTCCGCGGCCACAGATCATCTTCAACATTCACCCTGCCCCGACGTAAGGAGCCGCGTGGGTTGCCGCGGGCGTGGGAGCCCCTTGGGTCTGCCCCACCCCTGTGTGATCGCAGAGACTCCATGCCCCGAAGATCCCCTTCTCGGCTTCTCCCCTTCACCTCCCCTCTGATTCTGCACCTTCCCCATGGGAAGGCCAGGACGACACACTCCACGTCAGCTGCGGCCGCCTCTGGGAGATCACAGCTCTGCCCCTTCCAAGCCGGTTGTATCAGACCAGGGCTGAGAATTGAGCCCTGCTTGGCATGACACTAACCGCTAGGCACCCAAGCCTGTCCTCCCCCGTCCCCGTGCACTCAGTGCTCTGTGGTAGAATTACTGTAGAACCTCCAAAAATCTACCAGCCGTGAGAACCGGCCCTGAGCGCGGTTGTTAAAGGGCCCCGTGAGTGCAGGCCCCTGCTGCTGGCAGGCTGGTGCTGGGTGCCGAAAGGGCCCACAGGATGGGGCTGCTGCATCCCGGCTGCCGTCCTAGCTGGGCTGAGGTCTGTGCAGTGCAAGGCAGATGTGGCTCTTCCCTGGCACGGGCGCTGGGGGCCTGCTGTTTTGCTGCCTTGCGCTCTTTGCCGGTGTCGAGTGGCTGCCGCCTCCTCGCGCGTCAGGTTTGTCCCAGGGGCCCGCGGGAAGCGCTGGGGTCCCGGGGGCACAAGCCGGTGTAGGCAGCTGCGGTGGGTGCTACCGCCTCCCCCCCAAAGATGGAGCCGTGTTCATCCCCTTTGCCAGCAGCTGGGCTCCAGCTTTTGCAGCTGTCGCCAAGTCCTGCTTCCAGGCCGATCCAGCCACCCGGCTCGTGGTTGGTCTGTGTCATTGTAGCCCCTGTGGCGCTAGGGGCCGTATAGGCACAGAGCAAACACAGCTCCCCTTGCCCGCTACACTTACCTCGCCAATCCGCTTGGCACCCCGCTGCTGGGTGAGAAGTGAGGCCCTGGGGCCCTCTGCCCTGCAGCGCCGGGGGAGATCCGGAGGGGGCCGTTCTAACACACGCCTTGTCCTGGGGCAGGAGGAAGGTGGCTGTAGCCAAGCAGAATTACCGGTGCGCAGGCTGCGGCATCCGGACCGACCCTGGTAAGTGCGGGAGCTCTGACGGCTGTAAACACGGGGTGCAGGGTGTAAACCTGGCAGGAGGGGGCGATACAAAGGAGGAACCAATGAGCTGGGAGGGATGGTGGGGATCTCCGCGTGGGTACCTGGGACGCCGGGGCAGCTTTCTCTGCAGGCCTGGCCTGACCAGTAAAAGCAAACGGACGCAGGGAAGCGGCTGCACGATGGGCAGGGCCTGACTGCCCAGTGGTCTTGGTGGTAACATGTAGGTCACGAAGAAGAGGAGCGGGCGCTAAGTTGGCAGCTTGGCTCACAAGCCTAAGGACAGCTCGTGATCCGTACGGGGACCGGCTCACGAGATCAGCCAGCCAGTTGCAGGGGGGAGGCAGTGCAGAATGCAAGGGGCAGGTGTGAGGCTGGTTTAGGATACGTTGCTTGGGCTGGGGGCCGCTGACTCAGGAAAATCAGTCGGGGGCTGCACACAAGCGAGAAGCCCCCCCCCCCCCCCAAAAAAGCCTCACCAGTGTGGCCCCCGACTGAGAAGCAGAAGGACACTCCCCACGTTCGCCTCGCACACCAGAGCCGGGCTAGTAGATTTTTGTGGGCCCCCAGGCTCGGAGGTGGGGCCAAAAATCTTCGGTGTGAGGTGTGGGAGGGAGGATGGTAGGGTGCAGGAGCGGAGTGTGGGGCTGGGCAGGCAGGGAAGTGCAGGAGCAGTTGGAGATTAGGGTGGGGGTGTCTGGGTGATGGCTGGCGATGGGGGGGGTCTGGGCTTACCTGGTGCAGCTCCCCTGTTCCCTGCGGCGTCCAGACACTGCCCCCTGCTGCTCCTATTGGCCATGATTTCGGCCAATCAGAGCAGCAGGGGAAAGGCCTCCAGGCTGTGCTTTGCTGGGCTGCTGTCTCCCCAGCAAGGGGCAGGGGAGCGCTCAGAGCCTGCTAGGTTCCCCCTCCCCGATGTGGCTCGTCTGATGTAAGGTGGTGATTTGGGACCCAGGGGCACCCTGCCCCCTACCCCTGAGCCCCCTGTGTCACTTCGTTGATGCCAGTGAAGACCCCCCTGCGCTGTGCCCGGATTAGAAGGGAGGGCTGGGCTCCAGTGAGCCGGATTTCGTGTTCTCCCAGAACTGGGCGGGGCGCTCTGGATAAGCCGAGTGGGAAAGGTCTCGGGGAATCCCAGCATCTCCCAGGGAACGGATCTGCCCCTCCAGGAGGCCGTGGGGTCAGGGCAGGCAAGGGCTGGCCAATCTGCCCTCTGATGGCATTAAAGTCCCTGGTCCCATCGCTGGGCAGACTCAAGTAGGTGGCGGGGTGGGAGGCTTCGCTCATTGGGATCGGTCCATTTGCGCTGGCGTCTGCTCTGCAATTGGAGCTGGACCCGAGCGTTGCTCTTGAGTTCACGCGGGGCTGTTCCATCTGGATCCCACGAGCGACGCGGCTCTTGGGCCCCTTGCCGACCGCTGCATTGAAACAGCATTTGCCGGCTGCGCGTTCCCAGCAGACGCCTCTCAAGTAATTGCTTGTCTGAACTCAATAGCGGGGTGGCTGCATGCGATATATAGGCAGATCTGGGCTGCCACGGACTCCTGGGGGACTACAGATCCCAGCATGCATTGCTCTGGGCTAGGAATGTGCAAGGTTAACCCTTAACGGGTGAGGTTCACTGGTTACCATTAATTGGTGGGGACTGCAGCTGGAGCAACCCCCATCCACGGCAGGCCCGACCCAGGCATGCCGCAAGCAGCGGCTGGTCTAGAACGGCTCCCCCCTGCCCAGCCCCCCCCTTTAGTTAGTTAACTGGTTAAACACAAAGTTGAACTGTTTAATGAAACAGGATTTTACATCCCTACCCTGGGCAGGAGAGGGTGTTCCCATGCCAGGACCTTGAGGATATGTCCACACTGCAGTTAACCTGCCCTCCGCAGCCAAATCAGGCTCGGGTTACGGAGCTGCTAGATGCAGTGTAGAGGTTCAGGCTGGAGCCCAAACTTTGGGAGCCTGAGCCCCAGTCCGCTGACAGGGGCCAGCCGTGGGCAGTGTAGACACACCTGTAGTGTCTGCAGATGCCTCACCCGCCCGTGTCGGGCACTAGCCGGCTGCGCGCCGTGCCGCCGATCGGACGCGGGCGTCTGGCTCCGGTGTGGCGCCGGCGCCGAGGTTTAACTCCCTCTCCCGTCGGGCAGACTACATCAAGCGGCTGCGGTACTGCGAGTACCTGGGCAAGTTCTTCTGCCAGTGCTGCCACGAGAACGCCCAGATGGTGATTCCCAGCCGCATCCTGCGTAAGTGGGACTTCGGCAAGTACTACGTCAGCAACTTCTCCCGGGACCTGCTGAGCAAGATCTGGAGCGACCCGCTCTTCAGCGTGCAGGACCTCAACGCCCCTCTGTACCGGAAGGTGAAGGCCCTGAATCAAGTCAGGGTAAGGCTCTGCCTCATGCGCCGCGCCGGTGCTGAAAGCCAGTGGTCCCATCCTAAATTTTTCACCTCTCCCCCACTTGACTCCTGCTCTACCCCCCCCCCCCCCAGCCAGGAGCAGGGCCGTGGCTCGGCAGGGAGGGGACACGGACGGGAAAGGGGGCCAAGACTGGCACTCTGCATGCCAGGGCAGCCAGGAGCTGAGTCCCTGGGCACAGGGACGGTGGGAGCCAGGACCCCGGGTGCAGGGCTGGGAACAGAGCCCTGGGCGCAGAGTTGGCTGCACTGGGCAATAGGGTGGTGGCCAGGACCCCGGGTGCAGGCCTAGCGGCAGCTGGGGCCCCGTGTGCAGGGCTGGGAACAGAGCCCTGGGCGCAGAGTTGGCTGCACTGGGCAATAGGGTGGTGGCCAGGACCCTACCCAAGAACTGGGGGTGCTGCCTAGAGTCGTGTTTTCCCAAGAAGACCGAGGGCTTCAGCCTTCTTCCTGGGAGGCAGGTATCACTCCCCCCCCAGTGATCCATGGAGCAGGGAGTAAGACTGGCAGAGTGGAGTTTCTTGTGGGGGGCCATGCTATTTCCTGCTCTGCCTTCATTAGTGGGCCAGAAAACTCAGCTGCTGCTGCTGCTTTACCCTTCTCTATAGGCATCTTGTCCATAGATTACACAGCCTATTACAAAGGTGGAGGGGTATTGTCTAGTCTACAGCTGGGGAAACTGAGGCACAGGGTGAGGTTGCCCAGCAGGCTGGTAGCAGAACTGGAAATACAAGCCAGTAGTCCTGACACCCAGGCCTGGGCTCTAGTCAGTGGAAATGCAACCCCCAGGGGACTCCCTGTTGGCAAAACCTGCCGGATGGTCATTCCTTGTAGTCTCTGATCTAGCAGGGGATCTGACATTCCAGAGTCTGAACTAAGGAGGGAAGAGAATGTTACTTCTTGGGGCCCAGCCTTCTCCTAAGCTTAGCCTGGCTGATGGGCAGATGTTTGCGAGCGGCTTACAACCCCCATAATGCGCGTTTCCAATGCACGGCTTGTTCACCGTACGGTAGTACGGGGTGGAGAGGAATTTCTTCCTGACCTCCAGCTGCACCGCAGTTTGTGCCTTGAAGCATGAGGGTTGTTAGCCCTCCCGGTGTTGGCCGAGCCGTTTAACTGCTTCAGTGCCAGGGAACTCGAAGCTGGTTGGCAGCAGAAACATGTCGCAGCAGCATGGGCGGGAGCAGACTGGAGTGGGTTTGGCTGAGGCCTGCCGTTCACTTTGCTTAACACTTTGTGTGTGTGTGTGTGTGTTTGTTTCCCCCCAGCTCTTGAGAATCCAGCTGTTTCACCTGAAGAACATGTTTAAGACCTGCCGGCTAGCCAAAGAGTGAGAACTGGGGATCCAACCGGAGCGTGGCTTGCATCCGTTTCAGACGCTCGTGGCTGGCTGTCTCTTGGCAGCCACGTGTGCGCTGCTGCCCAGACCTCTGCGGGGGGCGGTGGCAGGGGGAGGGAGGGAGGAAAACTTCCAGGGTCACGGCAAAATGTTCAGAGGCATCCAAGATCACCCCCTGCCCCAGTGCTGTGGCAGGCCAGCTAGCTGCTTGGGTGCATGCCGCACTCTGAGAGCAGACCAAGCACAGAGGGGGCCGGAGGTTGGGCGGGAGATCAGCTTCCGCTGATGCTTGTTGGGGAAAGAGGGGCGCTTGGTCCTGACCCTGGACTGCGTCTGATCCCTTTGGGATCCCGCTTTCCAAGGCGCTGCGACCTTCGTGGTGCCGCCTTGCGCTGTAGCCATCCCCTCTGGCTGGCGATGCCGGAGGCGGGGCTGGGAGAGGGCCGTGAGCGCCGCGGCCTCCCCCTTGCTTGGCACAAGGAGTGCAGGCCCAGCAACTGGCCCACGGTTTCCTAAAACCACCAGGCCCCGGGAGCGCTCAGGTTCTGCGAGGGGAGGTCCTCAGGCGGCTCGGGCAGCCGCGTGCCTCGGCGTAGCAGGCGCTGCTGTCTGGGAGCCTCCCTCGCTTTGCTGCTGTGGCCCCTGGCCCTGTAGAGGCGGGAGGGCAGCTGCTTTCTCCCTGCCGCTCGCTGCCTTCCGGGGACCTTCTCGCTGCCTCGTCCGCAGCTGCCGGTCCCGCCCTCCTCCAGACGAGACGCTGTCGCGCCCGCTCCTCCCCTCTGCTGTGGGAGGTGCACGCTGCCCTAGAGGGGACCCACAGCCGAGCGGGGGGCAGGTGTGAGCTGGGACAGAGCCTGCTGGGCTAGGACAGGGCGCAGCAGTGAAAGCGCTCCGGCCCGGCAGCGGGCTCTAGAGCAGGGCTGGGCAATCATTTTAGAAAGGAGGCCACTTGACACATTTTTGAAGTGACCCTGGGCTGCTCCGCAAGGGGTGGGGCCTCAGGCAGAAGGGGCGGGGCCAAGACACGTCTGTGCTCCCCCACCCACAGACCTTGATTGGCCTGGGCGTGGGGGAGCATGTGAAGTCCCCCCCCCCCGCCCCGAACTGCCAGCTGTTCTGAACAGCTGGTGTCTCTCTCTAGTGTACCTGCGCCCCTGATGGTGGGAGGAGACCTAGCGCGCTCCCCCGTCCCTAGGCCCTGATTGATCTGGGGGTGGCAGGGTGTCCACGGGCCGGATCAGGCCAGCGGAGGCCCCTTTGCCCACCCCTGCTCTAGAGGTGACCATGCCTGGATGGGGCGGGAAGGCAGAGCAGGGGCTCGCACAGTGTCATTGGCCCCGCAGAGCTGCCGTAGTTCCCAGCTCTGCAGAGTCCTCGCTTGGCTCTCAGCACCGGTGTCTCCGTCCCTGCAGGCTGCTGGACTCCTTCGACACGGTGCCAGGGCATCTGACCGAGGACCTCCACCTCTACTCCTTAAACGACCTGACTGCCACGAAGAAGGGGGAGTTAGCTCCCTGCCTGCTGGAGCTGCTCAAGGCCGGCACCCTGCACGTTGAGAGATGCATGGTGGGTAACTACCATGTTGATTGTTATGGCTGGATCAGATGTTACTGTCCCTGGCGAGGCACCCGGCTTTATAAAGGCAGCAGCGGATCTTGGGAACACCTGCCGAGGGCCGATACCTTGGGATTTAGCTGCATGTTCCCACTCCCTGCCTGGCACCCGTTGGCCGTCTCCCTTCCCACGGTATCAAAATGGGCCGTAGGCCCCCTGCAGCGCGCTGGGATGTGCTTGTGCTTCGCCATGTTCAGGGCAGAGGCACCGTGACTGGTGCTTCGAGGGGGGCACTGAGCGTTAGGACTCCCGGGTCCTGTTTCCAACGCTGCCACTGATTCGCTGCCTGACTTGGGACAAGTTGGGTCCCACTTCCGTGCCTCAGTTTCCCCACAAGCCACTTCCTTATTTGCAGGGGAGTGGTAGAGGCTTGGCTTTGAGATCCTCCGCCGGAGGGTGCTGCATCGTCATAACAATGGTGTGGAGCATACAGGCTGCCTCCCTTTTGGCAGACAGCACCCTGTGAGGAGTGGTTAAGAGATCCACAGTCACTGGCACCAGGGCCCTGGCTACTCAACTTGCCTGGATAGCTACCTGCTGCAAAGATTCCTGCCCCTTCCTTTGCAGCATTCGATGCGAGCGTTATTGGGATACTGGCCTGGATGCGAATCCTGTGTGCAGAACTGTGCCCCCAAATGCCCCGGGCGCCCCAAACAGTTGGGCATCCCCCCCATTCCATCGCAAACGAGCTAGAAATGGGCAATCTCACAAACAGTCCCTCTAGCTACGCGTGGAGATGCAGCAACCCTGGATTCAGACAGCATGTCTGTGCGAGGAAATCCCGGCAGCTGTGACTCCGTAGAACAAACGGAAGTCGGAAGGGTTGCTCCGGCCTGCAGGGGAAGAGGCATTTGGGGGGCAGGAGCGTGTCCCCTGAATTGTGGTTTTCCCCTCTAACCTTTTCGGGTTTTGACTCACTCTATTTTTGCTGATCCAGTAGAGGGGGGTGCGGCATTTCTGCTTAATTTAACTGTTCTTTTTGCTAGTAAATCAGATTTTAAGAGACTAAATTAAACCCAGTCAGAGAGGGAGGAGGTGAGGTTTGGAGTCCAGCAGGGCTAGAGATGTAACATTTGGCTTCGCTGCCTCCCTCAAGGCTGAGCTACGCTGAAAAACCACCCCAATGGGGAGCTGGCTACAACACTGTGGAGGTGGTTAGAATCCAGTTGTGCTGTTTAGTGTAGACGGGACCTAACCATGTCCCTAAGCCATGCGGCAGCCAAGACTGCTCCAGGACTCTAGCCAATTTGGGTCCCATGTCCACCTGAGTTGAGACCGCTGTAGAAGCTATTTTAGGTTTAGCTAGAAGCCATCTTGTATAACAGAAACCATTTCAGCTTTTTGTCTTTGCACGTAGGCCAGAGTGAACTTTCTATCACCCCATGCGCCAGGCCAAGACAGATGTGCTATTGGAATGTGTTAATTGGGCTGGTTGGGACAGGAGATGCACTCCCTCGTACCTGTCCACCATCTTGTTGATAAGGCTTTGTTTTTCCTAGTTTAATTGATTATTTCTGTAATTGGATGCCCTGACGTCAGACTGTTTGGTTAAGGGTATAAAGATACTAGGATTGATTGTATTAAGCAGCTTTACTGGGCCCGACTTTGCTCGGACCACGTTTGGCTCACTTTGCTTTACTGATCAATAAAGCAATCAGTTGTTAGCCGCCTAACCAGAGAGGAGCGTGTTTTTGCTTCAACACCGCGTTTAAACGGTCCTTGACAACTGGATTGTAACTGGTCCAAGTGGGTTTTGTAGGGTAGATCTGGCCTTGATTGTCTGTGTGAAAACCTGCTGTGATTGGTAACTCCGCTTCCAAACCGTCCCAAAGGAGTCTCCGTGAGTTCCAGCTGTGCAGGGGCAGCGATGCCAGTCACAGCCGGGGGCCTGTATTTGGGGGAAAAGACTCGAGGGGCTGCCGTTGGCACCAAAAAGCTGCCTGCTGACAGAGGGGCCTTCTCATGGAACTCCCAAGGCTTACTGGGAAGTCCAGAGGGGACAAAACACCTGGACTGTCACAGGTTGAGCAGCGTTGTGTGTGTGCGGCCGCCTGTGCAGACGACACTGCTGTGGGGGTGTGTTGGTACAACCGCGGTTACTTACGTTGTATTGTGGTGGCACAGATTGTGCTCTGGCACCGCCCACGTACCCAGCAAGGCGTAGGTGTTGCCCTGAAGCATTTGCTGATACGTGTGTAGTCAGTCAGACGTAACGCCTGGATCCTGTACACCTCCACCCAGCAGACAGGCTGCCTGTGCTGGACCGCTTCTGGCCTGTGGTGTCTAAAACAGACAATGGCTCCAGCCCCGTGGGAAGGTTGGAATCTCGTGGGACGTGTCCCACCAAGCCTCATGTGCAGGGGGAGCTGATCAGAGACACAAGAAGCTGGTGGGGAAGG
Source organism: Pelodiscus sinensis (assembly GCF_049634645.1). Taxonomy (NCBI): domain Eukaryota; kingdom Metazoa; phylum Chordata; order Testudines; family Trionychidae; genus Pelodiscus; species Pelodiscus sinensis. The sequence continues at coordinate 51,017,373 of NC_134720.1, forward strand.
CGGTGCCGATTTCCACGGCGCTCCTGGGCCATGCTGCCACCGAGCACAGGGCGTCAGCCTTCACCAGGGAAATCAGGCGCATCGGCGTCACCCCCCAGGGCGTTTCTCCTTCACTCCTCTCCCTTCTGTCGTTACAGCTGTGCCAGGCCAAAGGCTTCATCTGCGAGTTCTGTCAAAAGGAGGACGACGTCATCTTCCCCTTCGAACTGAACAAGTGCAGGACGTGTGAAGGTGAGACGCTGGCGTCCGAGGTGCCGGGAGCCGTCACCGGCCCTGGGAGAGAGCTGGGCCTGGCCCCTGTCTCCGCTGAAGCGAATTTGGTGCAGGAGGAAGGGGCTGGCGCTGTGGGCTCGCCGCCCCGTTTACTCTTGCACAGACGAGCAGCAGGATAAGTGGAGGTGCCCTGGCTGCAGCCTGCCCTCCAACACAAAACCAGATCCGATGCGGGACATGTATGTGGAGCCTGCACAACCCCTCTGACTTCGCTGCCTTTGAGGGGCCCCCCCGGGTGTGTGGGAACCACCACGTTTTGGCCACGTGGCGCAGGCTTGACACGATCCCGTCGGTCTCTTGACGCCCCCGAGCTGCGTAGGCGAGAACGGCTTTTGGTCACAGCCAGACTGTGCCGATCGCGGGACAGCCCCGGATCCAGGCCCCGCTCTCCTGAGCCGGCCGGCCAGCCGCCCTCGGCTTCACAACCACGGCGTTCTCTTCAAAAAGAGACTCTCTTGCCACGCGGGTTTTCCGTGATGGCCTTCGGTCGGGGCCACCTTTTCCTTGGCAGGGCGGGAAGCCTTTGGGAAAGGGATGAGACGCCCCAGGAAAGGGACCGACCGTCCGAAACTCAGCGAAGGGCCCCAAAGGCCTTGGCTTCCAACCCCATGGGGACGCCCTTCCTCCTCCAAAAAGCTTCCTCTTTAAGAGCCACGGCAGAGCCACCCAGTCGGAATTGTCACCCCGGAGATGTGATCAGCCGAGCTGTTGGTGCCCTCCCCTCCTTCCCGGTCCGTGACGGGGTCCCCCCCCCGGTTGGGTTGGGTCGGAAAGGGGGTACCTGGGCCGTGGCGAAGTCTCTGCCATGCTCACGGTGCTGCTTTCTCTCTCCCTCCCTCAGAGTGCAAGGCCTGCTATCACAAGTGCTGCTTCAAATCGGGCTGCTGCCCCAGGTGCGAGCGCCTGCAGGCCAGGAGAGAGCTGCTCGCCCGGCAGAGCATGGAGTCCTACCTCTCCGACTACGAGGACGAGGCGCCGCAGGAGGCGGCGGCAGCAACATGAGCGGGGCGGCGGAGGAAGAGACCCGTGGACGTGTGTGTGCGTGTGGCCTTCCTCCCCAGAGACCAAACTAAGACCCAAACGGACTCACAAGAGAACAGCCCGTGGGACGGCTGAGTCATGGGAGGTCCCGGAGCCGCTGGCCCTCCGGCGCCGCAGGTATCGATCAGGTTTGCTTCGAGGGACCCGGCTTCTTTTCTCCCTACGTGACGGTGCCGGGGGCAGGGGACCCTGGCTGCTAGTTCTTGCCGTCTCACTAGTTCTTCGTAGCGGGGATGCTGGTGAATCCTGCCCGTGCCCCAGAGCGTGTGGACGGCTCTGTGCTCCCCCGGGCCCGTCGGGAGGCGCTCCGCCGGCGGACGTCTGCTAGCCAGGACCCGGGAAGCTGCCCCCAGTCAGGAGGCGAAAGCTGCTGTCCAGGGAGGAGTGAGTGGAGTCCTGCGGCCGCCTAGGCTGGGACGAAAGAGAAGGGGTTTTTGCCAACCCACAATCCTTTGCTGCTGACGAGCTCTCTCTCTCAGCCCCTTTCTCCGAACGAAGTGCGTTGCCCTGCGGGAGGCCTGGCTCGTGCTGACAGTCGCGCCGGGCTGCAGCCTGACTGGACGTGGCAAAGGAGTTGATTTGATTTTCCCCTCGGGCCCAGCCCGGCACGGCTTTAGCTCAGACAGGCTTGGGGCTCTTCTCCGTCGGGAGTGGCCCGTCGCCCGGTGATGCTGTTCTGCTGGGCCGGGTACCGAGGGAGCTCCCCCCGCCGAGCGAAGGGCTGGACTTGTCACAGAGGGGCTGGCACGTTTCCCACAGCGCTGACCTGAGACGCTCCGGCCCTGACAAGGGCAGCCGATTTCTGGGCCGGGGAGGCCGCAGCCGAGGAGGAAGCTGCAGGCCCAGCGCGGGGAGAGGAAACGCCTTCGCTGAGCCGGAGGAAGCAGCAGGTCTGAAGCCGGATCCTCTGCGGTTGTAGGAGCGGCGTTGCCGAGGGCCCCTGTTCCGCAGGATGGGGAGTGGCATTAGCCCCTCTCTCTGCCAGGGCGGGGGCTCAGCAGCTCATCTCCGATCCAAGAGCAAGGATCACACCCCGGGGGCGCCTGCGCCAGGCCCAGTAAGGAGCCCCCTCCCCCAGCGCCTGGCAGAGTAGGTGCTGCCTCTGCAGTGCTGCCCTGGGGCACTGAATCTTGTGGCGCCGGAAGGCAGGCGACGTAGCTAGAAGCAGCAGGACCGCTGGAGACCTGGCAGCAGCGCAGGCCTCCCAGCTCCAGAGCCCATAGCTAGGCCCAGCAGGGACGCCACCTGCCTCACCTCACGCCCAGCCTGGTCTTGGAGCAGGCCGAAGCCTGGCTCAGGGCCAGCGGGGCCTTTTCCCCCGTCCGTGCTGCGCCCTCGGTGTGAGGCACCTTCCGTCAGCCTGGTCTGGCTGGGTGCGTAGGGCCTGGCGGTTTGGGGGGAGCGTCTCTGATGCTGCGTGGCCCCCTTCTCTGCTGTCACAGTCCCCTCCCGCCGGCAGCTCCCTCGGCTTTTAACTGAGGCCTGCCCGGCTCGTCTCCCTGCACCGGGTGCCATGAGCGTGTCTAGGGGAAAGGCCGCTCGCTGGGTGAAGGAGATGCCCCCCCGTGCGCCGGGCGGTGCTGGCCTCGTGCGGCGGCGCGCCATGTGGGCGAGAGATGAGCCCCTCTAGAACGTCTCCACACGCCTCCGTCGCTGCCTCAAGCACCTCGTGTGCGCGGCGGGGGATCCTGCACAGCAGGTGGCCCCCTAGGACCCGCTGCCTGGCGTTCCTCCCGGCAGAACCGTGGGCCTGGCCCGGAGCCTCCTCCCCGCCACGGGGTATCTGAGAGCAGTGCCCAGCCGGGTAGCAAGCTGTAGGTTTGCCACCCTGAGCCCTCCAGGAGAGCAGGAGCCCCAGGCTCGTTCCTCTCCCACCTGTGGGACCATGTCAGCTGGCTCGAGCTCAGAGCTGCGCTCGTAGACGCCAGGGCTCCCGGTTTGCTGCTTCGCTGCGCTCGTGCGAGCTGCTCCCTTAGGGCCAGATCGTAAAGCTGTGTAGGCCCCGAGCCCACCTTGATTTCAGTGGGCACGTGGCGTCCCCCCCCCCCTCAAAATCTGGCCCTTCGTGCCCGGTGCCATCTGTGCGGGAGACGTTTTCTGCCAGGCTGGTGTCCCGCCTGGACCGATGGCGCTCGTCATGCTAGCTCCAGCTGGCATTGGGTGGCCTCACGCTCAGCCAAGCCCGGGCAGAGTCCGGTGGCGTGGCACGGTGGGGCAGCCTGCCGGTAGCTGGTGTGATTTGCGGTGGTGCACAGTGTCACTGGGACACTCGGCGCAGACAGGCAGCCTGCAGGGGCCGCCTCCTGTCGCGGCTCCCCATTCTGGTGCGCTGTGCAGTGGGGGCTGCGGGGGCGGGGCCCTCACACGTTGGGGCTTGGCTCCGGGTTACGGGCGCGTTGCTCAGCGCGTGGGCAGGGCTCCAGGGCAGCCTGCGGCTGAAGATCTGACTCGTGTACGTGTGAGAGGGGTGTGTGTCGGGGGGGTCGTGTCTTGCCTGGAAGCGAGGGTGGTGATTGGCGGCTGGCCATCAGCCCCTTTCCTGATTGGCGGCTGGCCATCAGCCCCTTTCCTGATTGGCGGCTGGCCGTCAGCCCCTTTCCTGATTGGCGGCTGGCCGTCAGGCTGGGCGCAGGGCGGTGCTAGGTTCTAATCCCCCGGGCACCTGGCCCACTTGGTGATTCCCTGGGGGGGGAGCGGTGGGGGCTGGAGTGAAATAGGCAGGAGAGGAGACCAGCGGGGATGTTCTGAGGACGGGGAGGCTGGCTCTGTTTGGGTGCTGGCTTGGGGAAGCCGCCTCTCCCCACACTCCTAGCAGTTGTGGGGGCAAGCTGGCTTCCCCCTTCCCTGCGGCCGTGGGCGAGGGGCACAAGAGCTAGGGTGGCTCAGTGGCAGCGTGGTGGGCCCACGGCTGTCTCTGGGGCAGAGCGCTGGGAGCAGGCATGGAGGCTGGGGATGGACGTAGGTTGAATGTAGCTGGCAGCCAGGGAGCAAGGGCGGCCGGTAATGTAGGCAAAGGAAGGCACGGCCTTCCCACAACGGCCCACGCACTCCACCACCAAAGGGTGGGGCCGTGGCAACCCTGGCTGCCAGGGAGGGCCAGGCTGGGACCCCAGCATGGCAGCCCTGGCCCTGCATGGCTATGTCTACACTCGCGGCTTCTTGTGCCAGAAATATGCAAATGAAGCTCAGAGAGCGTAGACAGAGCCCATGTGGCCAGAAGGATGGGGAGGGGCTTGGTTTCAGGGGCGGAGCCTAAGGCAGAAGGGGAGGAGCAGGGTTGGGGCTTGGCTTCCACCCACTGCCCAGGTCCGAGGGCGCCGTAGTCACCCAATGAGTGGTACCCCGGGAGCAGGCAGCAAGGTATGCGGTTGGGCAGGGCTGGGCTGGGTTCGGCAGGTGGTGTGAGAGACCCCTGAGAGCAGGAGCTCCCGCAGGGGCAGAATTCCCTGTGACACGGGGAGCTGTGAGCATCAGGCTCTGTTTCTGTGGCAGAGAAGGCTGGTGGGGTCCACGCTCAAGGCACCAGCAGCCCACCCAGAGCTGACCCGTTGCACGCTCCTTATCCAGAGCACTGACAGTCCGTCCCAGCCAGGCTGTGCTCTGTCAAAACCCCAGACCCTGTGCCACTCCCTGGCTTCCTGCCTAATTGCTCCACTGATGGCCAACCACCTCCGGCTGGCTCTGAACTTGGCTCCCCCTGCGGCTGCTGAAAGCCAATCCCGTCCGCTGCACTGTGTCCCACAGCCCCCTCACGCCTTCCTTTTTGACCTTGCACTACTGTCCTGCCGAGCCTGGAAACCCCCCTGGGGGTCTGCAGGGCCGGTTCCCGCCTGGGCCAGCTCTGAGCCGGCCACACAGAACTTTACGCTGTTGTGTTGAAGCACTTTAACCTGGTGGGAACGTTTCCACGGTGGCTAAGCCTGGAGGCAGCTCTGAGCAGCGCGGCTGAGACTTGGAGAGCCGGCGAATGGATTTGTGGGGTATTGACCCCTTCGTGATGGGACTGTTCTGGCCGGGAGGGAACCCCCGCCTGGGAATGAGACAGCGGAAGGTTTGAATGCAAAGTAACGTGCAACACTAATGAAGCTGTTACTGACCCGTTAGCCAAGCTACTGTAGAATGTACTACTCCGAATGTCAATCGTACGCGTGTACAAGCGCTTTGTAAATACAGAGATGGGTCGGTCACGCTGTGACTGGATTCCTCTCGGCTGTACATTTGTACAGCATGACAGTGAAAATACCGTCCTTAATAAACTACGTTTAATACAAAGCATGGCAGTGGCTGGTCGTGCTTGAGCTCTCCTGTGCTGGACTTTATTAAAGCTGGCTGAAAGCAGGAAGGACAAAGATCTTGCTCAGAGGAGCCAGGAACGTGCCAGGGCCGTGCCCACGCTGTGTGCGCTATTTGCATGTAAAAACACAGTGCAGCCCAGTGGAGAAATCAAGGCCAGCTTGATGCTAGGAAGCCGGGGGTGAGTGGTGTAAATCGACCCGGTTCTGATGGGGCTGGGGGAAGAGCTGTGCTAAAGGAGCGTTGGCTGTCCCAGCTGGATTAACGCCCTAGCCCGCCACTGGGCAGGTCAGCGGAGGTGGCGGAGGTATGCTCCTGGTTTTCCCTTTCACCCACAGCACTAGGGGGCGCTGCTGGCTCCCCCGGGGCCCACGCTAGTTCTGCAGAGGACCGGTGGCAAGCCCTGCGGCCGTAAAGGCTCGTGGTCCGAACACAGGCTGGCCGCAGAGTTTTGTGACACTCCAGCCAGGCACTTCTGTGCCTGCCACCGGGCTGGTCTGACCCTGTCTCTGTGCTTCGCGGCTCCTCCAGCACTAACTGCCGGGGTAGCGACTGGCACCCAAGGGGCCCCCTCCCCGGAGCGTCCGAGCAGATCCAGGCTGGTGCCTGTTGCTCTGAGTGGAGCTGCTGCTTGCCCAGCGTTCGGAGCAGGGCTGTGCAGCCCCGGCTCGTCTTGCACTGGGACCACAGCAGGGCTGCCGGCTGCTCCACGAGAGACACGGCCACGGTGGGGGGGGTGGTAAGGGGCAAGACAGGCCCAGTGATTTGCAGCGGGGTCTGTCCCGGTCACTCAAAGCCTGTTCGCTTCCCGCCCGGGGGGGGGGGGGGGGGCAGGGGAGACGTGTGTCCGTCTCTGCATGGGGCGGGCCGGGAAGTTGAGGGCCGTGTGTAGCCCCCGGCACTCCCTGCTCTGTAAGAAAGCTGAGATCCAGCCAGCAGTAGCGGGTTTGCTGCTCTAAGATTTCCCCTCCTCTGCCCCCCAGCCGCCAGTTCTGGACACACAAGCACCATGCGCCAAATGCTGTTTTCCAGCGTGGCCTGGAGATAGGCCTATCTAGCTGCTGCACGCAAGCGTTGGGCTGGGGCAGGCCTGGGGTCTCTCCTCCCTGAGCAGCAGGAGCAGTAGGCGAACCTGCAGGTAGCCAAGTAGTTCTACAGCTGCCTTCCCTGCTGGGCTGTCCCTGCCTCGTAGGGGGAGGTGGCACAGCTGGGGCTGCACCAGAGACACGTTTGGGCAGCCAGTGGAAGCCGTGGACTTGCCGTGGCTTCCGGCACTGCCCTGAACCGCTGGCTTGGAGAAATCCTGTAGGCAAGCGGCTGAGCAGCCCCTTGGCGGGGCCGCGATGGGTGTTGCAATGGCAAATGTTCTCCAGCCCAGCAGGAGCCCCCCGGCTACTGGCCCAGTTTGCGGGGGTGGTATCTGCGCTCGAACTCGCCCACGTCGAATTTCCGCTTGCAGCCCGCGTAGTTCATGTAGCGGATCTTCCCGAACACGGCCCGCTCGGCCCAGCCCTGGTCGTGGAGCCCGCAGATGGACCACATGCAGCCTGCCAGGCATAGAGCCCCCAGTCAGGTACCATGCCCAGACCCCCCTGCAGCCTGCTCCAGGCCCCCGAGGGAGGAAGCTGGACAGGCTCCCTGGGGCCACAGGGGGCCCTTGGAACAGCGTAAGGGGACCCCTGCCGCCCCCTCGCGGCCGCGCAGACCGGCTCCCCCTGCCGAGCTCTGGAGGACTCCTCGCTGCCCGGGGCTCGTCACTCACCCACGTAGCCGCTGGGGTCCCTGCCGTCCAGCTCGTAGCGATCGTTGAGGTAGATGGCGAACTTCAGGGCCTCCTCGGGGGAGCGGGTCCACTCCAGGATTTTCTTGGCCCAGTACATGCGCAGGAAGCCGTGCATCTTCCCCTCGTGCACCATCTGCAGCTGCAGCCGGGGGAGAGCCCAGCGTGGGCACCCTGGAGAACCACAGCCTCCCCCAAGGAGCCCAGGCAGCTCGGGGGGAGGAGAGGAAAAGCCAGAGCCACTTGGATGGGGCCTGCCTGGACCTGGCCTGGGTTTCCCACGGGACAAGGTGCTTTCTGGCTGCTTCCATGGGGAGAACCCAGCTCCTGTCTGCAGCTCCGGCCGGGCCAGGGCGCATCTGCTCTCAGCAGCGTTCCCAGGGCACCGGCTGGCAGGAGGCTGGTTCCAGCTCTTGCTGAGCCATTGCAGGGGGCTTGAGCCAGGCTCTTCCTCAGCCTGTCAGCCTTTCCCCCAGTGCCCTCCCCAGGCTCTAGACCCATGGGGGGGGGGGGCGCAGCTGAGAGCGACACCCTCCAGCTCCCTCTCCCAGGACGCCCACCAACGCCTAGTGCCAGGGCTTCCGGCAGCACCGTGGCCCTGCATGGCCTGTGCTCTGTGGCCAGCGCTGGCAACGCCGCCCCCCCCGCCCGCCCAGGATGCTCAGTACTCGTGCGGGGGGGGGCGGGTACCTGGGCAGCGTTCCACAGGGGGTCATGCGTCTTCCCCTCCTCCAGCTGCTGCAGCTCGTAGAGATGAGACCTCTTGTCTGGGGCGTGCAGCTTCAGGGTGGTTTTGGCCCATTCGTGCGCACCTGCAAAACGCGGCAGCCGGGGCTGGAGAGCATGGCGGGGGGGGGGGGGGGAGCACTGGGCTCCGTGACAGAGGCGCTGCCTCTGTGGGTGCTCTGGGAATGGAGCACTCCTGGGGAAAAACTAGCAGGCGCTCAGCACCCACCGGGGCCTGCTGACCAACCCCTCCCCCTCCCTCCCAGCATCTCCCACCCACCACGAGCAGCTGTTTCAGGGCGCTCGGGCAGGGGGAGGAGCGGGGACGCAGGATGCGCAGAGGAGGAAGCTGGGCGGGGCTGGGGAAAATGGGTGGAAGGGGACGGGGTGGGCAGAGGTGGAGCTCTCCACCCTGCCAACGCTCTGACGGGGCTTTGGGGAAGGGCCAGGGTGGAAAGAGGGGGAGAGGCTCGGGGGAAGGGTGGGGGTGGGGGCTGGGGTGGAAAGAGGGGGAGAGGCTCGGGGGCAGGGTGGGGGTGGGGGCAGGGGTGGAAAGAGGGGGAGAGGCTCGGGGGCAGGGTGGGGGTGGGGGCAGGGGTGGAAAGAGGGGGAGAGGCTCGGGGGCAGGGTGGGGGTGGGGGCAGGGGTGGAAAGAGGGGGAGAGGCTCGGGGGCAGGGTGGGGGTGGGGGCAGGGGTGGAAAGAGGGGGAGAGGCTCGGGGGCAGGGTGGGGGTGGGGCAGGAGGTCGAGTACCCCCATCTCAGGAGCAAGTTGGCGCCCATGCTCCCCGAGAGAGGGGCTCTGAGGCGCGGTGACGGAGCCGCTGGGCTGCAGGCTCCAGTCCTGTCCCCAGCCGCGAGACAAGCTCTCCCCTCCCCCGTGGCTCAGTGCCACACAGCCACGTGCTCTCGCGCACGGTGAGCGGGCCCAGCTCGCTGTCGCTCCCCTGGGGCGCAGGCCAGGCCGCCTCACCCTCCACCTTGTCGTAGTTCTTGTTGTAGTAGCAGAAGTTGTCGGCCAGCTCCCGCCGCACCACGGCCTCCTCGACGAAGCCCTCCACCGACTCCTTGCACTGGCCGCGGTGTTTCCGCACCTCCAGGATGGCCCGCTGGACGGAGACCTGGCCTGGGCGGGCCGGGGCGAGAGAGGAGATGGGGAAGTGGAGAGGGCGTTCGGCCCTCATGTTCCCGTGGCAACGTGGGCCAGGGCCTGTTAGCTCCCCGGTCCCCCCCCCTTCGGGGGCAGTGCTCCCCTTGCTCCTGCCCCATATTCTACCTCACCGGGGTAATTCCCTAGTTCCATCAAACCCGTTGCCCAGCCGGGGGCCACTCACCAAAGTGGAACCACGGCGAGAGGTTGCTGAGGGCTGCCCTGTTCGGGTTGTTCCGGTCGGTGCCGAAGAATTTCAGCCGCTCGCCGATGAAGGACTCCAGCATGGCCAGCCCCGCGGCCGTGCCTGGCGTTGCCCAAGTCACCTCCTTCACCGTGTGGTCCACCTGCAGGCCGGCCCGGCAGGCGCTCCAGTCTATGGGCTGCACACAAAGCGCGGATGTTCCTGCCCAGGCTGCTACGGCGGCCGGGGCCGGTTCTGCTTTGGGCCAGCCGGATCCTCCCCCCCTGCTACTAAATACACCCTGGGCACAGCTCGCTGGCACCACATCTGCTTTTGGGTCAGAAGCTCAGGTTCTTTTAGCACCTGCAGCAGCAGGGCACTGGAAACCAGGGCTTGTGAGCTGGTCTCAGCTCTGCCACTGCCTTTGCGTGACCCTAGTCATGTCACTTAATCCCACCGGTGCCTTTCTCCCCCATTGCCAGGGCCAGCCCACAACATTTTGGCACCTGAGGTGGGGAGCTCAAATGATACCCCCATGTCCCCCCTCTTCAGCCAAAACGTTGAAAGGTCTCAATTCTGCCTTCCTCCTGTTCTACTCCTCTCACGGTACTGCTCTGCCATCTCTGTGCATCTAGGGCAGAGAGAATACATATGCACCAGCGGCAGACACAATATTCTCCACTCTGGGTCTGAGTAGCGCCCCCCCCCCCAGTCTAGCACCTGAGGCAGCTGCCTCAGTTTGCCTCAGGGCAAGGCCAGCCCTGCCCATTGTAAACCTGAAATGCCCACCCTCCAGTAGGGTCTGACACTTAGGCTGTGTCTAGACTGGCAAGTTTTTCCACAAAAGCAGCTGCTTTTGCGGAAAAACTTGCCGGCTGTCTACAGTGGCTGCTTGAATTTCCGCACGAACACTGACGATCTCATGTAAGAAATCAGGGCTTCTTGCGGAAATACGATACTGCTCCCGTTTGGGCAAAAGTCCTTTTGCACAAAGCTTTTGTGCAAAAGGGCCAGTGTAGACAGCTCAGACTTGTTTTGTGCAAAAAAGCACGTCTGGATTGGCACATACGCTTTTCCACAAAAAGTGCTTTTGCGAAAAAGCGTCCGTGCCAATCTAGATGCTCTTTTAAAAGCATTTGCGGAAAATCATGCCAGTCTAGACGTAGCCTTAGTGTTTGGGATGCTCTGCCGGGAGCTGTCCTGGGGCGGGCGGCTAAAGGACTCGGCCGTTACCTCTGCTGGGGCCGTGGGCGGGTACGGGTGCTTGATGACGGGAGGGAATTCCGTGAGGAACTCCGAGAGCCGGTCATGGATCTTGCGCCGAATTGTCCTGGCTCCGTACTCCTGCTTGTCGGAGGCCACCCAGCATGGGACAATGTTGTGCGCGTCGACCTGGAACGCAGCCAGTGAGCAGGGACTCGCCGGGCAGTGCAGGGAAGGAGAAACACAACCCACAACCTTGGACTGAGTCCGAGGGCCACACAGACCTTCCCAGGGCTTCGGTTTTAATCCCAGCTCCTTCCCCTCCATGCAAACCCAACCTCACCCTGTAGCCAGGGGCTGGAACGGACCGGACCAGAGCCAGGCCCGCTGAGGAGCAGCAGATGCCCACTGGGATCCAGCCAGCTCTCCACACACTGTGGTTGGGGAAGTCGCGTTTAAGCCGCACAACAGCTTGGCAGGTGATTTTTTTTTTTTTTTAAATCTTAAAATAATTTCCAGTTGCTGAACTCGGCAGAGCTGGTCACCTCCCCACGGGTCTCGTGTGTTTGTCTCTTGGCCCAGGGTCACTCCCAGTCCTGAGCAATTCTAGTGGGGAATACAAATGGGGCACTGGCTCCAAGGGGGGTCAGTACGTGTAAGGAGTCCCTCCTTCCTGCCCCGGCTGCCCAGCTCCGTGCAGTGGCCATGTGTCCCCCTAGCACAATTTCATCCTTTACCCTCCTCCCACCCGCTCAGTCTCTGACCCAGCCTTCTGACTCTGTCCAATACACACTTGCAGACCCACAAACCTTCCCACGGAGAGAGCGGGAGCCCCTGCCCCATGGCTGAGCCCTGCTTGGGTTCACACCCCCCTTCTGTAAGGCTGTTCTATTGGGGGTGACCCCTGAGCTTGGGGCCACCTGCGGTGAGATGCTCCCCACATTTTCATTCAGCCGCTGAGCTGATGACAAGGGCCGGGAGCCAGCTGTGAGCGGCACTATTCTCACCACCGTCGTGCGACCACGTGCGAGTGAGGAGACAGCCTACAGCCCGAGCGCCCCTCCCGCAGCCCAGGGCCCCACCTGCACAAACGGCACATCTCCCGGGAGCCTCTCTCGGACGTCTTCCACCCACTGTGCGGGGACCCGGAGGGGGGAGAAGTCTGTCACCACCCCGCCGAGGCCACGGCCGGTCACGAAGGGAGGCAGCAAGTCCTTGGCGAAGCCGACGAGCAGGTGGAAGGGGATGGCCAGCTCCTTGCACTCCTGGAACGAAGGGAAAGCTTCTGAGAATGGGGTGGAGGGTGCTGGGACTGCCCCTCCAGGCCGAGCTGCCCAGCAACCCCCAACAGGCTCCAACCGAGAGCTGGGCACCTCCTGTCGTTTGCTGGCAGCACCCTTGGGTGGCTCTGCCACACGCTGCCTGCAGGAACATGCTACAGCAATCCCAGAGAGGCTGCAGGGTGGAGCCCTGCAATTGACGTGACTTTGCTTTCCAGACATGTAGGCTCAGACTCAGTTTCCCCTCCCTCCTCCGCCACTTCCCTCTGCTCTCCTAACCCCTGCCTTTTTTTTAATCAAACGAGTCGAAGAAAAAAAAAAAAACCCAACAAAATGAGGTTGCTGTGGAAGGAAACAAGACACAATCTTTCTGTTCTGAAGAGACTCAAGGTACAAGAGAACATAGCCTCCCGGAACACTAGAGCTGGAAGGGACCTCGTGAGTTCGAGACCCGTCCCCTGCCCTCCCGGCAGGACCCAGCACTGTCTCGATTAGGGGTGGGGAACCTTTTCTGGGTCAGGGACCGGTGACCCACAGAAGTCACTTGGGGCCGCACACAAGTAAGAGGCAAAAAAAATCCAACAAAACCTTTCACTGCCAGGCTATGTCTAGACTGGCTCCTATTCTGAAATAGCCATGCTAATTTCAGACTTTGGAATAGGGAAATCTGCGGGGGATTTAAATAAACATGGCTGCCGCTTTTTTTCTGGCTTGGGGAAAAGCCGGAAAAAAGCGTCTAGACTGGCGCGATCCTCCGGAATAAAGCCCTTTTCCGGAGGATCTCTTATTCCTACCTGAAAGTAGGTAGGAAAAAAAGCAGCGGACATGTTTATTTAAATCCCGCGGGGGATATTTAAATCCCCCGCAGATTTCCCTATTCCAAAGTCTGAAATTAGCATGGCTATTTCGGAATAGGGGCCAGTCTAGATGTAGCCCCAGAGGGGTCCTAGGCTAGCAGATTTTGTGTGCTCTAACCCCGTGGGGGGTGGCAGGGGAGCTGGAGCACAGGGCCTGAGGGGCTGGATCCATGAGCCCCCCCAAGCCTGAGGTTCCCCTAGACCATCCCTAATAGATGTCTATCCAACCTGCTCTTAAATATCTCCCGTGGATCGAAATAGCTGTGGGAGGAAGAGAACTGTTCTGACTTCCAACCCTCCCCTCCCCCTGCCTGGCGTATGAGCTCAATTCCCAATTTCCTTGCGTGATCCCTCTCGTTAATTATGAACGGGAACCTCTAAGATACTTCTATAAACAACCCTGAAACATGAAACGCTGCAACTCTCAAACACACCAATGGCTGGTTTTAAACAGTCTATGGTCAACCGCTCAGGTTGGCTTTAGGTGCGATTCCCCCCTCCTCTCTTCAAACACCCCCTCCCCCAAGGGTTTGGAAACGGGCAGGGGACAGCAGCCCGCCCCATGGGACGTTCACAGATGCAGCTGGGCGTCGGGAAGCAGTCGCAGCTCCTCTGAAAGTGACCGTGTTCCTGGGGTGGAGAGCTGCCCCAGCCAATGCGGCTACCCCAGTCTTCTTGCACGTGGCCTTACTCGCCGTTCTACCCCCCAGTCTGCACTGCATTCCAAGGGAACAGCTGCTGAACATCTGGCTGTCACGGCAGGCTAAGTGGCGGCGGATGCCTTCCTCCGGAGCGTCACCCCGCAGCGCCGGGAGAAGGGAAACGATTCCAAGGTAACGCCCCTACTGCGGCTGCTAAAGGACGACAGGGTTGGCAAAGTCCCGCCATGGGCTCTTGGCAGGATCGGGCCCTTCGCTCACGCTGAGACGCTGCAGAGACCCCCAGCCTGCCCCATCGCTGTCTTAGGCCAGCGCTCCCCTTCCTCCCCCGCCCCCCGGCATTTCCAGAGCCGCCGCTACCTCGGCCACCTCCTGCAGGCCTTTCAGCATGAAGCCGAAGTGACGGATGGTGGCCTCCAGGAAACGGGGCACCAGGCAGAAGCAGACGTGCAGCGGGAGCTTCTGCTTCAGGGCCAGGCGCTGGGCATACAGGAAAGCCCAGTTATCTGGAGAGAGAGCGAGAGAGCATGAGATTGCGTTGGATGGACACGCTGCTGCAGAGCAACCCGGCCCACGGCTCAGGCCCGGAACCAGGAGACCTTGGCTCCATGACCATCTGGCTGCGCGGTCTCGGGCACTGAAATGCGTGGCCTCGTGCCTCAGTTTCCCCATGTGTGTGAAACGCCCATTAGCATGGATGCAAACTCCTTCCTCAAGGCCGCCCCTAGCTCACGGCCTGGGGGCGGCTGAGCTACGGAGCGGGGGAGATAACGCCCCCAATTGCAAAGAAATAAGACCCACGGCGAGCCAGTGCCTGGGGAAAGAGGAGGCGGCAGTGCCGGCCAGGCCCGAATCACACACTCCAGCCCCGTGCGTTCCCGAGGGGGCTTCCCAAAAGGAATCCTGCTTGGCCAGGACACTGGACACGGAGCCCAGCATCAGCACAGGGCTGGGGGTCAGCGGGTCCATCCAGGTCTCAACTGGAAGGTGCTGCCGCTCTAGGGCCAAAGCCCTTTGACTGGACCACCCGGGAGGGGTCGTACCTTGCACCCTCTGGTCTCGAGACATCCAGTAGACGATGCCCTGGGCGTCCTCCTTGAGGTCGGGGCCCTGCGAGACCAGGCGCACCCGCTTCTTGTTGTACTTGAACTCCTGCACCGAGGGGGCAGCCCGCAGCCGCGCCTGCCTCACGGCCTCCCCCAGGCACCCAGCTCCTCCTGCCTCCGTCACCTCCCCTTCCTTCCTCTTCTTCTCCACAGCCACTGCCGCCGCCCCGCTGGGCTCCACCGGGCCCTTTCGTTTGCCTGTCAGTCGGCCACGGGGCGCCGCGGCATCCCCGCCGTCACCAGGATCGGCCGGGCTCTTCCCACCCCGGGCCTGCCCCCTCCTGCTCTTCGGAGGCATGCTGGCAGTCGTCCGGGCAGGCGGGCCTTGCTCCGACACCCTCCTGCAGCCACGCCGGCCAGCTGCAGAGACCACAGCTCCAGCCAGCCTTCCCAACAGCAGCCTGCTGGCGTGAAGCGATCTGTGAACAGAGACACACCCCCCTTCCTCAACCTCTCTGGTATGTTTCCCTGAAGCCTTCTGCTGCTATTCCCAGTTGCCAACAGGCGGTCTGTGCCCCCAGCTGGAATCTCACACCGTACCTTACAGCCCCTTTCGGACTCCCATCCCAAAGCACTGTCCCCCCGGGCCCAGCAAGAATCACTCTTCCACCTCTGGGGTGGAACACAGCCGCTGTTTCACACACCCAGGCAGTCAGGCAGCAAGTGTAGAAAAGTACCCCTCTGCCGGCAGCGGGGCTGGCCAGGTTGTAATGACCCACAGCGGCATGTGCACCTGCCCTCAGGGTAACCCCTGGCCTGGGCGAAAGACGCAGTCATCTCTTTAGTGCCAACACGAAGCCAACTCCCGGCCTTGCATTTCATCTGAAAGGGGCCCCCTGCCCCTCCTGCCGGCCTGTTCTGGCCCCTCCCTGCACAGACACCCTCCCAAATGGGCTGGGTGATTAAAAAATAACCCTGCTGCTGAGCTAAACCTTGCGTGGGTGGGGACAGCCCCGCCCCTCTCTGCTGTAATCAATGCAAGAGTCCCACACGGGCTGGGCCGTGCGCCGGTGCCAGCCAAGCAGAAGGCCCCTGGGGGGGCAGAGGCTGCAGGCCAGGACATGGCAGCTGCGGCGGCGAACTCCTGCCGTGCTGCTATCTCATGGGCGCCAGGTACGCTAGGCCGGGGAAGGTGTTGCCTTCCTGGCTCCGCCCCCAGGGTGCCTGCTGGGGGACAGCGTGTTGCTACCCTGAGCGCCTGCCCTCCGTGGCTGGGGCCACATGCCACTCCACCGCCCCATGGTGCTGGGGGCGGGGCTTGGACAGAAGGGGGCGGGGCTTGCCAGCCCCAGCCCTACCTTCACCCTGTGCAGGAGCCCATGTGATTTTTCTTGAAGTCTCCAAACTCTACTCCTTTCGGGGGGGGGCCAGTGCTCTGGGGGGAGGTGGGCACATGGGCCAGGAGCTCCATCCCCTGCAGGGAAACTCACCCCTAGGATCCAGGCTGTGCCCAAGCTGCGCCCCAGGCCGGCACTGGCAGGCGGGAGGCTGTTCAGCTTTTCCGGGCTTGTCTACACAGGGTCTGATTTCCTGCCCCCTTCCTGCTGTGGCCCCGCTTCCTCCGAAACAACGGCCCCCCAGGGCAGTAATCCGGATTAAATCTGCTTTCCATTCACACTCAGGTCTCGGTGCTGCTGGATGCCCGTGGAGCCTGACTGTCCGGATGCTCAGGCGGGGGCAGCGAGATGGACAGCCCGGGCCGGAATCGCCCCCTTGGCTGGTCCTGCCGGGGCTGCTTTGGGGTCAGTCCCGGGGCCGGGGGTTCCCCTGCGTCAGCCCGGACACGAGCAGGGACCCGCTGCGGGGCACTGGGAGCCCCCCCTAGCCCGCCTGGCCCCGCAGCCTGCCCGAGAGCGGATCCCGCCCGCCGCCCCCTCACCTGTGCGGCGGCCCCGGGCCCGGAGACCCGCTTCCCGGCCGGCTGCAGCGGCTGCTCCGCGCCCGTTTACACAACGCGGGGCGGAGCCTGGGAGGCGGCCCCACAGCCGCGGGTGTGGACGGGGACGATCTCCGGGGCGGAGCCCCCCGTGGGGCGGGGCCTCCAGGCGGAGGGAGATCTAAGGGGCGGGGTCCCCGGGAGGGACCCCCAGGCAGGGGGATCTGTGGGGCGGGGCGCTTTGTGGGACTGAACCCTCGGGGGGCAAGCTGTAGGGCGAGGCCCCCAGGCAGGGGGGATCTGTGGGTCTGAGCCCGCAAGCGGGGGGCGAGCTGTGGGGCGGGGCCCCCAGGCAGGGGGGAGATCTATGGGGCGGGGCCCCCAGGCAGGGGGGAGATCTATGGGGCGGGGTCCCCGGGCGGGGCTCTGTGGGGCACCGGGCCGCGTGGAACGCTGCAACACGAGCTTGTGTAACTTTTTGTTACATGACGCGCGCACGTGACCGCGGGGCCCGATCCGGATTTGGCCCCCTCCGGTGCCAGCGCCGAACGCGGGTCTCCCGGCCCGGCCGTGCTCCGGGGCCTCCGCGGCGGGACTGGGGCCCCAGCCGCCGCCCTGGGCTCTCCCCTTGCTGGGGAGCCCCGGGGGGGGGGGGCGGTTGCACTTCCTCGTGGCTTGTCCCCAGTGCCGTTTGCAGCCGGGCCCGGGGGTCCTGCCCAGCGCTCAGAGCGGCCGGAGGGGAGTCCCTCGGAGGAACGGCCCCCCGGGGCGGACATCAGGGGCAAGAGCCTCCAGCTGGGAAGAAAAGCAGGGCGGAGGCTGGCCAGGGGGAGCAGGGCGGAGGCTGGCCAGGGGGAGCAGGTCCCAGGCCTGGCCCCCAGAGGAGAGGGAGGCCTGGGTTGATGGTGTGGGAACACCCTGGCACAAGGGGAGGAGGATGGAGCCAGCTCTGTGCCCCAGAGCAGGAGGGCCAAGCTGGGGCGGGGAGCTGGGGGAGCCGGGGCAGGGGACGAGGTCGGGTGCTTTGAGTGCAGGTATGGGACTGCCCATGACCTGGCCAGAGGCCGAGTGGCAGGAATAGGCCCCCCCTGCATAGAGCGGAGTGACGTTGGCCGGAGGCGCTGGCCAGGATAATGCTGCTGTGCCGTGCTCAGCCCCAAGGGGTGCCAGGCAGTGAGACAGCCCGTCTGGAGGGACCCTGCACCACTGGTTGGTTTACGCCGCGGTGACTGCGTTCGCCGAGGGCGCGATCGCCCTGCAGGCCCCACCGGCTCCGGCCACCTAGCCCCACGGCAGGCTCTGATCCAACTGCCCCAGGAACCCCCAGGCTCCGCTCAGGGCGACGGCGCTCGGCCAGGTGGGCTGCCCCAGCCCCGTATTAGTGCCCTGAATGCGTGTTTGCCGGGGCAGTGGGACTCTCCGCTCCCCCCATCAGCAGGACAAAGACACCCCCCGCGAGCCCCTTTTATACGCTGCTGCAAACAGCTTACAGCTCGCTCCTCCGACCTGCTCGCTGACCCCTTTCACCTTGCACGTCCGGCCGACCCGAACGCCCCTGCCCTGCTGTCCTGCCCGGCTCTTTAGGAGGGGCCAGTGTGTCCCTGTTACCTTCAGGGAGCATGTTTACACCATAACCTTGTAGCGGGCTGCTCTGGTGCCTCCCTTCTGGCATGTGCTGACATGGTTGTGCCTAGGAACGCCAGGTTTTGCAGTGTCAGTCCTGGCCTTGCCAGCCAAGTGTAGGACAGGGAGCCGCAAACAGGCATCTGCTTTGGAACAGGGCTGACTCTTGCTAACTTTGCTTTATCCCAGCAGGGTCTCCTTTAGGCCAGGGCGTGGGCAACGTGAGGCCTGCGGGACGTATGTGGCCCAGTGGGGTTCGATGTGCGGCCCGGGAGTTTTGTTTGCTGTTTCCCATGTGCAGGATTGCCAGATTACACGGGTTTCCATCTGTGTGGTGTTTTAACTATGGGTGTTACTACAGTGACACGCACTGAAGGCCGGGACAAGTGAAGTAAAGTGCGTACTGATTGCACACAACATTGTGAGAGTTGTGCACTCCGCTCCCTCTGCATCCAATCAAAACGCTGCTACAATTCAGCTGGTACACTCCACAGAGTCGAAGTACGCAAGCATGCTTAGTAAAACTAACGCAGATATAAGAGAGGTCTGTAAAATCATGACAGGTACAGAGAAAGTGAATAAGGAAAAGTTATTTACTTGTTCCCATAACATAAGAACTAGAGGTCACCCAATGAAATTAATAGGTGGCAGGTTTAAAACAGAAGAAAGTTTTTCTTCACACAGCACACATTCAACCTGTGGAACTCCTTGCCATAGGATGTTGTGAAGACCAGGACTTTAACAGGGTTCAAAAAAGAACTAGATAAATTTGTGGAGGTTAGGTCCATCAATACTTATTAGCCAGTATGGGTAGGAATGCTGAGAGCTGTATTTCTGCATTGTTTGACTAGGACTCAAGTTGGTTACCAGGAATCCTGCGAGGGCAGAGAGAAAACACGGGATCTCTCGGCTTTGTTCGCCTTGGACTCCTGGCATCTGGACAGGCGCTGGTTCAGAAAATCAGCCACCTTTTGGTTGCCTTTGGCTGGCCACCAACACAGAAATGCAGCCCAAATCACCAGCCAGTCTGAGAAATCAGGCGACTGCTCCCAGAGGAAGCTGGTAGAGAGGAAGGCAGAGTGAGGGAGACACTCCGAGGGCAGACAGGGGAACTGCAGCTCCTCACCCTGGTCCGTTCCCATTTCTCTGGCCCCAGCTCGCCTGGCCGTGGCGTGCGCCTGTAGCTCGCGCCCTCATCCCGCGGACGTGTCAGGTCCGTACGAATTTCCTTTCCCTCGCAGCTGAGAATAATGTGGCGGCAGGCGCGGCATCAGGAGCCCTGGGTCTGATTTGCTGCATGGTCCCGAGCAAATGCCCCGGATGATTGGGTCTTGGCTAGCCCCTGACTTGGAGAGCCTCTGGTTTTTGGTGGGCACCTCAGGACATCTTGGTTCTGCAGTGCCCCCACCCAAGTGTCCCTGAATTCCCATTGGGAACTGCGGGTGCTCAGCGCCTCTGGCAGTCGCATCCAAGGCGTCTCAAGAGGGACACCTTAGAAAATCAGCCTGCAAAGTGCCCTCCACTCCCCTTTGCCTCAGTTTCCCTAGCTGGACGTTGGAGAGATGGGCACTGGCGTGCTGTGGAGAGAGGCTGGATGCTGCTTCGGAAGTGCTAAGAAGGAGATGACCCGCACCAGCAGGAATGCTTAGGGCTTGAGTCCATAATGCCTCTGCCTTGGATACGCACAAACAAGGCCTTTGTCAGGGAACCCGAAAGGCCTCGGGTGTCTGTCAGCAGGGAAGGTTGTTTTCTATGGGCTAGAACGGGAGTGGGAGTCAGGACTCCTGGGTTCTAGTCCTGGCTCAGTCGCTGACTCACTGCACGATCTCGGGCAAGTCACTTTGCCGCACTGTGCCTCAGTTTCCCCATCTGCATCGCAGCGGGTTCCAAGCATCCCAGAATGACCAGAGATTGGCTCTCCGGGCTGTTCAGAAGCGACGGGTCAGGTGCAAAGCGCAGAGCAGCGTCCCAGCCCCAGCGTTGCTGCAATTCAGACGCTCTGACTCCGTCCGACCTCACCAGTGACCTGGGTGGGCTGAGAGCTCAGGGCCTCGCGTTGCGTGTGACAGGAGAAGGAGGAAGCAGAGGGGGAAATCCCAGCTGGTGTAGAGCTTGGCCACAGATTGCCTGGGGGGAGAAGCTGCAAAGCAGTGCCAACAGCAGCGCAGGGAGATGGCCCCGCCCCTGGGAATGAGGAACCCTGCAAGGAGCGGCTCTCGCCGTCATGGGGCTTTCTGCAGGTGGGCACTGGGGACGTGGCATCTGGGACACGGCACATGGGGCTCACTGGTTAGCGCCCAGTGGCTCCTACGCTCCTGGATCATCCCAAGTACCCAGGGAACGGGTCCAAAGAGCTTAGGGGTCCCCGGGGCTCAGCACCCACACTCAGGGCCGAGTTCCTCAGGGTTTGGCGCCTGCACTCAAGGCCATGTTGACAGAATTTGAGTGTGTGGATAGATGTTGCCTAATATTTTGTGTGAATGTTGCTCCTTGTATCCACGGACAAGGGCTGATCGGAAAACACGGTGTGTTCTCTTTTCCCTTTGAAAGTTTTACTTGTTTTTTGTTCAACAATACTTGAAAACAAAAAAGTTACAGGATTATTTGGAAAATAGCCAAAAAGTGCCCCAAACCGAAACTGCTCCGCCGAACCTCTGAACACTGAATAATTTCTAGCTGAAAACCGCTGACGCGTTTAATCTTCCCCACAAGTTTTTGTTGACCCAAAAACCTGATTTTCCGGCACAGACAAGGTCTGATCTTTTCAACGAGCTCTGCTGATGAGCGCAAAGCATTTTACAGCTGGGGAAACTGAGGCTGGAGGTCACCCATCTTGTCTACACCAGAAAAGAAGCAGCAAACCTTTCCAGTGCAGACGCACAACGTGGACTGAAAAGTGCTTGAGCTGCTGTAGCATACGCAGCGCAGTAAGCACTATTGGCACAGTGACTTGAGGCCAATGTTCCCTCGAATTTATTCCAGCTGTGTGCATGTAACCCTTCTGCCAGGGCTGGGTTCAATATTTAGGGGTTCCTCTCCATCCATCCCATACAGAACTGGCTCCTGCCCCACCCAGTAACTTTGGGTGCCTCTGGGAGGCAATGTTTCCCCACGCACCAGCGCAGAGTCTGAGTGTAGAAGAGACACTTTTAATAAAAGGGGAGAGAAGTAACGGGGCATTCGTTTTGGAAGCCACCGCAGACACAGCTCAAACAAACCCACGAGTAAACGTCCCAGCTCGAGTGGGTTGGGCAGTGTCCTTGTCCTCTCAGGCTCTCAAGTCCAGCAATGTCAGTGTCCCATTCACATGCCCAACCCTTCTCTGCCCCCCCCCCCACTCAGTCACGGAGTTCAGAGGTGCAGCCATCGGTCGCCCCTCGCTGCCGCCGCCCCCAATGCCTCTCCATCACCGCTCTGCTGCTGGTGGATTTGGCCCAAAGCACAGTCCAGCCATACCAGAGTCCAGCACCCGCTGGAGTGTGTTTACATCCAAAAGGGACTCCTGATGGGGGCTTTAACTTTCTCATTGAAGCAGTGGGGAGAAAGAAGTTGAGCCAATCTTACAGCTTGCGCCTGGAGGGCATGCAGCCTGCTGGCTCGCCTCCCTCCCCAGCTCAATCTATAGGTCTCTGAAAGACCAGCCTCTGTCCACCCAAGTGTATTTACACTGACAGGGTCTCTTCTTTTAACTGAATTAAACACAGTCTGACTTCCTGCACTGCGCATTCCCACAATCACATCAAGCATTGGTGGTCATATCCTACAATTCCTGCTGTTAGTTTTAACAGAGTTTGTGACCCCCCACAACAGCCAAATTGGTTACAATGGGCAAAGCACCTTCCAACAATTGAACACCTAGCAGGCCTGAGCAATCTGCGTGAAGTGTATTTACATAACCACACCCAGGGTTCCTTTCCCATTCCAGCTGGTTGTAATGGAAGCTTTAATTCAGACCCTGCTTGCATGCAGAATAAATTTTGTTATGCGCGCCAAGGGAAGTGCAGATGTGCACCACCACTAGAAACACATGCAGCTGTGGGCGCTCTGCTAATCTGCTGGGCGGCATCTGAATCTCCCCTGGGCGGCCGCCTAGGTGCTCAGCTTACAGGGAACACTGCTGGAGGCTGGGATGGAGGCATCAACACTTGGGTTTACGGAGCATCAGCACCTTAATTAACGTTATTAGAGCAGCAACAGGGTCTACGGAGCCCTGGCCTTGGTGGCAGAATTCAGGTGAAATCCCCAGGGTTCTGCAGCCACTTGTAACTAGCCATGGTGGGCACGGCTGGGTCCAGAAATGCAGCCCTTAGCACATTAGTGCTGCACAGAGAGGGGCTGTCATTCATCCCGCTCGTCATCCAGCGTGCCGGGGGGGGGGGGGGTCGCACCAGGATGGCCCTAAGCGGGGGAGTCTGTGCTACCCTCAGAGCAGGGACAGCTTTAAACCTGGCCTTTGGTTAGTCCCCCAGACCCACGAACCCCATTGCTGCTGTGTGTCCATTCAGAGCATGGCAGCCCCCAGCCCTGCCCCCCTAGTCCCAGCAACCTCTCCCCTGCTGCATTTGCATCTGGGCAGGGTGTGACCAGCTGCAGGAAGAAGCCACTCGCTGGGAGGCCAGACAAGCATCCAGCAGAACACTCCACCCCCGCCCGGTGAAGCGAACCAGGAAACCAGGCTGCTCAAGGAAGCAGGGGCGAGGGCTCCCGGCGGGGAGTTTCCTGGGTGACCGGCAGGGCAGATCAGACGCCAGTTCTTCGCCCAGGTGCGGAGATGGGCCGGCAAGGTTCGTGGGAGCTGCTTTTGGTCCTGGGCTTTGTGCTGCATTTGGGGTGGATCCTCCGTGCGAACTCCGCAGGTAAGGGCCAAGCCTCATGTCTGTTCCCCTGTTTGATCTCAGCAGGGGGCGGGCGGAGGGGGCTCCGATATTGACTCCCTTGTATTCAGCGGGTTCCTAACTCTGCGCCCGCCGCCCCAGCTCCCGGGTATCTGTCTGATGCCAGCAGGTGCATCCCCAGGGGTGGTTTTCTTCCCTGGTCTAGGATGAAATGCTCCAGAGGCAGGAGCTGCCTTTTGGTTTGTGTGTTTGTTCAGAAATTGGTGGTGGTTCTTCCGCACAAGGGGAATGAGGCAACGTGGAATGAGCAGGAGAGCAGCTGGGGTGGGATGGAAATTGGAGCAGGCAGGCCGGGGTTCAGGGCGGCAAGTGTCTGGAATTTCGCTCCCCAGGCATGGGAATATCAGAATGAAATTCTGGCAGTATAGGAGCCACGTATCCCCATCGGTCTCTGCCCACTTACACAGACGTTGCTCCCTTTACCCGTCTCCGGGGATTCTTCAGTGGTGCGGGGGCTGTTTCTGACCTCCCCAGGGTACATCCAGAGTAACGGCATTGCGGTCTGGGGAGTTACACTTGGTACATGCGATCAGACCCAGGCCCATGCCAGGGTGAGACCCACCCATGTGGCCATGAGAATTTCACCCTCCTTTTGCTTTTTGTGTCTATGCTGGGGGGGTGCCTTACACGGGAGCTCTGTAGTGTGCAGGGTGTTATAAGGGAGCCTGTCACGTGTAGGGGGAAGAAAGGGCTGTTGGTCCTTCTGTGTTTATTTGCGTTAATGAAACCCAGCAAGGCTGAGTGTCCACTTAGTTGCACAGATTTGACAGCCGCACAGGTCCACCGACTGTAATGGGGTCACTCCTAATTAACACGGGTATAATAGCAAGAGGCAGCTGCTGTCATTCAGAATAACTACAAAGACGAGCTCTGGCATTGCACTTTTCATCCATAAATCTCAGAGAGGTTTACAGGCAAGGTCAATATCGCGACCCCCATTTTACAGATGGGGAAACTGAGGCACGGGACGCTGTAGGGGGGGAAGTAACAGGTCAAAGGGCTCCCTGTGTGGTGTCCAACACACTAGCCACATGTGGCTATTTGGCTGGTTGCGTGTGGCTAGTTTGCTATAGCAGTCGCCACTATAGTGGCTGGTTGGACCGCCAGTTGATTAATTGATTTACCAGTCTGTGTATGTTGGTGAACCAGCAGCAGGCCCTGGGGCAAGGAGCCTTCAATTAAAAGCTGCCTGTGGTTTGGGCTCCATACAAGCGCTCTTCCTCTAAAAGTATATGCCCCAAGTATGTGTGACACAAGGCTTGGCATGTGGAGAGGCTGCTGTGAGTGCCAGGAGTTCCCCGATGCGTGGACCGTGACTCCGCCCCTACTTGGCCTCTTTCCCATGAAGCCCCACCCACACTCTGCCCCAAGCCCTGCTCCTGCTTGGCTCTGGGTCCTCCTCCCCCCCGCCCCTTCCCCTTGTGGCTCACAGTTACCACTTAGTCCTCTCCTCTGCCACAGGGAGGAGTGAGCAGCCAGCGGAGTCAGGGGTGGAGGAGAGGAGTGACTCAGTGGGGGAAGGGATGGAGTGGGGCCGGGAAGAGCAGGCAGGAACCACGGGGGAAGAGCGGGAGCGGGGCCCCTTGAGGTGGAGCGCAGGGGAGGCCACGGCCCACACGTCCGTGCCCCCAAAGGCAGTGGGTCAGCGGGTGTTTGGGGAGGCTTGGTCTCCTCTGGCCTATTCTACCCAGCGCCCATGGCAACAAACCCCTCTTCGCTGGTGCTGTGCAGCTAGGAGAAGTGTGAGCAGGCAGGGAGCGCCTGGAGTCCTGTCTGAGCGGCTCTCTTCCGTCACCCGTGGGCCGTTGCCTGCCCGGCGTGAGGCCCCCACATGCGGCTGCACCTCCGTGGTGTTCTGTCCTGAACCAAACCTAGCGTGCGACGGGGTAGGACGCCTGTGCGGTTGTGGGTGGGGTCTTCCTGGGGGTCTTTTCCTGGGGCAAACCGTCGGCGCCACGGCTGAGGAGACGCCAAGTCAGTGTATTTTAGGCGTACGCCTGGAGGCTAAGAACCTCGCCAACATGGGTTTTGCTAACGCCGTAACACACCCTTGTCAAATTAGCAGTTGCAGCACTTCGTGTTCTGGAACATTCAGTGCCAGAAAGATGGCCCTGAAAATTATTTAGAGGAAAGCCAAAACTCTTCCTATCTGCGACTTCGAACAGGTGGCAGGCTCTAGCCCCCGTGTGGGCGGCCACCCAGTCGAGATGGTGGGAGTGTGATTTACCCTCCCGTGGCTCTGTTGTGGTAAAGTGGCACTGAGGCAAAACCGGAAGCCCACACTATGGAACAGGTGTCAGTGATGAGGTACCTCATCAGGACAGTGTTTCACAAACCAAGCACCCTGGCAAGTCAAGAGATGACGATTCCTAGATCCTGACACCTGATGGGACCACGTTGATCTTTTAATCTCATTTTTCATGTGGCACAGCCCAGAGAATGTGCCCACAATAATTCCTAGAGCAGAATCTTTGGGGGGAGATCTGACCTACGGGGCTGAAACGTGGCCCCTCGCGGTCAAGTTAGAAAAGGAGGAAGAGAGGAAGTGTCTCGGAAAGACGGTTTGAATTCAAGTCGAATGAAGAGATCCATCTTCTGCCGCTGCAGGTCCTACCTTCTCAGCTGGTTGGCCAAGGCTCTCTCAGGCCAACTGGCCATTTGCGCTGAACGCCTCCCAGTTGATCAGTGCTAACTAGTGTCAAAATGACGGCTCATCATTGAGTGGATGGTTTTTAGTGTGGTCCAATCAAGGCGGAATTAATCTTTGGTGGGCCACACGCCTGCCCCTGGCTTCTCCCCCACTCACCCTCAAGGCCTCAGGAGGCCATATTGAATTATCACAATTGTCCTTTCTGGCCTTGGACTCTATGAAGAAAACACAAGTATGAAAAAGCTGCCCTACCAGAGTCATCTTCAACTTTGACCCAGTGAAACGAGGAAGAAGGACCCCCTGGAGCCACGGAAGCCATCGGTAGGACCTGTTGTATTCATTTAGATGGACCAACAGCGTTAACGTCACCTCGTCACTGCTCAACGTTAAACAAGGTTCGTTAATTGGCAGAGCCTTGAGGCAGCTCAAACCCACCATTAAAATCCCTCTACGCTTTTATTAAAGATAGAGGAAAAAAGGAAAACATTTGCATTGCAAAGTGTTGCATCAGGCTTTGGAACAACATCCCTGTTTCCTTTCCCTGGCGGCTGGCGGCCATTTTAGCAGGACAAACCCCTTTGTTTGGCATCTCTACTAACTGTGGGGGAAGAGACGATGTTAGCTGAGCCAGGTGGCTGGTGTAGCTGTTGTGGAAGTGGAAGTCCGAGCTTGGTTCCCATAAGACACACCAAGAGAAACGCACACACGATGGGAGAGTGAAGAACAGCAAAATGTGCCGTCCTGCCTGTCTAAGCCAGACTCCTAGGCTATGTCTACACTACAGTCATTTCCGCAAAAACATATGCAAATGAGGCAAAGCGTGGAATATCACTGTGCCTCATTTGCATAATTAACGAGGCTCCGTTTTTGCGCAAGAGCCGTTCTTCTGGGGAAAAAAATGCAGAAGAATGGCTCTCACGCAAGAGGGGGTTTTTGCGCAAAAAGGAGCCGCGTACACGGAGCCTCGTTAATTATGCAAATGAGGCACGGCGCTATTCCATGCTTTGCCTCATTTGCACACGTGTTTGCAGAAAAGGCTATAGTGTAGACATAGCCCTAGCGAGAAGGAAAGGGGAGAGAGCTAGGAGCGAGAAGTAAGGGAAGGCAAAGGACGTGGCGGTGGGGGGAAACGAGAGACAAAATCTCACTTCCTAGGCCGTAGCTGGGATTCAGCTAGAGCGGATGGAGGTGCCTGTGTGATCCGGGTCCCTCCCTCTGGCCCGGTTTGGTCAGGACATCTCGGGGGTGCAGGATGGCGAAGGCCGCGGTGTCTCAGGAGGTGGTGGGGGCAGTAGCCAGGGTGGGGAAGCTCAGTCCCTTCTTTCAGCCATCCAGTGTCCCCAGCAGTCCCTGTGCTTTCGTCTGGATTGTCTCCCTTTGTAAGGACCCCAAGGGGGGCGAGCGGAGGACTAGCCCTTCCCCTCATGTTATCGACCACTTTGGCCTAATTCCCAAGAAAGCCGGTTTGGGTTCCAGTCTCCCGCTGCTCTGGTTTACCAGGCAGGAACGTAAGCCAGCCCTTGAGCTGTATCGGGAGACTTTTCGGTTTGGACCATTGGTTCTCGACCTTTCTACCGTTGTGGGCCACAGCCACAGCCCTCACCGTGTTACGTGGGCCATGTCCACAGAATCGATATACCGCCGGTGTGACCCTGAGGAGGTCACATGGGCCACAGCTGTGTGCTGATTGGGCAGCGGGTCGAGAACTGGTTTAAATTAATGAGGTCTTTCCTGCTTTCTTACCTTTCCCCAGGAGCACTGGGGGCGCCTACGGTGACAGAAACCAGCCCTTCGGCACTTGTCACCCTCACCCCTCCAAGGACCAATACCACGGCTGTTCAGACCACCACACCCACGTCTGTTACCACGTCCCTGAGGGAAACAACATCAGCTGTGGACAGCATTACAGAAATCCTGGTGGGCAACAGCTCCACCAGCGTGTCGAGTACTGCAACAAGCGAGAGCACAGTCCCAGTGCCTCGCACCACAGAAAGGGGAACTTCAACAGGCACTGCGACAGTGACAGTCATCACCCGTTCAACAACTAACACAATCACCACACCCCTGGAGACTACAGCCGGAAGAGGGAGCATCCCAACAGCTTCTTTTGTCGCCATGGCAAACACAACCGCAACTCAAGGGGCTGTGCCTACAGTGTCAGAAACCAGTATTTCGGCACTTGCCACCCTCACTCCTCCAAGGACCAATACCACGGCTGTTCAGACCACTACACCCACGTCTGTTACCACGTCCCTGAGGGAACCAACATCAGCTGTGGACAGCATTACAGAAATCCTGGTGGGCAACAGCTCCACGAGCGTGTCGAGTACTGCAACAAGCGAGAGCACAGTCCCAGTGCCTCGCACCACAGAAAGGGGAACTTCAACAGGCACTGCGACAGTGACAGTCATCACCCGTTCAACAACTAACACAATCACCACACCCCTGGAGACTACAGCCGGAAGAGGGAGCATCCCAACAGCTTCTCTTGTCGCCATGGCAAACACAACCGCAACTCAAGGGGCTGTGCCTACAGTGTCAGAAACCAGCCCTTCGGCACTTGTCACCCTCACCCCTCCAAAGACCAATACCACGGCTGTTCAGACCACCACACCCATGTCTGTTACCACGTCCCTGAGGGAAACAACATCAGCTGTGGACAGCATTACAGAAATCCTGGTGGGCAACAGCTCCATGAGCGTGTCGAGTAGTGCAACAAGCGAGAGCACAGTCCCAGTGCTTCGCACCACAGAAAGGGGAACTTCAACAGGCACTGCGACAGTAACAGTCATCACCCGTTCAACAACTAACACAATCACCACACCCCTGGAGACTACAGCCGGAAGAGGGAGCATCCCAACAGCTTCTTTTGTCGCCATGGCAAACACAACCGCAACTCAAGGGGCTGTGCCTACAGTGTCAGAAACCAGTCCTTCGGCACTTGCCACCCTCACCCCTCCAAGGACCAATACCACGGCTGTTCAGACCACTACACCCACGTCTGTTACCACGTCCCTGAGGGAAACAACATCAGCTGTGGACAGCATTACAGAAATCCTGGTGGGCAACAGCTCCACCAGCGTGTCGAGTACTGCAACAAGCGAGAGCACAGTCCCAGTGCCTCGCACCACAGAAAGGGGAACTTCAACAGGCACTGCGACAGTGACAGTCATCACCCGTTCAACAACTAACACAATCACCACACCCCTGGAGACTACAGCCGGAATAGGGAGCATTCCAACAGCTTCTTTTGTCGCCATGGCAAACACAACCGCAACTCAAGGGGCTGTGCCTACAGTGTCAGAAACCAGTCTTTCGGCACTTGCCACCCTCACCCCTCCAAGGACCAATACCACGGCTGTTCAGACCACCACACCCACGTCTGTTACCACGTCCCTGAGGGAAACAACATCAGCTGTGGACAGCATTACAGAAATCCTGGTGGGCAACAGCTCCACGAGCGTGTCGAGTACTGCAACAAGCGAGAGCACAGTCCCAGTGCCTCGCACCACAGAAAGGGGAACTTCAACAAGCACTGCGACAGTGACAGTCATCACCCGTTCAACAACTAACACAATCACCACACCCCTGGAGACTACAGCCGGAAGAGGGAGCATCCCAACAGCTTCTTTTGTCGCCATGGCAAACACAACCGCAACTCAAGGGGCTGTGCCTACAGTGTCAGAAACCAGCCCTTCGGCACTTGTCACCCTCACCCCTCCAAAGACCAATACCACGGCTGTTCAGACCACCACACCCACGTCTGTTACCACGTCCCTGAGGGAAACAACATCAGCTGTGGACAGCATTACAGAAATCCTGGTGGGCAACAGCTCCACGAGCGTGTCGAGTAGTGCAACAAGCGAGAGCACAGTCCCAGTGCCTCGCACCACAGAAAGGGGAACTTCAACAGGCACTGCGACAGTGACAGTCATCACCCGTTCAACAACTAACACAATCACCACACCCCTGGAGACTACAGCCGGAAGAGGGAGCATTCTAACAGCTTCTTTTGTCGCCATGGCAAACACAACCACAACTCAAGGGGCTGTGCCTACAGTGTCAGAAACCAGTCTTTCGGCACTTGCCACCCTCACCCCTCCAAGGACCAATACCACGGCTGTTCAGACCACTACACCCACGTCTGTTACCACGTCCCTGAGGGAAACAACATCAGCTGTGGACAGCATTACAGAAATCCTGGTGGGCAACAGCTCCACGAGCGTGTCGAGTACTGCAACAAGCGAGAGCACAGTCCCAGTGCTTCGCACCACAGAAAGGGGAACTTCAACAGGCACTGCGACAGTGACAGTCATCACCCGTTCAACAACTAACACAATCACCACACCCCTGGAGACTACAGCCAGAAGAGGGAGCATCCCAACAGCTTCTTTTGTCGCCATGGCAAACACAACCGCAACTCAAGGGGCTGTGCCTACAGTGTCAGAAACCAGCCCTTCGGCACTTGTCACCCTCACCCCTCCAAAGACCAATACCACGGCTGTTCAGACCACTACACCCACATCTGTTACCATGTCCCTGAGGGAAACAACATCAGCTGTGGACAGCATTACAGAAATTCTGGTGAGCAACAGCTCCACGAGCGTGTCGAGTACTGCAACAAGCGAGAGCACAGTCCCAGTGCCTCGCACCACAGAAAGGGGAACTTCAACAGGCACTGCGACAGTGACAGTCATCACCCGTTCAACAACTAACACAATCACCATACCCCTGGAGACTATAGCCGGAAGAGGGAGCATCCCAACAGCTTCTTTTGTCGCCATGGCAAACACAACCGCAACTCAAGGGGCTGTGCCTACAGTGTCAGAAACCAGCCCTTTGGCACTTGTCACCCTCACCCCTCCACGGACCAATACCACGGCTGTTCAGACCACCACACCCACGTCTGTTACCATGTCCCTGAGGGAACCAACATCAGCTGTGGACAGCATTACAGAAATCCTGGTGGGCTCTGCCCCAGCAGGGACCCTGCCAGCCCTGGGCAGGTCGGTAGCCGCAGAGTCAGCCACAGCTGCCCTGGCCGGCACCCACTCAGAAGAGACCTCTGCTGCTGCCGTGAGCGCCGGAGCGCATCCAACCATCCGCACCGCCCTGCCGGAAGAGAGAGAAACAGCAGAGACAGCCGGAGCCGTGCCGGTGACAACTCCAGGGGAGTTGACGGCAACAGCCAGCACAACTGCAGACACAACCGCAATCCCTCTTCTCCCTTCTCGCCCAGGGGAGACCACAGGAACCGCCCCTGGTACTGATCTATCCAGAGCCGCCCTTACGATTTCAACAGAGCCAGGGGCCACGGCACCCACCAATGCCAGTACAGTTGCAAAAGCAACAACAGCCGCCCCTGGGACTCGGACCTCCGCTGATGCTGCACCCGCCGCGGGTAACACCCCAGCAGCGAACAAGTCCTCAGCAATCCCTGTCGCACCAGCCTCAGCGGGCAGCGCAGCCGTCATGGGACTCCTGACAACAGTCACGACTCCCACCCCTGCCCTTGCCACCGCTGCCCCTGCCGCAGGTAACGCAGCCGACAGCAAAGCAGCAGGGACCCCTGCGCTGCCAGTAAAGACAGTCACAGCCGCCTCGCCCTCGACAGCAGCCGCAGAGACACCCCAAGGTGCCCCGGTGACCGCTAGTCTATCTGAGACTATCAGAGAAGGAGGAGCATTAACAGAGACAGCCGCTACGGTGCCTGGTGGTACCCCAAAGGAGCCCACCTCTGCACCAGCCGAGGACACCACGACCGCCAGTGCCACCCCCAGCCCAGCCGACACCGGGAGAACTGTGGCCAGTCCTACCATACGTGCCTTGCAGGGCAGCTCAGGATCAACCCCGGTCCTCACGACCTCCGCCCGGACCCTCCCCACATCTCTGAGCGCGGGTAAGCCGGTTGCTCGGGACCTCCGATAGCAGCACCACCAGGTCAACCCCCTTTGGGAAGCTGGGCTGTTCGCCGCCGAGCTCGCGTGTGTGGTGTTTGCAGCGCAGGGAGCCGCAGCGGTCCGAGGGAGCCGCACTGCGAAGCGGGGGACCCGGCCGCCCGTCTGGGTGACTGTTGCCATGTCCATGCCATCTCAGTATCCCAAATGGGGTAACCCCCCCCCCCCGTCTCCACTCCACACTGGACACAGGCGCTTGGGGGTGTCCTAAGGCTGGCAGCCAGCAGCCGTTTCTCTCGGCGTCGGGCACAGATGCTCTTTGGGGAGCGGGCCCAGCAGCCCCTGACGCAAGCACCCAGTGGTGCGCTGAGGCGTTGCGAGGCCGTTTCGATAGCGATGAGCAGACGAGGGATTGGCTGCAGGGCAGCGGGCCAGCCAGGAAGTCAGCCCCCCAAGGAAAGCAAAACAGCAGCACAATCCCTTGCTACCTGGCCCAAACCTTTACCCCTCCCCCAGCCATTGGCTCCCACCACACGGCTGGGGTGCACAGAGCTGAGGTGCGCTAGCCTCGGGGGTGCGCTGCTCAGTCTGGACGGGGTGCAGCTCCCTGGCTCCTCAGGCCCTTCCCTTGGGAGACGCCTGAGTTCTCCCCCTCTCCCCATCCAGAAGCCTCCATCTCAGGCCGGTTCTCCTGGACCCCCACGCCCTGAAATCCTCCAGCTCCTGGCCTCTCGGCTGCAGGGCCCCCGGGGCTGGGCAGCTTGCGCTGGGGCATTGTCCGCTGGCTGGCCGCAGCACTGGTGGGGAGCTATGGACGCCCAGCTTTGTGACAGCGGTGTGGGACTGGGTGTCTCTTTCTCCCTCCCCCCATCACTCACAGGTCGTGTCGTTTTTATTTGCGCAGCTTCTCCAGCGACGGAGGTGGCCGTAAATCCGGCCACCGTCATGCCAGCAGAGCAATTTCCCCTCATCTGCCCTGAAATTCTGGGTGCGCGTCCCTTACCGTGTCTGTTACACGTGAGGGAGAAGGGCCTTTTTATAGAGCTGTCCAGGCACAGGTAGCCAGAACAGCCTTGAGGATGCCACCCATAAGTCAGGCTTCGTTGTTTCTTCTGAAAACAATAGGTCGGGTCAGTCTATGGGTGGGCTGTGACTGGCTGGTGCTTTTCTCCTAAAAGGGGCTGGCTTGTGCCTAAGCCTGACTTGGATTCAGGAGACAAGCCCCCGGCACCCAGTTTTCCCCAAGGGTTGGGTGCGTCCATATCTGAGTTTCTGGGTTTTAATCAGTTCCTGGGTTGAGCCACCTGCGTTGCTGGCAACACAAGGGATCACTTTGGAGGGGGGGATTATCTGCGGCGGCGTGTGAATTCTGCAGGCCGTGCTCCGCGAGAGAATGGCACCCCTAGATGGGACCTGAAATCCTCTGCACCCCCGACGCACGGGGCTAGCTGGCCCACCAGTGGGCGTAGGGGACCCTTACAGTGTGCGATCAGCCCGTCCTCTGGCGGCTGCACTCCCTGACCCTCGCCGCCTGGTGCTGACCCAGAAAGACGTCCCCTTGCCTCAGCTTGCGGACGTGCTCCCGGTAGTCAGGCACGGCGGCTCGCTGCGCGTGTCCCAGGTACCGAGTGAGGAGAGGAAGGCCCATAAGGGCGATGTCATGGCGGAAGGTGAGGAGGACTCCGCACATTCTAGGATGGTCCTTGTAGGCGTGCCAGGGAGAGCTGAGATTTAGGGCAGTGCTGGGGGTATCGTCCCGTCCCCCCAAAACAGCTCTGAGGTGAATGGAGTCCCTCATTACAGAGAGCGGCTCCTGGCTGAGAACACGGGTGCGGCTCAACTCCTCCGAGTTCGGTGTCGCCCAGCGGTGGAAATGCCCGGACCGTGATTTCTGAGGCGGGGCCTAGGGCTGGCTCGGTGGGCGGGCGGTTCTGAGGGGTCCGGAAGGCAAAGCAGACCCAACACCTCACGACGTACGGTGGCTGTGTTAGCTCCTGGAATGTTCCGGAGCCTGCCCAGAGGACACCGATGAGTGGGATGGCTGGGGCATGGCCGCCCCGAATGCCGGGGGCTGGGGAGGGGGCATAGCCTGGAGCCCACCACAGAGGCAGCGAGGTGGCTGGGTGATTGGGGGCTGTCCAGGGACCGTCCTGAGGCTGGGGGAGCGCGTGGGCTGCCGTGCTCAGCGCAGAGCGGGCCGTTGCGGTCACGGGTGGTAGCGCGCGAGCCTGCGCCATTGACTGTTCCCGTCTCTTTCCAGCGTCGTGGATCATAGGAAATGACACCGCCGCTCCAGCCATTTCCCCCACGGACCCTGCCACCCTGGCGCCAAGCCAGAGCCCAGCTCTGCTGCCCACCCCGACAGCAGCGAAGGCCACTGGAGTAGCCGCTGTTTCTAGCCGCAGTCTGACCACAGCCCCCGAAGCCACCCCCGCTGCAACAGAGACCAGACCGGCAGCCCTCATGCCGTCTGAAACCAGTGCAGCGAGCGGCACAGCAACAGGCGGGAGACTTCCAACGCCCTCCCTCCCGCCGTCTGGAACTGCTGCTGGTGCGGTCACCACTCCAGGCACAGAGACTACACCGAGGACCACGCTCCCGAGGGGAAACACAACCAGACCAACAGCCGATCCCACTCCCGGAGCCATGACAAGCACAGCCTCTCCTTTCTCTACAGCAGCTGTATCTAGGACTACGGCAGCAGGGACAAGCACCACCGTGCAGGATACACCCCCACCGGCTGTTACTACACCTGAAGCAAAATCCACCCCAAATGATGTTGCAGCTCTACTGATCACCAGCTTGGCAGCAGAGTCCACCATCACCCTATCCGCTGAAACCACAAAGACAGCAACCACACCCCCAGCCACCAACACTGTCCTTACACTAGCTGACACAATATCCATGGCAACTCCAAACAACATAGGAGAAACAACCCCCACAGCTCCCACAACCATTGTACCCCTGGAGACAACAGCCGAAAGAGGGAGCATCCCAACAGCTTCTCTTGTCGCCATGACAAACACAACCGCAACTCAAGGGGCTGTGCCTACGGTGACAGAAACCAGCCCTTCGGCACTTGCCACCCTCACCCCTCCAAGGACCAATACCACGGCTGTTCAGACCACTACACCCACGTCTGTTACCACGTCCCTGAGGGAAACAACATCAACCGCGGACAGCATTACTGAAATCCTGGTGGGCAACAGCTCCACGAGCGTGTCGAGTACTGCAACAAGCGAGAGCACGGTCCCAGTGCTTCGCACCACAGAAATGGGAACTTCAACAGGCACTGCGACAGTGATAGTTGTCACCTGTTCAACAACTAACACCATCACCACACCCCTGGAGACAACAGCCGAAAGAGGGAGCATCCCAACAGCTTCTCTTGTCACAACAGCAAACACAACCGCAACTCAAGGGGCTGTGCCAACAGTGTCAGAAACCAGTCCTTCGGCACTTGCCACCCTCACCCCTCCAAGAACCAATACCACGGCTGTTCAGACCACCACACCCATGTCTGTTACCACGTCCCTGAGGGAAACAACATCAGCTGTGGACAGCATTACAGAAATCCTTGTGGGCAGCAGTTCCACGAGCATGTCGAGTACTGCAACAAGCGAGAGCACAGTCCCAGTGCCTCGCACCACAGAAAGGGGAACTTCAACAGGCACTGCGACAGTGACAGTCATCACCCGTTCAACAACTAACACAATCACCACACCCCTGGAGACTACAGCCGGAAGAGGGAGCATCCCAACAGCTTCTTTTGTCGCCATGGCAAACACAACCGCAACTCAAGGGGCTGTGCCTACAGTGTCAGAAACCAGCCCTTCGGCAC
Source organism: Pelodiscus sinensis (assembly GCF_049634645.1). Classification (NCBI taxonomy): domain Eukaryota; kingdom Metazoa; phylum Chordata; order Testudines; family Trionychidae; genus Pelodiscus; species Pelodiscus sinensis. Next base: position 51,052,706 of record NC_134720.1, read on the forward strand.
TTGTCACCCTCACCCCTCCAAAGACCAATACCACGGCTGTTCAGACCACCACTCCCATGTCTGTTACCACGTCCCTGAGGGAAACAACATCAGCTGTGGACAGCATTACAGAAATCCTGGTGGGCAACAGCTCCACGAGCGTGTCGAGTACTGCAACAAGCGAGAGCACCACAGAAAGGGGAACTTCAACAGGCACTGGGACAGTGATAGTCGTCACCTGTTTAACAACTAACACAATCACCACACCCCTGGAGACTACAGCCGGAAGAGGGAGCATCCCAACAGCTTCTCTTGTCACCATGGCAAACACAACCGCAACTCAAGGGGCTGTGCCTACGGTGACAGAAACCATACCCACCATCATCAACACTACTGCAGCAGTCCATAATATCACTGTCTCCACTAGAAGCACGATGGTTAATCTCCCTGCTACAGGTAGCTCCAATAGGACAACACCGACCACTGAGGTTACCACACCACCAGCAACAAGTAAGCGCTATAGCTTCTGCGGGTGTAAGAGAAGTCTCATGCGCAGATGCATGACCAGCTGTCTAGGGGAGGGATGGAGCATGAAGGCAGGCCGGGCCCGAGTTGGGAGGGAGCCAGAATTGAAGTCGACAGTTTGAATACCGGGATGGCAGGGTTTCAGTGTCACTGTAACGTGATGTGGCGGGGTGTGCGGCACATGCAGCCTGTCTCCTGCCGGCACAGGAAAGGGCCTTCGACATGGAATCGCTGTGTAAATATTCCCCTTTATTCCTGCGGATGAAATTCACCCTTGGCTAGAAGGGCCGTCACTGGGCCTGGGTGCCACTGAAGGCTTTTCAATAATCCAGGGGTGGCCAATCTAAACCTGAGAAGGAGCCAGAATTGACCAATGCACGTTGCCAAAGAGCCACAGTTCTCTGTCACCAGCCCTGATCATCTCTCCACCACCACTCCCAGCACATCCCGCCCACGGGCAGCCTCACCGGTCAGTGCCTCCTCCTTTTCCTCCTGCCCACTGGGATCAGCTTTGTCTCAGTGGGAGACACGGGAGGGGGAAGTAGGGGTGTGCCAGGCTCAGTGGAGGGGGTAGGAAGTGGCAGGATGGAGAGGGACAGCACCTAGGACAGAGCTGGGGGTTGAACAGTGAGCACTCTCCGGCCCAGTGGGGATTCGGCACCTGTAGCTCCAGCCCTCGATTTGGTACCTTTGCAAGGAGCCGCATATTAACTTCAGGTTGGCCACCCCTGCAATAGTCTTAACGTGGTCTTTCTGCCGCTCAGAAGTCCTGTGCTAGTCCGGTACTAGTCAGTTTCACCCTCCAGGCCTGGGCCCACAGCACTGAGGTGACTTGGTGCCGCTGGCGTGGAGAGAGGTACAGAAGGGAGAGTTTGCAGGGACGTGTGATTTCCAAAAAGCCGGCGTGCTGCCAAAGCAAACAAAGCGTCTGCAATGGCCCCCTCCAGGGCCTTGTGGCGAGGATTTCGGCAAACCCAAATGAGGAAATACTGTGCTGTGGATAAGTGGTTCTCTGCCAAGCGGGATACTAAACCCTAGCCGCATGGGGGGATTATTTCAGAGAGGCAAGGGAGGCATCTGGGAATTAACTTTATGTTCTGAAAAAATCAGCATTGCACAAGCACCAGGGAAAAAAGACCCCCCTCCCATAGTACAGAGCAAGGTGGATTTAGATAAATCATGGGGACACCGTGTCTCTGTACAGACTTTTGTCAATGTCAATGACTTTTATCATTTGATTGCTAGTATGGTTTGAGGGACGGAAGGTGTATGTAAGAGCCCTCCCCCCCGGTCAGCAGGAGGGGTTGAACGTTGAACTCCCTCCCCACACCCACACCAGAGCACATAAAGGGATGACTCTATTAGCTGGCAACAGGAGTAGGTTGTTATCCTCAAGGTGAGCCAGTCACTAGAAGGGGCCGCGACATGGCTATATTTCAGCGATAGTTTTTTTTTTATTACATTCCAGCACAGATTCTATAACCCTCAACAGCACCTTTTCTATGGGGGTGTCCACACATGAAAGTGACTATAGAAAAAGCCAGGGTGTACGTGTAAAGCAGATGAATCATTCCTGATTCATTCCCTGTGTGGATGCTCTTATTCCAGAACATTCCCAAATAACTGAATCGGCTTGCAAAGCAGGCGTCCTTTTTCTGGAGCGAGCGTGCCCACACATGCAGGGAAGCAGGAAAAACTCCCCAAGTAGACAAGCTCTGTTGCGGAGAAGGGAACTCACGTAGGGCGCGGGGGTGTCAGATGCAGAGGAAGAACTGAGGATCCTGCCCCAGAGACAGGATGTAGGGAAGGAGTAAAATGTTGCTTGACTTTTCCGAGCTGAGTTCCCTGTAGTGGTCAGGACAGGACCTGCACATCTCTGAGGCCGGCGCTGACGGTTCTTTTCTTTTAAACAGCCACGGGATCCTTTGCTAGGCCTAACTCCACTGCCCTGACTCGGGTCCCAGATGTCCCGACAGAAGAGCAGAAGACAGCGCCCCCTACTTGCCACCCTCCGGCTGCCAATGCAAGTAAGGGCAGTTACAGGTTGGGGCAGATCTTCCCGCTGGCTTGAGCGGCCGGGCTGTGTGCTGGAGACTGAGGGAAAGGATTGGTCTAGCCACGCCTTGGGGGGTGGAGGGGTCTGAGCTGTCGCTCGGGGAGAGCTGGCAGCGAGCGTTTGCACCCCCAGCCAGCCAGACCTTCTGCGGGAGCCCCTCCCCCCAGATCAGCTGGGCCCTCAATTCAGAGAACTCGTCTCTTGCCTCCTGTGTGCAAGAGGGGTCTCTAACTGGGGTCTCCAGGGATTCGCTGCACCTGGTGAAGGGCCGTGGACCAGGGCTCACGTGGAACATCCAGTTTGCCGTTCTGGCCCATCTTTGGGGAGCCGGAAGGGTGTGCTGGTCCAAGGTCCGGTCCGGGAGTACCCACAGTCCTCCCCCACTGCCATGGCCGGGATAGACCGTGTGATGTCAATGGAGTTTCACATGAACATGAAGAACATGGTATCACCCAGGGTGGTGTGTTTGCCCCACACTTTGTACAGCGTGAGCCAAGGGAGGCGGCTGCTTTGCTGCTTCTGTTTATACTGCTCCTGTGCCTGTCTGGCTTTTGTATTGGAAGTGATGGGCGTTGGCTTGATCCTGGTATTCCACGTATTTGCTTCTGAGAGATATGAACAAGCCTTGCCCATCTATTGTGGAAGCTTTTCTTCACTCAGCGCACAGTCAACCTGTGGAACTCCTTGCCAGAGGATGTGGTGAAGGCTAGGACTTTAACAGGGTTCAAAAAAAGAGCTAGATACATTCATGGAGGACAGGTCCACCAATAGCTATTTGCCAGGATGGGTAGGAATGGTGTCCCCAGCCTCTGTTTGCCAGAGGCTGGGAATGGGTGACAGGAGAGGAATCACCTGGCATTGGCCATTATCAGCAGACAGGACACTGGGCTAGATAGACCTTTGGTCTGACCTAGTCTGGCTGTTCTTACGGTGGCTGGTCAAGTGAACGGGAGCAGCTGACGGACAATGGACTTTGGGTGACACACCCTGTGAATCGAGGGCAGAATGGGCTTGTGGAGTAGATATGGGTATGTCTACGCTACCCCCCTAGTTCGAACTAGGGGGGTAATGTATGCATACCGAACTTGCTAATGAAGCCCGGGATTTGAATTTCCCGGGCTTCATTAGCATAAAGCCGGCTCCGCCATTTTTAAAAGCCGGCTTGTTCGAACCCCATGCCGCGCGGCTACACGCGGCACGGGCTAGATAGTTCGAACTATGTAGCCATTCCGATCTATCTGTACGCCTCCTGGCATGGGCCAGCTGCAGGCATCTCATTGCAGTGTAGACGTGCCCTGAGTCTCTCTGCGCCTCAGTTCCCCACCTGTACAATGATCTTGTCTATTTAGATTTGGAGCCATCTCTTTCTCGTCCTGTAGGTCTGTACAGCTCCTAGCACAAGGGCCTCTGATCTTGGCAGGGTCCCGAGATGCTACTGGAATAGGAATTGTTGGTCACGAGGGTTCCCTGTACGGTGGGTGCTTGTGCAGCTGCTCAGGAGATTCCAGTGCCACCCAGTGGGTTCGCAGAGCACCCATTGCTAGGGTTTGTGTGCGTACCGGTAGTGCACATCCGCACCGGCCTCGGTGCATATAAAATTTATTCCGCACGTGGATGGAAAAGATTAGCAGGAACATTGTTGGGACGCTAATCCTTTGCTCTGTTCCTAGCCGGTGGTCACCTCTTCCTGTCGCTGGGCCTGACCACGCACCTGAACCTCAGTGAGCCCAGCGTGCAGCGCCTGGTTGTGGCGAAGGTGAGGGGTGTGAAAACGAGCCGGTATAACCGAGCGTGTCCGCGCCGCCCACCTAGGGCTTTGCCGCTACCCGCAAAGATTGAGCAGCTGGGGCTGGAGAGCCACCGGCAGGGAAAGGAGGCTGCTTGTGGTCCAGGGGAGGAGTCAGGGTTCCTGGGGGCCTGAGCCATTGCAAGTGGGGAGGGCCCATGCCCCGCCTCTTCCACCTTTGGTCCCGCCCCCATTCTCCTGTAGCCACGCCCACAGCCCCACCTCTCTCTGCCCCCACCCTTGTTCCACCCAGGGTCCCTCCACTGCAGCCCCTTCTGCTCCCCTTCGCCCAAGACCACAGAAGCAAAGGAGGGAGGGAGGGCTCCTCCAGTGGGGGTCTGGGTGCTGGCGCTTCCCCCCACGTGTCTGTGGGAGACTCAGGTCGGGCACTGGGACTTTTCCCCCCCAGGTCTCCTGCTGGAGAGAGGGTTGGGCACAGGGGCGTCACCTGAGGATGGGTGGGGATGCTGAGGGTCCTCTACCTGGGAGGGGTCAGAGCTGGGGGGGTTCCCCACTGCCCCCTGGCTTCTTCCAGGGGCAGGGTTGGGGTCCGGCTCTGGATCAGTGTAGAAGGCCCCCCAGCGGCACTGGTTTAACACCAGCCTCACGCGGTGTGGGTTTCAGCCCGGTGCTTTTCCCCGCAGCTCGACCAAGTGCTGAAAATGAAGTTCCCCTGCGGATTCACCGTCCAATGGAAAGGAGAGGCAGAAGCATGAGGACCGATTCTGCTGGCCCCCCGGAAACGGGCCGCTTGGGGGCCACTGTGAGCGGGATGAGAGCCGTACGACGAGCGGGGACCTCGCGGCTGCTGTTCTGTGCTCGCTGACTCCGGAGGGGAAACCCCGCCGGGAGGAGAAATCGCTTTTGTGCATGCAGAAATCTACGCCAGGCTTGCTTTGCCATGGCCCTCCTGGACTCTGCGTCTCAAAGGCCGGTCCCCTTCGGATGCCCTTTGAAGGTCCCCGTGCGGATGGAGAATGTCCGGCCTGCGCATTTCCCTGCTCTGCCCTCTCTTCCGGCATGACAGGAGCAGAGGATGCGAATGGCAAGCTCTCAGGAGTGGGGACTGTCTCTTACTGGGACTGTGCACGCTGTTTCTCAGTCACCACTAGGCTGTGCTGTTGTTTAATCCATACTATTGGGGTGTTGGGGGGGGGGGACAGCAAATGCTTGTGCTGGTGGTTGCTTTATTGCTGGAGGTCCAAGGGCGTGTGGATCCTGCGTGCCCAGTATACATGGAATTGTTTTTTCTATGTCGTATTGATGTTTGGGGCAGTATTGATCCGGGACCCCGAGTAGTGGCAGGGGACCGTTTCCCCATCAGGGACCAGAGAGGCTAAGCTCGAGGACAGGCCCCTGCCCCGCTGCCCGCACCTTCATTCTCTGGAATCAGTTCTCGGCTGTAAGATCTGGGCAGGTGTTTTCATGCTCCCAACCCGCCCCTGGATGGTTCCTGGTTCGTTTCCAGAACGAGTCTTTATCTGGCAGGTGCTGGGTGGATGGGCCTGGAGACAGAAGTGTTCTGTCCAGGAGGGAGTCGGTGGGAGCTTTCCCACCCCATCCCATCTCCTTCCACTCTGGAATGGAGAGAAAGGTCTTTGCACGGTGCACTGGGTGCAAAGCACCACAGACGGCTTGAGTCAGACTTCAGCAGGCCTAGGGCGGACCCTCCAGAGAAGGGTTGAATTTCATCCCTCTGTCCTTAGCCTCTGTCAAGGCTGTTCCCCACTCTGGCATGGCAAATGCAGAAGTGGGGGCCCACAAGAGCACCCCAAAAACTTGTCTCTACAGGCTTTGGTACAAAAACATCCCACCAAATCCTAATACCCGGATTTTGGGAGATCCGCTGGCACCACCCAAGTAATTCCAAGAATACCAGGGAAGAGGTCACTTGGGAAACCTCTTCACTGCCCCAATCTCCGTTTTGCTTGGAGTTGAGAAAAACCAGAGGGAATTCGCAGACAACAATGGACTCTGCCTTTATAGCGAGGCACTGAGTCAAAGGACACAACAAGCAACCAATTCCGGTTAATTAGAAAAAAGAAACAAACGTTTATTATCAAAACAAAACAATCGTTGCAAGCATAGTAAAGGGTTTTCTCTTGAAATAACCACATCTTAACAGCATCTGTTATTTCGAAATAGCGCCATAATGCGATTATGCAAATGAAGTGTGGAATATTTAAATCCCGGCTTCATTTGCAATTTCGAATCTCTTCATTTGCATCCCTCTCTCGAAAGAGGGTGCACGTGTAGACATACCCTTACAAAGAAAGACCAAACACTTAACCAGCTCAGACATAGTTCCAAATTCCCAAACCTGGAAAACAACAAAACCTGATGGACTAGCTAAACTTTCTCCTACTTACACATTGTAAGAAGTCCGTTCTTGGAGAGAGGAGTGTCTTCCATCTCCCTTAATACCTGGAAGAAACTGCTCTGCTTTTCAGACAAAGAAGGGAAAGATAAAGAAACTTTGTCCTAGTTTGAAATTCCTACCTGCATTTTTATTGGCTGACCAGATACCTGGCTAGGGACAGAGTTAACCCCTTAGTCACCAGGTGCTGATCAGCACTCTGATTATGACAGCCTCTCTGTCCTCTTCCTGGAACCTGTCCTTGCAAAGATCAAGAGAGGGGAAATGAACAAAAGAAACATCTCAAACTTGTTCCTCCTTGGCAGCCAATACTGAGCCATCCTGGCGGGGCCGGGGAGTGCCACTCCAGCTATGTGCTTGCCGTTAGCAGCAACGCCTGTACCATAAACCTTATGCCTGCTTCATTTAACTAGCAAATGTTTGTCCTTGATGAGAGCTACTCAGTCCAGCCATGCCCAGAGCTGGCTGTCAGATGAGCCCCACAGCCCACCCTTCACTCACACCCCTGCTCAGCCATTTTTCCTCTTTTTTTACCCGAACTTTGCATTTTTCCTTGCAGTTGCTGCCTGAGAGCTGCCGCCCCTCTGCTTAGCAGCACAAGCTGCAGTGAGCACATCACTGCGGCTGTGTCAATATGGGGAAAGTTTGGCGATGGAAGTGCTGTCTGCATGCAAAAGTGGCCAAAAGGAAAACCGGTCTAGCTGGTTTTTATGCTTCCCATTGTCGACATTTCATGACCACATGGCTAGCACCCTGTCGATCGACAGAGAAAAGCATTGTGGGTAAGTATCCCACAGTGCAGTGTGGTGGGATGACAGAGCTGATCCCTGTGCTTCTTGGGATGCCCTCGTAGCTCTGGAGGCTCTCGGTGCTGAAGAACGTCAAAGCAGCAGCCGTCTCTCCAGCCTCCCCCTGCAGCAGCAGCCTCACTGCAGCTGTGTTCCTAGCAGGGCAGAACAAGAGTATTCCAGTGATTTTCTCTTTCTTTGTTCCCCAAAAGGAGCAGTTTGCTCAGCTGTCAGACACTTCCCGGAGCTTTGAAAGGGGAGGGGCACCTGCCTTCAGGGCAGCAGAGATCACAAAACACTGAGCAGAGCCATTGGGGCAGGCATGGTGGGATCCTGGTGGAAGCCAGTTCTCTGAACAAAACAAACAGCAAGAGTCCACACTGGCTCTTTGTGGACAATAATGGGTGGGGGATAGACAAAAGTCTGTCACAGAGGTAGAAGTTTTTTGTCACCCAAACTGGGTGTTTCTCCTGACAAAAGTCACATTAAAGTGTAAATGTGCCATGTTTTGTCACCAAAAGACGGTTTTTGGTGACAAAATGTGCCAGGGTAGACCAGCCCTGAGGTACTCTGCATTGGCGCCCCATTAACTGCAGGGACCATGTTAGTTCTTTGTCCTGTTACAACCCTCCTTGATACTGGCCCTGGCTCCTGGGACTCTGACGGAAGTGATGGAAACCCAGTTCTATAGGACCCTTAGCTGGATTTTTCCAGTCCCAGCTGAGCAGTTTGTCCTACTCCCCGAGGCAAACGAAACTAGTAATTCATTAATGGGCGAACCAGCCAGAGACAATCAAGCGGAAACAATGACTAATTACAACTTTTTTTAATACACTCCTATTGTTTTTAAAGCTCCAGCAAAGCAGAATTTGGGGGGATTTCAAGTCCAAATCAAATAATAAATTGTATTTGTTATCGAACCCCTTGGCTAGAGCCATGTTCAGAGTGGAGATAAGGCCAACAGTGTTGACTGTGAGTGTAATTGACCCCTGAAACAATTTCCCACGCATGGCAGTGGATTCTACATCACTGGCAGTTTTGAAATCACAGCGGGATATTTCTGGGAAAACGCCTCTCCAGAAGTTATCCGGGGGACATTCTCTGGCTGGTGTTAAGCAGGTCAGACTAGCTGATCACAAAGGTCCCACTGTTGGCTTTGGAATCTAGAAATGGTCAGTTACGCTCAGGCAGAATGACGGGGCCTCAAAGAGGACAGAAATGACCCCAAAAATATACATTGCACAGGGGCGCAGGCCTAGAACTGTTGACTAGTTTCTTGATCTCAAAGAATCCCAAACTAGGGAATGACACAGCGACCATTTTCACATAATTTGTGTGGGTAAATCTCTCTAACCAGTTAATCATTGTATTTGTTATGTTCTTTGCCATTAACCACAAGCAGGTTTGGACTTATCTCCCTTCATGGGTCTCTACTCCCACTCAACTACTGTTCTTTGTTATCTTTATTAGTTGGGTTAATACATTTAACACCCCCCCCCCACCATTCTGTGCAAAAGGGGGTGTGATCGGACCCCCTGCCACTGTAGGAATGGAGTGCTCAGGGATGCATGCTTGTATGCCTCCACTGATACGCTGAACTTCCAGTGCTGAGCTGAAGAATTCACCTTTTTCTTTTGCGGAGGGAGGGGAACCCCAACAAGCAGCTATCCTAACTTGCAGACTGATTGGGCTAGAATAAAAACTCACCGAGGTCTTGACCAGATCCCGATCCCAGAAGCATGAATGTTATCTATAAGTAGGGATTTACAAGACTGGAACTTAGAGGTCTATACAATCATGACTGATGTGGAGAAAGTAAATAGGGAAAAGTTACTAGTTCCCATAACACAAGAACTAGGGCTCATGCAATGAAATTAATAGGTGGCAGGTTTAAAACAAACACAAGGACGTATTTAGTCACACAATGCATAGACAACCTGTGGAACTCCTTGCTAGAGGATGTTGTTCAGACCAGGACTTTAACTGGGTTCAAAAAAGAACTAGATCCATTCATGGAGGTTAGTTCTATCAATGGCTATTAGCCAGGGTGGCTAGGAATGGCGTCCCTAACCTCTGTTTGTCAGGGGCTGGGAATGGGCGACAGGGGAAGGATCAATGGATGATTTGCTGTTCTGTTCATTCCCTCTGGGACATCTGGTATTGGCCGCTGCCAGAAGATGGATACTGGGCTAGATGGAACTTTGGCTGTTCTTCTATTCTTATCTGAAGTTAACAAATCTCAGTTATTCATGCCTTGCACTGACCTGAAATCAGCCCTAAGAAGGTGTGAGGGGTAGCTGGTAGCTCAGTGTGGAGCAGGCAGGATGTATTACACAATAGCAGGGGTGTATGTGTCTGTGTCCGTCCAGCTCTTGGTCTCTCCCCTTGGCTGGTTTGCCTTTCCCTGTCTGTGTGCTGTTGGCCCAGGCACTATAATGACATATGGCCCCTGCAGGCATATGAGCCCTGACCTGCTGTTTGTCCCAGGTGGGATCACGCTGCTGGTGTTTCCCAGCAAGAACCTGCTCAACACAGTGCAGTTAAACTAGCAGCAGCCACACCCATCCCAGTGACACCCCTGCCCAAGGACGCCCACTGGCCTTCGGTCACGAGCGCCTGTCATGAGACAGGCGCTGGAGCACAGGTTTCCAGCTGGGACAATGCACCTGCAGCTCTCCCTGTTGACACCTGCCAGAGAGGTTCTCTCATGTTGCATTATATGCTCCACTTCCTAACCGTTTCCCTTGTGGATCCCTTCTAGCGCCCCCCTTCCCTCCCCCGGCTGTGCAGAGGTCTGTCTGCTCTCATGGTCCTGGGGGCCACCGGAAAGGTCTCTGAAGACCAGCGGTGGTCCTTCCATCGGCCACAGTCCGACAACCACTGATAGACCACCTTGCACACCGGGATGCTGGGAACCACGTGGGTGGCTGGCGGGATAAAAGGGCTGATGCAAGGAGATGTTACTGGGTTTCTTTTCCAACCACCGAGCCAAGGGAGTAAAGCATTTGGTTCTGCTGCTCTCCCAAGGTCTGCTGTATGTAGACAGGGCTGGCCCTAGACTAGCTGCCAGCAACTGGCGCCCTAGGTGAACCATGCAATGAGCGCCCCCCCCCCCCCCACACACACACACAACCCCAAGGACAGATATAGGCTGAGGTTTTTGGTTCTGGGGCTGGGGATGGAGTTCTGTGGCTGGGGACAGGGAAGAGGGAACAGGGTGCCAGTGGGGGGAGAGAGTCCCCTGCACCCGCCTCCTCCCAGGAGTTGTCCCCCCCCCAGAGGGAAGCTGGCACACGCCTTTCCCGGGGCACTTTGCAATTGCCCTTGTTGAACTCCGTCCATTCAGTCATGTGGGACTCTATCCAGTTGCCACTCCCTTTACACCGTCCCCTCCCATCTCTTTGGCTCACAGCACCCTCCCTGGGGGCCGGGGACCTCCCGCCTGGGAAGGCGGTGGCTGGGTGTCTGCGTTCTCGTCCTTTGGGTGCAGCCCAACCTACGGCGAGACCCGCCAGTTTGCCTAGAATCCTGAGCAGCAGAGCAGAAATCAAAAGTGTATTTGGGAGAAGAGTCAGCGGCGAAGGCAGACGAGTCACACAGACAGCACAGATGCAGCCTCCGGCTTCACATGTCCACGTCCGCTAAATTCCCTTTTCTGTCACAAGTTATCCATTGCCTCTGGACAGTTTTCCTAGCCCAGCCCGGGCCTAGAGGGCATCCGCTGTTTCACAGATCCACGTAGATGCTGGCCCTCACTTTCTGGTTCAACCTGGGTACAATTGACAGACCCAAGCCTGATTTTTTCCCCTGTTGTCATGGGTGACTCACTTATTCAGAGCAGGGAGAAGTCTCTCCTGTGACATTATTGGAGGTTTGATGGGAACATGCAGAACATGGTTGCACCCACTGTTGGGTGTTTTCCCCAAATTTTGTGCAAGGTGGGACAAGGGAGGTGTCTAATGATAGCTGAGGCTGTGCTGGTTCTGTTTATACTATTGATGTGCACATGTGACTTTTGTATTCAAAGCTATAGGTAGTGGCTCTGTGCTGGTTTCGTCTCAGATATCAGCAGACCTCGCCCACCTGGTGTGGAAGGGCGGCTGGGTGAGGGACTTGAAGTACTTGACTGACAATGCACCTCAAGTGGTGACAATCCACGTCTGAGGAATTTCACTATAAACCTGCAGGCAAGCCATGGACGCTAGGGAGTGAGTCAAGCAGTGACAGCTGACTTGCTCAAGTGACAAACTCCATTTTGGGAGGTACTTTCATTCCGTGAGAATAATGGGATTCCCTCCACACAGGCAAGGGCATCAAAAGGTCCCTAGAGGTTCCTCCATTGGTCTTCACTCCAGCTCATCACTTCAGGGGCGTCTTTGCTAGGAACTTAGCTCGGAAGGACCAATGGTCCATCCGAACAGAGGCTGTATCCAGAGATTTATAAAACAGCAGTTTACTCCATCACTGCTACAAGTCTGCACCAGGAGCTTTGCAATCGGCGTGTGTAATTTAATTTCTTTAATCATTTTCCTCTCAACCTTTTCTTTTATTAATAAACCTTTAGATTTTAGAGTCTAAAGGAGTGGCACAGCAGGCTCCTCTGGGTAAGATCTGAGGTACAGATTGACCTGGGACTGTGGCTGGTCTTTTGGGATTAGAGGAACCTGTTTGGATTTGCTCAGATGAGTTTTCATCACCTCTCAGCTGAATAGGTGCGGGGCGGGTTGTGGCACGGGAAGCTGGAGCAGCCAAGGGGATTGCTTGTGTGACCTCTTGCTGGCCAGTGTGGCAAACCAAAGTGCTCTGTGTGAGGGGCTTGGTGCATTAAAGAGGAGGATCCCCAGTCGTGGGCTGTAAGTAGCCTGGTTTCTAAGCAATTTGCCCTGATTTGACTTGCTCAGCGGTGCTGCCAGAACCCGTCATATTACAGTTTTCTGGTTTTCCAAGAGTCACGTTTTCTTTTCCATTTCAGATTGTTTCTCTGTGTCCCCATTAACTTTAATGGGTCCCCATTGTCTCTCCCTGGCTAGACAATGGATGGTAAACAGCCGCTCCCTACCTGCTGGCTTCCTTGCCCTTGTTGTGAGGCCAGGCAGCAGTTACAATTACACACATGTGCACGCACCCCCCCCACACACACCATGCTGCAGTTATAGTAACACACCCATCCACCCCATGCTGTAGTTACAATAATACACACAGAAACCATGCTGTAGTTACAATAACACACCCACCCCATGCTGTAGTTACAATAACACACACAGAAACCATGCTGTAGTTACAATAACACACCCACCCATGCTGTAGTTACAATAACACACACAGAAATCATGCTGTAGTTACAATAACACTTCCATCCCAAGCTGTAGATACAATAACACACGCACACACACTTCCATGCTGTAGTTACAATAACATACACCATGCTGTGGATACAATAACACCCCCATGCTGTAGTTACAATAACACACCCACCCCATGCTGTAGTTATAATAACACACACAGAAACCATGCTGTAGTTACAACAACACACCCATCCCTTGCTGTAGATACAACACACTCACACACACTTCCATGCTGTAGTTACAATAACATACACACATACACCATGCTGTAGATGCAATAACACACCCCTCCATGCTGTAGTTACAATTAAACATCGTGTGTGCGCACACACACACATACACTGTACAGATCTCCAAACACCCCCTCAAAATCAGATCAGTGCAAGCTTTCGTAACAGATGTCACTTGACATATATTTATACACAACAACACTGTACGCAACCAGTTGAGTGAGTTGTTTATTCTTTTGCGTTCAGAGCCACAGTTCCCTCCTCAGGGTCTCTGGACCCAGGCTGTTTCAAGAGGGCTCCTTTGAACCCTTCTCACCCGGGGCAGCACAGAGCTGGCTACGCTGGAGCACGGAGACAATTGGCTCTCTGAGCATCCAGCGAATTCGGGGCCCCTCTCTGCCGTGAGGCTCTCTGCTATCCGAAAGTTCCCAGCGTGGGGCCTCTCCTACGGTGACGTGACCTAACCCTTAGGCTCTGCCTCCGCCTTGGAACGCTGCCCAGAAATGAACCCTCCCCCACACCATCCCACTGGACTGATTTCCAGGGCTGCTGACTCCATAGCTTTGGATCCCAGGTCATGGAAAAGGTCCAAGCCCCGTCTAACGAAACCCAACCTGCCTCACAAAGGCCGGGAAAGATTCCAAGGGCTGGCTCTGGAGCTGCTCTCATGCTGCGAACTGCAGCCAGCATGTGCCGGTGGTCGCTCGGGGCGCTGGGCAGAGGGGGCGATGGCTTGGGGGCCCAGCAGTCCTGGTGGCGATCAGGGTCCTGCTACGTGCAGCTTCCCACACAGCCATGGGACAGGAGCCACTGGCTAGTCACAAAACGGGGCCTTCGCCCAGCGGTCGCCTGGCAACATTGGCTGGTGTCCTGCTCCGAACACGGGCCCATCCCCAGAGCTCCTGTCACAACCCGGAGCAGCGGGGGTCAGAGGCCAGGAAGAGAGCAAAAGCAAGAGAGCCCCTATTTGGTCACAGGGACCCTTGGGGCAGGAACCTACAGCCGGTCCTGAGCAGTGACTCATTCAGTATCCGAGGGAAGGGGAGCACAGAGGCTGCTATCTCTTGTATGTGCCCTCAACTTGGCTACGTCTACACTGGCAGCTTCTTGCACAAGAACTGTTTTGCAGAAGAGTTCTCATAGACTCATAGACTCTAAGGTCAGAAGGGACCATTATGATCATCTAGTCTGATCCCCTGCACAGTGCAGGCCACAGAATCTCACCCACCCCTCCTAGAATAATCCTCTCACCTATATCTCAGATATTGAAGCCTTCAAATACTTTGAAGACCCCAAGATGCAGAGAATCCTCCAGCTGTGATCTGTGCCCCATGCTACAGAGGAAGGCAAAAAACCTCCAGGGCCTCTGCCAATCTACCCTGGAGGAAAATTCCTTCCCGACCCCAAATATGGCGATCAGCTAAACCCTGAGCATGTGGGCAAGACTCACCAGCCAGACACCCAGAAAGTTCTCTATAGTAACTCCTATCATCCCTCCATTGACCTATTTACCACTGATAGTGAATGGTCAATTAGTTACCAAGATCATGTTATCTCATCAAACCATCCCCTTCATAGCCCACCAGAGGGGTAAGGGTTGCTCTACACTATGCGGTGTGGTCGGCTGCAGTAGTTTCTGCCCGGTGTGATGCGATTCAGCTGACTTAACCCCCAGTGTGGACCCCGCTGGGTTGACAGCTTGAGCGTCCCATCGACCTAGCTCCTGCCTTTCAGACCAGACGGGTTTCCTACAGCGACAGAACCACGCCCCCTTCCGATGCTGTCGTGTCTACACTGTGGCACTGCCGAGATGCTGCTGCTGTGGGGTTTCTGCTCTACGCAGACTCTAAGATGAAAGTGGTTTCCGAGAATGCAGTTCCTCTTTAGTATACTATTGCCCTGGTCTACACTAGGACCTTAGTCTGAAATACTGCCCCCCCCCTCCAAATTCAAATTAGTAAGCGGTGCGTCCGCACTACCAAGCCCGCTATTCCAGAATAACGGGCTGTGGAATTCAAACTGGCTACGTCTACACTGGCCCCTTTTCCGGAAGGGGCATGTTAATTTCAGCTATCGTAATAGGGAAATGCGTGGGGGATTTAAATATCCCCCGCGGCATTTAAATAAAAATGTCTGCCGCTTTTTTCCGGCTTTTAGAAAAGCCGGAAAAGAGCGTCTACACTGGCTCCGATCCTCCGGAAAAAAAGCCTTTTTCCGGAGGATCTTATTCCTACTTCAAAGGGACCGCCGCGTAACATCACCAGACGTCATTAGCTGAGACAGATCCTCAACGGGTCACGCCCCTGCCCTTGGGCGATCTCCAGCTGGCTCCTTACAGTGACGGTGAGGCTGGCTGGCACGGCCAGGGCCGTGCAAACCGGCCTCCCTGGGGCTTAGAATCTAGCCCAGATGCACCGTGCTCATCAGCAAGGATGGCACAGGGAGTTTTGTTACCCCGTCATGCGAGCGAATGGAGCCCTTGTTTGGCAGTGAGCCAGCAGCGGCCTGCCCGCCAGTCACGCTCAGGGGCATTAAGCCGGGGTGGTGCACACACCTGTCCCTTGAGCAGGCTCACCTGGAGAGTCTGAGGTACACAGGAGTTCAGGTTCCAGCGAGGGTGCCATTTTCTAATGACTGCAGCAGGTCCATCGCCCTGGGGCCATTGGGAATAGCAATAGAGATGTAGCCGTCTTAGTCTGGTGTAGCTGAAACAAAAGACAGGACAATGCATCACTTTAAAGACTAACAAGATGGTTTATTAGGTGATGAGCTTTCATGGGCCAGACCCACTTCCTCAGATCAATTTGTGGAAGAAAATTGGCACCACAATATATACCAAAGGGATACAGTCAAAAAAAGTAAACACATAAAATTGACAAATCAGATTTTAGAACCAAGAGGGGGTGGGAGGAGGGGAGGTTAGTGTCTATGAGATAATGATATTAGGGGTGATAATTGGGGAAGCTATCTTTGTAATGAGTGAGGTGTTAGCATCTCTGTTAAGACCCATTGATAAAGTGTCAGATTTAAGCAGGGTGATAGAGATGCAGCTGTGTTAGTCTGGTCTAGCTGAAACAAAAAACAGGACTATGCAGCACTTTAAAGACTAACAAGATGGTTTATTAGGTGATGAGCTTTCGTGGGCCAGACCCACTTCCTCAGATCAATATGTGGAAGAAAATTGGCACGACCATATATACCAAAGTGATACAATAAAAAAAAAAATGACCGCATGTGAAATTGACAAATCAAGTTTTAGAACAGAGTGGGGTAAGAGGGGAAGGTTAGGGTCTGTGAGGTAATGACATAGGGGTGATAATTGGGGAAGCTAGCTTTGTAATGGGTGAGGTGTTAGCATCTCTGTTAAGGCCCATTCGCTAAGTGTCAAATTTAAGCATGAATGACAGTTCTGAGGCTTCCCTTTGTAGTCTGGTGTAAAGTCTCTTTGAAGCAGGATGCAGGTAGTCAGGTTGTTGAGACAACGCCCAGTCTGGTTGAAATGACAAGAAACACATCGTACATTTATCTGGGACAACCTGTTGTGTGCCTCCCAGAACTTTCTGCAGGCTCTTCCACTTACCTAGCGGGACTTCCACTTACCTTCTAGGGCATAGGCAACCATGCCATAAATGCTCCATACGATAAAACAAGGGGACAAGCCATGGGAGAGGCGCCGTGATCTAAATGGGATCGGAACAGCCGCTCCCTCCATTTGCTCAAAGGTTGCTGGCCTTGTGTGTATCCCGGCTGAAACAGCCCTCACTGACCATGCTGGGTTGCATTTAGACACCTCTGGCAGTAAATCTGCCACCCGTGACTGGACAGATCTTGGTTACCATCTCTAGATTCTAGTCTGAAGCGCACCTGTAAGTGTCATTACGACTCGGATTCAAAGCTAGTGTTAAGTTTTCTTTATGCCCCATGTCACAGAGGGGTGGGGAGTCACCGGGCCCTGCACCCCCATCTGCAGGCAGATATGATCCTCAGGCAGCAGGTAGAACAGAAAGTTTATGTGGGCCACAGGGACACAGTAAGGATCAGACTTGTCAGCACAGGGACCAGAAGCAGCCAGTACCATCCTTCTTGGGGAGAAGGAGGCCCTGAGCCATGGGCCCTGCCCCCATCTCTGCCCCCCAAGCCAGCGAGCCCCACTCACACACCTAGCAGCCCATCTCTCCCTGCAAGCCCCACGTCTAGCCTTTTTCCAGATTTCCCGGTAAAAGATGTCACCTGGTCACACACCCTTCCAGGCTCAGGATACAGAAAACCTCAGCCACTGGGTACGTGAGGGAGATGCTAGGGAAACTGAGGCACACACAGGGGGTTATTACAGGACAGTAGAAATCACATGCAACATAAAGTGAACAGGGCAAATACAATGCCCACTTGGTCACACTACACAAAAGGGATGTATCAGCCTGTGACGGGGTGAGACCCGCCTACCCGACTGAAACGGGTCCACCCCGTACTGACCCCGCGGTTGCCCTCTCGCTCGCGGGGGCGACACGGTGGGAGCTGATTGCTTGCGGGCCGTGTAGCGCCGCCGCTCGTCGGCTGAACGGCGGGCCAACGGCCGTGGCTAAGCAATGCGGAGCGCATAGCCACAGGGTAATGGCGGCCGGAAGTGACGTCAGACGCCCAGGAGGAAGGGCAAAGGGAGGGGCATAAAAGCCCCGAGGGAAGAGGAAAGGGGGGGCGAGGGAGCAGCAGGAAGCGGGAGGACAGTTGGAAAAGAGGCGCGAAGGAGGCGGGGTGGAAGCAGCCCAGGGCAGGGCACGGAGCCGGTGCACCGGTGGGTTAAGGGGACGTACCCCCTCTGGTGGGACAGGTTCAGGAGACTCTGTCTTTAGGGCCCTGGGCTGGGGTCTGGGAGTGAGGGTGGGCCCAGACCCCCCACCCCGCACACCCAGCGGAACAAACTTTAAAGGCAGCTACCATTCAGCAGCTAAGGAGCGTAAAAAGACAAGGCAAAGAGAAGGGGGTGGGGCCAGACCCCCACACAGCCCATCGCTTTCTAGTTCTTAGACCAAAGGGTTATGCCATGGGCTGCTCTAATGCCTCTAGATCTTTACTCAGCTGCTTCCTTAGCCAGACTTTAGTCCCCTCTGGCATGCACCTACATTTCTGCTTCACTGACCGTTGGGCCTCAGTGTTAAGTTAATGCTAATGAGGATACGTCCCGGAGCTTTGAAAGGGGAGGGGCACAGGCCTGCAGGGCAGCAGAGATCACAGAACACTGAGCAGAGCCATCAGGGGAGGCATGGTGGGATACTGGTGGAAGCCAGTTCTCTCCACAAAACCAACAGCAGGGGCCACACTGGCTCTTTGTGGACACTAAAGGGAGGGGGAAAGGCAAAAGTCTCTCGCAGTGGTGGAAGATTTTTGTCACCAAAACTGGGGCTATGTCTGCACTGCAGGGTTTTGGCGCAAGAAATCTTTTGTGGAAGAGTTCTTGCGCAAAAACTTCTTGTGCAAAAGTGCACCCGCACCTCAAAGTGCATTGCTTTTGCACAAGAGTGGCCACACTGCATGGACACTCTTGCTCAAGAAAGTTCTGATTGCCATTCAGAGCACCTGTGCTTTTTCGGATAGGCTCTTTGTGTGCAAGAAACCTCTGCAGAGCGTCCATACCTGCCTTTTTGTGCAACAGCTGTAGCGCAAAAAGGAGTGATGCCTCGTAGAAGGAGCTGTACCTACCCCGCAAAAAGCCCTCTGTTCTGTCGATTGACTGTCAATTTTCTTGAGCAAAAAACACGCTTGCAGTGTGGACGCTCCGCAGGTTTTTGCGCAAAAACCTTGTAGTGTAGATGTAGCCTGGGTGTTTTTCCTGACAAAAGTTGCATTGTAGTGTGTACGCTCTCGGTGTTTTGTCACCAAAAGGCAGGTTTTGGTGACAAAACATGCCAGTGTAGACAAGGGATACCATCAGAGATACCATCTGACGGGGTTTACGTGGTGGTCTAGGTCTTATAGTGACCCTCTGCAGAGAGATGAATTTTATCCTAAAGAGCGTGCACATAATTTCCCATCTGTATCCGCAGGCTTCAGAAGCTCCTTGATTTTTCTTCAAGCTTGTCTTGCTGTGTGTATCTCCGTGAGATCTGCAAAACAAAGCGATCTGTCAAACACATCGCATTTGAAGTGCCTAGCTTCTGCTGTTTGCGTTAGCTGGGTGTCAACTTTCAGGTTGGCACGACATAGGAAAAGTGCAATTTCTCACCTCCCGCATGCACGTGTGTAACTTAGAAGCAAGCTGCTTGGGGCAATTTTCCTCACACGTATAAAAACACCCCCACGCAGCAAGCCAGCCCTGTGCCGGTGCCAAGACTGGAAAATTCCAGGCACAGGAACAATGCAGGCACAGCTGAAAAGAAGGGAAGGTGGAAATCAGTCTTAATGGTACCATGGCGTTGTCCACCCCTCACTCACCTTGCATGATTCCAAACTGATAACAGCCTGACTGGGATATTTGTCTGTGTGTCCATTCATAAGCCATTTCCCCATTATCGGCCGCATCAGATTTCCTGTGCGGGTAATACGGGGCCCTTCCCGACTTTGCAAATGCCTTTGAATTGCTCTTGGCATTTGTTCCAAGTGAGCAGCGAGCCGTTCGAGATTTGCAGCCCGTGACCCATCAGCAACGTTCATGGACCACTCCGGCACGGGTGAAACGAGCGGGTTTATTGCTACCGGCTCCCATCAACCATGATGTAACGTCACTTGGCATTTCCCTCCCCAATGGTGCATGTTCAGGGCAGCTGGGCAGCCGGCTTGGGTGATGCTTTGCTCGGCTGCGTCTGTTCCTGCTCCCGGCCAGGGCCTCCTGGGACACAGTGTACTCATTGCTGGTTGGTTACAACACTAGCAATAACACCTCCCAGGCATTGTGTTGGGCACGTGGAGGTATTTATGGTGAAGAAACGCATTTGCTCTGTTACGACAGTAAACGATTCCTTGGCATTCAGCACTTACGCAATGTCTTTCATTCAAGCATTGCAAAGCGCATTGTAAAAGGGGCTAAGTCATTACCCTGTTTGATGGGGGAAACTGAGGCACAGGATAGTTAAGTGACCTGACAGAGCGTCAATGGCAGGACCTTGGAATGGAATTCAGACTGACTCCCAGTGGCTGCTCTAACCCTTAGACAGCACTGCTTTCTTAATGAGGCCCACACTTCCTCTCTAGCCATCGCCTCTCCCGACAACCCAACAACCTGGCTTCTCAGGCGGGGGGACAATGTTGGCCTACTCTCGACTTCTGTTGAATCCTCTAAGCACTAGGAGGCACCTTCCTTGGTTGTTGGGGGTGGGGGGAGAGATTCATTGGTGTTGCAAGCTGCAGCGAAGTCTGAATGGGTCTGAGGCAACCCTTGCACACAGATGTGGAACTGTGCTGGGAGTGTTTGCTGCACCCTGATCCATCAGCCCATGTAGCTCACGGCGCTAGTGCTGCGTTGTGTAAGGGCTGGCTGGTGGCAGCTGGGTCTCACAGGCATGGCTCCAGCCTACCACGTAAGCTGGGTGCTTGTGTGGCCACTCAGAAGAGATTAAGATGCCGCCCAGCTGACTAGCAGAGAGCCCACAGCTAGGTTTGTGTTTCTATTGGTGGTGCACGTTTGCACGCGCCTTGGTGCACATACAAAACTTATTTTGCACATGGATGGAAAAAAGTCCGCACATGGGTGGAAAAGATTAGAGGGAACATTGCATGGCACCCACATTTTATTTGTGTGTGGGTGTCTGGTAATTTCATCTCCTCCCAGGATTTCCTGCATGGTGTGTGTACCGGTATATTTACATTCTTTATGAAATGAGGCTAATTTGAATATGCCTTATGAAAAATATTGCATGTAGCTGATCATTGGAGAGCTTGCAATCCCTTGAATGTGTGTGATCCATTTGTGGGCATGTATCGTTCCTGCATGTGAAGTTAGAAATGTGAAGCATAACTCTGTTTACTGATCTAGCCCTGCTAAGTGAGGGCCATCACTTAGGGTACTCAGGGAACTTAATGGCTCGGGACTCAGGGCAGTGAATTATGAACAGTCTTGCTTCTCCTGTGAGCCTGGCCACCTGATGCTGGAAACCATTTTGGACCCTGTATTTTTCCACTCAAGGTGAGACATGTTTGATCGGAACACAAAGGGTTCCACCTATCGCAAAATCTATATGAAACCGACCAATAGGGGCTACGGCCAGACGCCAGAAGACCCCTAGTTACCATCTGAGATGCCTGCTGGAAAGATGCACACTTGAACAGGGAAGGAGGGATTGGGCTAAGCTAGGAGGCTGTCTCACTTGTGAGACAAAGATGGTTAGAACGACTGTTAGGGGGAGAAACTGCATGTCACAGGTTTGCGTGTTAAGCTTAGCGGGTGGGTTTTGTTTCATTTTGCTCAGTTCACTTATTTGCGTCTGGGCTGCTATTTCTTGCAACCACTGAAATGCTACTTTTAATACAATCACTTGTGCTTATTCATAAATCGGTGTGTGGAATTGTCACTGGGGCGATCAACAGCCGTGCACCTCTCTCTCTTTCATTGATAAAGGGAGGGAATGACTGATGCGCGCATCATCTATATAGTAGCTCAGTGTCTGTGTCTCTGTAACGCTGTAGCGTTACAGTCTGGGCTCTGGGAGGGCACGGTTGCCTCCTGCTGTGGCGCTCAGCCCCGCCCCGCCCCACCCCGCCCCGCCCCCTGGCCATGTATGTCACTGCCCTGCCCCCCTTCGCCTCCCGCCATGGCGCTCAGCTGAGTTCTGCGCCGTTCAGCCAGGCCGCCGCGCGGGAGCAAGCGGCCGTTTGGGCGCCGTGGTCCCCCCAGTGAGAGGCAGGAGATGGAGGAGAGCTCAGAGAGGGGGAGGCAGTAGGAAGAGAGGGGAGAGATGGAGCGAGAGACCGGAGGCTCAGGAGAGAAGACGGAGATAGAAAGGGAATAGGACGTGGAGGAAAGACCTGAAAATCCCGTTTTATGATGGGCTAATTGGCTAGTTCTGTTATAAACTGTGCGGAGTGAGATGACTTTATCTGGGGGTCTGGTCCCACAGGGGCCGTGCAAAGTCCCTTTGACTGAGCGCTCCCAGAGCTAAATGGATCTCGGTGTCTCTGATGCTCTGGTGAGGGCCGTTACCCCAATGCTGTGCCGTGCTGGGGGAGAGCAGAGCTTTTGGCTCAGCAGTGCCCCGAGGGCAGGTAGGTGGGCTCAGGGGCGTTTTCAGAACATCAGGTGACAGTCTCAAGGGGAATCTCTCTGACCAAACTCGTCACAACGGCCCCTATGGCCTTGGTTTTCCTGCCTCATGCTTTCTTCTCTTACCTACACTCGTTCAGTGGTGTAGGCAAAGGTACACCGGGGGCGCTGCTGTCTCTAGGTCTCCCCATGACAAAGTGGATACGTGGCTGCAGGACCAGCACATCCGCTGCACTGCAGTGGCGGGCACGGCGGTTGCCAAGGTGAATGCGGCACATGGGGAGCGGCGTGACGTAGTGGGTACGGGAGTGGATTGAGAGCCAGAGAAGCTGGATTGGGTTCATGCCTCAGCACTGACATCATCAGGAATATTTGGTGCAGCCTCTTTAGGAGTGTTGGGTTCAGATCCCACCGCAGCCACCATGTTTCATTCGCAGTAAGGGATGCAGCGAGCGGGCAGAGGAAAAGATTCTTCATTGAGCCAATGTGGAGGCCGGTGATACATGCCGAGAGGCCTCAGAGTATCTGGAAACGGCTTGGTTCTGCTTGTACCCCCTGAACCCCACTTTCTGCACCAGAGTTGGGCCAGCCGGGAGCCAGACTCGCTTTCTCCAGTTCCACTTGTCATGCTGCAGTCACGGGGAAAATACCTTCTTGAGAAGAGCCGCAGCGATTCCTCTCTGGGAGAGGGAACTCCCCAGAGGCAGCTGCACCCCCATTTGATCACAGGACCCCTGTAGCACATTGTTATGGTAGGAAGGCCCCAGAACCCCACCAGCGAATGCGTAGCACAATCTAGAACAGACACTCTCCAGAGACCCCCATGTCAGCTGGAACCTGTGTGCAAGGGGTGGGCCTTGCTGGCCGGTTGGTTTTCCCTGATTCACAAAGGTATTCAGGCACCTAACTCCAATTGTATCCTATGGGCATTAGGCACCTTGCTGCAATGGGGCTCCTGCCCCCCTAGTGTGGATTAGGGCCTTGTTACTCACCCGCCCCCTCCCCAGAGAGGCTCCTGCTTGTCTCTGTCGTGGGTGGACCAATGCAGAAAAGGGGGTGAGCAGGCTGGGGAGAGGCAGAATTTTAACGTTTCCCTGCCTCCCCTGCACCAGACATGCCCCTCCCCCATCGGACGTGCTCTCTTGCAGTGTCCCCTGTGGCTCTTTGGGCCCCCAGCACGCCCCTCGGCCCGCTGCAGTAGAGACGCCCAAGGGAGCTCAAAGCCAAGCGCCGAGGCTCAGGCCGTCCCGGTTCCAGGGCAGCGCAGCCCAGTGAGCGGAGAGGAATGTGTGTCCCCAGGGGCTGGCCGGGAACCGGCGTGGGAGGCTGTGACGGGGGAGGGGTGTGTGGGTGAGGGGGGATGTGGGGGGGGGAGCATGACTCCAGCCCGCCTTCTTTGCCCAGCTCCTATAAGTGGCAGCGGGTCGGAGCCAGGGTCTGGCACTTGTTTCATTCCAGCTCCGGAGGGACAGAGGCAGGAAAGTCGCCTCGCCCATTCGGCCCCTAGCACCCTGCTTAGCACCCAGCGTCCTCCCTTGTCAGCGCGCCTCCCGGAGACATGGGGACACGGAGCCCAAGGCCTTGGGCTGTCCTAGGGGGCTGGCTGTGGCTCCTGCACGGTAAGGCCTGCGCTTTGCTCCCTGGCGGGTGCGAGATGGAACTGGACCCAACTGGTGACCGTAGCTCACCCGGTCTCGGCGTAGGAGCCTGTCGGAGGCTGTTGCCCCTCAGAGACGTCTGTAGTTTCATTAACCGAACTTTTATCCCCTGGCCTGGCAGCAAAGGGCCGACAAGGTAGAAGGGGAAACTGAGTCACAGCGGAGTTAAGTTAAGGCAGCTCTGTGTGGCACCGGGCAGGCTCAAGCCCCAAAAGAGGGTGAATTAACCAGTTCTCCTTAAAAAGGGGGTTTGGTGCCGGTCGGTTTGCTGTCAGCCCACGGCCAGTGCACGTTTGACTGCGCCGGACGTCTGGCCAGCACTTTGGGCTTTGATACACCTGCCCTGCCGCCCTGCCCCCCCAGCCAGAGGGAAATATGCAAGAGGGGGGAAAAACACAGACGCAGCAGTGACCATCGGTGGCACTTTACAGAGCAGCCTGCCTCGGAGGGTGCAGGAAACCCCGCGCTGCTCCGGATGAATGTGGGCCCGGCAGCTCAAACGAGCACAAGAGGGGCTGTAAAAATGCCTCCTGCCCCCGGCCTGTGCCCGTCAGTTCTCCCCTCTCCCCCGGGTGGCAGTTTGCCTGTGGGTTACCTGTGAGCCAAGGGGACGGTAGGGGCAAGGGGCTACTTGGCATGGCTAAGGGCAGCAGGGCCAGGATCTAGCACCCTGGCTTTGGACAGCTGTTTGCCAGAGGCAGTCCTGCCCTTCCCTCCAGGAGCCTGGATTGCTGGCCCAGTCGTGGGCTCCCACGTCCCTGCCTGGCCACAGCGCTGGCAGCCGGATCCCACTGCAGGCCCCCGTTAGTAGCCGTGGCCTTCAGAGGGTCCCTGTGTGGTGTCCCCCATCTGGGCACGCTCAGGTGGACGCTTACAGCAGCTGACAGTCCTGGGAGGGGAAATCCCCCCCCCCCCCCCCGCTCTCCTGCCCACCCACATGTTCCTCCCTGCCCTTTGAAGCCCCAGGCCAATCAACAGCAGCCTCTGTCCTACCCCATGTCCCGCTCTGAGCTGGTCCTGGAGAAAGGCTTCGCGGCTGCCAGGGGCCGGCTGGTTGATGGCTGAGGAGATGGGGGGGGGGAGAGGGGTGCACAGCGGCTATGCAGTGCAGCGCCCTGGCTTACCCACAAGCAGCTCAGCATTCATTATGCAAATGAGCGAATCTGTATTCAGCACCTGCCTCCATTGGCGGCCCGACGGAGGCTAAGCAGGGAGGTGTCCGGGTGCACTCGGCCGGGTCACTAGAACAGTCAACATGGATTCACCAAGGGCAAGGCCTGCCTGACCGATCTGATTAGCTTCTATGAGGTGACTGGCTCTGTGGATGTGGGGAAGTCAGTGGATGTGATATACCTTGACTTTAGCAAAGCTTTTGATACGGTCTCCCTCAGGGTACGTCTACACTACAGCGCTAGTTCGAACTAACTTAGTTCGAATTAGTTAATTCGAACTAAGCTAGTTCGAACTAACGCATCTAGAACTAAAAACTAGTTCGAACTAGCGTTTTGCTAGTTCGAACTAGTAAGTCCACATTGAGTGGACTCTGAACAGGGCTTAAGGATGGCCGGAAGCAGTGCCGGCAGGGCATAAAAGGAGGACTTAGAGCATGGAGATGCTGTCTCAGGCTAGCCGAGGGCTGCGCTTAAAGGGTCCCGACCCCCACCCCGGACACACAGTTCTAAGGGGTGCCCCGCTTGCAAAGAAGTTCTGGCTTGGAGTGCCCTGAGTGCCCACACTGGGCACATCACACCACTCGGCCATCAGCCCGGCTGCACTTGCCGCAGGCTGCCATCTGCGGAGAGGGAGTAATTGGGGGGCTGCAGGAGAGCTTCCACCCCCAGAAGCCCGCAGAGCCAGCCCAGTCCTCCCCATCGGGGGCTCGTACCCCATTCCTCCCTCACCTCCTTCCACTTACCCTTCCTTAGCCCCCCTTCTTATTGATGTACAAAATAAAGATAACGTTTCTTCCAACATTGACTCTGTCTTTATTGAAAAAAAACTGGGGGAGACTGGGAAAAGGAGGTGGGAGAGGGGAAGAGAAAGGCTGGGAGAGGGGAGGGCAACTAACATGATCAGGGGTTGGGAACAGGTCCCATATGAAGAGAGGCTACAGAGACTGGGACTTCTCAGCTTAGAAAAGAGGAGACGGAGGGGGGACAGGATAGAGGGCTCTAAAAGCAGGAGTTGGGTGGAGAGGGTGCATACAGAAAAGCTCTTCATTAGTTCCCATAAAGAAGGACTAGAGGACACCAAAGGAAAGGAATGGGTAGCAGGCTTGAAACTAGTAAGAGAAAGTTGTTCTTCTTCCCAAAGCAAATAGTTAACCTGTGGAACTCCTTGCTGCAGGAGGCTGTGAAGGCTACAACTAGAACAGAGTTTAAAGGGAAGTGAGATAAAGTGATGGAGGTTGGGTCCATGGAGTCCTATTAGCCAGAGGGTAGGAGTGGTGTCCCTGCCCAAAGTTTGTGGAAGGCTGGAGAGGGATGGCACGAGACAAATGGCTTGGTCATTGTCTTCGGTCCATCCCCTCCAGGGTCCCTAGGGTTGGCCGCTGTTGGCAGACAGGCTACTGGGCTAGATGGACCTTTGGTCTGACCCAGTACGGCCATTGTAAGCTCAGGGCTCAGGGTCGGGGGTCTCAGTGGACCCCCTTGATTTTCATGCACACCTGCTCCTGGGTGGCCAGGCTGGCAGCTCTCCTGCCCTAGACGGCCACTTTCCTGTGCCTAGTGAGGAGATCGTGGACGAGGTCCACGATGTCCGCACTAGCCCAGGAAGGTGCCCGCCTCTTGCGGTCCAGGGCAAGCTCCCGGGAGCCGCCAGCCTGGTCCCGGCAAGAGGGGGTGGGCTGGGGGGCATCGGGTGGGTGGCTCTGTGCCGTGCCAGGTGCAGGGTCTGCTAGCTGGGTGCTGGCAGGCTTGCACCTGGCACGGGCACCGTAGCCAGCCCGTGCCCCTTTAAGGGGTCCGGGGCCGGGAGGGGGGCATAGAGTTTCCCTGGTGTTGGCCAGAGTGGCCACCAGGGAAACCTGGGGAGGGCTAGCCTCCCACTAGTTCGAACTAAAGGGCTACACAGCCCTTAGTTCGAACTAGCTAGTTCGAACTAGGCGTTAGTCCTCGTAAAATGAGGTTTTCCTAGTTCGAACTAAGCGCTCCGCTAGTTCGATTCAAATTCGAACTAGCGGAGCGCTAGTGTAGCGCCTATTAAAGTTAGTTCGAACTAACGTCCGTTAGTTCGAACTAACTTTGTAGTGTAGACATACCCACAGTGTTCTTGCCAGCAAGTTAAGGGAGTGTGGATTGGATACATGGAATGTGAGATGGATAGAAAGCTGGCTAGACTGTCGGGCTGTGACGTAGTGGGGGTACCTGGCTGGTTTCTACCCCACTGGCTGCAGTTGGTACCGCGCCCAGAAGGACAGGCCATGAGTCATTATGCAAAGAAGGTCTCAACCTGTCTGACCAGTCACCCCCCATGGAGAGGAACAAAGGGAGGTGAAATGCGGCCCTGGCTGGGGGCAGGGCTGGAAGAGGAGAGTGGGTTCCTGTCTGGAAAACAGGGAAGAAGGAACTGGGGAGGGGGATGGGATCCCCCCATCTCAAGGGGGCACTGAGGCCTCTTAGCCCCCAGTTCCTGTAACCAGATGACATCTGTGCTGTGCTGTATCCTGGAGGAGCAATAAACCACCCTCAATTCCACTGGCTGGTGGAGTCTGTTCGTGCCATTTCGGGGTGGAGGAGACGGGGGACCCCCAACGCGCCGTCACACGGGCCCAACAGGTAGTGATCAACGGCTCCATGTCAGGCTGGCGCTCGGTTTCTAGCAGAATGCCCAGTTTTGTTCAACATCTTTATGAATGACCTGGATGAGGGGATGGGTTGCACCCTGAGCAAGTTTGCAGATGAGCGAAGTAGATACCCTGGAGGGCAGGGAGAGTCCACAGTAACCTAGACCAATTGGAGAATTGGGCCAAAAGAAATCTGAGGAGGTTCAACAAGGACAAGTGCAGAGTCCTGCACGTGGAACGGAAGAATCTCAAGCAGTGTTATAGACTGGGGACCGACTGGCTAAGTAGCAGTTCTGCAGAAAAGGACCTGGGGTTACAGTGGATGAGAAGCTGGAGATGAGACAACAGGGCGCCCTTGTAGCCAAGAAGGCTAATGGCATATTAGGCTGCATTCGGAGGAGCATTGCCAGCAGATCTAGAGATGTCATTATCCCCCTTTATTCGGCTCTGGCGAGGCCACATCTGGAGTACTGTGTCCAGTTCTGGGCCCCCCACTACAGAAAGGATGTGGACGCATTGGAGAGGGTCCAGTGGAGGGCGACCAAAATGATTCGGGGGCTGGAGCACGTGACCTATGAGGAGAGGCTGAGGGATTTGGGTTTGTTTAGTCTGCAGAAGAGAAGAGTGAGGGGGGATTTGAGAGCAGCCTTCAACTCCCTGAAGGGAGCTTCCAAAGAGGATGGAGAGAGGCTGTTCACAGTGGTGATGGAAGGTAGAACAAGGAGCGATGGTCTCAAGTTGCAGTGGGGGAGGTCTAGGTTGGATATTAGGAAAAACTATTTCACTAGGTGGGTGGGGAAGCGCTGGGCTGGGTTCCCGAGGGAGGGGTGGAATCTCCATCCCTAGAGGTGTTTAAGTCTCGGCTTGACAAAGCCCTGGCTGGGTTGATTGAGTTGGGGTTGGTCCTGCCTTGGGCAGGGGGCTGGACTTGATGACTCCTGAGGTCTCTTCCAGCCCTATGGGTCTATGATTCTAACAGCCCAACAATACCTCCGCCCAGCTGCTAGGCAAATGCACCAGCCCTGTACTGACTTCTGCCCCTCCCCTGCAAGGCAGCGCCCCATAACCAGCTCCCCGCCTGGTCCGCACCCCCTGAAATCAGCCCCCTCTTAAAATCCCGGAGAGATCAAAGCACAAATTCAGACTCCTGGATGGGCCAAGGACACCCTGGGCTGGATTCTCAGCCCCTTGTTCCCCCTTTACATCATTCAGGTGGACAAAAATTGTCTGCTGGGTGGGGGAGGTGTAGAGCCAGGGTAGCCTGTGGCCCCCTCCCCACAGCCACCCATGGGTGAGAGGGTGTAGGGGAGTGACCATAATACGCTGATCTCAGGCTGGTCCCAGCTGGTATGTGGTTCCCGGGACCCTTCTGCTCTCAAGTGCATGCAGGTCTTGGGTCAGCCAAGGACACAGGGCGTCCCCAGTTCTGCTCCCCACAGTGTGAGTGGGACAAAGCAGGAGACTTGCCTGCCTGAGCATTTTGGGAAAACAGCTGCTCCAGTTTGGGCCCCGTCCTCGCAGTGATATTTGCCTCCCAATTTGGCTTAGGGGAAGCCAGGCAGCCTGGGTGCAAAGGACCAATACCACACTTCCATGCTCTGTAGGGACACGGACGGGTTAGCCCTCACGTCGCCCCTCCGAGCCAGCTGCCTGCATCCCGTGGTGACAGGGAAACTGAGGCACGCACCGCAAGTGGTGGATGGCCTGTGTTTTCAAGTGGAGGACCACCTTCAGCTTGCCGGTGGTGGCAGAGTACAGAACTGAACCCCGGAGTCCAGACACCCCAGAGATGCTGTGGGGCTTGCCCGTCTGCTCAAAGCCAGGCTGGCCTGCCCCGGTGTCAGACTGGCCTCGCCAAGGTGCCATAGAGGAATGTGCCAGGCAATGCCCATTGTAGTAATTTGCAGGGAGGGGGGGGTGCAGAGGCCTGAAAACACAGGAAACTAAAGGCAACCCTGTGACCTGCAGCCCCTGAATGAGAAACCTTCTTAGGTGGGTCCCTTCCCTGCCCCGGCAAACTGGAATCTACTGTAATTAGCCCTGAGGCCGTTCAGCGTGGGGGCCCTTCCCTAGACCCGCCAAAGGGCCCCACCGGGGAGCGTCGTCCTGCACCGAAAAGCGAGGCGCCGTCTGCAAGCCAGGCTGGCTTTAGAACCAAGCGGGTCCTGAGCTTGACTCACGCCTGTTTCCTTTCCTCCAGCTTGCGCAGGTCTGGGGCCCAGCACCACGGCAGGCCCAGCGGACGAGTTCCCCCCCGGAGCCGAGTTTCCCTCCACAGCAGAGAGCGGTTTGCTCCCTGCCGCAGGCCTGGCAGCCACGGAGACAGCGGGCCCGTGGGCAGAGGGAACTAGCAGGGCGGCCCAGTCTCCTCCGGCCCCGTCCGACGCGGCCGTGCTGCCCGGAGAACACGCCCTTTCCAGCAGCCCTGACAGTGAAGCAGGCCCCTCCTTTCCGGCAGAGGTTGAAACCACCGGTTTGGTGCCAGCACCGAGAGGGGACGATGTAAATTCCGACCTTGGGATCGACGGGGAAACGGCGGCTTCCCCAGAGCCAGGAGGCAGCCGAGGGGCAGCAGCCCAGAGCCCTGCCGAAGAAGCAGACGCGTGGGCAAGCGCGACAAACACTCCAGAAGACGGGACGGTTGCCATGACGCCCGCAGCAGAAGCGGCCGCCATCTTGGCCTTGTTCGACGCCAGCCCCGCGGAGCCTCACCCCACCCGCGTCGGCCCTTCAGAGCTGGACGTGGCGGCTGCCGTTTCTGCCGCGCTCTCCAGCGGCACAACTTCCGCGCCTCTGCCGGCAGCTGCTGAGAGCCTGAGAGCGACACCCAGCACCGGAGGCGGCCCAGACAACTCCACTGCCGTGTCCAGCAAAACGCCTCTTTCTCCATCCATTGGAGCTAGGGAGTCAATTCCCACAGGCCTCCTGCCTCCTGCTGCCTCTGCTGGTGATCCCCCCGCCGAGGCCTCCGTTTCTGAGACTGACAAGCCAGGGCATGATGGAGCTCACACTCCGGACCCCCCACAACCCACTCCAGAGAGCCAGACAAGCCGAGGGACTTCTTCTCCGGCAGGGGAAACCTCCCGCCCTGCCTTTGTAGCTGCGGGGGAAAAGGCTGGTTCTGAGGGAGAGGGGCTCTCTCCCGGTGCATTTTCTAGCATCACTGGCTCCGATCAACCGGCTTCAGAGAGCAAGAGAGTTCCTGCTGCTCCCGAAGGACGAGGAGATGCAGATAAGTCAGGGTCCACCACACATGAGGACTCCTCAGTACCTGTGATGGATACCCAGAGCCAAACGAATCCCAGGCCTTCAGACACAGCATGGAGTCCGGCCAACACAGAGGTGCCGCCGATAGGAGATACCGAGGCTTCGTCCAACGCCACAGGTCCCCCTCGTTCTCTTGTAGAGCCTGGGGCCGTGACAGACCAGCCTACGCAGGCAGGAGAAATAGCCCTGTCTGCAGGCCCGTCTCCCAGGGACATACCCACCAAGCCCTCTGGTTCTGAGACTGAGAACACGGGATTTTCCTTGGCTGGATTCCCTGGTGCCCCCAGTTCTCCCCAGCCCTCTGCCGCAGGGACAGCAGGACAGGTTGTGCTTGGGGAGGGAGAGGAATCGGCAGACTCTGCCAGGGCAAGCGTGACGGGCGCGCTCGTGGCTCCGTCTCTCGCAGCGTCCGAGTCACCCGCTGCCGCCGCCAAAGGTCCGGGAGGAGACGTTGCTGGAGGCCTTGCTGGTGAGGTGGCTGCACCCTCTGCCGCAGAGCTAGCAGGCAACAGTGCAGTGCCAGCAGCAACCAAGGCATCCACGCCTCAGGCGGACGCCCAGGGGGAGGCAGACCCCTCGTTCTGGGGCACAGAGTGGCATCCGGCTCCCACGGACGAGCTGCCGACAGGGCGCCCCGGAGCGCTGGCCATGGATTCGCCTCAGCCATCCTCGGCTCAGGAGATAGCTCCGGCACCCACCGCAAAGGGAGGGGAGACAGCAAGGCCAGTGTCTGTGGCTTATGGAGAAACCCAAGTTTCCAACCCCAACCTCCAGAGTGCAGCAAGCCCCTCGCCCTCCGTGCCGGCGCTGAGCCCTGGCAACGCGGCAGAGCCTGCCGGAGAAACACCAGCTTTGGCCAACCCGGGCGCATCCCCTCAGGGAGATGGGCCTTTGGCAGGAAGACCCGATCCCTCAGGCGGAACGTCCCCCTCTGACTTTGCATCTGCCAGGGGTACCCCAGCGGAGCCTGATGCAGCAAGCGGATTGTCCAGTGCTCCCCGCCCAGCCCCTGTGAGGGAGACGTCTGCAGTCCAAGAAGGGCCGTTCACGTCCGTCTTCCCAGCGCCCGGGGACTCAGGCTCCGTCTCCTCACCGGGAGGCCCCCACGCGGTGGGTTCTGCTCCTGCGTCTTCCACCAGCCAGAGACTGCTCCTCACACCCGCCGCCACCGAAGGGCGAGGGGACGGGGCTGGTTCCTCGTCGGCAGCCAACGAGGGAGCTGCAACCGCGAATGCCGAGGCCCAGCGTGAGACCAATCCCTCACCCGCCCCTGCCGAGGTGGGTCCCGCAAACGTGGCAGAGCTGCCCGCGGGAGAGACAGGGGCCGCGGCCAATGCTGAGACCTCCCCGGATTCTTCCTTGGGAGATGGGCGAGCAACAGGAATACAAGCGAATACAACGTCCCCAACTGCCTTGGCCTCTCCCATGGAAACCGTGGCTAGGCCCTCAGCTTCAGAGCAAGGATCTCCAACCCCTTCATTTTCTGGGGCCCCAGAGCCATCCCCACGGACAGGAACTGGGCCAGTTGGGAGGGCAGAACAAACAGCCATCTCGGCCAGTGACTCAGGAGTCCCCTTACCAGGCCTGGAGGCAGTTACTAGGCCACCACTAACTATACTACACCTGTCCACCGCTTGTACTCCCTCGGCTCCGGGACCCAACTCCCCCTCCCTACCTGGGGAAAAGGGGTTAACACCACCAGGACTCCCCAAGGCTACCGGGGTTTCAGCTGGTGCGTCACACGTGTCGGCTGCCACAACTTCAGCACCCTCCGGACAACAGGTGAAGACTCCGCTCCCCCTCTTAGGAGAAACAGGTATGTCACACGCAAAGAGCTAGCGTCCCCCGATGGGGTTTTTCAGGTCACTCCCATCCGCTGGTTGTACGTACGTCTTGGGTCTCCCAAGCTCTGGTTTGGGGCCCACTGGGGGGCTGTTTTCCTGGGCAGTGCTGGGACAGGGGCCGTGGGGATGGCAAGGTGTCATGGCAGCCACGAAGGAAGCCGTGTTGGTTTTGTGGCGAGGCCCATTATCAAGGGTTACTTTGGGTATTCGGTGAACGCCTCGGTTTCTAAAGGTGACGAATTCACCCCTTGCAATAGGCGCCTCGGAATGTGTGCGTATGTCTTTCAGCTGTGCTACATTGTGCCTAACACCTAGGCCACCATGGCAGGGAGGCTCCCTAGGCCAACCCAAGGCAGGGCAAAGTAATGGTTGCTGAATTTCCGACCCAGCCTTTTTCTTTCTGGTGCAGCCACCAATAACAGTGGCAGAGGCCCTGGAGGTTTTTCACCTTCCTCTGTAGCATGGGGCACAGATCACAGCTAGAGGATTCTCTGCATCTTGGGGTCTTCAAAGTATTTGAAGGCTTCAATATCTGAGATCTAGGTGAGAGGATTATTCTAGGAGGGGTGGGTGAGATTCTGTGGCCTGCACTGTGCAGGGGGTCAGACTAGATGATCATAATGGTCCCTTCTGACCTTAAAGTCTATGAGTCTATGAGTCTATGAACAGCGTGCCGCTGAGGCCAGGTAGGCCCCTGACCACCTGGCCATGTATCAGGTCATCAAACACCTAATTTGTGCCTGTGCACGAGTGGCAGAGGTGTGAAAATGGGCCATGAAAAAAACCTCCTGGGATCTGAGTTGTGTGTGAGTCCCCTTGCCAACTCCCTTCAGAGCTATCCCCTGAAATAGTGCTCTGATTGTGTCCACAGCTCTTCGGTCCGATACCAGAGCAGCGCTGGAGCAGGAGAGAACTGCGTCTGTTTCAGCTGGGACCAGAGAGGCTATTGCAAGGGGTACGGGCCAGTCAGCAACACGTAAGTCCTCTGCTTGGCATACTTGGATTTCTGGCATCAGAGAGGTTGCCCAGTTGTACACGACCCGCACTGTCAGCCTGAGAGTGTAGAAACACCTGCTGCCCTGCGTCTGACTCACAGCAGTATTGGGGGGCGCCTCTCACCCGGATCCTCCGCTCGAAAGAGTCTGCCTTGATCCCACTCTGCTTCTGCTGCCCAAAGCGGGTCTTTTGGAGGGGGCAAGCGAGGGATCCACCGCCATCCATCCAGCCCCTTCGGTGTTTGAAATCGTGAGCTAGCGGACTTAAGGAAGCTACTTGTAATGAGGGGCAATGGTCCCACATTGCAGTGGGGGAGGTGGCAGTTGGAGATTAGAAAAAATGATTTCCCTAGATGGGTGGGGAAGCGCTGGGATGGTTCCCGAGGGAGCGGGTGGAATCTCCATCCCTAGAGGTGTTTAAGTCTCGGCTTGACAAAGCCCTGGCTGGGCTGATTGAGTTGGGTTTGGGCAGGGGGCTGAACTTGATGACTCTGGGGTCTCTTCCAGCCCTAGGATTCTAAGACTGTGTTTTTTAGTCACAGCTGTGCCACTGTATCCATACGGGGCCAAGGCAAACGATAAGCAATACGTGGAAAGAAGAGCGGATTTTAACTCGCCTGTCTTCAAACCCGAGATTGGCTTCCCGTTTGGGAAAACGCTGCGCGATTCTCTATACGTGAGTCCACATGAATAAGCTTTGATTAGAGCCAGGCCGGGCCGGTCCTTTAGAAAGGAACCAAGCGCTTTGGAACATGCACTTGATTTTAGCTGGGGGGGTAGAAATGTTGGGCTTTCCCCCCTCAGATGGACTGATTTTTGTAGAAAGAGAAATCATTTCTAGTGGTGGCTGGAAAAAAAGTGTCCCTTGGCTTTTGTCTCTGGTGGCAGAGCCAGGGGAGTTTCATGGGGTGTCGAGGGTGTATTAAGGTCACAGTCACTTTCGAAAGAAAAAAAAATGTTTTAAAACGAAGCAGCCAGAAATTAAACTACCGCAGGGACTGCCTTTGTGTGCAGTGTCTGCGCAGCGCCTGGCTCGGGGGGGCGGGTGGGTGGGACTGGCCGGTGACCGGATCTGCTAGGCACCGCAGCAATATACAGACCAGTAATACTGATCTGATACACACAGCTGTTGGGTCTGATCCCCAAATGTCTTGGCTCGGGCTGAAGCCTGAGCATAGGGTAGCCTCCTGTCCCAGCCTAGGGAGTGATTGACCCTCAGGCCGAGCTAACGTCAGCTGACAGGGAACCGTGCGGGCGTCTAATCCCTGTGTAGACACATCCTGTGCCGCATTGGGCGTGATTTCATCCTTCCTGTGAAGGAGCCAGCCTCAGGAATACCGTCCTTTAGTTTACAGACAATGGACAAATCGTTTTCCCAGCCTCGGACAGCGACCTGTTCCCATCGCCAAACCCTCCGCCCGGGGGATTTAGTGGCCGGGAGAAAACACCAATGGTCGCGGTGTTCTGGGATAACGCCGACTTCTCCCAAGGCGATGGCGCCACCTTTTACCAGGTCAGTTCTCACAGAGGGGGAGGCAGTACGGGGAGGGCCTGAAATATAAGCCTTGTTCCGGACGCCGTGTGAAATGTGCCCCTTTGCGGTCTGCCTAAGGCCTACGCATCATGGCAATCGGGGGGGGGGGGGGGGGGGGTTTCCTCATGACCCTGCTGAAGAAAATGGTTGATGCCCACAGCCCAGCACACTGATATGTTTTGACTAGCGTGAGAGCTATGGGGTGGGGCCGGGATGGGGATGGGGTTGGGGTTGGGGGGAGGAGAGGGGGTGCAGGCTCTGGGCTGGGGGAGAATGAGGGGTTTGGGTGTTCCAGGCTGGGGGGCAGGGCAGAGGGGTTCAGGGTGTGCGAGGAAGCTCTGGGCTGGGGTGGGGGTGGGTTTCAGGGTGGGTGCAGGCCCCGTCTGGGGGCGCAGGCTCTGGGGAGGGACGGAGATGAGGTGTTTGAAGGGTAGGAGGGGCTCTGGGTTCGGAGACGCGCAGGGCTGGGGCAGGGGGCTGGTGCTTAGGGTTTGGGCCTGGATTCTCCTCTGCCAGCCCCCGGGGAGCCGTGCAGCAGGGGTGCTAAGGCAGCTTCCAGCCTGTCCTGGCACCGTGGGCGGCCCTGCGCCCTGGAAGTGGCCGGCAGCAGGTGCGGCTCCTAGGCAGAGGTGCCCAAGTGGCTCCATGCGCTGCTTTCACCCACGGCACTGGCACCCAGAGCCGGTGCCCAGGCCGTGCAGGGAACCCGTCCAGCCTGCCTAGGAGCTGGACCAGCTGCCAGCCGCTTCTGGGGCACAGCAGGGTCTGCAGGGCCTGGACAAGGAGCCAGCTGCCTTAGCCCCCCTGCTGGTCACCTGGTCACTCGACAGCCAGGCCACCCAGTGCCTGGCATCTGCGACCCAGTGCTGGGACACATCCCCGAGTCTCACACCCTTAGTCAACGGGAGGAGTGCCTGAGGAAGCTGAGGGGTTCCCATCTCCTTTGATACCGTCCCATGCCTCACGCTCGCTCGGCACGTCCCCGCCCGGAGGTGTAAATACGTGGACACGACCCACAGGAGTTTGTTACTCTCGACTCTGCCGAGCACCCCGTTGTCCGAGACGTGGAGGCCAAGATACGCCGATACCTGAAGACGTCGTACTCTGCAAAATGGACCCTTAAGATCACCTGGGAGAAGGCCCCGGCCTATCCCGCACGGCAGCCTGTCTCTCGGGTAAGTGGCCGCTTGGGTTTCGGGAAGCCATTGTCCAAGCGGCTTCCTCCCGCAATGACATGGCCCACTCAGTACTTTCCTGTAAGCTGCCCAGTTGATTGGCAGAGGGCCCACAGCATGTGTTTCTAGTGGTGGTGCACGTGTCAGTGCACATCACAAAATTTATTCTGCACATGGATGGAAAAATGGGAGGGAACCCTGCCTCCCAGTGTCGGTCACGCCTCGGCAGCGGCCTTGTGTCTGCTTCTGGAGTAGTCTGGATCAATTTCCAAATGTTTTGGGGAATGTCTATGGAAGGAAGACAATCCAGGGATTAGAGTGCTAGCCTGGGACTCAGGAGACTGCACAGGCCCCATGTGGCCTGGGGCAAGTCCCGGTCTCTCTGTGCCTCAGTTTCCCATCTGCAAAATGGAAGAATATCTACATGAAATACTGTGAAGTGCTCAGATGCTACAGTGATGGGGTCAGATAACCAATGACAGCCAAACCTGAATTCATTAACTTAGAGTGGGCATGAATTTGGAACACGCACAATTGTTATTAGTGTGGGCTAGTTGGGAGAAAATTTAATTGCAGAGAGTTTCACTTGACCATTTTATCAAAGATAAAGTCTCCCCATGCAGAGACTGCAATAGGAGACCTAAGCAAGAGAGGGCTTATGCAGGTCGCTAGCTAACGCCCCCTACATCCACTTTTCACTGAGGGTATGTCTACACTACCCCGCTAGTTCGAATTAGCGGGGTAATGTAGGCATACCGCACTTGCAAATGAAGCCCGGAATTTGAATTTCCCGAGCTTCATTTGCATAAGCGGGGAGCTGCCATTTTTAAATCCCCGCTGGTTCGAACCCCGTGTAGTGCGGCTACATGGGGCTCGAACTAGGTAGTTCGGACTAGGATTCCTATTCCAAACTACCGATACACCTCGTACTCCACGAGGTGTACCGGCAGTTCGGAATAGGAACCTAGTCCGAACTACCTAGTTCGAGCCCCGTGTAGCCGCGCTACACGGGGTTCGAACCAGCGGGGATTTAAAAATGGCGGCTCCCCGCTTATGCAAATGAAGCCCGGGAAATTCAAATCCCGGGCTTCATTTGCAAGTGTGGTATGCCTACATTACCCTCCTAGTTCGAACTAGGAGGGTAGTGTAGACATACCCTGAGATCCCCTAAATAGTAGAATCTTCACATTTGTTTCACGATCAATTACATAGACAGCTGATCCAAAACTATCACATGTTGATATTTGGGAACCAAGGTTTTTTTAACTTTTTTTTATGCAGATTTTTTAAACTAGGTCCATTTTGGGTGATTTTTCAATCTTTTTACATACATTTTTTTATTTGTATTTTTGCACATTGGCATAGGCAACCTTCCCAGAGTGGTTCTTGGAGCCTTGGCTTATTTTCAACAAACGAATATTTTTCACTGTTGGTTTGATAACGCGTTTGGTAAAAGCTCGGCTCTAAAAAATCTCGAGACATTTTTGACCAAAAATAAAAAATGCGGACAGTGTTTTGGGCCTGAGTTTGCTTTGCGGGCACGGATGCTGGTGGCCTGTGACCCACATTTTGAGCACACCACCTGATTTTGCTTCCCGTCTCTGGTTTTCTTACTGCCCAGCTCTCCGGGAGCTGCACAGAATCACACACTCCATGGTCACAACAGATCTCGTTAGCGCTGATGATCCCCGCTGTGCGGTGTCCCTCCCTGAACAGTGATGGGTACCCCGGGCATTTGTGTTGTATGAAAGCATAGCATAGAGTTTAAAGAGAAGCTAGACAATTTCAGGGAGGTTAGGTCCATAAAAGGCTATTAGCCAGGGGATAGAAATGGTGTCCTTGGCCTCTGTTTGTCAGAGGCTGGAGAAGGATGGCAGGAGACAAATCGCTTGATCATTGTCTTCAGTCCACCCTCTCTGGGGCACCTGGTGCTGGCCACTGTCGGCAGACCGGATACTGGGCTAGATGGACCTTTGGTCTGACCCAGTACGGCCGTTCTTATGTTCTTATCTTGTTCCTTACTCGAGCACCTTGTGTTTCCCTAGACAAACACCTACCAGGCTGTCCTCACCACGGACGGAGTCAAGTCCTACGGCCTGATCCTTTACCAAGATGGCGGCATGCAATGGGATTACACCAGGCTTGGCGCCACCAATGTGCTAATGGGCTATTCCAGGTGTGGTGTGAACACTCTTAGCAAGGGGTGGCGTTGAACACAGTGACAGGCGTGTTCCAGTGACAGCCCCTACGCTTTCCCAAGCACTGCCGGGTACCGTGCTGCCCAGCACCTTGTGGCTTTAATCTTTCATCCTCCTGGTACTGAGCTGATGGAAATATTCCAGCTGAGCTCCCCGCAGAGTAAAATCCCCAGGGGCCATCACTGGCCGGCTCTGGGACATGCTGCTGCTCACTATGTGCCTGGCACTTGAAGCTAGACACAACCAGACGGAAGCCATGGCGTCCTTTCGTAAGGGCGAGACTGAGGAAACGCGGGAACAGTTTGCCAAGGGTGAGGGTGGAGTCTCCGTCACGGCTCGCTTTGAAATCATTTGCGGCTGTTTTCCTGAGCAAACAGTGCCAGGGCGCAGAGGTACAGGCCTTGCCACAGAGGGGGGCAGAGTAGATCAGGGGTCTCAAACTCAATTTACCTCAGGGCCAGTCCTCAAATCTGTCTTGTGGGCCAGTGGGCACCCGCCTCCGGCAGGGCTCTGGGAAGGCAGTGGGGTCTCTCTCTGTGTGCATTTCCCCTGCCTTCTACTGGCCCCGCCTGCTGGCCTGTGCACCCCCTGTGTCCCCCTGCCCTGCATGAGGCCCCCTGGGGTCCCCACCACCACCACCAGTAGCACCCCAGCACCACTGGAGCTGCTAGCCCCGCATTGCTGCCGGTGTGTCCCTGTGGCCCCCGAGGCGGCGTGGGCAGAGCTGTCCCGTCCATAGGATGGTTTGGGCCTAGCGCTTTGGGGGGTGCCATGGCAACCACCTCCTATGGATGGGCTGGTCCCTCATACTCAGGATAGCCCACGGGGTCCTTGGCGGGCGGGGCTGGCAGCAGAGGTCGGCGGGAGCTGTGGGGAGGCAGAGCCACCGGCTGATGGCGGCTGCCCTGCTCTGCTTCTCCCGCTGCCATGGGGACTGCAGGAAGGGGAGGGTGCTGAGCCTTCCTGCCGTCCTGCACCTGGCCCCCCAGGCCTGGGTCCCGCGGGGGAGCACGGGGTTCGGCTCCCATTGGCGTTCACCCGCGTCACTCCCTGCCGTCGCGCCGCACACAAAGAGCAGCGCCAGCGTCCCGTCGCGGGGGCTAGCGCAGGGTTTCCCACACGTCTTCCGCCGCGGGGCCCCGACCGGCTCCCGAACGTTGGACGGAGCCCTTGAAATGTGGGGATGCGTGATTCAGTAGGTACCCCCGCAAACAGACTCAGCTTTGGAAGTCGAGCGCAATTTCTTCTCTAATTGTTTTTTCAAGAAAACCATTCGCAAGGGAGTAGCACAGTAACCGGGTCACACGCCGGCCATCGGTCTTGCCTTGCGGCGCCCCAGACCCCGCACGTGGCGCCTCAGTGCTCCACGGAGCACACGTTGGGAAGCCCTGGTCTAGAGGAAGCCCAGCCAGTGCAACCCGACCAACACCAACGCGCCCAGCGGGGAGAGCACAGTGTGTGCGTCTCCTCAGAAACGAGCTGCCAAAGGCCTGAAACCAAAATGGCGGCAGTCCTCTGCACACGCCCTGACGCCTTACTAGCTGCCTGCCCCCGTCCGACAAAGGCCTTCACTTCCCAGCTCCCGCCACCACGGCTGCTTCCCGGAGAGCGGGCCGTTTTCCCTGCCTTGGCCTTGTTCTTTGTGAGCTGGGGATGCGCAGCCATTGAGCCTCTGCGTACGATGTGGTCCCTTGTGAGGCGGCTTTATTTCAAGGGGGGTTGAGTTCTGGGGGTTCAGGGAAGGGGAGGGAACTCGCCGGGGCGGGTGCAGACAAGGGGACCCCTGTGCCAACCAGGAAGGATGATGGAGGGGTTTGCTCTCTTCTGCAGCGGGGATGGATTTTACCGGAATGACGATCTGACCCGAAGGCCCCCGGCTGCCAAATATCGGCCTGACCAGTTCAGAGGCTACAACACAGGTACCCGCGTGGCAGCCAGACGGTTTCATTCTGCTTCGGCGTGGAGTGGGGCGGAGACGGTGCGGAGAAATGCCCTGGTTCCCCCAGACACGGCGAGCGGACACCGGGTCCCACTGAAATCAGGGGCAGAACGCCCAGGGGTGGCCGTGGGAGCAGTCTTTCACCGGGAGTGATGACCTTGCCTCCCAGCTAAGCCCCGGGAATGCCCCTTGCGTGTCTCTGATCACCAGTCAGAGATGCCCGTCGGTACTGGCTGCGCCATGGACTATTGCGTCACGCACCGGGGAAGAGGCAGTGACCTCGCCTTGCAGGGACGCGGCCTCGTTCGTGAGACCAGCCCCAGAGCCGCCAGTCTGAGCCGGGGCCGCGGAATCGGGCACCGGTACCACGGGAGTTTCACCAGGAAAGATGAGCAGGAAGTGAAGGGTGGGAAGGTTCCACTCACATTGTTTCGGGGTCAGCTGTTAAAAGCCCTGAAAACAGACAATTCCACTCCTGAGGCGTTGCCAGGGAGCGCTGCCACGTTCCACAAAATGTCACTGCATCACCCCCCCCCATTTTTCAATGAAAAAAAGCTAGAAATGGCCACCCCCTACCCCCGGGCTCCAGTCTGTGCGGATGGGTTGGGTCCTTTCCCGTAACGCTGGGCGAGAGTTGGATGCTACCTCTCTGCTGCTTTCAGATGGAGTGGGAGTTCATGGAGCTGGCTGGGTAACCAGGCACGCCCGGGTCAGTGGACCCTCTAATGTTTTCCACCCATGTGCGGAATAAATGTTATTCTGTGCACCGAGGCATGTGTGGATGTGCACCACCAATAGAAACCCATGCTGCCAGCGATGGGCGCTCTGCTAATCAGGCAGTAGATGCTCTGCTAATCAGCACTGGAATTTCCCCGAGAGCTCAGCTTACAGGGAACACTGGCCCGGATTCCCATTTAATTTCAGAAAATCTCCCCAGCTTGTCCCCGGTGCGGTAAAGGGTGCCCTACCGCCCAGTCACCCCTCTGCCTTGGCCCGTCGCTGTTGGCTCAGGGGAAGGCCAAACCTGTTGACCGTTTCTGCCCTAGATCTGCGCGGGCTGTGGCTGTACGGCCTAGCTAGCCAAGAGCGCGTGAACTACCGAGTGCAGTGCCTGGCCTGGCTGAGCACGCAGCAGGATCCAGCTGGCTGGAACAAGGACCTGCCCTCGTGCCCTTGCTCCTTGCCCCCAGCAGCATCGGAGCCGCGCTACCGACGGAGCAGAGGAGGTGCTGTGTGCTGACCATGGCAGGGCCCGGCAGGGCGAGTCCTCGCCGTGGGGGGGTCCCTTTCCGTTTGCGTGCAGCGAGCTTGGCTCTAGCCTGCCGGAGCCTCCCTGCGCTGGGTGTGAGGGGCTAGCGGCCTGGGTGGCGGGCAATGAAGGCAGGGGAAGGCTTTGCCTACCCAGACAGACACGGGGTGTGAGGTGCGGCTGCTGGACAGGATTTGCTTCAGGCTGGAGGGTCGCCTGCAGGCGAGGACCCCAGTAGCAGGGGGCCCATGCACAGTGGGCTGGAGAAGAAAGCCCGACACAAGCGCGTGTGAGCTCGGGGCTGGGAGGCGCTGCGTGCCAACTGGGTGGCTAAGATCCCAAGCCAACGCCCTCCGAAATCAAGGGCTGCACTGGGCTTTGGCGCAGGCCGCACTGAAGGGGAAGCCTTTGGCGCGGCGCGGCTCCATGCTGAACGCTGCCATGCGACCGGCGGGTTCTTGCAGGCTTGGCGGACGCCCAGGTGACCCTGCTGTATCCAGTCTCCCCCAACCGGTATGGCGCCGGGGTCCGCTGTCTCTACAACAGCCGGAATGAGCTCGTCGACGGGCGGCAGGAGAGATCCTGGAAGGCCTGGCGTCACGTGGCCTCCTACCGTGGTAAGAGGGTCTGGGGAGGTGTGGCTGCCAACACCCCTGCCAGGCGGGCCGGCCTTGCCTCCGTGTTCTTTGACTAGCCGAGCAGTGGCGAGGCCGGGGCGCCTGGCCAGTGCAAGTCTGAACCCGTCCGTAGCTGGGGGGCGCCAAGCGAGACGGACAAGCCAGTTTTTGCTGCAGATCGACATATTACTCATGTCCCACCCTGCTCATTAGAATCCTGTGTGTGCCTGGCTCCGAATACCCGTTCCCAGCTCTACACTCAGCAACCGCTTGGTGCTTGGCTAACGAAAGCCCCCTCTTGGCACTCAGGGGAGGGGGGGAGGTGGGCAAACAGGGCAGGATCGGGGCCCGCAGGGAAATCACAGGGCAGGTTCTGCATTGGCCTCTACAAGGCGTGAGCCGGTTGCACCTCTCTGCAAAGCTGTTTCCGTCAGCGTGGCGGCTAAAGGAGGAGCAGGGACTCCCAATTCAACAGCCACTGAAAGAAATGGGGCTTTTTTGCGGGGACTCCCAGGGCAGCTCCTGCCCAGTTTCATGGCAGAAGGGTTGTAGCTGTTTGGTTTGTAACCCTGCGTCGTTACTTCCATCGCCAGATCCAGAGTTGAAGTTCCAGGCCTGGTGCTGCCGGCTGGCGGGGAGCCCCCAGCTCTGTGCTAAGTACAGTCAGAAGAGACCCAAGACCAGCTGTGCTGGCTACAGGCAGCCAAGGCCAAGTGAGTTCCTGGTGGCGCACAGCTCAGCTGCCGGCTGCGGCACCGTTGTCCCCCAGGGCTGGAAGTCGCTGCCCCGTTGCCCAATGTAACGACAGCCGGCAGCAAAAATACACAAGCACCCCCGAGAATCTGTGTAGGGGGTCGCTCTCTGCCTCCACCCTCACCCTGCGTCCACAGCACACTTGGTGTCAACCGAGTTCCCTGCCGAACTGAGGCTCTGGAGCTGTTTGGCCCCATGGGGCTTAGGGGCCCTGCTTGTATGTGGTTCTTGGGACATCCATAGGGTGGGGCAGAGGGGCGTGTGGAGGGGTCACTGTGTAGCCAGCCAGCGCCAGGCCTATGCACTACTGCAGGGCTGCAGGGAGAGCTGTACAGCTGCTCGGCGTTTCATGCCTTCTGGGGGCCGGTGTGGATGGGTCCCAGCTCAGAGCCGGCTTAGCATGTCCGGCGCTCCTTGGGGGACGCACCCATTTCTCCTGCCCTGATCCTGCAATGAGGCCTGGATCCCAGCTGACAACGGGAGGCGGCTAGGCTCAAGGCGAGGGTCAGACATGTCAGGGTGTCGGCTCACCCCACGTTTGCTTTCTTGGCACCCGCAGCATCGTCCTCGGAGGAGGCAGAGAGCTACTCGGAGGAAGGGAGAGGTGAGTCTGCCTTGTGTTCCTGGGTCCCGAGCCCGGAGAGCAGGCGGAGCATTCGCAGAGCGGGGGTAGGAGCTCGTTGGTCAGGGGCGCGGGGTGCCCGCAGAGCCAGGGAAAGCCCGCGAGAGCGGGAGGTGCAGAGAGCAGGGGCCGGATTCCTGCTGCGCCCTCCACCAGGCCCACTGCAGTGCGGAGTGCGGGAGGGGGAAGGGACCCTCGGCTCCGGGAGCTGCATTGCCCCTAGAGCACAGGGGCTGCTAGTGTACATGGCCTGCCTGGTTGGCTGGGCGGGGGATAAGTGAGCACTGTGTGGATCCTAACCGGGCTGCCCCATGGGGAGTAACTCACTAGCCCCGCTCCCTGGCACCTCTCTGCTCCTCTTTCCAACCCTGGGGTCTGGCTTTTGTTCCATGCTCTCCGGGGG
Source organism: Pelodiscus sinensis (assembly GCF_049634645.1). Taxonomy (NCBI): domain Eukaryota; kingdom Metazoa; phylum Chordata; order Testudines; family Trionychidae; genus Pelodiscus; species Pelodiscus sinensis. Next base: position 51,097,023 of record NC_134720.1, read on the forward strand.
CTTGGTCCCAGCCTGCGCCGCGGCTGAGCAGGGTGTAGCTAGTGTCACCCTTGGACAGCCGCACCCCCCACTTCAGCCAGCTCTGGGCTGCCGCAGGCGTGGCCCTGGGCTTGGTGACCTGGTGGTTACGCCACGGGCCAGCCCCCGAAACTGGGGCTTAGCGCTAGGCCGGACTGTAACCGACAGGTACGAACGGCTGGTGCAGCGCGCCTAACGCTGCTTTTTGTGCATTGCAGACTGAGGCCGGGCCCCGCAGGGCTTTGGTGGCTCCCCCCGGCCAGCCTCGCGCTGCTGTTGCTGCGTTGCTGGATGGGAGCGGCACAGAACCTGTCCGGCGGGCGAGAGCTCCTCCGTGCGCGGCAGGGCCGAGCGTGCCTCCTTCGCAGAGCGGGCGGGGCCGTGGGGAGGAAGCCGGCGAGGTTCTGTACAGGGGTGTCTTACCCCCAAAGCACTTCCAGTTGGCAAATAAAGGCTTGGAGGAGGCTGAGCAGCATCGATTGGGCGCCGGCAGCATGTCCCCGGGCCAGGCGGGCGGCTGCTCGGACGCCCCCCCTCCCTCCACTCCTCACCACACAACGCCACAGTGACGGGCAGGAAGGAACCCTCTAGGCTCATAGCGCCCTCACCGTGGCATCGTGGCGAGCCGCTCCGTCTCTAGCAGGCCGGGCAGGGTGTGCCTCCACTCCAGGGATACCAGGGGCCCTACGCTGGACGAGAGGACCTGCCAGATGAGCTCCAGCCCGGCCCCATGGCCTCCTGCCTCCTGCCAGTTCCAGGGGAAGGAGCAAAATGCCCCAGTGGAGGCAGTTTCTGCTCGTTGGCTCGTGCGCGGAAATGAGCCGCCTAGAAAGGAAACCTGCTGCTCCAAGACAGCCGTGCCCAGCGGGGAGGAGACAGAGCTGGGCTGGGACAGGCCTCCCCATGGGGCTGGTGGCTTTGGCCCCACAGCGAGCTCCTCTGCCCTTCTCCCAGCCCTTGCCCACTGGCCTGGCGCTGCGGCCTGCAGGCTCTGGGTGACCCGCAGGGCAAAGGGGCCAGCGGGCAGTGGCTCCAACCTGCCATGCCAGGCCCACCGGGGCCCCCCTTGCGAGCCCAGGCCCGGGACGCAGGCAGGGCGCAGCTCACAGACAGCCTGGCACCGGCGCTTTCCAATAGAATATTTCTCTCTATATTAAAATTACATTTCTCTTTACAAAACAATTCCCCGGCCAGCTCCGGCGGCGCCCCTCAGCGGGGGCCCAGGGGCAGCCACACGGCCACCCGGAGCCCCCAGCAGCTCTGGGCCCCGCTCCGGCTCGGCTCCGGCCCGCTCTCGCCCGCGCGGCGCAGAGAGGTGCCTGCTCCAGGTCTCACTCGGCTTCCCGGCCGGCTGCCGTCACCGCCTGCGGGAGCAAGGGGAGCAGGTGAGCGGGGGGCCTGGTCCCGAGACACAGCAGGCCCGCAGTGGCGCCCCACAGGATCGGGCCCTCTGGCTGCCCGGCCAGTCCCTCCCTGGGCTGGGTGCTGACTGCCCTTCCTCCCTCTGGGCGGTCCGGAGGCCTGGCCCCGCCCCTGCAGGGTCCGTCAGGCCTGGCCCCGCCCCCTGGGGAAACACGATAATCGGTTCCCCCTGCCCCCGAGACCAGCCCTGCCAGGAATGGGACCAGGCTCTGTAGCCGCTCAGCTCCCGGCTGCCAGTCCAGGGCCAGTTCCAAGTGGGTCTGCACCCAAGGTGCCGGCCTGCTGGCCCAGCCTGCCTATGGGGGTGCAAAGGGGGATCCCCAGGGCCGAGGCTGTGACCTGGGGTGGGGGGAGGGAAGGGGGGGGCGTACTTCTGCCTGGCCGCGCTGGAGGAGTCCAGGAGGTGGCAGCTGGCCTGCTGCAGGTCCCAGTCGAAGGTCTCCAGCACCTTGTGGCACTCCGCCCTGGTCTTCAGCCCCAGGCAGAAGAGCTGCTCCACCTGCAAACACAGGGCGGGGGTCAGTGGGGGCACCTGGGGCGAGAGGGGCAGGAATGATGCCCACCCAGGCTCCCACCGTGCCCCGGGAGCTGCGCCAGCCTGGCCCGTGGGGGCGGGCTCTCCACCCCCCAGGGAGGTTCCGCTGGGCAGAGGCGGCCCGGGGGGGCTGTACTGGCATCGTCCCCCCGCGGGATCAGGACACCCAGCAGGGGGCGCTCCAGGCTCAGTGCAGAGCTCCCACTGGCCCCTCCATGCCCACGGCCCGTCCCCGCAGGCTGGGCACCGGCTCCGCTGTGCCAGCCCCTGGCAGAGGGGGTGCGGCTGGTACCTTCAGATACTGGATGGCCCGTTGGATGCTCCAGCTGTGGTTCTGCAGGGCCGCCTGGCACTCCTCCGTGGTCACGCCGTGCACCATCTCCTGCACCTGCGGCACATGCCCCCCATGAGTGCGAGGCTCTGCCCGGCAGGCTGGGACTGCTATGGGGGAAGGCAGCTGAGGGCTCCCGGCCTATTGAGTCGGGGGGACCCCACTGAAGGGCCGGGGTGCAGGGCTGTGGTGGCGGGCGGGCAGGCTGTCCTTGGGCAGCTCCCCCTCCGCACGGGCCCTGGGCAGCCTGGAGCCAGGGGCTCTGCTGGCGCTGCCTGGTTTCCTACGGTGGGCGCAGACGTGGCTGGAGCCCCCACGGAGCTTCTGTCACCCAGTCGCCAACCGCTTGGGATCATCACCCCCCACCCACAGCCCACTTACAGATGGGGAAACTGAGGCACCTAGTGACGCCCTGTCAGGAAGAGAAGCCAGAAGTCCTGAGCCCCACCTGCAGTGACTGCTGGAAGCCCAGGCTGGGGTGGTGGGAAGTAGCTGCCCCCTTCCTAGCAGAATGTCCCTCCCCGCCAGATTGTGGCAGTCCCCCCGACCCCTGTTTCTCCCACGGGGCCCCAGCAGCGAAGAGGCTGCAATCTCAGGCTGGCCCAGCAGGTGGCGCTCCAGGCCTGCACTGGCCAGAGACAGGGCCTGGCCTCAGGCCGGGATCTGGGTTCCGGAGGCGAAGGCCCCCCCCCCCCGCGGGGCGCATAGCTGCAGGCTTGGGGAGGGAAGGGCCCGTCCAAGGTGGCTGCATTGACGGGCTAGAGGGGGATGAGGGATGACCTGGGGCAGCAGCTGGCCCAGACGGGGGTCAACCCCACACCCCCCAACCAGGGCGGGATGCCGAGGCCCCCAGAAATCCCCCCCCCCCCAGTGTATGAAAGGCCTGGCCATGAGGTGCAGGGTACAGCGAGACCAAGGGCAACCCTGCCGCCCCGAGGGCACTGGGTCTCACGGCATCTACCGCCTCCTAGCCAGCGCCCGACCAGACAGATCCCTCCTCCGCACCCCCGAGGGGAAACTGAGGCGCAGAGAGGGGGAGACAGCCCCGGGGGCCACCAGCACAACCCAGGAGTCCTGGCTGCCTGTCCCTCCAGCCAGATCCCAGCCCAGGACGCCAGCCCCACTGGGCAGGGACGCCAGCTGCAGACTCCACCCTCGCCACCCCCGCCAGGTGCCCTGTCCTAGGAGGGGCTCAGAGGTGGCTGGGCCTGTGGCGCAGGGCCAGCAGCACCAAGTCCTGCCCGGAGGGGCTGAGGGGTAGCCGGCACAGAGCCTGTCGAGTGACTGGCAGGCCCAGGGTGTACACAGGTGGCACCGGCCCCAGGGGCAAAGGGCAGGGGGCGATCCAAACAGGATCAGGCCCAGAGGCTGCAGTTCCTGGGCACAGGAGCGGGTTGGGCTGGGTCTGATGATAGCGCAGGTGAAAGGGGCAGGAGCTCGGGTCCCACTGACCAGGTAGGGCATGGATTCCCCCCTGGGCAGCCCCCAGCCGGGTGCCCACCCTGTGCTGTGCAGGGCTTTTCCCCCATCGGAGGGGCCTGGCTCGCTCACCCCCAATTCATTTGCCTCTGGGAGCGGGGTCTGGAGACAGCGGGGAAACTGAGGCACAACAGGAACCAGGACGGGCTCCGGGTGTGAGCTCTGTGGGGCGGCAGTGGCATTACACACACAGCTCCCCAGGCGGCCCTGCTACCGCTCTCAGGTTAGGCCCCAGCCGGCCGTCCCTTCCCCCAGCCCCCCGGGGCAGCCGCTCACCAGCCGCACTTTCTCGGCGGCCCGGCAGCCCTCGCCGCCCTCGTAGATGATCTTCTGGAGGCCGCAGGCGGCCCGGAGCGGGCCCCGGGGGGCGGGGTTGCTGCTGCCGGCCGAGCCGTCGGGCTGCTGCACCATGGGCCGGACGGTGGCCGTGCTGGGCGCCCGGGGCGCCGGCTCCTCGGGGCTCCGGGCCTCCTTGAAGAACTTCTCGTACTTGTCCAGGTAGGCCGGGCGCTCGGGCAGCAGGTAGTAGTGGGTGCTGCTGACCTTCCGCCCGTCCTTGACGATGGGCAGGATGCAGGGGCCCTTGGCGCCCTCCTTGTCCTGGGCCAGGATGACCTTGGGCGCGGCGTACTTGGGGTCCGAGGCGAAGCTCTGCGTGGTGGGCATGGCCTTGCCCGGCGAGGAGGAGAGGCAGGCGCCCAGGGCCATGGGGGAGCAGAGCCCGGCCCTCTGCTGCGGGGAGCCCACCTGCAGCGCCATGGGGCTGGGAGTCCTGGACGTGGGCTGGGACAAGGGGTCGCGGGGCGGGATCTGGGGCGGCCGGTCCTCCTCGCCCCCCGAGGCCGGGGACAGCTCCCCCGACCAGCGCCCGGCCTCGTTGCGCCGCAGGGGCCGGGGCGGGATGGGCACGCGGGGCGGGACCTGGGGCCGGTCCTCGCCGGGGCTGGGCGCCAGGCCCCGGGGCACGTGCAGCCGCTTCATGCACTCCTGCTGCAGCTCCTGGAAGATCTCGGTGGTCTGGGCCAGGCTGGGCTGCTTGGCCCCGCGGGGCGGCAGGAAGAGGTTGTCGTCCAGCGGCTCGCCCGCCGCCCGGCCCCCCGGCTCCGCGCTGTTGATGGAGCACACCTCGAAGTCGGCCTCGTCCTGCGCCACGTCGTCGTAGGCCGGCGGCGGGGGGCAGGGGCCGCGCGTCCCAGTCCACCACCGGGGTGGGGTGCAAGGGGCGGGGCAGCGCCCGCGTGGGGCTCTGGGGGGGCGTCTTGTCCAGCAGGGAGAAGGCCTCCATGGCCAGCCTGGCGAGGGAGGGGGCGCCCAGCTCCCCGACCGGCGAGGGGGTGGCGGGGGGCGGCTCGTCCCCGAAGTCAATCAGAGGAACCTCGCTGCAGGAGGGGCCCCCGGCCCTGGCCCGGCCCGGCTGCCGCTCGCCCACCTTGGTGCCCGACACCCGGGCGGACGGCTTGGCCAGCTGCAGCCCCTTCGGGGGGCCCGGCTTGCGCAGGTTCAGCCGCTTGAGGCCGCTGGAGAGGGAGTCGTCCTCGCTCACCGGGTCGTAGGAGGGCTCTGGAACACAGGGACGGATTCAGCACCGCAGGGCCCCGGCCTCACCACGGCTCCGTCCCTGGGCCCGGCGCCCGGCACTGAACCCCGGGGCCTCCCCAGCTGCACCCGCGTGGGCCTGCAAGGGGCTCGGACAGCTGGAGCCAGGTGCTGAGAGGGGCACAGTCCTGCCGGTGCCCCTCGCTCCCGACCCACAGGCCCAGGCATCCCAGCCCTGTGCCCCCGCCCTGCCCCCCAGCCCTGCCGGTGCCCCTCACTCCCGACCCGCAGGCCCTGCCATCCCAGCCCTGTGCCCCCGCCCTGCCAGTGCCCCTCACTCCCGACCCACAGGCCCTGCCATCCCAGCCCTGTGACCCCCACCCTGCCTGTGCCCCTCACTCCCGACCCGTTGGCCCTGCCATCTCAGCCCGGTGACCCCCACCCTGCCCCCCAGCCCTGCCAGTGCCCCTCACTCCCGACCCACAGGCCCTGCCATCCCAGCCCTGTGACCCCTGCCCTGCCCCCCAGCCCTGCCTGTGCCCCTCACTCCCGACCCACAGGCCCTGCCATCCCAGCCCAGTGCCCCCAGCCCTGCCAGTGCCCGTTACTCCTGACCCAGAGCCCCTGCCAGCCCTCAGCCTCACTCCCCAGCACAGGCTCCCTAGACAATGTGCACACGAAACTGACAAGCAGCCACTGAGGCTTAGGAGGGGAAGCCCCCGAAATTCACTGGTTCGCTCCTGACCCACACAGGATCCGAGCCCAGGGCCGCCCCCCAAGCCCCTGTTTAAGCTCCGCCTGGACCAGGTATCCCTGAGCTTTGCCCTAGAGGTCTCGGTCGGGCTCAGAGCTCGCCCAGCAGCATCCAATTCCTGCCCCATGTATTGGCTCTGCTCCCCGGGGCCACGCCCTGGCGGTGCCGGATCGCACCGCAGCCTCTGCCCGCCCGCCCGCTCTCGCTGCCCCCAGCCCGGGGGTGAGTGCGCAGCCGTCGGGCCAGGCACAGCCTGGGGCCGGGGATCTCAGTTGCCAGCAGGCGGGAGGCAGAGCCCGGCTGGGTCAGAGCGGAGGGCTGGCCCCAGGGGGCGCCTGGGCGTGGGGGCCAGCCGGGGGCAGAGCGCTCGTCCTGGGGAGAGACCAGCAGCGGGGCGCGGCCGACGCAGGAGGAGCCTGCCGAGGGCTGGGAGCGTTTCACAAGCTCCCGGGGGCAGAGGGCACCGGTGCCAGGGGCATCGACCAGCCGCCGAGAGCCTGGGGCAGGGGGCCCGAACTCACCTCTGCCCCCTCGGGGGCGCAGGGCCGGGGCACCCTGAGCAGGGCCTCCCCCTAAGTGCCCCGCTGTGCGTGTCTGTGCACGGCGCCCTCCTGGTGCCCGAGCCCTGCGCTGGCAGCAGCCCCGTTGGCACCGACGTCCCCCATGCAGCAAGCGCCCCCGCCCCCCGTACCTGGCGGAGAGGAGCGGAGAGAAGAGAGGGAAAGAGCAGAGGCCCGACTTACTGGTCAGGAGGAGCGTGGGCTGCGGCGGCCGAGGCGGCGGCTCCCCTGCAGGAGAAGAGGCCCCGGAAGAGAGAGGAGGGGTTAGCTGGCGAAGCGCAGAAGCAAGAGGCAGGTCAGCGACAGAGCGGTCGGCAGGCAGGACTGCCGGGCCCAGGGAGCAGCGGCACCGCTTGGAACAGCCAACGGCGGGTTTCTCCGACCTGGCCGGAGGGTGGATGCCAGCTGGGCCGGAGAGGCGGGCACGGGGCACTGCCGAGCGTCTGGGCCAGCCGTCGCCAGCCAAAACTCGGGCCCCCTGAGAGTCTGGCCCTCCGCACTTGGAGCCCGTGTCTGAGCCCCGGAGCAACAGCGGGTCTGCGCCGGGCCCCTCCCAGGATCCGGGGTGGCAGCTGGGAGCGTTAGGGCAGGAAGCAGAAACCTGGTGTGGCTGGAGGACGGAGGATCCGGGACGGGAAGAGCTCTGCTGCCAGCCGGTTCCGCCACGCCGCAGAGCAACCGGGAAAGGCTCCCTCGGCAGAGGAAGGGCAGAAGGTCTGAGGCTGGCAGGAGCAACGCGCCGGCTTTGCTGCAAGGGGCACGTTCACCCTCTGCCCACGCTCTCTCCCCCGGCACCGTGTGGCCCGGGAGCCCAGCTGGGACCGCCTGGCATCCTAGTGCAGTGCCCTGGTCACAGAGCAAGAGCGGCCTGTGGAGACTACAGGTCCCAGCAGGCACCAGGGCTGGAGCCTGTGCAGTGTTGCATGCTGGGACTGGTAGTTTGCTGGCCTGCCGGGACAGTGCCCCACAGCAGCACGGCATGTGGCTTACTTTTCACTCGTCCCGGGAGCTGGGTGGGTCTGGCTGCGTTCAGGTCCACCCCTAGCACGTCGGGAGGGTCCATGGGGTTTCCCAGGTACAGCCTGTGGGGAGAGAACACGCAGGGTGGTCAGCAGCACGCCCCACGTCCGGGGCTCGCCCCGCCGGCGCTGTGGGGCACCTGACACCCAGACACATGGCACTGCCCTCTTGGCTCAGGGGCGCGGCAGCCGAAAGCCTGGCCCTGAGTGCAGGAGACCCACATGGAAGGGACGGGGGAGGGGAGTTGCTCAGGTCTCCCCCAAGCCAGCCCCAGAGATTAGCACAGTCCATTAGCCCTCCCAGCCGGGGAACCCCCCCTTTGCTACTCCTCCCACTGCCGATCCCCAGTGGCTGGCAGCCCCCGCCCATGGAGCAAAACCGGGCTCTCCCACCTGGGCAACGGTGGAGGGCTGCTAAGGGATGAGGCCAAGGTCAGGCAGGGTGTCAGTGGCAGAGCAAGGCATCAACATGGGGTCCCCTGCATCCCAGCCTCGTGCCAGGGACTCAGGGGACACCTGGCCCTGGTCCGTGAGTGCTGGGGGCGGGAGGGGGCAGGGAGCGTACACTCTACCCTCCAGCTTCCACAGGCTGTGCCCCTGGTGGCTCTGAGGGGCCAAGTTCTGGGGGTCCTGGCCCCACTTGGAGCATTTCCGGAGAACCCCCCAGTTCTACCCTCCCCCCATGCTGGCCCGATCTGGGCCCCCAGGAGCAGCCCAGGGCCGGTGCCCAGAGATGGCAGCGTGGGGCTGGGGTCTCCCGGGCTGAGCTGTGCCAGGCAGGCGAGAGACGGGGAGAGGGAGGGATCTGGGCGTAGGGTCCCCCTGCTTGGGGACGCGCCAGCCTGGACCCCACGTCCCTGCGCTCCGCACCCGGGCAGCCCAGCGCAGGGCTCCTGCTGGCCGGGCGTGGGACTGGCTCAGGCGAGGAGCAGAGCAGCAGGGCTGGGAGCTTAGTGCCAGAGCACGGCCAGGGGCATGGGGCACGGGCAGAGCGGGGTATAGGGGCCTGGGCTGGCAGGGGCCGCAGGTCGGAGGGAGGGGCTCCGGCAGAGCTGGGGGGGCTGCGGGTCGGGAGGGAGGGGCTCCGGCAGAGCTGGGGGGGCTGCGGGTCGGGAGGGAGGGGCTCCGGCAGAGCTGGGGGGGCTGCGGGTCGGGAGGGAAGGGCACCGGCAGAGCTCGGGGGGGGGCTGCAGGTCAGGAGGGAGGGGCATCGGCAGAGCTCGGGGGGGGGGGGGGGCTGCGGGTCGGGATGGAGGGGCTCCGGCAGAGCTGGGGGGGCTGCGGGTTGGGAGGGAGGGGCACCGGCAGAGCTGGGGGGGCTGCAGGTTGGGAGGGAGGGGCACCGGCAGAGCTGGGGGGGCTGCGGGTTGGGAGGGAGGGGCACCGGCAGAGCTCGGGGGGGGGGGCTGCAGGTCGGGAGGGACGACTGCGGGTTGGGAGGGAGGGGCTCCGGCAGAGCTGGGGGGGCTGCGGGTCGGGAGGGAAGGGCACTGGCAGAGCTGGGGGGGGCTGCGGGTCAGGAGGGAGGGGCACCGGCAGAGCTCGGGGGGGGGGGGGACTGCAGGTCGGGAGGGACGACTGCGGGTTGGGAGGGAGGGGCACCGGCAGAGCTGGGGGGGCTGTGGGTCGGGAAGGAGGGGCACCGGCAGAGCTGGGGGGGGCAGCAGCAGAGCTGGGGGACCCTGGAGCTGGGCTGGCAGGGGCTGCAGGTGGGAGCTGCATCGCACCCAGGGACAAAAGGGGTTTGGGGGCGCGCAACTCAAACACGGCTGGACCAAATCTGAGCCGGCCTGTCGGGAGCTGAGATCAAGCCGGGGAAACACCTTGGCTCTGGAAATCGGTGAGCAGCCACGCAAGGGAGATTTGAGCAGAGGCTGGAACTAACATGTATGTTATATCCATGTACAATCCCGCTGGGGGAACGTCCCCCTTCACTGAAATGCAGCCACCTCTGGGGTGGCGCGAGGCAGCTGTTTAACAGCTCACAGCGACACATGGGCTGTGTCTACACTAGCAAGTTATTCCGGAAAATCAGCTGCTTTTCCGGAAAAACTTGCCAGCTGTCTACACTGGCCGCTTGAATTTCCGGAAAAGCATTGACGATCTCATGTAAAATCATCAGTGCTTTTCCGGAAAAACTATGCTGCTCCCATTCGGGCAAAAGTCTTTTTCCGGAAAACTGTTCCGGAAAAGGGCCAGTGTAGACAGCCCAGTGCTGTTTTCCGCAAAAAAGCCCCGATCGCGAAAATGACGATCAGGGCTTTTTTGCGGAAAAGTGCTTTTGCGGAAAAGCGTCCTGCCAATCTAGACACGCGTTTCCGAAAACGCTTTTAACGGAAAACTTTTCCGTTAAAAGCATTTCCGGAAAACCATGCCAGTGTAGACGTAGCCATGGTGTTTTAGGGCCCAGCCCAGTAAAAGGGAAAGGGGTTCCTCATGGACAGGCTCCCCCCAGTGCTAACATGGCGCCGAGACCCCGGACTCAGGCAAAGAGCCCTGCGGAGCCAGGAGAGGTCTGGCCCGTGGGCTGACCATGTGTCCGGCGATCCGTTCCTGCTGCCCACACCCAGTGGGCAGATCAGCCACTCACACCAGCACCCCGTTATTCCGAAGGGCGGGTTCATGGGGGCGATTCCTAGGGAGAGAAGGATCCCGGACCGGCCTGAAGCCAGAGCAACCCAAAGAGCCACACGGGCCCCCACGTCCCTCGGGGCCCCCCCCGAACTGTTCTGCTCCTGGGGCCGCGGGGCGGGGAGAAGGGCCGAGCGAAGCCGAGCAGACGGACGCGGTCCTTACTCGTCGATCTTATCGGGGAAGCCCCAGCAGCGCTGCGGGTTGGTGTCTCCATGGCCCGTGTGGATGAAGCTGTTTTTCAGCGGCTGGCTGATGTCGTGGGCCGACAGCCCAGCCACCGAGGTCACCGTGTTTCGGGGGAACTGCCCCACTTTCAGGGTCCTCTTATTCTGACCCCGCCACCAATAATTCTCAGCCCTACGGAACAAAAAGGCCTCGTTACTGGCCGAGAAAGCCTCCAGCCACGGCGGGCGCTACCACGTGGGCTTGGGCACCGGACGGGGGAGCCCTGCAGGGGACGCACAGCCCGGTCCCGGGCTCAGAGCATGGCCCAGCGCTCGGGGGGACAGGGAGCTACGTGACCAGCTCCAGCTCACCCGGCCGGAGCAGAACTCGGGCACCCCAGGCCCTCCGACAACAGAACCCAGGAGTCCGGGCGCCCGGCCCCCTGCCTAGCAAGGAGAGCTGCGCCCAGGCCTGCCAGAGGTGCCCGGGCGGGGGCGTGTAACACTGGTAGGTGGGGATCTGCCCCTGGGGCACCGCGAGGGCAGAGGGGTGTGGGGCCACACGCCAGGGGCAGTGCAGCTAGGAATCCGCCAGCCGGGACAGGCAGGCGACGCCACCTGTCCCCGCTGGCAGCGCCCGCCCCTGCGCCAGCTGGCAGATTCCCCTCCCACGCAGCGCGGGGGGGCAAAGCCAGGCCAGCCGCCCTCCGGGGCGATGACACGGCCCTGCTGCCTCCGGTGGGGGCCGCGGGCACGCCCTGGCTGAGCGCCTGCCCGCTCGCCTCCCCCTCAGCTGTGCCCCTGGAACAGCCGCCGGCTCTGCTGCTCAGTCGGCGGCAGCAGGGGCGGGGGACAGCACCCCCCCTTGGTGCCTGCCCGGCCAGCACTGGCCATTTGGGGCTCTTGAATCACATCCCAGCTAATGGCAGCAGGCAGGTGCCAGGCCGAGGGGAGGGGGGCAGGGAAGAGGCAAATGAGGGGACAAGCAAGGGGGACAGGAGCCAAGCAAATGGGGCAGGTAATGGGTGAGGGGGCAGAGGTAGGGGCAAGGTGCAGGGGCAATAACTCCATAGGTCTGTGCAGCTGTTACCCAGCCCCCATCACGTCACCCCAACCTTTGCTCAGCCTGGGTCAGGGCCCCTGCAGCAGAGGCACCTGGGCGAGGCGGGGAGACCCCACCCACCCAGCCGTGCAACGCTGAAGCCACCTGGATGCTTCTGCCCTGACACAGGAGAGAGAACGGCTCCATGGACTCAGGGCCATGTGCCAGACCCTCCCGGCCCCTGCAGGGAGCCGGGCCTGGACCAGAGGCAGCAGGCTCCTGCAGCGAGGAGTTCCCCAGCTTCACTCCATGGCACAGAGCGAGGCGACAAAAGCGGCACCTACAGTGTCCCGGGGAAAACAGCAGCAACATAACCAGCCAGTAGAGACACCAAAACCAGGTGGCCTGGTGTATAGCCACAGTACCACACCTAGCGCCCAACTCTCCCAGCGCCGTACCCAGAACCCCAGCCCCCCAGCTAGAGCCCGAACCCCCTAGTGCCCCACCTAGCGCCTGAACCCCCCAGGGCTGAACCTAGAACCCGAACTCCTCAACACCACACTTAGCACCCCACCCCCCGTGCCCCACCTAGCACGTGAACCCCCCAGCGCCCCATCTAGCTCCCGAACCCACGAGTGACGTACCCACTGCCTGACCCCCCCCAGTGCTTCACATAGCACCCGAACTGCCCAGCACCGCAACTGGCACCTGAACCCCCCAGTGCCCCACCTAGCGCCTGAACCCCCCAGCGCCGCACCTAGCGCCTGAACCCCCCAGTGTCGCACCGAGCGCCTGAACCCCCCAGCGCCGCACCTAGCGCCTGAACCCCCCAGCGCCGCACCTAGCGCCTGAACCCCCCAGTGCCCCACCTAGCGCCTGAACCCCCCAGCGCCGCACCTAGCGCCCGAACCCCCCAGTGCCCCACCTAGCGCCTGAACCCCCCAGCGCCGCACCTAGCGCCTGAACCCCCCAGTGCCCCACCTAGCGCCTGAACCCCCCAGCGCCGCACCTAGCGCCCGAACCCCCCAGTGCCCCACCTAGCGCCTGAACCCCCCAGTGCCGCACCTAGCGCCCGAACCCCCCAGTGCCCCACCTAGCGCCTGAACCCCCCAGCGCCGCACCTAGCGCCTGAACCCCCCAGTGCCCCACCTAGCGCCTGAACCCCCCAGCGCCGCACCTAGCGCCCGAACCCCCCAGTGCTGCACCTAGCGCCCGAACCCCCCAGTGCTGCACCTAGCGCCCGAACCCCCCAGTGCTGCACCTAGCGCCTGAACCCCCCAGTGTCGCACCGAGCGCCTGAACCCCCCAGTGCCCCACCTAGCGCCTGAACCCCCCAGCGCCGCACCTAGCGCCTGAACCCCCCAGCGCCGCACCTAGCGCCTGAACCCCCCAGCGCCGCACCTAGCGCCCGAACCCCCCAGTGTCGCACCTAGCGCCTGAACCCCCCAGTGTCGCACCTAGCGCCTGAACCCCCCAGTGCCGCACCTAGCGCCCGAACCCCCCAGTGTCGCACCTAGCGCCCGAACCCCCCAGTGCCGCACCTAGCGCCTGAACCCCCCAGTGCCGCACCTAGCGCCTGAACCCCCCAGCGCCGCACCTAGCGCCCGAACCCCCCAGCGCCGCACCTAGCGCCCGAACCCCCCAGTGCTGCACCTAGCGCCCGAACCCCCCAGCACCGCACCTAGCGCCCGAACCCCCCAGTGCTGCACCTAGCGCCCGAACCCCCCAGTGCCGCACCTAGCGCCTGAACCCCCCAGTGCCGCACCTAGCGCCCGAACCCCCCAGTGCCGCACCTAGCGCCCGAACCCCCCAGTGCCGCACCTAGCGCCTGAACCCCCCAGCACCGCACCTAGCGCCCGAACCCCCCAGCACCACACCTAGCGCCCGAACCCCCCAGCACCACACCTAGCGCCTGAACCCCCCAGCACCGCACCTAGCGCCTGAACCCCCCAGTGTCGCACCTAGCGCCCGAACCCCCCAGCGCCGCACCTAGCGCCCGAATCCCCCAGCGCCGCACCTAGCGCCCGAATCCCCCAGCGCCGCACCTAGCGCCCGAACCCCCCAGTGTCGCACCTAGCGCCTGAACCCCCCAGTGTCGCACCTAGCGCCTGAACCCCCCAGTGCCGCACCTAGCGCCCGAACCCCCCAGTGTCGCACCTAGCGCCCGAACCCCCCAGTGCTGCACCTAGCGCCTGAACCCCCCAGTGCCGCACCTAGCGCCTGAACCCCCCAGTGCCGCACCTAGCGCCCGAACCCCCCAGCGCCGCACCTAGCGCCCGAACCCCCCAGTGCTGCACCTAGCGCCTGAACCCCTAGTGCCGCACCGAGCGCCTGAACCCCTAGTGCCGCACCGAGCGCCCGAACCCCCCAGTGTCGCACCTAGCGCCTGAACCCCCCAGCACCACACCTAGCGCCCGAACCCCCCAGCGCCGCACCTAGCGCCTGAACCCCCCAGCACCACACCTAGCGCCCGAACCCCCCAGTGCCGCACCTAGCGCCTGAACCCCCCAGCGCCGCACCTAGCGCCCGAACCCCCCAGTGTCGCACCTAGCGCCCAAACCCCCCAGTGTCGCACCTAGCACTCGAACCCCCCAGTGCCGCACCTAGCGCCTGAACCCCCCAGCACCGCACCTAGCGCCTGAACCCCCCAGTGCCCCACCTAGCGCCTGAACCCCCCAGCACCACACCTAGCGCCTGAACCCCCCAGTGCCCCACCTAGCGCCCGAACCCCCCAGCGCCGCACCTAGCGCCCGAACCCCCCAGTGCCGCATCTAGCGCCTGAACCCCCCAGCGCCGCACCTAGCGCCTGAACCCCCCAGCACCGCACCTAGCGCCTGAACCCCCCAGTGCCGCATCTAGCGCCCGAACCCCCCAGCGCCGCACCTAGCGCCCGAACCCCCCAGCGCCGCACCTAGCGCCTGAACCCCCCAGCGCCGCACCTAGCGCCCGAACCCCCCAGTGTCGCACCTAGCGCCTGAACCCCCCAGCACCCGAACCCCCCAGCACCATACCTAGCGCCTGAACCCCCCAGTGCCGCATCTAGCGCCCGAACCCCCCAGCGCCGCACCTAGCGCCTGAACCCCCCAGTGCCGCACCTAGCGCCCGAACCCCCCAGCACCACACCTAGCGCCTGAACCCCCCAGCACCGCACCTAGCGCCTGAACCCCTAGTGCCGCACCTAGCGCCTGAACCCCCCAGCACCACACCTACCGCCTGAACCCCTAGTACCACACCTAGCGCCTGAACCCCCCAGCACCGCACCTAGCGCCTGAACCCCCCAGGACCCGAACCCCCCAGCGCCGCACCTAGCGCCCGAACCCCCCAGCGCCGCACCTAGCGCCCGAACCCCCCAGTGCCGCACCTAGCGCCTGAACCCCCTAGCACCGCACCGAGCGCCTGAACCTCCTAAGGCTGCATCTAGCACCTGAATTCCTGGCTTTACCGGTCTGCCTAGCCTGGGATCTGGCAGAGGCTGGGCACGTCTGTATTGGCTGGGATTCCCTGTTGGTGCCTTTTTAACGATTGCGAGTGGCAACCCTAAATAACAAAGCGGCCTCTGGGGCCGACCCTGCGACAACCAAGCAGAGCGCGCGCCTCTGGCAAGAGGGGCCGACCGGAATCTGGCCGAGGACATGAGCGCGGCCATCGCGCACAGAACGAGGGAGCAGCTAGTGCCATGCCCCCTGACCAAGCGGTGCTCAGCAGGGAGGCTCAGCGGCCAGGCAGGTCGGGGGCCAGGGCGGACCCCGAAGTGCTGCACACACTGTACATTGCTGCGCCCAGCTCTGGGGTGGAAGGTTGCAGCTGCTTAGCACAGCAATGCAGGGCAGTGAAACCGCGGGGGGATTTCGGGGGGCCGTGTGCCAACACCCCACGTGGGTCTGGCCAGGAGGTGGGCTGACACCCGACTGCCCCCACAACCCCCACTCCCTGCAGCACAGCACCCCCTGTTGATCCCCCACTGTCTGTCATGCAGCCCCCCACAGCGCCCCCTACTGACTCCCTGCAGTGCAGCGCCCTGAGCACCACCCAGGGACTGCAGCCAGCGCTGTCTTTAGGGCAAAGTGCCCCCATCCGAGCCCCACACCTGGCAGCGCCCTGAGCATCGCCCTGCCGTCGGCATCTCCTAGCGACCCCCCTGCCGGCACCCCCTAGGGCCCAGCTCCGAGCGGGGCCATCAACACCACCCTGTGAGCAGCAGTCTCCTCGCCGCCCCAGGGGGCAGGACACAGGCCCTTTGGTGCAGCTTTGGGGGGGCTATTATCAACGAGAGGGACTAGCTCCGCAGGTCCCTTCCCTGGCTGCTGAGGGCGGGGGCCCCAGGATCCCTGCCCACACGGCTGAGCCGCAGCGTTTCTGGGAACTACCTGTGACTCACGGCAGCCCCGGCTCAGCCCTTTTCCTGTTTACCGACGGCTCTGCCTCCCGGCCCAGCCCCGGCTCCGGTCTGGGGCCCAGGATATTACTCAGCGCTGGGACCCCTGGCAAGCTGCTGGCACCAGCGCCTCCTCCCTTGTCTGGGGACACCGCTCCCCAGCAGGGCAGCCCTCTGCCAGGCCCCTGCGGCTCTGCCTGCCGGCTTCCCAGCTCTCCCCCGCCCTCCAGGGCTGAGTGCCCTGCGGCCAGGAGCGCCCTCCGCTCTGGAACCCCTCTCCCCGGGCCCATCTAGCGCCAGAGGGGTGGCGGGACTCGCTGCCTGCGTGGCTACCACGGGGGGGGAGTTAGGGCCACGAAGGCGAGAACCTAACGGGCTTTAAGGTAGGTCCTGCTATATTTACAGAGGGAGCTATTTCCCAGCATGGGCACTAGCCCAGAGCAAATGCGTTTGAAGTAGGTCCCGCTGTCTATGCAGCTCTCCGGGGCTTGTGGGAACCGTTTCCCCAAGCGATGGAGCAGAGCTGAGGACAGACACAACTCATCACACTGCGCGCTGTCATTCTGTGGGGGGTTCTCTTTAGCCCCACAGGCTGGCAGCTACTGATTTCTGTACGGCCCAGAATCCCCAGCGGGAGGCAAGAGGGCGGGGGGGCAGTTATTCCCCTGTCACAAACAGGGAAACTGAGGCACGGAGCAGGCAAGTGGCTTGTCCAAAGTGACTCGGCAAACTAGCGGCGGAGGCAGGACTAGTGCTCTAGGCTCCAGGCTCCCGGTCCCGTGCCCTCCCCACTAGTCCCCCCAGCTTTGAGTGGGGTCCCATGGCAAAGGCAGCCCTGGGCGACCAGCACTGCTAAGATGCTTCTCTTTCCCCGGGTAACAGCTTCACCCTTCCCACTGCCCAGCATGGCCCCTCCCTTTCACGAGGGAAACTGAGGCACGGGCTGGGCCCCCTGCTCCCCAAGGGTCACTGCAACGAGAACACAGACGCTCCCAACCCCGCTGCTGCGCTCTGCCCTCTGCCTCTTTCACCGCACACGCTGAGCCCCCAGTCGGCCCCCCGACCCACCTACGCCCCCGCGGCAGCGAGCAGACCCCCAGCCCGCGTCCCCGGGCAGCCGGAGAGCTGGCGTGTCACCTCAGACGGGGCCGTCCAGTCTCCCGGGGGGTGCAGCACGCGCCGGACCAGCTCCTCACGCCGTCCTCCTTGCGGGTGGGCAGCCGAGCCGCGCCGAGCCCTGCGCCAGGGCCACCGTGCTCCCGGCGTGTGGCCCGCAGAGCGTCTGCCTGGAAGTGGTTGACTGCTCTGGCTCTGGCAGGCGGCGCGGCTCAGCCCCGGCCCCAGCCCATGATGCAATCGGGGCGGCGTGCACACACTGGTTCGGCATGAGCTACACCCTCCACTCCGGCTCCGCTGACGAATCCCGCCCTGCAATGACACGGCCAGCCCTCGGGCAGGAGTCACTGCCGGTCCCTAAAGATACACAGCCCTGCCTGATTCATCCCCGCTGCCGTGACGAACGGCACGGCCCTGGGGAGAGCCCGGGGGGCGGGGGGCTCAGGCACTCGAGATCCCCTGCCTTGGGCGGGGGAGCAGAGCAGAGGGGGGAAGAGAGGCTCAGATTCGGGGGGGTGGTAGGATTCAGAGTCTGTATCGGGGGGTCTAGTCACAAGCGTGTCCCCCCACACACACCCATGGGCGGGTACCACCCAATGCACTGTAATGAGTCACGCCCCTTGGGCTGCTCTCTGCCCACCACTCGGAGGGTTCTCCATCTCCGGGCCCACTCTGCCATCTAGCCGACCCCCCTTCCTTTAGCCCTCTGCCCCCCCGTGCTGAGCTCCTCCGCACTGTTCCCCCCAGCTCACCCCTTTTACTCGCCCTAGGAGCTCAGCATTCCTGGAGCCTCTCCAAACACCCCATCCTTGCTCCAGCCCCCCACGGCGGGCCTCCTGGGATGGGCAGGGCCAGATCCCTGCTCAGACCCCAGTGATGGGGTCTCTCGACCCCTACCTGTGTGGGGGCAGGACAGCCGCAAAGCAGGCGGAGGCTCCGGGAGCGACGCGATCCCAGCTCCATTTCAGTCCCTCTTATCGCTCGGTGCCTCTGTTTACCCACCGATAAGCCACTGACCCAGGGCGCAGGGGGGCCTGGGGCAGCCGGGCCCCTCCCCGCGGGGGCTAACGAAGGAGCAAGGGTCCCGGCCCTGTGGCTCAGTTCGGGGAAGCTGTCCCCGATTGGCCCTGGCTGGCTTCCTGCTCGGGGCGGCTCAGAGGCCGTGGGCAGCGGGAGCGGCCGCGGGGGCGGGTGTGCCGATGGCAGCTCTCAGGCAGGACACAAACGAGGGCAAACTAACAAGTGCAGAGGCAGTCGGGGACTGACTCACCCAGGGCGGGGGGCGGAGCAAGGCAACGCAGCGCCCTGGCTCCCAGCGTGGAACCGGGGACCGAACCCTGCACCAGAGGGACGGGGCCCCACAGACCTTCCGTGGCCTGGCACCACGGGCGCTCGCTGGGCCCTGGGGGCTGGCTTCTCAGTCATGGAGGGAGCAGGGCTCAGTGGTCGGAGCACGGGTGCTGGGAGGCAGGACTCTGGGCCCAGCTCTGCCACTGACTTGCTGGGGGACCAAGGGCACAGCCCTTAGCCTCGCTAGGCCTCAGTTTCCCCACCTGTGGCAGAGGGAGGAGCCTCATACCAGACAGCGCCAGTGCCCCCCCGAGCACCAGGATAGCAAGGAGCAGCGCAGTGGGGGAGGCCCAGGGCAGGGCCAGCGTCCCCCATAGCCTCAGCCCTGCCGTGGTCCCCAGCCCCTGGGCTCCTCCCAGCCCTGCCATCACCCCCCCCCCCCCCCAGCCCCTGGGCTCCCCTCAGCCCTGCCATCACCCCCCCCAGCGCCTGGGCTCCCCCCAGCCCTGCCATGGCTCCCCAGCCCTGCCATCGCCCCCCCCAGCCCCTGGGCTCCCCCCGGCCCTGCCATGGCCCCCCAGCCCCTGGGCTCCCCCCAGCCCTGCCATCGCCCCCCAGCCCCTGGGCTTCCCCCGGCCCTGCCATGGCTCCCCAGCCCTGCCATCGCCCCCCAGCCCCTGGGCTCCCCCCGGCCCTGCCATGGCCCCCCAGCCCCTGGGCTCCCCCCGGCCCTGCCATCGCCCCCCAGCCCCTGGGCTCCCCCCGGCCCTGCCATCGCCCCCCAGCCCCTGGGCTTCCCCCGGCCCTGCCATGGCCCCCCAGTCCCTGGACTCCCCCGGCCCTGCCATGGCCCCCCACAGGCTGCCTGTGATTCCAGCCCTCAGAGCTGGAGCAGACAGGAGCTGTCATGGCGCCTGGTACGGCCGGCGGCCATTGGGGACATGCACAGACGGGCCAGGCCACATTCCTGGGGGGCACAGCCAGGGTCCCCGCCCCCCTGGGGCCACAGGCACTCGGTGCGCCGGGGAGGGAAGGGGGACACGGAGAGCATGGGTGGGGGAAGGGCCAGTGGTGGATTCGAGCCAGGAAAGAGGCTGAGGGGAGTGTGTGTGGGAGGGGGCGGGGGGGCAGGCGGGATGGGGGGGAAGGGCTGGCGGTGGAACCCCCCCCATGGATGGGGCTGAGGGGAGCAGGCTGGGGGCAGGGACAGCTGGGAATGGGGGAAAGGCCTGTGGTGGAGCCCCCCAGGGACAGCGTTGGGGGGGAGGCGGAGCAGCCAGAAGATGGGGGAAGGGCCGGCGATGGAGCCCCCCAGGGACAGTGAGGGGAGCAAGGGGGGGGAGGGGCCAGCTGGGGGTGGGGAAAGGGCCAGCGATGGATCCCCCCAGGGACAGTGAGGGGAGCAAGGTGGGGGAGGGGCCAGCTGGGGGTGGGGGAAGGGCCGGCGATGGAGCCCCCCAGGGACCGGGCTGAGGGGAGCAAGGTGGGGGAGGGGCCAGCTGGGGGTGGGGGAGGGGCCGGCGATGGAGCCCCCCAGGACTCTCTGGACAATACCTGCCCTCGATGACCGTGATGACGTCGTTCATCTGGATGTGCAGCTTCTCCGGCTCCTCCACGTCCTGCAGGGCCCTCATGTCCGTGGGCTGGGCCTGGGGGGCAGGGACGGGCTCAGGGCCGGCCAGGCTACGGCTGGGTCTGACCCGCCCCTGGGCCTGCAGGCAGACACCCCGACCCAGAGCCCTGGGCCCCACGTGGCCAGGCCAGGCACCTGCCTGCTGCAGCCAACTCTCAGGACTGGAAGCGGCGGCCCCAGCCAGCCCCGAGCCGCCAGCCCCCTCCCCTGAGCTCAGGCCAGCCCCATGGCCAGAATCCCCCCCACCCCCCGGCTGGGCAGAGCCGGCTCCTTGCCAAAGGTCCATGGGGCTCCGGCCGGCAGCCGAGTCGAGTCCCTCCCCCCGCCTGAGCTCAGGGTGCAGGCTGGGGAAGGGGGGCGCAGTGCAGCCTGGCCACAGCTGCCATAGGGACAGCACGGGTCCAGCATGCACTGCTCCCCCTCAGCCTGGGCCCCCCGGGGACACGCCACCCCCAGCTCTGCAGAGCGTGGGGCCGGCAGGAAGGGGCAGAGCCCCTGGGGCTCCTTCCGGCCAGCACCAGGCTCTGCACCTAGGCCCCGTCTCCTAGGGAACCAAAGTCCCAAGCAGCTCGGCCCGTATTTGGCGCTCAGTCCCAGGGGTGACACCTGGGCCACGTGGCAATGGGGGGGCTGGATCCCCACACTGCAGGGCCGGCTGCCCCCACCCCCTACCTCCAGCAGGAAGTCGCGCAGGGCCACGAAGGTGGGCCGGTCCTCAGGCTTGTGCGCCCAGCACTGCAGCATGACGTTGTAGATGTCCTGGGGGCAGTCCTCGGGCCGCGGCAGCCGCTCGCCCTCCTTGTCGATCTTGTGGAGGATCTGCGGGCGGACGCCGCGGTCAGGCTCCGGGCAGGGGGGCGGTGCAGCCATGGCAGGGAACGGCTGGGTGGGGTCACACTTGGGCACCCTGGGCAGATAACCCCTCCCCATTCCCCCCGCAGGGCAGGGCAGGGGCGCAGTCCTGCCAGAAAAGCCCTGAGGGCAGGCAGGGCTAATGGTTATTGCACAGGGCCCGGCCTTCCCCATCAGCGAGGAATCTTGCCGGGCGAGCTGCCAGATTAGCCAGGGATGGGACCTGGGTTGGCTGGGTCAGGTGGGGGGCCCTGCATCAGGAATCCAACGGGGTGCCCCTAGGCCAGGCCAGGGCATGGGGCACCTGGGAGTGGAACAGGGCCGGGGAGGGCAGGTGCCGGCCACCTTAACCACACCACGCCTCCCAGCCCACAGCATCGGGACCAGCCCCTAGCCTGGGGACCCTGCTCGAACCCAGAACCCATCAGGCACGTCTCAGCCCATTGCCACTGTCGGGGTCTCTGCTGGTAAAGGGCAGGAGCTGGGTGGGAGGTCGGGGCTGTGGGTCGGGGCTGAGGGCCCAGCAGAGCCAGGAGTGGGGAGCCAGGGCCGGGCTACCAGGAGGCACCGACAGATGCTCCCAGCACCCACTCTGTCAGGCGTCCACAGGCACAAGCCGGATGTTTTCCCAGGGCTCCCTCAGGGGGGCAGAAAACCATCACCAGGCCCGGAAGGACCCTTCCTCCGGAGGGTCACAGCACCACGCCGGCTGGGCCCGAGGCAGCAGTCCCCACACCTGGGGGGCAGGGGGCATCTCCCCTTCCCAGAGACACCAGGCCCTGGGGCATGCTTGGTACCTGGCTGCCGCTGAGGCCGACCCACGGCTCCTGGCCGTAAGTGAACATCTCCCAGAGGGTGACCCCGAACATCCAGGTGTCGCTGGCGTGCGAGAAGGTGCGCGTCTTCAGGCTCTCCGGGGCACACCTGCGCAGAGACGGGCTCCCGGAGTTACTGACGCCTCCGCCAGCCCCCCCACCTGGCAGAACGGGGCTCCCCACTTGCCTCCAGTCCTCCCGGGTCCCCCCCCACAGGGCCCCGTCGCTCTCGCTGGATGGCGCTGGCAGGACGGACGCCCCGACAGGTTCCACCCTGCTGCCCTTTCCCCTCAGCCGTGAGGGCCAGGGCTAAGGCGTCCCAGCCTTCCCCGGAGCCCGCTGGAGGCACGAGGAGGCGTGGGGGGCACAGAGCCACCCCCAGCTAACGGGCCCTAGGCACCGGGCTGCCCTTTGCGGGCTCACCAGGCGAAGGGCACCTTGCGGTGCTCCTGCATGACGTAGTGGTCGTCGTTCTTGGGCAGCGCCCGCATGAGCCCGAAGTCGCCGATCTTGACCAGGTGGCTGGAGGCCAGCAGGATGTTGCGGGCGGCCAGGTCGCGGTGGATGAAGCGCTTGGACTCCAGGTAGGCCATGCCCGTGGCGATCTGGACGGCGTAGCGGCACAGCGTGGCGATGAGGAAATGGCCCTGGTTCTTCCGCAGCCGGTCCAGCAGGGAGCCCAGCGGGGCCAGCTCCGTCACCTGGGCGACCAGCAGAGGGGCAAGTCAGGTGCCAGTCGCACGCCAGACCCACGGCTCCGTCCCTGCCCCCCGGTGCCACAGGGCTCTGTGCCCGCAGCCACACGCCAGACCCACGGCTCCGTCCCTGCCCCCCGGTGCCACAGGGCTCTGTGCCCGCAGCCACACGCCAGGCCCATGGCTCCGTCCCTGCCCCCCGGTGCCACAGGGCTCTGTGCCCGCAGCCACACGCCAGGCCCACGGCTCCGTCCCTGCCCCCCGGTGCCACAGGGCTCTGTGTTTGCACAGCCACACGCCAGGCCCACGGCTCCGTCCCTGCCCCCCGGTGCCACAGGGCTCTGTGCCTGCACAGCCACACGCCAGGCCCACAGCTCCGTCCCTGCCCCCCGGTGCCACAGGGCTCTGTGCCTGCACATCCACACGCCAGGCTCACGGCTCCGTCCCTGCCCCCCGGTGCCACAGGGCTCTGTGCCTGCACATCCACACGCCAGGCCCACGGCTCTGTCCCTGCCCCCCGGTGCCACAGGGCTCTGTGCCTGCACATCCACACGCCAGGCTCACGGCTCCGTCCCTGCCCCCTGGTGCCACAGGGCTCTGTGCCTGCACAGCCACACGCCAGGCCCACGGCTCCGTCCCTGCCCCCCGGTGCCACAGGGCTCTGTGCCTGCACATCCACACGCCAGGCCCACGGCTCCGTCCCTGCCCCCCGGTGCCACAGGGCTCTGTGCCTGCACATCCACACGCCAGGCCCACGGCTCCGTCCCTGCCCCGCCATGCCACAGAGCTCCGTACTGCCCAGAGGAGCCAGCTTTCAGCACCAGAGAGGCAGTCGCTGCCCCCGGCCATTCCCGTGGGGCTGGGCCGCCCGTGGGGCGAACGCTGCCACGCTCCGCACTCACCATCTTCATGGGGGGGGAGAGCACCACGCCGTAGAGGCGGATCAGGTTGCGGTGGTCCAGCGAGTGCATGGCGTTCACCTCCCGGATGAAGTCGTCCAGCGCCTCCGGCTGGCTCAGCACGTCCGTCTTGAGACACTTCACGGCCACGCTGAGCTGCCCGGACACACAGGCCAGTGAGGGCCCTGGGGCAGCTCCCACCCCTGGGACCAATCCGCCCCCTCCGGGGCAGGCTGCAGCAGTGGGCAAGCCGAGGATTGGGGGGTGGGAGAAATCCACCCTGGATCTTGCTGCGGTCTCTGTATTCACACAGAGCTGCTGGACGGTGGGGCTCAGAAGGGGACCCCTGCATGCCCAGCTATGGGGTGATGGGCAACAGGCTGGCACCTGGGATGAGGGGAGACCCCAAGGCAAGACGGGGGGGGGGGGGGTGCAAGCTAGGATCCCAGCCCCAGCAGCTAGTGAAACCGGCCAGCCCCGATTGGCTGCCCGGGCCCAGCGGAGGGCCTCAGCCGGGTAACCCTGCGCCCACCCCCTTTCCTGCTGGCTCCGGCCCTCACCGTCTTGCCGGCGGGCGTGGCCCACTCGCCGCGCCGCACCACGCCGAAGGAGCCGTCCCCCAGCTTCTCGAAGAGCGTCAGGTCCTGCTCGCTGATCAGGCAGGTCAGGGCCTGCCGCCCCTCCTCGGAGGGGGGCGGGGTGGAGAGCGCGGGCAAGCTGGGCTGGGGTGGGAACTCCGCCTCGGGGCGCTTCCCGCTGAACACCTGGACAGACAGACAGGCCTGGGTCGCAGGCACGGAGGCATGGTCACCAGCCGGGCCCTGGTGCTTCTGCCAGCCTCAGGGTGCCCCTCTACACACCTGCCTCTGGCCCCGAGCTCCAGGAGCACAGAGCCCACGGTGGAAGGAGGGGTAAGGGCAGCACGGCCTAGTGGTCACAGCAGAGAACTGGGAGGACCCAGACCTAGACTCCTGGGTTCTACCCCCAGCTCTGACTCATGTCCCTGTTCTGTGCCTCAGTTTCCCCATCTATAACAGTGGCACTGACTAGTCTTTGTAATGGGCGTCAAAGGGCCAGCAGGTGGGGAGCAGGAAGGCAGCTTAGGCTGGTGTGTGGGCAGAGACAGCATAGAGGGGCCAGCTCCCAGGGCAGGGGAAGAGCCTAGGAACAGGGTCACACCCTGCGGCGGCATGGCAGCAACGCCCGGGCGGGAGGCAAAGGGCGGGTGGCTCTAAGCTCTGGCTGCGGTTTTCTAGTGCCCCGCACTCACGAATCCACAGCACCGCTCTTAGCCCCCCCATGCAGCCACCTCTGGGCTGGAGCGCGGCAGCTGTGGAACAGCAAAGAGAGGCCTGCCCACCAGGGAGGATCAGTGCTGAACCCACGTTGCGCTGCAGTGCCCCAGCAGGGGGCGCACTCCACAGGGGTTGCTGTGATGAGCTCTGGCTGGCTGGACCCCAGAGGTGGCCGCATTTCCCTAGAGCCAGCCTGTGCTGTAGCCAAACAGGTGCCAGGCCAGCCTTCACTGGGGATGCCAGGCTCCTTGCTGACAGACCCCAACTCTCCTGTTCTGCCCCAGCTGGGCTCGAGAGCAGCAGGGCCCGCAGCTTTGGCACAGTGGGAATGGTGGCCAGGCAGGAGGCTGGCTGAGATGCCCATTTGACTCAGGGGGCAGCACCGTTGGGCCCCCCGGTCTCATGTGGCTGGCGCCAGAGAGCGCCCCCATATGGCTGGGGGGGGGTGACAATCGCTGCCCCCTGAGGTCACACTCCGGAGCGCACAGCACTGGGCAGGGATGCACACTGGACTCGTTAACACGTCTCTGGCTTCCCGGGGCACAGGCAAATCCCAGGGGAAGGCCCTTTCTGCCGGCCCCTGGGGCAGACACGCTCCCCAGTGCGCCGGCGACACGCAGCCCAGTCTGACCGCTGTCTCCGAGAGCTGCGGGGCACACCAGAGCCAGCCTGCTCCGGCACACGGCCACCAGACGGACCCGCCGCCCTCGCGATCCGGGCAGCCGCTGCCCATTCCCCTCCGCCCCTCCAGCACGAACGCCAGGGAGCATCCAGCGCCGCCCAGGGGGCACCTCACAGAGCCCTGGCCCACAGCCCCGTTTGCCTCGAGCTGGCCCCTTCCTCCCACGCAGGACTCCCCCCCTGGAGAGAGACGCAGGCCCGGCTTCCGGCCAGCTGCACAGCGCCGCAGAGCGCGGCAGGACTACGCTTCCCAGCAGGCTCTCTGCCGCCCACTCCCCCCACGCCCCGGCCCCAGCTCGGGCAGGCCCCCTCGGGTGAGGGAGGGGCACGGAGCTTCCCTCCCCCCAGAGCAGGGACACAGGCCGTGGCCAGGGCTGCAGATCCCCCTCCGCGGGAGGCAGCAGGATGCTGCTCGGATCCAAAGCCACCGGGCCAGAGTCCCGCCTTCACTGCCCTGTGCCCTGCTGGGCCGGTGGGGACGCCCGCATGGCCCCTGGCTGCCGCACCAGCTGCCCGCTCTGCATCCCGCTCCACCAGCCCCCGGGCCGTTACCTTGCTCATCCACGACTTGCGCTTGCACATGGCTTTCCGGCGCTTCACGGCTTCCCAGAGCCGCCGCTGGCCTGCAGGGGCAAAGGAGGGTCACCAGGCGCACCCCGCTCCCTCCCCCAGCACCCCTAACCCTAGCCCCTCCGGGGGGATCCGCCCCCCAACCCAGCCCTGGGAGGAGCCAGGGGGAGAGATAGCTCAGTGGTTTGAGCAGTGGCCTGCTAAACCCAGGGTTGGGAGTTCAATCCTTGCAAAGGCCATTTGGAGCAAAAATTCATCAGGGATGGTGCTTGGTCCTGCTGTGAAGAGAGGGGACTGGACTCGATGACCTCTCAAGGTCCCTTCCAGCTCTAGGAGACAGGCAATCTCCATTATTATTTACGGGGGAGGCGGTGCCCGGGGGGTGAGGGGCTAGTGGGGCCCCACGCCGCGGGGGGGAGGTGGTACGCACCGGGCCGCCCCATGCCGATCTTCTCCAGATCCTCATTCTTGACGTACTCGAAGTGGGAGAGGCGGGTGACGTTGAGGTCGTCGCGGATGCGCAGGAAGTACTGCTGCAGCTGCACCTCGGCCAGCAGCTCCAGCAGCCAGTCCGTGCCCTCCTCCGCCTGCATGCTGCAGGGCAGCGTCTGCGGGGACAGCGAGGGCCGGCTGAGGGGCGGCCTGCGGGGACCCCTCCCCCCCCGCACGGCGCCCCGGGCCCCACCTTCCCGCCCAGGACACCCTGTCCGGCGCTCAGGGAGGCTGGTGCAGCAGGCCTGGCTGCACCGTGCGCCCGCCCCGCCCGGGACAGGCAGAGCCAAGGGACAAAAATGTCCAGGTGTCTGCTCTCGCTCCCGGAGAAGCCTCGTCCGGGGACAGGATCCATCCCGGAGCTGGCAGGGCCACCCCGGTCGAAGCCGAGACCTCCCTGGGCAAGCTGCCCTTCCACCCCCGTCGGCTGCTTGCATCCTCCACTCCCGATCTGGCCCAGCAGGCCGAGGCCCTGTCCTACCGGCAACCACGTGCCTAGGGCCGGGGCAGCACGTGGCGGCTGGGGATGGGGCGATTTCGCTACAGAACTAGCCTCCAGGGCACGGAGGGGCCAACCACGAGGGTACGAGAGGCTGCCCCGTGGCTCCCAGGCGGGTGCCCAGCTCTAGAGACAGGAGAGCTCCCGGGCGCAGCGAGGCCAGGCCGGCACCGCCCCGTCCATGCCCCCGAGCCCCACCCGCCACGTCCGCCAGCCAGGCACCACGGCACTGCTCCACGCTGCCCCACGGCCACGCGCCAGGCTGCCCAGCATGCCCCTCCCCCCGCCATGTGCTCACACCCAGCCTGTTGCATGCTGGGAGCAGCACCCCCTCCCCCCGCCGTGTGCTCACACCCAGCCTGTTGCATGCTGGGAGCAGCAGCCCCTCCCCCCCGCCGTGTGCTCACACCCAGCCTGTTGCATGCTGGGAGCAGCAGCCCCTCCCCCCCGCCGTGTGCTCACACCCAGCCTGTTGCATGCTGGGAGCAGCAGCCCCTCCCCCCCGCCGTGTGCTCACACCCAGCCTGTTGCATGCTGGGAGCAGCAGCCCCTCCCCCCCGCCGTGTGCTCACACCCAGCCTGTTGCATGCTGGGAGCAGCAGCCCCTCCCCCCCGCCGTGTGTTCACACCCAGCCTGTTGCATGCTGGGAGCAGCAGCCCCTCCCCCCCGCCGTGTGCTCACACCCAGCCTGTTGCATGCTGGGAGCAGCAGCCCCTCCCCCCCGCCGTGTGTTCACACCCAGCCTGTTGCATGCTGGGAGCAGCAGCCCCTCCCCCCCGCCGTGTGCTCACACCCAGCCTGTTGCATGCTGCAGTCGGGGGGCCCTGCTGCAGTCCCCTCCCCCATGGGCAGTGCCCGGCAGCCCTGGCTCAGAGGGCGGTGGGCATGCAGGGAGGGGTCCTCCCGGTGGCGCTGCCCTGGCTCAGAGCCTGCCCAGGCCAGCCGCTGGTGCAGCAGCAATGCCAGCCTGGGCCCCTGGCTGCCGTCCCTGGCACACGGTGCCCACTGGCGTCCCGCCCTCCCTCTGCCCGGCAGCAAAGCTTGTCGGTGGCACAGACAGGGCTCGGAGCGCAGCCTGGCACGTGCCCTGCCGCCCACCCGGCCCCAATGCACCCTGGCCCCGCCACGCCCGGTAGATCCGCTTCCCATGGCCGTGCGGGGCCCCGACTCCCGGAGGGGGCGACCCCGGGCGGGGCCCCGACTCCCGGAGGGGGTGACCCCGGGCGGGCCGTGCGGGGCCCCGACTCCCGGAGGGCGTGACCCCGGGTGGGCCGTGCGGGGCCCCGACTCCCGGAGGGGGCGACCCCGGGCGGGCCGTGCGGGGCCCCGACTCCCAGAGGGCGTGACCCCGGGCGGGCCGTGTGGGGCCCCGACTCCCAGAGGGCGTGACCCCGGGCGGGCTGTGCGGGGCCCCGACTCCCGGAGGGGGTGACCCCGGGCGGGCCGTGTGGGGCCCCGACTCCCAGAGGGCGTGACCCCGGGCGGGCTGTGCGGGGCCCCGACTCCCGGAGGGGGTGACCCCGGGCGGGCCGTGCGGGGCCCCGACTCCCGGAGGGGGTGACCCCGGGCGGGCTGTGCGGGGCCCCGACTCCCGGAGGGAGCAGCTCCCTAATATTCAGAGAACAAACCGCGGCGGGATGGGCTCTGTCTCCCCGCATCGGCTCCAGGAACAGCACGGCAAACCGGGGAAGCCCCAGGCCTGCCCGAGCCAGAGCCAACAGGGCTGCCTAGGGGCCAGGCTGGGCAGCTGTGGGGAGCAAGCAGGGATGGGGGATGGAAAAGGCAGGGGTCCCTTTGCACCTCATGCCCCCAGGCTCCTCCTGCCCCAGAGCTCGGCTGCTCCGTGGCCACTGTGCTGGGCCGAGCTCTTCAATGCCCGACGCCAGGCCCCCCTGCAGCAGTACGTGTGGGGGGGGGGGGAGGGCTGCCCAGCCTAGGTCAATGGAGTCAGGTGCCTGCTGAGGCTCTGCCGTCGGGTCTCCCTTGCCCTCCAGACGTGCCCCTCGGTGCCTCCCGCCCGCCCTGCCCTTCACGCCGCCCCAGACCCCCCCAGCACCCCTCCCAGCCATGGTGCTCGGCAGAGACGCTTCCAGCTCCGGCCTGGCCGGGTCTCCGGCTCCCCAGCCAAGCTCCGGCATCCACCTCGGCCCACCCACCCCACGGGCAGAACCCTCCTGTGGGCACCGGCAGCGCCCACCCTGGGGTCTTTGGGGCAGGGCCCGTATGGGGCTGCCCAGCGCCTGGCACCTTGGGGGATGGCCTACACAGCGACCGAGAAGCAGAATGCAGGGGCCCGGTGCCCCACATTTCCCCCCTCCAGCGGGGGCCAGCACCTCGCCCCTTTGCCCCCCACCCTCCCACCTCCAATCTGGGGAGTCAGTCCCAGCCAATCTGAGCCACCAAACACAGCCCCCCCCCCCACTGCCATCTGCAGACACAGCCTGGGGCTGGGCTCTGTCTCCAGCGCTCTTGGGTTACAGCCGACAATTAAAATTCCCCACAGTGTAGCCTGGTCTAAAAATACAGAGGGTGGGTGCGGCCGGCAGCGAGCAGGGGCCGGGCACAGGCCAGGGCGTCCCAGCTCCTGTGGGAGGGGGCGGGCAGTCGCCCTACGGCCAGGCTGGAGCACACACGTGCCCGGCGCGAGGGATGCCCGGAGGAGGCGGCGCCCAGGCTGGCGCAGGGCTCCCGGCAGCCGGTGGAGTCAGGTGGGGGTATCTGGGCTCCGTGGCTGGGAGGGGGAGGGTCTAGGGCTCGGGGCGGCGCCAGACCCGAAGGGCCAGGCAGCATGTGCCCCCAGGGCGCCCTGCTCTCTGCGCCCCGCCGTGGCCGGGATAGAGCAGCCCCCGGCCGAAGGGGCCGGATGCGGAGCCCACGGGCACCGAGCCGACGTCCACTTACGCGGTAGACCCGGAAGCGGGCCAGGAACGGGAAGGAGCGCCGGAGCGCCTCGAAGCGACGCATCTTTCCGCCGCCGCGCCAGGTGCCGTGGGAAGAGCCCCCGGAGCTGGCGAGAGGGGGCCCAGGTGGCAGAAGGGCCCTACATAGCTGCCCTCCGAGGTCAGCCCCTCACGGGCTCTCTGGGGCACCCCGACCAGCCGGCTGGCCCTGTGCCATGCCCGGGGGGGGGCGACAGCCTGCCAGGGCCCTGCGGGCACGGCTCCTCCAAACGGCGGATCAAGCCGCCCCCCCTCTGCCCCAGCCGTGCGCCGCGCTTTCAGGCTCCGCTGTCCCAAACACCGAGTCCTGCCCGAGCGCCGCCCCCCGCAGCCCGGCTCCGCGACCCTGCTGCCTGCCCGCGGCGGAGGCTATCCCGGCTTCCACGGGCCGGACACTGCAGGGCTTGTGTGTGCGGCTTGCGCCCACCCCCTCCGCTCCGCTCCGTCCCACCCTCGCTCCCAGCCGCCGGCTTGGCTGGAACAGAGACTCGATGGTATTCGCAGGGAGCACTTTTTGAGCAGCAGCCAAGAGGTCAGATTTAACTGCGCGCTGGAGAGGCTGTTTCCGGTGGGCCTCTGGCTCGGGATTTCGCACAGCTGCTGCGGCTCCTGCTCTCTCGCTCAGCCCCCTGGCGAGGCACCCGGACTTCAGGCCTCCCCCAGGCATCTCTCCACCACGGCCCCTGCGCCCAGAGCGGGACAGGGACAGCTCGCCCGCTCGTGGCCACCTGGCTAGCCGAGCCGCAGCGTTCGCGGTCCTGGGGGGGCCAGGCTCCGGTACTGCAACGCGGCTCGGCTCCACGCCGTGATCCCTGCAAAGTCAGGGCTCCTGGCTTCTATTTCTGGCACAGCGATAGCAATGCCATGTGACTCAGTTTCCCCAACAGGAGTAAGCTACTGAACTGCCTTACAGTGTGTCCCCAGGCCCTAGCTCCTCCAAGGAAAGGCCTTTAGGGGCCCAGATATCGTGGTGATGGGCTCATACAAAACCCTCTTATCAGTACCCCATGTCAACATGGGACTCTCCTGCATCTGCCCAGTGCCACCTCATGCATGGGAACCTGCATCTGGATGCTGGGTGCACACAGTGCCCGAGGGCACTGCCCACTAAACTCCCCTCGCCCCTGGATCTCTGTCTGCGGCCAGGGCTCTGCAACACACAGGGCAGCTGCCCCAGCCTGCTGAGAGATGGAGGCTGAGAATAGAGGCCCCCGGCTGCCCCCTCCACGGAGCACACAGACGGCACGAGAGGGGCCCACAGGCAGCGCCGAGTCACAAGGATCTCCCCCCACCCCTGTGCCAGGAACCCTCTTGGCCCCAGAGACCTCTGCCCTAGAGGCGCTGCTGCTCCCCCGACCCCAGTGAAAGCAGGAGCGCGTCACACACCTCCAGCCCTGGACTCCCCAAGAACCGGAGCCCCGTAAGCTCCCGCAGCCCCTACTGGTGACTCCCAGTTAGGTGCCACGCGGAGGGTGCCACGGCAGAACAGAGCAGCTGGGGATGAGCTGCTAGAGCCTGGTTCCAGGCTGCTGCCCAATGACCCGGAAGGAAGGAAGGAAGGAAGCAGAGCCTACGTCAGAGAAACCTGTCCCAGCTGAGTGCTGCTAATGGGGAGCCAAGTGCTATCGGCTTTAACCGACAGAGCCCTCTAGCCAAGAGAAATGTCTCCCCCCCCCCCCCCACACACACACACCGCACCAGCTCCCATTCAGTGGCCAGAGCCGGGCCTGGAAGTCAGCAGCCCTGGCCAGGGCACGACCCCGCTCCATGCCTCAGTTTCCCCCTCTGGGGAGCATGGCGCATACCTGCCTGACAGGAAGTAGCTGGCCACATCTGGGTCCCAACCCACTTCAAGGGGAGCAGGTCGGGCCGCGTGGCTGAGAAGTGCTTTGAGATCCCAGGGTGAACGGAGCTCGGCGCTGACAGGTGGGTAGCAACTTCTCTTCCCTGCCCACCCCCCAAGCAGCTCCTGGCCCAGGCTCGGAGGCAGGGCTGCCGCACGCCCTCGGCTGCTGGCTCTCGGGTCTCAGCCCTGCTGTTCCGCTGGACGGGCTGCAGTGTTAGCTCAGCCGGGAGCCTGGGTGACAACGGCAGGAGGATGTGCCTGCGCAGGCCGGGAACCCCGGAGCCGCTGTGCAGTGCCGGGGGCATGTCCCCAGGGAGGCAGGGACGCTGCAGCTCCCCCCACCCAGCTGGGCCATGGGCAGGAGGCTGCCTGGGCCTGCGTGGCGGGGGGGAGGGAACGGGGGGGACATTCCTTTAGTCCTAAGGGAGGCTGGCTTCACCAGCTACCCAGGGCACCCTCCCCACAGCCCCTGCGGCTGGGCGAGCCCAGCTAGGCCCAGTTCCTGGCACTTAGCATCACGCACCCCATCCGCAGCCCCCACCAGCTTGGCCGGGGCTGGCCCCTGCTTCCCCGGATCGCAGCTCTAGATTCTGCCTAGGGCCCCCCCCAGCCCCGCCCGGGCACTGGGCCAGGTCACGCCAGGGACTGTCTCCCCCTTCCCAGCCCTCAGCTGCAGGCAGGGCTATTTCCTGTGCTCCCCCTGCGCACCTGCCAGATGGCTGGCTGCGGGGGATTGTCCCGGGTCCAAGCCGGGGGAGCAGCGCTGGCCTGGCTCCCTCACACTGCGGCCTTGTCTCACCCGTGGTTCCCAGCGGCCCCGCGGGAGAACAGCTGGCCGAGGGCGCAGCCAACGGCTCGGCGGAGATTGCTGGGGCCAGGAGAAAGACGAGCCCGCCCCACGGCCAGGCCCTGCGCTATAGCCCCCAGAGCCTGGGCACCCCCCGGCAGGCTCTCTCCCCAAGGGAGCTGCTTTCGGGCCTCTCCCGCCAGAGCCCGGAGGGAGGTGGGGGGAGAAGGGAGTGTGGCCCAGCCAGATTTCCCCAGATACCACCGGTGGCAGGTTTCAGAGGGGAGAGCGCCCCCTGCTGCCCCCCCCCCCCCGCAGCACAGAGCCTGACACTGCACAGGAACCAGCACTGAGAGGAGAGCGCCCCCTGCTGGCCCCCCTCCCCCACAGCACAGAGCCTGACACTGCACAGGAACCAGCAGTGAGGGGAGAGCGCCCCCTGCTGCCCCCCCCTCCCCCCGCAGCACAGAGCCTGACACTGCACAGGAACCAGCAGTGAGGGGAGAGCGCCCCTTGCTGGCCCTCCTCCCCCACAGCACAGAGCCTGACACTGCACAGGAACCAGCAGTGAGGGGAGAGCGCCCCCTGCTGGCCCTCCTCCCCCACAGCACAGAGCCTTGACACTGCACAGGAACCAGCACTGAGGGGAGAGCGCCCCCTGCTGCCCCCCCCCCCCCGCAGCACAGAGCCTGACACTGCACAGGAACCAGCACTGAGGGGAGAGTGCCCCCTGCTGCCCCCCCCCCCGCAGCACAGAGCCTGACACTGCACAGGAACCAGCAGTGAGGGGAGAGCGCCCCCTGCTGCCCCCCCCCCCCCCGCAGCACAGAGCCTGACACTGCACAGGAACCAGCACTGAGGGGAGAGCGCCCCCTGCTGCCCCCCCCCCCCCCCGCAGCACAGAGCCTGACACTGCACAGGAACCAGCAGTGAGGGGAGAGCGCCCCCTGCTGCCCCCCCCTCCGCAGCACAGAGCCTGACACTGCACAGGAACCAGCACTGAGGGGAGAGCGCCCCCTGCTGCCCCCCCCCCCGCAGCACAGAGCCTGACACTGCACAGGAACCAGCAGTGAGGGGAGAGCGCCCCCTGCTGCCCCCCCCCCCGCAGCACAGAGCCTGACACTGCACAGGAACCAGCAGTGAGGGGAGAGCGCCCCCTGCTGTCGTCCCCCCCCCGCAGCACAGAGCCTGACACTGCACAGGAACCAGCAGTGAGGGGAGAGCGCCCCCTGCTGCCCCCCCCCCGCAGCACAGAGCCTGACACTGCACAGGAACCAGCAGTGAGGGGAGAGCGCCCCCTGCTGCCCCCCCCCCCCCCGCAGCACAGAGCCTGACACTGCACAGGAACCAGCAGTGAGGGGAGAGCGCCCCCTGCTGCCCCCCCCCCCCCGCAGCACAGAGCCTGACAATGCACAGGAACCAGCAGTGAGGGGAGAGCGCCCCCTGCTGCCCCCCCCCCCCGCAGCACAGAGCCTGACACTGCACAGGAACCAGCAGTGAGGGGAGAGCGCCCCCTGCTGCCCC
This sequence comes from Pelodiscus sinensis, assembly GCF_049634645.1. Classification (NCBI taxonomy): domain Eukaryota; kingdom Metazoa; phylum Chordata; order Testudines; family Trionychidae; genus Pelodiscus; species Pelodiscus sinensis. Next base: position 51,130,826 of record NC_134720.1, read on the forward strand.
CCCCCCCCCCCCGCAGCACAGAGCCTGACACTGCACAGGAACCAGCAGTGAGGGGAGAGCGCCCCCTGCTGCCCCCCCCCCCCCCCGCAGCACAGAGCCTGACACTGCACAGGAACCAGCAGTGAGGGGAGAGCGCCCCCTGCTGCCCCCCCCCCCCGCAGCACAGAGCCTGACACTGCACAGGAACCAGCAGTGAGGGGAGAGCGCCCCCTGCTGCCCCCCCCCCCCCCCGCAGCACAGAGCCTGACACTGCACAGGAACCAGCAGTGAGGGGAGAGCGCCCCCTGCTGCCCCCCCCCCCGCAGCACAGAGCCTGACACTGCACAGGAACCAGCACTGAGAGGAGAGCGCCCCCTGCTGGGCCCCCCACTCCCTGCAGCACAGAGCCTGACTGCACAGGAACCAGGAATGAGGGGAGAGCGCCCCCTGCTGTCCCCCCACAGCACAGAGCCGCTAGTGCCACTCTGGGATCCTGGAGCCAGCACTGACTGAGCGCGCTCCTGGCTGCATCACTGCTCCCAGCAGAGAGCACCTGGCCCCTTGCAGGATCAGCCTCCTGCCCCAAACTCCCCCTCTTGCCCCCGGGCGGGTCTTACCCATGATGCTTTGCAATGCAAGTGGCACCTGCCTCCAGCCACAGGTGGGTACCTGCGAGCTCCCAGATGGGCAGGCACCAGTGGGCATCATCCCCCCCAGCAGCCCGCACGGCTCACTGCCCACCTCTGCCATGTGCCATTAGCTCTCCGCACAGCCTGTGCCCCCTGTGCCAGTCAGCCCCAGTGCCCCATTGGGGCGAGGGGTTTCCCTGCAGGATGGGCCTGGAGTCTGGGGCAGCACCCGTGCTCTGACTTGAGCCCTGAGACATGGGGCAGCACAGGGCCAGCTATTCCCGCCCCCGCCAGACGCTACTGAGCCCTGCTCCCTGCTCTCCAAACACCTCCAGCCCCGTCCCAGCCACCCCACCGGGGCTGCCCAATGCCCCAGGGCTCAGTGCTGTGGCAGTGCGATGGGCAAAGGAGCAGGGCTTGGTGTGGGGGCCCAGCGGGCCTGGAGGGGGGGGACAGTGGGCCGGGAGTAGGTCCCTGCGGCTGTGGGTCATTGGCATGCATGGCCAGGCAGCACTGCAGGGAGGGGAGGGGCGCTCAGAGCTGCCAGGCACAGCCGCGCCAAGGCAGAGCAAGGTCATCCCTGCATGCAAGGGACTCCCCGCAGGGCCAGCGTGCTGGGGGCACACAGCTGGGGCAAAGGGGGTCTGGGAAACATGTGATATGGGGGGCCAGGCTGAGGCTCCCAGCTGGCCCCATGCCACCAGCCACAGCAGATACTGCTGCACCGGGAGCTTGGCGCCGATCTGCTGCAGCTCTGTGCTTGCAAACGGGCCAGCCAGTGTCTGTGCCAGCATCCTGTGCGGCTGGCAGGGCCCCCTGCCTCAGGCTATGCAGAGCACAGACCTGCTGCCCCTGCCACCCGGCAGAGGCCGTGCGGCTAGTGGGCAGAGCAGACGCCTGGGAGGCAAGAGAGGAGGACGGGGATCTGTGAGTGGGCAGCCTTGGTTTCAATTCCCAGCTCTGCCACAGACTCCCTAGGTGACCTTGGTTAAGTCACTCAGTGCCTCAGTTTCCTCAATAATGCCCTTGCTCTCCCTCCAGGGAGAAGGGAGCAGCCACACCAAGATAGAGCAGCAGGGCGGGGGGGGGGGGAGGGAATGGTGTGGTCGTGCTGCCGGCAGCAGGGTGGGGGAGGGGGGATGGTGCTGTCATGCCGCCAGCAGCGCCGGAGAGAAGGTGGCAGGGATCACACTTGTAAAATTTGTTCTTTGTGCCCCAACGGACCCACAGGCTCGGGCCACAGCTGCAGAGGCAGAGAGCGGGTGGCCGGGCCGCCTGCTACCTTGGCCCCCCCTCAGGAAGGGGGCAGAACTCCCTCCCCCGCTCCGCCTGGGGCCTGGCCCAGCAGGGCCTCCACTGCCCTCGGGGAGGCTGCACCCCCAGCACTGACCCCGGCTTGTCCTCCCAGCTGCGCGCCCGCGAGCAGAAGAGCGTCCGTGCGTCGGTGCGCGCAGGCCACGTTCCCTGCCCCCACCACTGCCCCGAGCACCCAGCGGAGCCCGGCCCGGCCCAGGAACCTGGCGGGTCTGGCGGGCTCTGTCCTTGCTGCCCCTGCAATGCCCTGCCACGCTGCCCGCTCCCCCGCCCGGCACGGGGCAGCCCAGGCCAGGCACCTGGCCCCTCTCAGCCCCTTCCCTGGATGGATGTGGCACAGCGCCAGGCCCAGGCTAGGCAGGGAAGGCTGCAGCCCCCCATGGGGATCCGAGCGCCGCTGGGTGCTTTAGAAAACGGCCAGAGGGCACCAGGGGCTGGGCTGGGCTGGCTCCCACAAACACACCCCTGCTGCACCACCCCTACTCCTGCACCAGCTCCACCAGCCCCCTGGGCCTGCCCCCTGCATCCTCCCCATTCCTGCACCCGCCCCCCAGCTGCTCCTGCACCACCCCCACTCCTGCACCAGCTCTGCCAGCCCCCTGGGCCTGCCCCCTGCATCCTCCCCTTTCCTGCACCCGCCCCCCAGCTGCTCCTGCACCAGCTCTGCCAGCCCCCTGGGCCTGCCCCCTGCATCCTCCCCTTTCCTGCACCCGCCCCCCAGCTGCTCCTGCACCAGCTCCGCCAGCCCCCTGGGCCTGCCCCCTGCATCCTCCCCTTTCCTGCACCCGCCCCCCAGCTGCTCCTGCACCACCCCCAGTCCTGCACCAGCTCCGCCAGCCCCCTGGGCCTGCCCCCTGCATCCTCCCCATTCCTGCACCCGCCCCCCAGCTGCTCCTGCACCACCCCCAGTCCTGCACCAGCTCCGCCAGCCCCCTGGGCCTGCCCCCTGCATCCTCCCCTTTCCTGCACCCGCCCCCCAGCTGCTCCTGCACCACCCCTACTCCTGCACCAGCTCCACCAGCCCCCTGGGCCTGCCCCCTGCATCCTCCCCTTTCCTGCACCCGCCCCCCAGCTGCTCCTGCACCAGCTCCGCCAGCCCCCTGGGCCTGCCCCCTGCATCCTCCCCTTTCCTGCACCCGCCCCCCAGCTGCTCCTGCACCACCCCCAGTCCTGCACCAGCTCCGCCAGCCCCCTGGGCCTGCCCCCTGCATCCTCCCCATTCCTGCACCCGCCCCCCAGCTGCTCCTGCACCAGCTCCGCCAGCCCCCTGGGCCTGCCCCCTGCATCCTCCCCTTTCCTGCACCCGCCCCCCAGCTGCTCCTGCACCAGCTCCGCCAGCCCCCTGGGCCTGCCCCCTGCATCCTCCCCTTTCCTGCACCCGCCCCCCAGCTGCTCCTGCACCAGCTCCGCCAGCCCCCTGGGCCTGCCCCCTGCATCCTCCCCTTTCCTGCACCCGCCCCCCAGCTGCTCCTGCACCAGCTCCGCCAGCCCCCTGGGCCTGCCCCTGCATCCTCCCCTTTCCTGCACCCGCCCCCCAGCTGCTCCTGCACCACCCCCACTCCTGCACCAGCTCCGCCAGCCCCCTGGGCCTGCCCCCTGCATCCTCCCCTTTCCTGCACCCGCCCCCCAGCTGCTCCTGCACCAGCTCCGCCAGCCCCCTGGGCCTGCCCCCTGCATCCTCCCCTTTCCTGCACCCGCCCCCCAGCTGCTCCTGCACCACCCCCAGTCCTGCACCAGCTCCGCCAGCCCCCTGGGCCTGCCCCCTGCATCCTCCCCTTTCCTGCACCCGCCCCCCAGCTGCTCCTGCACCACCCCTACTCCTGCACCAGCTCCGCCAGCCCCCTGGGCCTGCCCCCTGCATCCTCCCCTTTCCTGCACCCGCCCCCCAGCTGCTCCTGCACCAGCTCCGCCAGCCCCCTGGGCCTGCCCCCTGCATCCTCCCCTTTCCTGCACCCGCCCCCCAGCTGCTCCTGCACCAGCTCCGCCAGCCCCCTGGGCCTGCCCCCTGCATCCTCCCCTTTCCTGCACCCGCCCCCCAGCTGCTCCTGCACCAGCTCCGCCAGCCCCCTGGGCCTGCCCCCTGCATCCTCCCCTTTCCTGCACCCGCCCCCCAGCTGCTCCTGCACCAGCTCCGCCAGCCCCCTGGGCCTGCCCCCTGCATCCTCCCCTTTCCTGCACCCGCCCCCCAGCTGCTCCTGCACCAGCTCCGCCAGCCCCCTGGGCCTGCCCCCTGCATCCTCCCCTTTCCTGCACCCGCCCCCCAGCTGCTCCTGCACCAGCTCCGCCAGCCCCCTGGGCCTGCCCCCTGCATCCTCCCCTTTCCTGCACCCGCCCCCAGCTGCTCCTGCACCACCCCCACTCCTGGGCCGGCGGGGAGCTCCCCTCAATCCCAATCCACGGTCCCCGGCTGCCGCCCGCACCCCTGACCTGCCCCCCAGTGCCAGCTTGCAGGTCACCAGGCTGCCCGACTCCCAGGCCGGACACGAGGCAGCGGGAGCGGGGCCGGCTGGCGCTGATCGCATCCCGAGCCCGGCGCGGTACAGGATCGGGGCCTGCCCAAGGCGCCGCGGAGACCGGCCGGGGGCTGCTGCTGGCGGCTGGACCCCCGGGGCGGCCGGGCTGGGCCCTCGTGGGGCGGGGCGCCCGGACCACGAGCCCCCGCTTGCTGGGGCGCCTTGGGCACCCCAGCCCCTCGCCGTGCCTCAGTTTCCCCAGCGGTGACAGGGGGGCAGCCCCCGCCCCGCACAGAGGGTCCCTTTGGCCCTGCCCGTGGCGATGCGATGGGGGCCGCGGACCCCCCCTGCCCCCCCCCGGAGCGGGGCCCCCCCGCCGGACTGACCTGCTCCGGCGCCACCTCCCCGCGGCCCGGCGTCGGCGGCCGGGGCCCGGCATCTTCCTCCCGGCCGGGGCCCAGGCGCTGGTAGGCGGCCGCGTCCCCCATGGCGCGGGGCCGGTCCCCGGCTGCCGGGCCGCGCGGAGCTGCCAGGCCCGGCTCGGGGGAGGGGGGACTGCAGGGGGCCGGGCCAGGGCCTCGCTCCGCCCCGCGACATGGCTGCGGGGCCCCCCCCCGGCCCGGCTGCTGGGCCCCCCCCGGCCCAGGCTCCGGGGGGGCAGGCGCAGCGCTGGGATCCGCACGCAGGGGGGCTGCTCCCGCCCCCAGCTCCATCAGCAGCCCCATTAGCTCCCTGCGCCCCCAGCAAGTCCACATCCACCCCCAGCCCGGCCCGTGCCCCTCACTCCCGACCCTGCCTGCCCAGTCTGGCTCCCTCCAGCCCTGCCCCTCTCCCCCGACCCGCAGCCCGGTACCAGCCCTGGGCTCCCCAGCTCCGCCAGTGCCCCTCTCCCCCGACCCGCAGCCCGGTACCAGCCCTGGGCACCCCCAGCTCCGCCAGTGCCCCTCTCCCCCGACTCGCAGCCCGGTACCAGCCCTGGGCTCCCCAGCTCCGCCAGTGCCCCTCTCCCCCGACCCGCAGCCTGGTACCAGCCCTGGGCTCCCCAGCTCCGCCAGTGCCCCTCTCCTGACCCGCAGCCTGGTACCAGCCCTGGGCTCCCCAGCTCCGCCAGTGCCCCTCTCCCCCGACTCGCAGCCCGGTACCAGCCCTGGGCTCCCCAGCTCCGCCAGTGCCCCTCTCCCCCGACCCTGCCTGCCCAGTCTGGCTCCCTCCAGCCCTGCCCCTCTCCCCCGACCCGCAGCCCGGTACCAGCCCTGGGCTCCCCAGCTCCGCCAGTGCCCCTCTCCCCCGACCCGCAGCCCGGTACCAGCCCTGGGCGCCCCCAGCTCCGCCAGTGCCCCTCTCCCCCGACTCGCAGCCCGGTACCAGCCCTGGGCTCCCCAGCTCCGCCAGTGCCCCTCTCCCCCGACTCGCAGCCCGGTACCAGCCCTGGGCTCCCCAGCTCCGCCAGTGCCCCTCTCCCCCGACCTGCAGCCCGGTACCAGCCCTGGGCTCCCCAGCTCCGCCAGTGCCCCTCTCCCCCGACCTGCAGCCCGGTACCAGTCCTGGGCTCCCCAGCTCCGCCAGTGCCCCTCGCTCCCGACCCGCAGCCCGGTACCAGTCCTGGGCTCCCCAGCTCCGCCAGTGCCCCTCTCCCCCGACCTGCAGCCCGGTACCAGCCCTGGGCTCCCCAGCTCCGCCAGTGCCCCTCTCCCCCGACCTGCAGCCCGGTACCAGTCCTGGGCTCCCCAGCTCCGCCAGTGCCCCTCTCCCCCGACCCGCAGCCCGGTACCAGTCCTGGGCTCCCCAGCTCCGCCAGTGCCCCTCGCTCCCGACCCGCAGCCCGGTACCAGCCCTGGGCTCCCCAGCTCCGCCAGTGCCCCTCTCCCCCGACCCGCAGCCTGGTACCAGCCCATGGGCACCCCCAGCCCTGCCTGTGCCCCTCTCCCCCGACCCGCAGCCTGGTACCAGTCCTGGGCTCCCCAGCTCCGCCAGTGCCCCTCTCCCCCGACCCGCAGCCCGGTACCAGCCCTGGGCTCCCCAGCTCCGCCAGTGCCCCTCTCCCCCGACTCGCAGCCCGGTACCAGCCCTGGGCTCCCCAGCTCCGCCAGTGCCCCTCTCCCCCGACCCGCAGCCCGGTACCAGCCCTGGGCTCCCCAGCTCCGCCAGTGCCCCTCGCTCCCGACCCGCAGCCCGGTACCAGCCCTGGGCTCCCCAGCTCCGCCAGTGCCCCTCGCTCCCGACCCCTGCCTGCCCAGTCTGGCTCCCTCCAGCCCTGCCCCTCGCTCCCGACCTGCAGCCCGGTACCAGCCCTGGGCACCCCCAGCTCCGCCAGTGCCCCTCTCCCCCGACCCGCAGCCCGGTACCAGCCCTGGGCTCCCCAGCTCCGCCAGTGCCCCTCTCCCCCGACCCGCAGCCCGGTACCAGCCCTGGGCTCCCCAGCTCCGCCAGTGCCCCTCTCCCCCGACCCGCAGCCCGGTACCAGCCCTGGGCTCCCCAGCTCCGCCAGTGCCCCTCTCCCCCGACTCGCAGCCCGGTACCAGCCCTGGGCTCCCCAGCTCCGCCAGTGCCCCTCTCCCCCGACTCGCAGCCCGGTACCAGCCCTGGGCTCCCCAGCTCCGCCAGTGCCCCTCTCCCCCGACCTGCAGCCCGGTACCAGTCCTGGGCTCCCCAGCTCCGCCAGTGCCCCTCGCTCCCGACCCGCAGCCCGGTACCAGTCCTGGGCTCCCCAGCTCCGCCAGTGCCCCTCGCTCCCGACCCGCAGCCCGGTACCAGCCCTGGGCTCCCCAGCTCCGCCAGTGCCCCTCTCCCCCGACCCGCAGCCTGGTACCAGCCCATGGGCACCCCCAGCCCTGCCTGTGCCCCTCTCCCCCGACCCGCAGCCTGGTACCAGTCCTGGGCTCCCCAGCTCCGCCAGTGCCCCTCTCCCCCGACCCGCAGCCCGGTACCAGCCCTGGGCTCCCCAGCTCCGCCAGTGCCCCTCTCCCCCGACTCGCAGCCCGGTACCAGCCCTGGGCTCCCCAGCTCCGCCAGTGCCCCTCTCCCCCGACCCGCAGCCCGGTACCAGCCCTGGGCTCCCCAGCTCCGCCAGTGCCCCTCGCTCCCGACCCCTGCCTGCCCAGTCTGGCTCCCTCCAGCCCTGCCCCTCGCTCCCGACCTGCAGCCCGGTACCAGCCCTGGGCACCCCCAGCTCCGCCAGTGCCCCTCTCCCCCGACCCGCAGCCCGGTACCAGCCCTGGGCTCCCCAGCTCCGCCAGTGCCCCTCTCCCCCGACCTGCAGCCCGGTACCAGCCCTGGGCACCCCCAGCTCCGCCAGTGCCCCTCTCCCCCGACCCGCAGCCCGGTACCAGCCCTGGGCTCCCCAGCTCCGCCAGTGCCTCTCCCCCGACCCGCAGCCCGGTACCAGCCCTGGGCACCCCCAGCTCCGCCAGTGCCCCTCTCCCCCGACCCGCAGCCTGGTACAAGCCCTGGGCTCCCCAGCTCCGCCAGTGCCTCTCCCCCGACCTGCAGCCCGGTACCAGCCCTGGGCTCCCCAGCTCCGCCAGTGCCTCTCCCCCGACCCGCAGCCCGGTACCAGCCCTGGGCTCCCCAGCTCCGCCAGTGCCTCTCCCCCGACCCGCAGCCCGGTACCAGCCCTGGGCTCCCCAGCTCCGCCAGTGCCCCTCTCCCCCAACCCGCAGCCCGGTACCAGCCCTGGGCTCCCCAGCTCCGCCAGTGCCCCTCTCCCCCGACCCGCATCCCGGTACCAGCCCTGGGCACCCCCAGCTCCGCCAGTGCCCCTCTCCCCCGACCCGCAGCCTGGTACCAGCTCTGGGCTCCCCCAGCTCCGCCAGTGCCCCTCTCCCCCGACCTGCAGCCCCTGCCAGCCCAGCCAGGCAGGCACACAGACATCTCTGTAGTTGGGCCGGGAGCTGAGCAGAAGCAGCACAGCCTGAGCTGGCGGTGAGGGAGGGAAGGCGGGTGGACAGGGCAGGGCAGGAGGCCCATCTCTTGGGTACCAAAGTAGAGAGCCAAGGCGCTGACTGGGGGGCAGCTCCCCCCCCCACACACACACCATGCGGAGCTGGGAAGAGCCAGGCTCGGGTGCTAGCAGGCCGCAGGCACGGACAGCACCCAATGCAGTGCCCGGCTGCCCCACGGCTCAGCCACCCGCTGCCTGGGCCCCTCCCCTCATCCCATGGGGCGGAGCTCACCAGCCGCAGGGCCGGGGAAGAGCCCCGGGGGCTGTGACAAGCTAGTGAGGCACATCCTGCCGGCACACGCGTGTCACCCGCTGGCATGCCAGGCAGCCGTGACCTACCCGCGTGCTATGCCGGCTCTGACCCGCGGGCAGAGAGTGGGTCAGCCCCGGCGTCTGCCCAGCTGCCAGCCAGCTTCGATCAAACGCCAGGAGGATGTGCCCCAGCCTGGCCAGCAAGTGTCCCCCCAGCCCTGCCCTGGGGACAGAGGGCGGCCCACTCGGCTCAGTGCCCAGCGGTGCCTCTCCCAGCCAGCTCCCAGCCCCGCGGGCCTCACGGCAAAGCCCAGAGGGCAGGCTGAGGGTCAGCTCCTCCCCTGTCGCCCACTCGCCAGCCCTGCCCCACACATCCTGGCCCCCGCCACTTTTGTGGCTTCAAACCCCCCTGCTTCACACAGCGCCCTGGGGACGGGGGCGCGGGGCTAAGCGCCGCCTGTTACACCTGATCCCTGCCAGCTCTCCCCAGGCCCCTGGGGAGCCCCATGTCGGCGTCAGGCTCTGGCCGCATCCCCCAGGACAGGGGGGCTTTTCAAATCCACAGCAACTCCCCAGGGCCAGGGAGAACCCAAGCACCTCGCCGGGCATCGCCACTCACCCCCCGCATCCCGCTGGCCGGGCTGGACCCCGGCTCGCTGGCACAGCCGGCCGGGTGTTTACAGTCTCCGGGCGGCCGGTCACATGGCCGTGAGCTCAGCCGGGCCATTCATTCCCGGGGCAGGGCCAGGCAGCTTCAGAGACACTCCCCTGGGAGCCGGCTCTGCCGGGTCACCTCGCCGGCTGGGTCCCCGAGGCCACGCACACGGCCCACGGGCGCGGCTGAGTCAGGGAGCCGGGAGGGAAAGGGACGCTGATCTGAGGGAGCACCCCCAGCACAGGGGGGCAAGGGAGCCAGGCAGGCCCCCCTCGCCACAGTGACATGGGGCCAGTCCCACACCCGCCCTCCCCATGAGCCCCCTGACAGGGCAGCCCGGCCGGCCGGCACAGCTGACGTTGGGGGAAAAACGAATTTTTAGTTTACGTTTTACGGCGCTTTATTGTTTTTGTACTTTTTACCCCCAAACATTTCATCCCCCGCTTAAGCTGTTTAAACAAACGTGTTGTGATGGTAGAAAAAAAAAATCGTGTGTCTAAAAACTGTAGGTACCGGGGGTACTTTTTTTTTTTTAAAGGGGTACTTAATAAAAACAGGTTGAGAAACACTGCCCTGGCTCTTACAGCCCCCCAGTACACGGGGAACGAACCAGACTGGTCCCCCCACTAGGAAATCACAAGAGCCAAGTACCCGCTGCGCCCGGGTGTGCTAGTGAGGGGCCGCCCTGCCAGCTGGGTCCTAGGCAGCCCTGGTCGCCCCAAGAATGGGGGCTGAAATGTGTTGCTGGAGCAATGATTAACCACAGCACCTGGCTGCTCCCCAGGGCATTAGCAGAGCCAGAGCCCCAAGGGAGGGCAGGGGTAGCAGGCTGGCCGGCAGCGGGCCTAGCGCAAGGGTGAGGGGCTCTAACGGGCCTCCTGAGCTCGGCTCTGTGCCCAGCGGGCCGGGCTAAGATCCGTCTCCACCAAGCCACGCTGTAGGAGCCGCCCGGGAAACCCCAGGGCTAGAGCTCACCTGCGAGCATGGCACAGCCCAGCCCCAGCCCCATGCCCCCCAAGGGCCGGGTGAGCTGCCAGTGGGCGATGGGGAAGAGCGCCAGGCACCCTCTAGGTCTGCGCCCCTGCCTCTCGGAGCAGCTAGTGTGGTGGGGTGGAGCCTCTGCCCTGCGCTGGGGGTGCGCCGTGGGGAGGGGCAGCCTGCGGGGCTGGCAGGGCAGAGCAGGTGGAAGTCTGCCCCTACCCCCACCGGCAGCAGCCTTCAGACCTTCGCCATGCCCCCCTCCATACCCAGGACGAGCCAGCCCCAAGCCACTTGCCTCCCCCAAACTCCTTCCCTATGCTAAGCTGCACGTGGCATGGACCTGGGAGGCCTTTGCCCTCTCCCTTTGCCCGCAGAGGGACCAGGAGACGGGATTCACGGCACAGCTAAGTCCCCACCACCTCTCCTCCTGGCTGCAGAGCCGAGGACTGGGGGGCCCGGAAGACTGGCCCCCTGTGTGGCAGAGGGTCCCTCTCAGGTGCAGAGGACACCGGTGCTCAGCTCCAGTCTCACGCAATGACACTTCCCTCTTCTGGATAGAGTCAGTACCGCTTATCTGTGTGTCACAAGCCCCATACTGCACGTGGCGATTCTCCTTTCATTGGCACAGCAGGGGCCCCTGCTTCTGGAGCAGGCAGGCAGTACTGTGGCAGCCACGAAGCCGTCCTGTCTTCCTGGCCTCAGCCGCAGCCAAGCCCCTGAACTAGCCCAGGGCTCTAGGCTGGAGGATATTCTGCAGCAAGAGAGAGCCATCGGCAGCCCAACGTGGCGCCTCAGCCGCCTGGCCATGGCCCCCGTATCTGCACCAGCACTTGGGTTTGCTGGCCGGGAAATACTCCGACACACGACAGCTCCCGAGACAAACGCTGGGGCCAGGAGGCTGCCAGTGGGCTCAAGAGGGGTTAGGAGACTTTAAGTAGGTTGTTCCTTGCCCCCTTACTAGTCCCGTGTGGGTCATTCACCTGAGCAGGCGAGTTCCAGGAAGGGAACAGCCCAATCCCCCCAGCAGTGCCAGACGCCAGCCCACGGCTCAAGGAGGCAGCTGGAGTGAGGGGCAGGAGCGCGGGGGACACGCAGCAGCGGTTCTAGGGCTCTTCCTATCCAAAGTGCCAGGGAAACAGCCCCCACGAGGGCAAATCCGACTAGGACTGCTCAGCCACCACAGGGATAGAGCTCCTGCTCCAAAACCCCAGGCCTAAAGAGACTCTCCATTAACTCGATGCAGTAGGGGGGCTCTGACACACAACAGGGCCAGTCGGATTCCACCGAGTCGCGGACAGCGCAACGCGTCAGCCGTTCGGTAGGACACTGGTGCTGCGGAAGAAGTTCCATAAGCAGCCTGGAACTTCAGGAGCGGGCACCGGGCCAGGGTGCTGGGCTGACGAAGGTGCCCTCGCAAGATGCAGCATCTTTCGCCGCAGTCCGGCCCAGCGCAACTCTCAGCCAAGCGATGGACGCGCCGATCGCTGGGTGCTGCGGGGGGGTCAGCACTGCCTGAAAGCGCCCCCCCCACTGAGCCCTCCTGCTCCTGCCACACAGCCCCCCCGCTGAGCCCCCCCGCTCCTGCCACACAGCCCCCCCGCTGAGCCCCCCCGCTCCTGCCACACAGCCCCCCCGCTGAGCCCCCCCGCTCCTGCCACACAGCCCCCCCGCTCCTGCCACACAGCCCCCCCACTGAGCCCTCCCGCTCCTGCCACACAGCCCCCCCGCTGAGCCCCCCCGCTCCTGCCACACAGCCCCCACCCCGCTGAGCCCCCCCGCTCCTGCCACACAGCCCCCACCCCGCTGAGCCCCCCCGCTCCTGCCACACAGCCCCCCCGCTGAGCCCCCCCGCTCCTGCCACACAGCCCCCACCCCGCTGAGCCCCCCCGCTCCTGCTGCATAGCCCCCCCGCTAAGCCCCCCCGCTCCTGCCACACAGCCCCCCCCGCTGAGTCCCCCCGCTCCTGCCACACAGCCCCCACCCCGCTGAGCCCCCCCGCTCCTGCCATACAGCCCCCCGCTCCTGCCACAGTGCCCCCCACTGAACCCCCCTCTTGCCACACAGCCCCCCCTGCTGAGCCCCCCACTCCTGCCACACAGCCCCTCCACTGAACCCCCCTCTTGCTACACAGCCCCCCCTGCTGAGCCCCCCACTCCTGCCACACAGCCCCCCTATTGAGTCGCTCCCACTGAGCCCCCCTGTTCCTGCCGCATGGCTCCCGCGTTAAACCCCCCTCCTGCCACACAGCCCCCCCGCTGAGCCCCCCCCGCTCCTGCCACACAGCCCCCCCGCTGAGCCCCCCCGCTCCTGCTGCACAGTCCCCCCAGTGAACCCTCCTTCCTGCCACACAGCCCCCCCTGGCATCACGGTGGGCACAAGGGTGGCACCGACTGCCTGGGGAGTGAGTCCGGCCCCACTCCCCACTGACCAGCGCCCCGGCGTCACTCTAAGGAGAGTGTCTCCCAAGGAAACGCCCCCCACCCCTCCTGGAGCTGCTGGGCTGCCCCCGAGCCCAGCCCTGGCCCCACCCCACGGCCAGGGGAAGGGCAGCGCCGGGCCCTGCTGCGCCGGGGTGCTGCTCCGTCGGGTTCTCACACCGCTGAGCCCAGCCCAGCCGCTTCCAGAGCGGAGACCCCGGGGGCTCAGGCAGGGAGGGAGCAGAGAGGTCCCCGCGTCCAGCCCCATGCCCCAGCCCCACGCGCCACAGAGGGCGCTGCCGCCCGGAGCCACCAGGGGGCGGAGCAGTCCCTACAGGACATGCCAAAGGGCCCCCGTCCCCTCCCCCAGAGGGAACCCAGCCCCCCAGGGGCAGTGCCCACCCCTCCCGCACTGGAGGGGGAGCAGCGGCTGGGCTTGCATCCAGGACCTGCTGGCGGTGCCCCCGGCCGAGACAGGCAGGTCGCCGGGCCCGTGGGCCGAGGCCAAGCGGGGGTGCTGTTCTCTGGCACTGGGGCGCGGGGGTACGGTCGCCCCCAGCACTGCCCAGGGCACCCGGCATTGCCACGGCAACGGGGCAGAGCTGGGCCATGGGACCCCAGGGGAGAGGAGACCGGGCCCCCCCTTTGTGCAGTCCCAGGACGGGTCCCCCAGAGCAGCCCCATGCGCCCCCCGGCTCCCGCCCGGCAGTACCTGAGCCCAGGGGTGCCCTCTGCAGGCAGCCCAGCCCAGCCTCCTGGCATCTCGCTCCAGCAGGGGCCTCAGCTGGGGATGGCCAGGGATCCGCACCCGGCGCCGAGTGGCCGGCTGGGCACTGCCGGGAGGGCCCAGGCCGGAGGCGGGGGGAGCTCGGCGTCCGCGGAGGAGGCTGCGGAGCCGGGGCAGGGCTCCACTGCCAGCCACAAACCAGGGCCGGGGAGTCAAAGGGCTCATTGTCCGGGGCGGGCGGGACGGGGGGCGTAGAGCGGGCTCCAGCGTTTGCCCTTGACGGGGCAGGGGATCCCTGGAGGCTGGGTCCCTCCCCCACCCAAGGGGCCCTCACTCCTGCCCCGCCCCCCCAACGCTGCCAGTGCCCCCCACTCCTGCCCCGCCCCCCCAGCGCTGCCGGTGCCCCCCACTCCTGACCCACCCCCTGCCAGCCCAGCCCTGCCAGTGCCCCCCACTCCTGACCCGCCCCCCCAGTGCTGCCGGTGCCCCCCACTCCTGACCCGCCCCCCCAGTGCTGCCGGTGCCCTTCACTCCTGACCCGCCCCCCCCAGTGCTGCCGGTGCCCCCCACTCCTGACCCGCCCCCTGCCAGCCCAGCCCTGCCAGTGCCCCCCACTCCTGACCCGCCCCCCCAGTGCTGCCGGTGCCCCCCACTCCTGACCCACCCCCCCAACGCTGCCGGTGCCCCCCACTCCTGACCCGCCCCCCCAGTGCTGCCGGTGCCCTTCACTCCTGACCCGCCCCCCCCAGTGCTGCCGGTGCCCCCCACTCCTGACCCGCCCCCTGCCAGCCCAGCCCTGCCAGTGCCCCCCACTCCTGACCTGCCCCCCCCAGTGCTGCCGGTGCCCCCCACTCCTGACCCACCCCCCCCCAGTGCTGCCGGTGCCCCCCACTCCTGACCCGCCCCCCCCAGTGCTGCCGGTGCCCCCCACTCCTGACCCGCCCCCCCCAGTGCTGCCGGTGCCCCCCACTCCTGACCCGCCCCCTTGCCAGCCCAGCCCTGCCCCCCCAGCGCTGCCAGTGCCCTTCACTCCTGCCCCATCCCCCCACCAGCCCAACCCTGCCCCCCCAGCGCTGCCGGTGCCCCCCACTCCCGACCCGCAGGCAGAGCATGGTGCAGCCTGCACCAGACGCCTGCATGAGGGCTGCAGTCCCAGGGAGCCCCCCCCCCCCTGCAGGGGCCCAGCTGGCCCCCCTCCAGTGCAGTTGCACCATTCAGCACTCGGCCCATCCCCTCCCCTGCTGCGGCGCCTTTGGACCCCGGCCAGGAGAGGTGAGAATCCCGCTCGGCACAGCCAGCGCCAGCCACCTCGCCCAGGCCACCGGCTGGGACCGTGGCAGGGCCTGGCGGCTGGGTGGGGCCTGGCGGGAGCAGCCTCTCCAGTGGCAGGGGGCTCCGGGCCAGCCTGGGGCGGGGGGGAGAGCAGGGCCCTGCAGGGTCACTGAGGGGCGGAGCCCCCGCAGCAGGGCTGTGCGGCAGGCAGGAGCCAGAGCCGGCACTATGGCGGCAGGGAGCCCAACGTACAGCACCTGGCGCACGGGGCTGCTGCACAGCTGGGGCTGCTGAGAATGGGGCGGCTCTGCCCAGGTCCCCCAGGAGGGCGCAGGGACACCCCCAGGCCCCCTCCCTTCCCCCTCCCTGGGCAACAGCAGCCCAAGGTCTCCAAATCCCGGCCGGTCCATTCAGACAGGGGGGCCCCTGGGTGTCAGTGCATCCCCAGGCAGCCTCTGCGGGGGGGGGGGAGCCCCCAAGGGCCCAGGGAAGGAAACGAAGCCTGGATGACAGGGACCGGCTTAGAGCACCTGTGCTCAGCCGCGGGGGCTCTTAAAGGGGCAGTGACGTGACCTCCAGCCAGGCCGGGTGATGGGTGGTCGCTGGCCGGTCGCAGACACCGGGTGGCGGGAGGCTGCCACCCCACACAGCACACGTGGGCCCTGGGCCACCAGCCACACCCCACGAAGCCACAGGGCTCTGCCGGGGGCAGGCTGCGGGGGGGGGCGGTACCCTCGCTCCAGGCCCGGCCACGAGAGGGCGCTGCATGCCCCTCCCCGCTGCCCCGGGGGCACGAGGCCTGTCTGGGGGGCAGAGGGGACCAGACAGAGGAGTCCTGCCTGGGGGGGGGGGGGGGGGCAAAGCCAGTGCCAGGGAACCCAGCATCCCTGGGGGCCCGGCCGATCTGCATGGTGCTGCCCCCATCTCAGCATGCCCCCCTCACCCCAATTCATCCAGCCCAGCCCAGGAGAGCCGGGCACCCAGGGCCTGCCAGGCAGTAGAGAGCCCCGAGCTCCCCAGGAGGGTGGGGGACCCCCAGGCTCTTTCAGGGGCACAGCCCCCCCAGGAGGCGTCTAATTCCCGGCAGCCAGGGCCCTGGGGCTCCATCCAGCCCCACTCTAGGGCCCGTTCAGCAGGAGGCCAGGAGACCAGCCCCCGCCTCTCCAGCCACAGCCCTGTCCTTCCGGCAGCCAGCCCCACGCAGCCCCCAGCCAGGCAGTGCCGGGGCTGTGCCCAGGTGGGGGGGAGGGGAGACTGGTAACCGCTGCACCCCCCGGCCGTTGCCGCACCAAGGAGCAACCCTCCCAGCCGGCAGCCTGGGCTGGGTCCGGAGAGAGGGTCTCTGCGTTACCCACCCCCCAAGGAAGCAGAGACCTGCCCCACGGCTCTGCAGGGCCAACAGCTTCCTGCCTGCGCCCCTCGGGGGCTGGGGAGCACATCTGGCGGCCTCGGGGGGCAGGTTCAGCCGGTTCAGCCCCAGAAGGGGCTGGGCAGCTCTTGGCCCAGCTAGCGGCCACGGCTCCCTGGCCCCCACACCTGCCCGCCCCTGGGGAGCGCCTGCGGGACCTGCGCCCAGGGCTTTGCCAGCTCCGAGGAGCCGAGGGGATGCCCCCGGCCAGGCCGTGGGGAGCGGGGGACACGGCGGCGCAGCGGGCGCACGAGCAGAGCCCCAGCGAGGGGGCCGGCGGGCAGGCTGGGCAGGGAAGGGCGGTGCGCCAACAGGGCCACCCTGCCCCAGCCCAGAATGCCAGCCTGTGGCCTGGCACCAGCCCCAAACCTCCCCCCACCCGGCCTGTTCCAAGGGAGCGTCCCACATGCTGCTGGAGGGGCGGGGGGTGAAGAAGGGCCCTTTGTCTCTGCTCCGGCCCTGGAGACAGCCACAAAGGGGCTTTCTGCAGCGCGCGTGCGAAGGGCACGAGGCACAGACACAAACCTAGAGCCCCGGGGGCTAGGAACCCCCCGGCCTTGCCTCAGGAGAGCTGCTCCCCCCCCCCCCGCTGCACACGCAGGCCCACGCCTGGCTGGCAGCGAGCGCCCTCAGCCTCTCGGCCACACGTCCCCCTCGGTTCATCCCAGACGGCGCCGCCCGGACCCAGCGTGGCCCTTGCTCCTGCAGGGCGCCGTCCTCGGGGCAGACAGCTGGGAAGGGAGGGGGCGGAGGGAAGAGGGCCGTGGGTATGACCGGCCCTCCTCCCCTCGGGCAGTCGGAGCGCCCTCGGCATGCAGCCCTTGCCAGCCTGGTCCGAGCTCTTGGCCCCCTGCCCGGCCGCCAGCCGCACCCGCCGGCGGGGAGGGGGCAGAACAGGCTGAAGGTGAAGCAGGACGGTTGTGCAAAGCAGGAGTCCTGTCCCCTGCCCCCCCTTAGCTCATTTAACTGCCCTGCCCCCGTGGGGTGGTGTCCGGCTGCAGGCGCCAGCGGCCCCGAACTCCTGTGCAGCTCCACTGCCTCGCACGACTGCCTCGCACGAGGGCCAGCAGACGGGAGCTTCACGAGCCTGCAGGCTGCGAGGCAGAGCAGGGCCACTGGCTTGTGGCTGGAGCAGGCTAGAACAGGCCTCTCAGGAGGCCCTGACCTGGCCCTGCCTCCCCCCAGCCTGGGCAGAGGGGCCCTACCGCGGCCACCGGGCGAGTCAGCGTCACGGTCCGTTGCTGGTCGGCGCCACGTGCCCGCTCCCAGGCGGGTTCCCGGCTCCCCACGCTCAGACTGCGTCCCTCTCCAACGCGAACGCTGCAGCGCGGCAACCGGCCGACTTCAGGGCTTGTCCCAGAACCCCCCAATCCACAGAGAAGGGGGGAAAATCAGAAAGCCCCACGGGGATAGCGGGGACACAGAGCCCTGGCCACTTGCTTCTCCAATCACCAGCTTCAGCCCCCTCTGTCACTGTCTCAGGATCAAAGCACCCGGCACGGGCGGCTGCCGTTACCGTCTTCCCGCGTAACACCCTGCCCCCGCCGGCGTTCCCTGGAAGCTGGGCGCTTGGGTGGCCGCTCAGAAGAGATTCAGATGCCTCCCTGCTGATTAGCAGAGCGCCCACTGCTAGGATTTGTGTTTCACCCGCTGGTGCACATTCACACATGCCCTGGTGCACACAAAAAATTATTCCGCACATGGATGGGAAAGTTCAAAGGGAACACTGACCCCTTCAGCCCCCAACGCAGCTCTGCTCTGGACATCCTGAGTGACCCAACTTCCCGGAAGGAAAGGACGAGCTAATGGTGGGGGAAGGGAATGAACGGGCCAGGAGGCGACAAACCCCGACAGGCACAGAGGGCAGGACATAGGCTACACCGAGCCCACGGCCGTGGGGCCGATCGGGGATCCAGGTACAGGGCACAGGAATGGAGAGACCAGGGCGTGCACAGCCCCTGGCTTGAAAGAGGAACATGGAGGCCTACGGGAGACGTGGCACCTACGGCGCTGGGGAAGGGATGCCAGGAGCCCCCGGGTGTGTGTGACAAAAGCTACAAGGTGCATGGCCCTCTTGGCAAAGCAAACCCCTTGAGAAGCCACAGAGAACGTTTCCCTTGAAGGCCCGGAGCTGGCGGGGAAGGATTTCCAGCAGTGCAATAACAGGAAACAGGGTTTGATAATCGCCTTCCTGGAACCCTGAATGTGACCAGCCAGGGGTGTGTCAGCTGCACAGACACATGCCCACCCCCACACACCTTTGCACAAACAGTGTGCACAGCCCTGAATGCCATCGCACAAGCAGTGTGCACAAACCCGCACATCGTTGCACAAGCCGTAGACACATGCCCGCTCCCAACCTTGCATGCCATCGCACAAGCAGCATGCACAGCCCTGAATGCCATCGCACAAGCAGCATGCACAGCCCTGAATGCCATCGCGCAAGCAGCATGCACAGCCCTGAATGCCATCGCACAAGCAGTATGCACAGCCTTGCACGCCGCTGCACAAACCATACAGACACATGCCCACTCCCATCCCTGCACGCCATCGCACAAGCAGTGTGCACAGCCCCAACAGCTCCAGAAGGACTCACTCATCAAGGAAATGCGGCCAGACATGTCCCCCGCCCAGGCCTGCCGCAGAGCCCTGCTGTAACTCTCCAGTGATCTCACAGCCTCCTGGGCAGCCCCGGGGGAACCCCCGGGCCCAGAGCTGCCGAGCAGTGAAAGCAGCCGGGGAGTGGTGCGTGGGACTCAGCCCAGCGCCCTGAATCAGCCTGGCCCGTAAGCCGGACTCTTCTCTCTGCACCAAGAGGCCCAGAGGAGCTAGCGGGGCAGGGCACAGGTGACTGGCTACAAACAGGCTCCTTCATCTCCTCTAATGGGACCCCCAAGCTCAGGCCTTCCCGCACTGCAGGGGAACGGGGGGCACAGTCCTCTGAGCTCTGTCCCAGGAGCCAGCAGCCCGCAGCTTCCCACGGGTGGGGGCTAGGCCTGCTCAGGGGTGGCTGCTCTCTCAGAGACTGAGCCAAAAGGCCAGAACGTCGGCGGGGGCAGGAGCAGGCCTCGGACAGAGCCCCCTGCACGGTCCCGCACTGCCGCAGCCGCCTGCTCTCCGCACACCGCGAGCAAACAGCCCCAGGAATGCCCCGCTACCGAGGGGGAAACTGAGGCACGAGTCGGCAGCAACTTGGCGGATCCAGGACTGGCACTCGAGGGCTTCTGGCAGCCAGGCCTGTGCTCAGCCAGCCTCCCACACGCAGCGCGACGCTGTGCACGGTGCGGGACCGCTGCCTCCATGGGGCCTGTAGAGAAAGCAGGGCCAGACCCTTCCTCTCCAGGAGTCCCGCAGGAGCCCAGAGAGGGCAGGTTCGTAAGCAAAAGTCAAGAGAAACAGGCAGGGGAGCTCCCCTTTCCTCCTTCCCGCGGGGCTCCCCTCCAGCGCAGCAAGCAACAGCCAGAGGGCCCCTCCCCGCCCACCGCCAACCCGCCGCAGAGTTGCTTCACTTGCCACCGACATGCAGCCACCTCTGGGGAGGAACGTGGCCGCTCAGTTCATCCCGGGAAGCAACTGGCGTCTCCCTGCGGAGCTGGAGAGGCGCGGGGAGGGATGCAGAACGGAGCGTCCTGCGGGGGTTCCCGCTAGCTGAGGGGGCTGCCGTCCCGCCCAAGGCACCTCAGAGCCCGGGAGCGAGTCGCCGCCCCCCGCCCCCCACCCCCCGCGCGGGGGACCCTGGTGAGCGGCGCTACAGGAAACCAGAGCCAGCCCGGCGGCAGGGGAAGATTTATGGCTCCCCGCCTTCCTGCCGGCGGGGGCTCCCCACAATAGGCGGGGAGCGGCCACAGCCGGCCGTTGCACAGCTTGGCTCCGGCCTGCAGGCGGCACGTTCCAGGTGGCTGGCTCTCCTGGCCCCCGAGGGGCGCATGCGGGCCCACAGACCCCGCCGCCTGGCCCTGGCGGAGTATCCACAGCCGACTGAGTCACCGAGCCCCACGCCCAGTGCCCCCGGCACCGCCAGCTGCCGAGGAGCCAGACAGAGAGGAAATCGCGGAGACACGCGGCGCGACAGCCCCGGAGCCTATCCCACAACCCCCTGCCACCTTGCCAAGCACCCAGAGCCCGTTCCCCAGGCCCGGCCGAAGCGTCTCGCTACTGAGACTGCCGGCAGAGAGGCCAGGGGCGGGAGGGGCCAGGCCAGGACCGCCCCGGCCAGACTCCGTACAACGGAGGTCGGCACCGCCCTCTGATTCGAGCTGAGCCGTGCCCGTGCCGGAGCTGAGAGCTGGACCCGTTCCAAACTCCTCCTCATTTTAGTTGCCCTTCTCTGAACCGCCGGGGGGCAAGGGGGGGGGGGGGGCGGGGGAAGGGCGCGGTGATTAGCCAGACGCAGCTATCGCTCGTCCCGGGCCACGCAGGAGGGATCAGCCCCTGGCTCCCAGGTGAGCGAGCCGAACCTCCGAACAGATCGAGGACTTGCCCAAGCTAGAGACGGATCCGAGGGAAGCCAGGAGCCACCCGTCCTGCTACGCTTAGGGGAGCTGCCAAACCCAGGCAGAGGAGAAACGGTCCCAGGGCTTCTCGACCACCGATACGTGCAAGAGTGTCCCCGTTCCCGGGCCCCCCAGCGCATGGGGCTGGGAAAAGGGAAGAGGCAAAGCAGGCCTGCAGCACGGCCCAATCCGCCGAGGTAAACCGAGGAAAGGAAACCACTTTGGGATATGCCGACAGCGTCCCTTCGAAAGTCCGTGCCGCTCCCTGTGGAGCTGGGAATGCGGCCACGGCCTCTCGCCACGTTCCGACCCCGGCTCCCTTGGCTGCTGGTCCCCCCACTCTGAGCACCTCTGTGGGGGGCAGAGCCCCTCGCCTGCTCTCAGCTGGGCTGGCAGCTGCGGTTACCCAGCCCATGGGACGGGCTACTTGGGAGTTCCCCGGGGCTACTGCCAGGAGACAACCGGAGGCCCCGCGGCCACTGGGCCCTGCCCAGAGGAAGGGCTTCATCCGACAGGCTCAGGGGGCACCGAGGAAAGAGCAGAACTAGGCAGGAGCAGGAGCACGTGGGGCTGGGAGTATCCGAGGCGGCAGGAAGGAATTTCACACAGTACCCAAGGCGATCAGTCCGGGGCTGGGATCAACCCTTTCCCGGAGGCTCCCAGGGAGAAGAGTGCCCCAGAGCAGCTTCCTACACATCCTCTCCCCAGCAACCCCCCTGCCCTCTCCTCAGCAGGGAGCCGGTGGCGTCCCGGGGCAGCAGGCGGGCCCAGCTACCCTTTTCAACAGAAGTTACGTTCTGATTTTTGAAAGGGTCCTAGTCTCTAGGGCTGAGCCCCCTTCCCTGCCCCCTCCCCAGCATGGCCCAGGCCCACGCCTGACGCAGCATCTGCCTGAGTCTGCAGACAGACTGCTCCCCTGCCTTTAGTGCAGCTCAGAGCATTGTCAAGCAGGGGCAGCCTGAAACTCACCAGTCTCCGGTCAGTTTCGCACCTGTTGTCCTCCGGCCAGGGCAGGCATGAAACTGCACAAAATCCCACCCATTCAGGCTGCTGCCGGTGCAGGCCCTCGAGTTGCTGCAGCCACACGGGGGAGAGGACTTCGGGGACAGAGGCCAGGCGAGGGGTGGGATTAAGAGAACGCTCCTCTTCCTTCCAGCCGCTCTCATGGGACTGGGAGGGTTTCAGATTTGCCAAACAGCTACTCGCCAGGGCTAGGAAGGAGGGGCCCCCAAGCACAGGCCACGATCAGCCCCTGGCAGGGAATTTCCACAACCTCTCCTGCCCCAGGGATGGCCACAGGAGCGAGGGGGAAGCTGGGCTTCCCAGCGGGGCCTAGTCGGTGGCCTCATAACGTCGGTGGCCCCTTTCACGTCAGCTGGCGTGGTACCCAGGAGCCCTGGAGAGGAGCACCAGGCAGCACGCTGGCTGCAGGTGTCCTGGCCGGGCAGGGCCCAGACGAGGGCCCCGAACTCGGACATCAGTGGCCCTCGGGGCTACGCTGCCTGCCCACGACCAGGAGAATCGTTCCGTGCCCAGACCACGACCGCGCGGGCCCAGCCTGCAGACCGCCTGTTTCCACTCTCAGGAACTGGGAGGAAAAAAGAAAACCTTCATCTCTGCCCATTTCCCTTCCGAGCAAGGAAACAAACTGCCAGGGAACTTGCAGGAGAGCCGGTCTGAATGGGAACACGCCGACAGGGCCACCGTGCGGCATGCCACAGCAGCACGGCTTGCACTGAGCCTTGTCACCGCCCTAAAGGAGAATTCAGCAGTATGGGGCCTAGGACACACAGATGACTCCTCTGGCACAGACAGACAGGCTAGCTGTGCGTTCTGCGAATATTTGCCGAAGCTGCGATGAACCCAGATGCTTCCCGTGAGTACAAGCTGCCCTGGGTCCTGCGAACAACGATGAGCACGCACAAAGGAAAGCGGCGCGGATTTGGGGGACTCAGGTGCTTAGCATTCCCCTTACCTGTCCCTTTCTACTTCCGGTTCCTGCCCTCCGGACTCCCCATCGTACTCCTGGGACGGTGACAGCGCTGCCACAGTATCCCCAGGATCGCCTCCTTCCTCTGCTGCTGCACTGCCAGGTTGGAGAGGGTATGAACTGCCAGGCTCACTGCACAAAGCTGCAGCTGCTAGACACACTGCACACCGCCAAGCTCGCTGCACAGGAAAGTCACTGCTGCTGTTATAATCCGAGAAGGCGAAAAGCGGGTAGCGATGCTACTGAGCTGGATGCTGCCAGGCTCACTGCACACTGCGACAGCTGCGCACTGCCAGGTTCACTGCACACTGCCTAGCTCACGGCACACTGCCAAGCTCACTGCACAGGAAAGTCACTGCTGCTGTTATAATCCCAGAAGGCGAAAAGCGGGTAGCGATGCTACTGTGCTGGATGCTGCCAGGCTCACTGCACACTGCGACAGCTGCGCACTGCCAGGTTCACTGCATACTGCCTAGCTCATGGCACACTGCCAAGCTCACTGCACGTGAAAGTCACTGCTACTGTTATACTCCAGGAACAATAAGATGGTAGCGATGCTGCTATGCTGGATGCTGCCAGGCTCACACACAGTGCTGCGGCTGTGCACTGCCAGGTTCACTGCATACTGCCTAGCTCACGGCACACTGCCAAGCTCACTGCACGTGAAAGTCACTGCTACGGTTATACTCCAGGAACAATAAGATGGTAGCGATGCTGCTATGCTGGATGCTGCCAGGCTCACACACAGTGCTGCAGCTGTGCACTGCCAGGTTCACTGCATACTGCCTAGCTCACGGCACACTGCCAAGCTCACTACATGGGAAAGTCACTGCTGCCGTTATATTCCAGGAACAATAAGATGGTAGCGATGCTGCTATGCTGGATGCTGCCAGGCTCACACACAGTGCTGCGGCTGTGCACTGCCAGGTTCACTGCACACTGCCAGGCTCACTGCACGCTAAAGGCATTGCTGCTTCTCTTATATTCCAAGCGAGTAAAATGTGGCTGCTGCACGCTGTCAAATTCACTGCTTGCTCCGGCTGACCTTGGCGTACACGATCAGGCTCCCGGCATGCGGCTTCCCAATGGCAAGCTCACTGCATAGCGATGGGGCGGTGCTGTGTGGGGCTCAGCGCATGACGAGGGGGGTGCTGCTGCTGTACACCCGGCCAGCCAGACTGGCAGAGTGGCTACGGCTGCGTCTCTCCAGGATTCAGCCCCTTCAGGGTCCTCCGGTTGGTGGTGCCTGGCTCCAGGCTCGCTCGCAAGGGCTGGTGCCGCTGGGCTCCCCGCCCGCCGTCTGCCGCCGACTTGCAGGGCTGCTGGGGACAGTGACAGCGCTGCCCGGGTGCCGGTGCCCAGCTAAGGGTCCGGGCCAGCGACAGGACTAGGCCCCCGGGCTCCCTCCTCTCATGCCCTCCACCTGCGCCGCTCGCCGCCTGCCCTCCCTGCACTGCGGCTGCTGCACGCTCAGAAAGCCCCCCGTTTCCTGCACGCCTGGGCTCAGCCACTCTGGCTCCGGAGGCTGCTCTTGCACACTGGGCCCAAGAGCCTCCTCCTGCACGCCCGGCCCGAGCACCTCCTCCTGCAGCCCGGACCCCAGCCCGCCTTCCTCCTGTAGGCCCTGCACCA
This sequence comes from Pelodiscus sinensis, assembly GCF_049634645.1. Classification (NCBI taxonomy): domain Eukaryota; kingdom Metazoa; phylum Chordata; order Testudines; family Trionychidae; genus Pelodiscus; species Pelodiscus sinensis. The sequence goes on from NC_134720.1 coordinate 51,154,968, forward strand.
CCCCCCCTTTCTCCTGCTGCGAGCTCAGCTCCTCTTCCCCTTCCTCTTCCTCCTCCTCCTCCCCCTCTCCTTCCGGCTGGTGCTGCCCCCTTGGGCCCACACCCCACTCCTGGGGGGCTCCCAGGCTCACCCCTTGCTCCTGGGGGGCTCCCAGGCTCAAGCCCTGTTCCTGGGGGGCTCCCAGGCTCAAGCCCTGCTCCTGGCGGGCTCCCAGGCTCAGACCTTTCTCTTGCACCCCTGAGCCCTCCAGATCCGCCTCCTGAGGTTGCTGCTTTATGCCCCAGCTCCCATCTTCTATCTGATGCTTGTCCTGTAACCCCAGCCTCACCCCTTCCGGCACCCAAACCTGCTCTGCTGGCTTCACCTTCCCTGCCACCCGCACCCGTGTGCCTGTCCTCGTCCCTCTGGTCACCCACAGCCCCGGCCTCACCCACCCTACCTCCAGCCTCTCCCCCGCCGCCGCCCGCTGCTCCCGCACCCCCGGCCTCTCCCCCGCCGCCGCCCGCTGCTCCTGCACCCCCGGCCTCTCCCCCGCCGCCGCCCGCTGCTCCCGCACCCCCGGCCTTTCCCCCGCCGCCGCCCGCTGCTCCCGCACCCCCGGCCTCTCCCCCGCCGCCGCCCGCTGCTCCCGCACCCCCGGCCTCTCCCCCGCCGCCGCCCGCTGCTCCCGCACCCCCGGCCTTTCCCCCGCCGCCGCCCGCTGCTCCCGCACCCCCGGCCTCTCCCCCGCCGCCGCCCGCTGCTCCCGCAACCCCGGCTTCTCCCCCACCGCCACTCGCTGCTCCTGCACCCCCGGCCTCTCTCCCACCGTCGCTCGCTGCTCCCGCACCCCCGGACTCTCCCTCACCGCTGCTCGCTGCTCCCGCACCCCCGGCCTCTCCCCCGCCGCCGCCAACTGCTCCCGCACCCCCGGACTCTCCCTCACCGCTGCTCGCTGCTCCCGCACCCCCGGCCTCTCCCCCGCCGCCGCCCGCTGCTCCCGCAACCCCGGCTTCTCCCACAGTGGCACACGCTGCTCCCGCACGCCTGGCCTCTCCCGCACCCCCGCTCGCTGCTCCCGCACCCCCGGCCTCTCTCCCACCGCCACTCGCTGCTCCCGCACCCCCGGCCTCTCCCTCACTGCCACTCGCTGCTCCCGCACCCCCGGCCTCTCCCTCACCGCCACTCGCTGCTCCCGCACCCCCGGCCTCTCCCTCACTGCCGCTCGCTGCTCCCACACCACCGGCCTCTCTCCCACCGCTGCTTGCTGCTCCCGCACCCCTGGCCTCTCTCCCACTGCCACTCGCTGCTCCCGCACCCCTGGCCTCTCTCCCACTGCCACTCGCTGCTCCCGCACCCCTGGCCTCTCTCCCACTGCCACTCGCTGCTCCCGCACCCCCGGCCTCTCCTGCACGCCCAGCCTCTGCTCCCGCACCCCCGGCCTCTCCCACACCGCTGCTTGCTGCTCCCACACCCCCACCGCAGGCTCTCTGCTCACTGATTGCTCCTGCACCGCTGGCCTCCCCCCCACTGCCAACCAATGCTCCCACACCCCGGGCCTGACCTCTCTGGCCACCCAGGGCTCCCGCACCCGCGGCCCTGCCCCCTGACACTGGTCCCGAGCCCCCGACTCCTGCACCCCCGGGCTCAGCCCCCCCCGCTCCTGCACGCCCCAGCCCAGCCCCCACTCCTGGCAGTGCCGCTGCGCCCCCTGCCGCCGGATGGTGCAGCTGCCGCGGCGCCCCTACCTCACCGCGCCCCCGCGCGCCCCCTGCTGGCGCAGCCCCGGCCCGCGGGCGCCTCCCCGGGACCCCCGGGACGCTGCTCCGCAGCCTCCTGTCCCGGCGCCCAGGCGGCTCCGCCCCCTCGGCCCGCGCGCGCCCGCCCCACGGGCCCGCGCTTAAAGGGGCAGGACCCCGCCCGGGGGGGGGGGGGGCACGTGGGGGGCGGGCTGCGGCGGATGGCTGGGCTTGGGGGGGCATGAGCATGGATGTCTGTGGGGGGATGGGTGGGGGTGTAGGGGTAGAGCGGATAGGTGTGGGGGGATGGGTGGGGGGTGGGTGTAGGGCAGATAGGTGTGGGGGGATGGGTGGGGGGTGGGTGTAGGGCAGATAGGTGTGGGGGGATGGGTGGGGGTGTAGGGGTAGAGCGGATAGGTGTGGGGGGATGGGTGGGGGTGTAGGGGTAGAGCGGATAGGTGTGGGGGGATGGGTGGGGGGTGGGTGTAGGGCAGATAGGTGTGGGGGGATGGGTGGGGGTGTAGGGGTAGAGGGGATAGGTGTGGGGGGATGGGTGGGGGGTGTGGGGGTAGAGGGGATAGGTGTGGGGGGATGGGTGGGGGGTGTAGGGGTAGAGCGGATAGGTGTGGGGGGATGGGTGGGTGGGTGTAGGGGTAGAGCGGATAGGTGTGGGGGGATGGGTGGGGGTGTAGGGGTAGAGCGGATAGGTGTGGGGGGATGGGTGGGGGGTGTGAGGGTAGAGCGGATAGGTGTGGGGGGATGGGTGGGGGTGTGAGGGTAGAGCGGATAGGTGTGGGGGGATGGGTGGGGGTGTGAGGGTAGAGCGGATAGGTGTGGGGGGATGGGTGGGGGTGTAGGGGTAGAGCGGATAGGTGTGGGGGGATGGGTGGGGGGTGTGAGGGTAGAGCGGATAGGTGTGGGGGGGATGGGTGGGGGGTGTGAGGGTAGAGCGGATAGGTGTGGGGGGATGGGTGGGAGGTGTAGGGGTAGAGCGGATAGGTGTGGGGGGATGGGTGGGGGTGTAGGGGTAGAGCGGATAGGTGTGGGGGGATGGGTGGGGGGTGTGAGGGTAGAGTGGATAGGTGTGGGGGGATGGGTGGGAGGTGTAGGGGTAGAGTGGATAGGTGTGGGGGGATGGGTGGGGGTGTAGGGGTAGAGCGGATAAGTGTGGGGGGATGGGTGGGGGGTGTAGGGGTAGAGCGGATAGGTGTGGGGGGATGGGTGGGGGTGTAGGAATAGAGCGGATAGGTGTGGGGGGATGGGTGGGGGTGTAGGAATAGAGCGGATAGGTGTGGGGGGATGGGTGGGGGGTGTAGGGGTAGAGCGGATAGGTGTGGGGGGATGGGTGGGGGTGTAGGGGTCGAGCGGATAGGTGTGGGGGGATGGGTGGGGGGTGTGAGGGGTAGAGCGGATAGGTGTGGGGGGATGGGTGGGGAGTGTGAGGGTAGAGTGGATAGGTGTGGGGGGATGGGTGGGAGGTGTAGGGGTAGAGTGGATAGGTGTGGGGGATGGGTGGGGGTGTAGGGGTAGAGCGGATAGGTGTGGGGGGATGGGTGGGGGGTGTAGGGGTAGAGCGGATAGGTGTGGGGGGATGGGTGGGGGGTGTAGGGGTAGAGCGGATAGGTGTGGGGGATGGGTGGGGGTGTAGGGGTAGAGCGGATAGGTGTGGGGGGATGGGTGGGGGGTGTGAGGGTAGAGCGGATAGGTGTGGGGGGATGGGTGGGGGGTGTGAGGGTAGAGCGGATAGGTGTGGGGGGATGGGTGGGGGTGTAGGGGTAGAGCGGATAGGTGTGGGGGGATGGGTGGGGGTGTAGGGGTAGAGCGGATAGGTGTGGGGGGATGGGTGGGGGGTGTAGGGGTAGAGCGGATAGGTGTGGGGGGATGGGTGGGGGTGTAGGGGTAGAGCGGATAGGTGTGGGGGGATGGGTGAGGGTGTGGGGGTAGAGCGGATAGGTGTGGGGTGTAGGGGTAGAGCGGATAGGTGTGGGGGGATGGGTGGGGGTGTAGGGGTAGAGCGGATAGGTGTGGGGGGATGGGTGGGGGTGTAGGGGTAGAGCGGATAGGTGTGGGGGGATGGGTGGGGGTGTAGGGGTAGAGCGGATAGGTGCGGGGGGATGGGTGGGGGGTGTAGGGGTAGAGCGGATAGGTGTGGGGGGATGGGTGGGGTGTGTGGGGGTAGAGCGGATAGGTGTGGGGCGGATGGGTGGGGGTGTAGGGGTAGAGCGGATAGGTGTGGGGGGATGGGTGGGGGTGTAGGGGTAGAGCGGATAGGTGCGGGGGGATGGGTGGGGGGTGTAGGGGTAGAGCGGATAGGTGTGGGGGGATGGGTGGGGGGTGTGGGGGTAGAGCGGATAGGTGTGGGGCGGATGGGTGGGGGTGTAGGGGTAGAGCGGATAGGTGTGGGGGGATGGGTGTGGGGTGTAGGGGTAGAGCGGATAGGTGTGGGGGGATGGGTGGGGGGTGTAGGGGTAGAGCGGATAGGTGTGGGGGGATGGGTGGGGGTGTAGGGGTAGAGCGGATAGGTGTGGGGGGATGGGTGGGGGTGTAGGGGTAGAGCGGATAGGTGTGGGGGGAGGGGTGGGTGGGTGTAAGATGGGGTGGGGATGGGACAGATACGACTGTATGTGTGTATGGGGGGGGATGGCTGGACAGACAGACACACTGGGCCAGCGGTTTTCAGCCCAGCCCCCACCACAGATGGTGGCTCAGGAGTCCAGGAAAAGCAACTTGTGAAGTGAAGTTTCAGAGCCCGGACCAGATTCCCTGCTTGACTGCTCATTGACAAGTGCGCAAACACCCCCACCTACAGGCCCAGCCCCAAAGCGCTGGCTGGGCCACAGGAGCCAGCCCTTCAGCGCCCTTTCTGCTGCCTCCCACGCAACATTTCCAGGCAAGTTGTGTCTTAAGCTGAGCAGATGTACCACGGACACCGTGCCAACAGACACCCTGCACCACGGACACCGCGCCAACAGACACCCTGCACCACGGACACCGCGCCAACAGACACCCTGCACCACGGACACCGCGCCAACAGACACCCTGTACCACGGACACCGCGCCAACAGACACCCTGTACCACGGACACCGCGCCAACAGACACCCTGCACCACGGACACCGCGCCAACAGACACCCTGTACCACGGACACCGTGCCAACAGACACCCTGCACCACGGACACCGCGCCAACAGACACCCTGCACCACGGACACCGCGCCAACAGACACCCTGCACCACGGACACCGCGCCAACAGACACCCTGTACCACGGACACCGTGCCAACAGACACCCTGTACCACGGACACCGCGCCAACAGACACCCTGCACCACGGACACCGCGCCAACAGACACCCTGTACCACGGACACCGTGCCAACAGACACCCTGCACCACGGACACCGCGCCAACAGACACCCTGCACCACGGACACCGCGCCAACAGACACCCTGCACCACGGACACCGCGCCAACAGACACCCTGTACCACGGACACCGCGCCAACGGACACCCTGTACCACGGACACCGCGCCAACGGACACCCTGCACCACGGACACCGCGCCAACAGACACCCTGCACCACGGACACCGCGCCAACGGACACCCTGTACCACGGACACCGCGCCAACGGACACCCTGCACCACGGACACCGCGCCAACAGACACCCTGCACCACGGACACCCCGCCAACGGACACCCTGTACCACGGACACCGCGCCAACGGACACCCTGCACCACGGACACCGCGCCAACAGACACCCTGCACCACGGACACCGCGCCAACGGACACCCTGCACCACGGACACCGCGCCAACAGACACCCTGCACCACGGACACCCCGCCAACGGACACCCTGTACCACGGACACCGCGCCAACGGACACCCTGCACCACGGACACCGCGCCAACAGACACCCTGCACCACGGACACCGCGCCAACGGACACCCTGCATCACGGACACCGCGCCAACGGACACCCTGCACCACGGACACCGCGCCAACAGACACCCTGCACCACGGACACCCCGCCAACGGACACCCTGCACCACGGACACCGCGCCAACAGACACCCTGCACCACGGAGACCGCGCCAACAGACACCCTGCACCACGGACACCGCGCCAACAGACACCCTGCATCACGGACACCGCGCCAACAGACACCCTGCACCACGGACACCGCGCCAACGGACACCCTGTACCACGGACACCGCGCCAACGGACACCCTGTACCACGGACACCGCGCCAACGGACACCCTGCACCACGGACACCACGCCAACAGACACCCTGCACCACGGACACCGCGCCAACAGACACCCTGCACCACGGACACCGCGCCAACGGACACCCTGCATCACGGACACCGCGCCAACGGACACCCTGCACCACGGACACCCCGCCAACGGACACCCTGCACCACGGACACCGCGCCAACAGACACCCTGCACCACGGACACCGCGCCAACGGACACCCTGTACCACGGACACCGCGCCAACAGACACCCTGCACCACGGACACCGCGCCAACGGACACCCTGCACCACGGACACCGCGCCAACGGACACCCTGCACCACGGACACCGCGCCAACAGACACCCTGCACCACGGACACCGCGCCAACGGACACCCTGTACCACGGACACCCCGCCAACGGACACCTTGCACCACGGACACCGCGCCAACGGACACCCTGCACCACGGACACCGCGCCAACAGACACCCTGCACCACGGACACCGTGCCAACGGACACCCTGTACCACGGACACCCCGCCAACGGACACCCTGCACCACGGACACCACACCAACAGACACCCTGTACCACGGACACCGCGCCAACGGACACCCTGCACCACGGACACCGCGCCAACGGACACCCTGCACCACGGACACCGCGCCAACGGACACCCTGCACCACGGACACCCCGCCAACGGACACCTTGCACCACGGACACCGCGCCAACAGACACCCTGTACCACGGACACCGCGCCAACGGACACCCTGCACCACGGATACCGCACCAACAGACACCCTGCACCACGGACACCGCGCCAACGGACACCCTGTACCCCGGACACCCCGCCAACGGACACCTTGCACCACGGACACCGCGCCAACAGACACCCTGTACCACGGACACCGCGCCAACGGACACCCTGCACCACGGATACCGCGCCAACAGACACCCTGCACCACGGACACCGCGCCAACAGACACCCTGCACCACGGACACCGCGCCAACAGACACCCTGCACCACGGACACCGCGCCAACGGACACCCTGCACCACGGACACCGTGCCAACGGACACCCTGCACCACGGACACCCCGCCAACGGACACCCTGCACCACGGACACCGCGCCAACGGACACCCTGCACCACGGACACCGCGCCAACGGACACCCTGTACCACGGACACCCCGCCAACGGACACCTTGCACCACGGACACCGCGCCAACAGACACCCTGTACCACGGACACCGCGCCAACAGACACCCTGCACCACGGACACCGCGCCAACGGACACCCTGTACCACGGACACCGTGCCAACGGACACCCTGTACCACGGACACCGTGCCAACGGACACCCTGCACCACGGACACCACACCAACAGACACCCTGTACCACGGACACCGCGCCAACGGACACCCTGTACCACGGACACCGCGCTAACGGACACCCTGTACCACGGACACCGCGCCAACGGACACCCTGCACCACGGACACCGCGCCAACGGACACCCTGTACCACGGACACCGCGCCAACAGACACCCTGCACCACGGACACCGCGCCAACGGACACCCTGTACCACGGACACCGCGCCAACGGACACCCTGCACCACGGACACCGCGCCAACGGACACCCTGCACCACGGACACCGCGCCAACAGACACCCTGCACCACGGACACCGCGCCAACGGACACCCTGCACCACGGACACCGCGCCAACGGACACCCTGTACCACGGACACCCCGCCAACGGACACCCTGCACCACGGACACCGCACCAACGGACACCCTGCACCACGGACACCGCGCCAACGGACACCCTGCACCACGGACACCGCGCCAACGGACACCCTGCACTACGGACACCGCGCCAACGGACACCCTGCACCACGGACACCGCGCCAACGGACACCCTGCACCACGGACACCGCGCCAAACACCCTGCACCACGGACACCGCGCCAACAGACACCCTGTACCACGGACACCCCGCCAACGGACACCTTGCACCATGGACACCGCGCCAACAGACACCCTGTACCACGGACACCGTGCCAACGGACACCCTGCACCACGGATACCGCGCCAACGGACACCCTGCACCACGGACACCGCGCCAACAGACACCCTGCACCACGGACACCCTGCACCACGGACACCGCGCCAACGGACACCCTGTACCACGGACACCGTGCCAACGGACACCCTGTACCACGGACACCCCGCCAACGGACACCCTGCACCACGGACACCACACCAACAGACACCCTGTACCACGGACACCGCGCCAACGGACACCCCGCCAACAGATTTCCCCTGCCAGCGTGGGCACCGTGCACTGGGCTATCGGGCAGGGCGCTGCTGGAGGCACAGAGACTGACTGCCCTGGAGAGACAGGCACCCTAGCCGGACAGGAGCTGTCTCTCCCTCACAGACCCAAGCCCCACTTCCTCTGTGCCCCTCTGTTCCTGCTTGTTGGGACAGTTCCCACCTGCCTCTGTTCGGGGGCCGACAGGCCCTCTTAGAAGTCCAGAGTCCCGGGCCCCCTCCAGCTTTTGAGGCCCCTCGCCATAATAAAAATAAGACATGACGATGCATGAAAACAAAACAAGGCACCAAAAAAGCGTGAAACATCACGTGCATATTTGTCACTGTAACCGACGCCTTTCGAGCCCTTTCCCGTGCCAATGGGCATAAAACCCAGCAGCAAAGCCGGTCAGGAGCCAAACAATCGGAATGTGAGGCCTGCTTGAGTTTGAGGCCCAGACCAAAGGGCTCTCCGGGCCCCTCTGCTTGGCCCTGGGTGCTGAAAACGCTGCCCAGAGGCAGGCGCGGCCAGCGGGCGTGAGCCGTGCTGCGGCCCTTTTAGTTAGCCGGGTCGCTGGGCTGGATGCCAGAAGAACTTGAGAACGGCCACACTGGGTCAGACCAAAGGTCCGTCTAGGCCAGTGTCCTGTCTTCAGCAGAGCAGGGAATCCCCACGGGATCGACCCATGGCCGCTGTGAGCCGCCCATTCCCAGCTTCTGACAAACAGAGGCTAGCACGGGGGGGCAATCATTTTTGCCCAGGGGCCACTTCCAAAATTTTCGAAGTAGCCCTGGGCCACCCTGGAAGGGGCAGGGCCTAAACATGAAGGGGTGGGGCTACTACGCCTCCAGGCTGTGATTGGCCTGGGGATGGGGGAGCCCCTTTGCCCCCTCTTCCCACTAGGCACCCATGCCCTTGGCACATTCCCGCACCCCCAGGCCAATCATGGCCTTTGAGGTGCCCGGGCTCCTCGCAGGGCCGGAGCAGGATGAAGGAAGCTTCACGCAGCTCTCCTGACCCCAGACCCTGATTGGCCTGAGGGCGGGGGAGCATGCAACGCTTCCTCCACCCCCCCCCCCGCCCTGCGAGCAGCATGCTTCAAAGCACCACGTGCTCCTGGCAGGGCAGAAGGAGGCTTCACATGCTCCCCCACCCCCAGGCCTTAATTGGCCTGGGGAGCAGCACCTTTTGCCCACCCCTGGACTAGACACACCATCCCCACCCATCCTGGCTAATCGCCATTGATGGACCTCACCTCCAGGAATGTATCTAGCTCTTTTTTTTAACTCTGTTATAGTCTTGGCCTTCCCAACATCCTCTGGCGAGGAGTTCCACAGGTTGACCGTGTGCTGTATGAAGAAGAACTTCCTTTGGTTTGTTTTAAACCTGCTGCCTATTCCTGTCATTTGGTGACCCCTTGTTCTTGTGACCTCTAGTTTTTGGGTTATGGGAAGGAATAAATCACTCCTCTTTATTCACTTCTTTTCTCCACACCAGTCATGAGCTGATGAATGCCTAGCAGCTCTCCCTAAGGCCTCTCTTTTCCAAGCTGAACAGTCCTCGTTCTACTAATCTGTCTTCATATCACAGCCGTTTCGTACCCCTCCTCATGTCTCTGGATGTCCCTAATCCCTAGGTGCCGGGGCGCAGCATTAGAGCGGGTCGGGTGCGAGTCTGTTCTGTGTTGCTGGGAGGCAGGCAGAGCCCTTACCCCCAGCTATGGACTCCAACATGGGCAGTGGGTGAAGCCCCGCCCCTTCCGCCCAAAGCCACACCGCTTGCCCCAGCACCATATCCCTTCACAACCTATCCCCCGCCCCCCCCCCCCCCCCGCCAAATCTGGCCAAACCCCAGCTGAAGGCCAGGAGCAGCCCTAACCCCTCCCGGGTGGCTGGGCAGCGTACACAGTGTTGGGAAGGCAGCATTACCCGCCACCCATGGGCCACATCCTCCCTACGCTTGCCTCTCCCACTCCCACCAAGGACGAGTCCTCCGCCAGTATAAATCAGCATGTTGTCACTGGCGCTTCTTCTCCACACCCTAACCCTCCCCCGAGGAGGTGGCTCGGCCTCTGTTCCTGGTGCCACTGGCACTATCGAGAGAACGGGAGAGAAGGCTCAAGAAAAGAAAGGGGCCCATCTCTTCACGGGGTGCCCAAAGGGCTGGAGGTGGGAGCAGCTCAGAGAAGAGCAGGGTTGATTGCCCCCTGCCTGTATTACAAGAACTCAAGTTAATAGGGAGCAGGTTTTAAAATAAATCCCCCGGAAACATTTCTTCACGCAATGCCCAGCCAACCTGTGGAACTCCTTGCTGAGGGACGTCAGGAAGGCCCAAATTAATAGGGGTCAACAAAGAATGAGAGAAACGCAAGGACAGGCCCATCAATGGCTATTAGCCAAGATGGTCAGGGATGCGGCCCTGGGCTCGAAGCGTCCCTAGCCAGGGACTGCCAGAAGCAGGCATCAGGGAGTGGATCACTTGATGGTTACCTGCTTCCGCTGTTGGAAGACAGGACTTGGGGCTAGATGGGCCTTTGCACTCGGCAAGGATAAGGCCTTTTTCTGCAGTAGTATTGGAAGGCCTGAAGCCTAAGGCAGTGGTGGGTAACCTGCAGCCCGTCCAGGTTCTCTGTGCGGCCTGCAAGACACTAGCCCATGCGCAGGGTTGCCAGATTCTGCTGGTTTCTGCCCATGTGGGCTTTTTGCTCCGGGTGACAAGCACGTACAGCCAGGACAGGTGTGGCGAGGTGCGTGCTGGCTGCACATAACACTGCCTATGAGAGCCGCATGCTCCCCCTGCAGCCAGTCCCGGCACCGCTGTGTTCTAGGTACACAAGCACAGCTAGCAAAGGACCCTGTCCTGGGCCATCGTCCTGGTTACCACAAGCTTGCGGCCCCCTGAGATGATGCTCACTGGCCTCGGCTGCCCATCGCTCTTCGCCCGCGGCCAGATTAAAAGAGCAGCCACCAGTCGCTTAAAAGCAGGAAGTCACATCCCCACACGCCATGTAAATGACATTAAACTAGCATCATAGCAGGCTGCTGAGGAGACCCTGCGTTAACGGCCCCCAGTATCAGCAAAGATGATGGGCTGTGCCCACAGAAGCTCACGCTACTCTCTCTATTTTGTTGTTAGCCTCTAAGGTGCCCCAGGACTGCTCATAGATCTGGAGATGGTTAAACAAAACGTTGCTTGATAGCATCCCGTCTGGCAAGAGCTGGGCTTGTGAAACCCTCGTTTCTTTACTGTTGGATCATTACGGTCCCCGCCTTCCTATTATTTGTCTGCATGATCCCAGTCTGGTCCTTTCATTGGGTCTGTCTGCTGCATAATTAATTTTGCTCGGTGTAAATCGATTAGGGCGGTGGGGTAGGGTTGGGTAGGTAATTCTGTTGTGGTATGTTAGGATGGGTAGTAACCGTTCAGTAAAATAATTGGTTACGGTAGAGCAAAGCAGGACTCGGCAGACAGGATACTGGGCTAGAAGGACCTTTGGTCTGACCCAGTACGGCCGTTCTTACATTCACTATACGAACTGGGGCCCAAAAGAAAGTTCTCTGGGAAGCTATTCCAGACTCCAAGAACACCCGCCAGCGACCACAAAGTCAGGCAAGGATGGAAGGCGCCCGGCCAGGTGTATTGTCAAAGGAAGTACAGTCATAGTTGGCAGTAGACTCTACGCCTGTGTGCCCCCCAGGAATGGACCAGCTCAGTCAGTGGGAGGTCCCACTGCCCCCTAAGCTGGACAACAGCCCCTTCAAGACACCATTTTATAGGCAAGTACAAATTACACCTCACTCCTGACACGTCAGGTCACCACCCTCTGGCGTTACTTAGATACCACCCATCATCCTGCCCCTGGTGATTTCATCCAAGTGTCTCTATCACGCTGTCTTAGACTCTTTCCTGAACTCGGGTCAGGGTGACCCTGTTATCAGTGGGGACTGTTGGCCCCCAGGCTCTTAACAAGCTAGTGGTACCACCCTCCTAGAACTTTCAACCTATGCCCGGTACCAATTACTGTTTCACAGCCGGTACCTGGTACCAGTCTCAGGTCTACACCTGGACCTGCTGTTTTACACTCAGCCCTGTTTGTGCCAAGTTCCGTGGGCAGTGGCCTGCCACTCGCTCACAGCTTGCTTTATCTTAGCCAAGTGGGGTCCCACGTTAGCCAGGCCTGTGATGCAGGGACTTCTTTTCCAGGCCCCCCTCTTACTCCACCTACCACCGCAGAGCTTCCCCTGTGGTTGGCACAGCTGCCTTCAAATGGAGTCAGGAGCCGATGCGCAGGCAGGCCGCTGTCTCGTTTCCATGCTGATGGTTTCAAGCAAGCTTCCAACCAGCTTTGTAGCCTCCCTCTTCCACCGATGGAAGATACCTGGGTCTGGCTTTGGCAGGCATGCTGTGGGCACGTTCCAACCCTTCACCCCCCCCCCCCCCAAGGCATTTCGGCTGCCTACGTGACATGCACTAGCTAGGGCAAGAAGCTACTTAAATAGGATGCACATGAGTCATCCCGCCCCAGGGCAAGCGAGCCTGGCCCAGCCCAAACATTCATTGAAAATAGGTGCCTGACTTGCTGCAAAGCCTCCAGGGGCCTGTTCTCCTGCACTTGGCTGTTGCCTGTTATTTCTGAACACAAACCAGGAGGGATGGCTGCCTTCAAGACCTTGCGCGTAGGCAACCCGATTCCATCCCTCCGGAGCACGGATTGCTCACACGACATGGGGATGCGCTCCACCTGCCTCTGGCCTTCGCACCGCCAGTGACTAAGCTTCACCACTCAAAGCACAGCATGAAGCTGCTAAGGAGTGGCAGAAAACTCTTGGGGGGGGAGAAGAGAGGAGAGGAGAAGTGATTACCTACAATTTTAACCAGGAACTTGATCCTGCCCATGGGTGGTGGGTGTGAGGCAAGGGAAGGCCCACACCGTCTTTAGTCCTGTGCAGCAGCCCCACTAAGAACTGGTCCTACCTGTGCCCCAGCCTAATCCTTGGCACCGTAGCTGTCAGGTCCATCCACCCCTCCCCCCACTAGAAACATGCAATGGCCATGGAACTACGCACAGGGCAGAAACATGGATCAGCCTGTTCACACCCCTGGAGGGGCCCTGCCTTCCCCACCCCAACGCCCAGCTAGAGTCTGCCCACTTCTCTGGAGAGAAGGAATAGAATCTAGTGGGGCTAGAGCTGCAAAAAGGATCCACAGGTAAGTGCAGCTGTGAGGTGGGTACCTGCCAACTCTCAGGGTTCTTGGCACAAGGCGTGTGTAGTCAAAAGGGAGCCACGGATGCCTGAAGCCACCTGCAATGCCCCACAACACGCAGGGCTCTGAGGAGCCGAGTGGGATTTCAGACACTCCAGTCAGGCACTGGGGCAGGGGAGTGAAAGCCAGGAATGAAATGTACCATAGCTCCACCAACCATGTCACTTCCTCTCAGTGTGGTGCCAGGCTGGGTCAGCGTCAACGCCCCTTTCTCCCTTGACATTTACCACAGAGGCAGGCACCTGCTCCTCTCCACTGTCTCCAGTCTTGGGCTGGTTTTGCTTAGTGGCTTGAACCTCCCAGTGTGAAGGGCTGGTGACAGGTGCCAACACTCCCTGCAGCATTAGCACACGCAGGAAGTGATCCCACTATCCACAGCAGTGTAAGGTTCCCCCGGATGCTCAGCACTACAGGTGAGCTGAGAACACCTGGCAGGAATCACAGCAGGGCAGCCTTGTCAGGACACCAAAAGCCAAGTAGGGGGACACAGCCCTTTCAGCCTCACAGGTTCTGAGGGTTCCCCCTTCTTGCATTAATTGTGGGGTTTGTTCTCCAGATGGGGAGCAGGAGGCAGCAGTGTGCTGTGCCCACAAAAGCTCACACTTTGTACATCTGAAGGGCTACAGGACCACTCTGGCAGGAACGGCATTTATAGGACTGTCAGCCAGCCATCCTATTGCTGCCCCAGAGAAAGGGCTCAGGAATTCCCAATCCCAGCTGTTGATACTTTCTTGAATGGGTTTTGCAAGCTGGGGAGTTTGGCAACAGCTGTTCAGCTCTGTAGACCAGCACGTTGTGCCAGAATCATGCATGGCATGCCACATGCTGGGGGGAAGGGCAGAGACGAAAGCCAGCCTCTTGCCCAGCTAAGCACATGGCTACCTTCCAGCTCTCCAGGCCTAGGAAGACCACTTTGCACTACCCCTGGTAATTCTGGTGGAACTGCAGGCCTGCTTTGCCACATCCCATGCAGTCTAAGACTGGCCTTGGTGTCCTGCCCCTTTAACAGCCCTTGGGACCAGGCTGCTTGTGGGTATGTAGCCTCTAGGACACCAAGAGCCTCAAAAGCTAACTGCAGTGACTCTAGTCTGGAGCAATGGCTCTGAAGCAAGGTTAACAGCACAGGGTGAAGCCCCACAACAGCTCTGAAACTACAGAGTTTGGTCTCCCCCAAAGTGGCTACACCACTCTTTTCCCTATGGCAAGACACTACCATTCCTCTGCAGCTCTGCCATTTGTGCAGGCTTTCTGCACTGCTCCATGGAGCCAGGCAGCCTGGGGATGGGAAGGGCCAGCTGTAAGAGGGGGACCAGTAGCTACAGCTACACAGCAGGGCACAGCTAGGAGGAGAGCAGTTCCTGGCTAGAAGGATCTGCCAGTGGCCCAGAGGCCAAGGCTTTGGGCAGAAGATGCAAGCCAACACTGAGACAGATGGACAAGAGCTGCAAGTGTTTGGATGGCAAGGGGAAGTATTTCATGGCAGTAACGGGGGAATTTGGAGCCCTTATGGCACATGGTGGCTGTGCTTTAGGCAAAGCCAGCTGCTATAGTGTGCTTTAGGTGAATTGAGTCAATACTGAGCCCCAGTAGCTTAGCAATAAAAATCTTCAGAAAGATGGTCACACAGCAGGGAAGCTTTCACGTTTTAAGTTTATTGAAGGAGACAGTAGGTAACTCAGGGACAAGCCAAACCACACCACACATCTCAAAGTCAAATTTCAGTACCAGTGCAAGACCGAATGAACAGAAACTGTAGGGATGAGCTATGGCTCATCTAGCTACAGGACAGCTGTCAAGCATACGTTTACAGAATTGAATTCAAGATGCATGCAGGAGCCATGACAACTTCCAACCACAACATCTATGTACTTTGTCTAAATCTGATCATGGTAAGAAATGGCACAAGGGGAACCTACTGCAAGGATGCTGCTGATGCCAGGAGACAATTTACACATCTTCTATTATGGCCTCCTGTGCTTTAGCCTCAGTGTTCTCATCCTTGAGCAATGAGGGGCCATGAGACAGGCCCTGGTTTAAGTTCTCTCCAGACTGAGGCAGCACAGGAACTAGGAATTTAAAGACAGGTAGTGGGCCAGAGGCCTCAGACCAGTGCCCTGTTGTAACTTGCCCTGCCCCATGTTTTAATAGGATGTGGTTTTGGCCACAGGTAGACAGCAGCCTTTAATGGGTCTGGATGCAGACCCCTGAAGCCAGCACCATGCATTTCAGTTCAAGCCTGTGTCAACTCCTTTGAATCCAAGATTGAAACAGCCTTACTATCATTTAACAGTCAGATCCAGCAGTCACTAGATTACAGCACAGTTAAGCCTACAGAATGGCGAGACGTTTAAGGAAGGGCACAGACTAGCATGCGCATCTGCAACACAGGAAGGTGGAAACGTGACTGTAGGAGTTTGAGGAGACGTTAGATACTAACCATCAAGCTCAGTGATGTCATTGCATGATAAGCGTAAGAAAATTATGGGAAACACTGTTCCCGATAATTATACACCCTTAGTGCAACATATGGAGATCACTGTCTCCGATATAACACCTTGGTAGGCAAAAACTACCTTGTTCTGTAGACATTATGGAAGACACTGCTCCCGATAATGAGTTAGGTTCTCATGATACATAAGGAACTGGAAATTTTGTAGCAAACTGCCATGTGATTCAACTGCCACTTCATCTTCGCCATGCAAGCATTGGTGCGCAACACCCTTGGCTCCACATGGGTGGTGCCAGGGCTGTGGTTAGACCAATGAATGCATCCGACAAGGTTCTCTGCCAAGCTCAGAGGTGCTTTCCTTGCCACAGCAAATCAAGGCCTGAAGCAGGTTCTGAGCTGCACAATGACAGGTATCAACTCAAGCAAGGGGAAGACAGAGCCCGATCTCAGGGCAAGGCAGTAAGACCGGGGGAAGCTTAATTTCAGTTTAATTTGTTTGCATTTAAGAATTTTGGAGTTTCCAGGAGTCACTTGAATCTCCCACTGAAAGCGCCAATTTCGACACATTGAGATCTTGATTTGCATGTCTAGAAGGCATGCACTGCTGAACTGGCAATTAAGTAGATTTCAGTTTCATGGGCCTTTGCTTGGTTTTACAGTTGAATGCAAAATTCCAGTATCATGTTTGATTGTAATAGCAGATGCTGCTTTTATTCAAAACGACAGTATAACTGTCATAATTATGGAAGACACTGCTTCCGATAATTATCTTCTATAAAAAAACACCATTTATAGTGAACTCTGTCACTGATAAATAAATAAATAACTCCATGCCAAGTGAAGGCCTTCCTGCAAGTTCTCCAATTTACTTGCCTAAACAAAAGCCTGGGCAGCAAGACACTGCCGATTTCAGGAAAGGCCTCACAGCAACATGGTCTGAAGTGTCAGCTATATCCAGCCAAAGTACTGGTTACCATGGGACTTGTCGCATGAAAGACTGAGCCAGGGTGCCAATGGGATGTACCTTAATCTTTGGATTTCACCTCCATGTGATGCAAGATTTAAGGGGAGGAGTTAATCTTCAAGTCAGAGTGCCTGGGAAACCAGGCTGTTCATTCACATGGTAACTCAATGTTGCTAGACACTTCAGAACTTGCTGACTTCAGCAGCTAAGGGCTACTACTGTGGGGGGGAAAAGGAAGTTTTACTTGATCGAGGCATCTTCACTGCTCCAGGAGGGAGACGGGAAGCACTTAATTCCCCCCCAAATGGTTACAAAAGTGAGCTGCCTTTACCAAGCCTGGAACTCAAAAGGAGAAGCCAACATGGTCTACCTCTGGTGTTTTAAAGAGGTACCTCCTCACTAAAAAAAGTTCTGGGTTTAGTTCAGCATTTACATTTGGGTAGACTATGGCTTAGGTCAGACCAATTAGTTTGTTCTCAAGTGCAATACATTTAGCACTGCAAGCAGCTGGGTTTCAGTGAGATTGTAGTAAAGTTAGAGGAACCTCTTTGAGGGATATACAGACTGAAATCCCTGCTTAAATAGCTGCTTGTGACATTCCCCTATCAAAAGCCAATTTCAAGCTACTGATCAAGACATGTTTCCAAAGATCCCATCAATAGATTTAGTGTAATTTGATTGAGGGACAGTGGGGTTCCCTGTATCTCACATTAAGTTATAGATTTAAAATTCGTTATCTATGTTCCAAATGTCACCAGATAAGGCATTAGCAGCACCCTGGATAGTCCAGGTTGCCAGTGCCAGTTGGTTCTTCAGCAAATCTGCATTAAAGGCACTTGGATTGCTTCTCCGGAGGCTCAAGTGATCCAGCAAAGCTGACAGTGTGTAGGAACTGGAACCGAAGATGATGTGACGCAGAGGAGTATCCTTCGGGGATGCATATGGAGAAAGGAAGTTGTATTCCACCTGAAGGAGACAGTAAGATCAGAATTGCACTTCACATCTGCAAGAATTCAGTCCAATATCCAAGAACTGAAAGTTAAGGGGCCAAAAGCTTGGGATTTAGGAGCTGGAAGATTCAGGAAGAGTTTCAACATCCTTGCATAATGGCTTTAACATGTGGCAGAACAGCCACTCAAGGTTAACTAGCAACACCTAGACTTGTTGCTAGGGAGAATAAGTTAAGAATGTACTAGAGGACCTTACCAGGGCAACCACATTTCTGCCTCTTAAGGAAGTGTTGCTGCTGGTATTAGAGGACATGAACTAGACCACCACAGTAACCAAGAAGGAGTCCAGGAAACTTCTGACTTCAAATATATAACAATCCTTCATGAAAGGCTCATTCCATTTGATATTAGACCTTGTGGTTTGAGTGGAAACAACTGTTAGCCAAGAATACATACTTTCATGACCCGATCATTCATCTGGCGGCAGATGAGCTTGTTGTTCAGGTCAGTGTTTCTGAAGTCCTCTCTCAGTGCAGCTGTAGCTCGACTGAAGTCTCCACGGGCAGAATACAGCCACTGAAGTGTCAGATTCATTGCCTGGTGGAAAGAAGAGTCATTACACACTGGTTTATAGGACATTGGGTCAGAAATTTGAGCTGGTCAAGCCTTAGTTTGACTATACTCTAGTTTAGAGCAGCACAGCTGCTTCATGAAATCCTCTAGGGCAGTCACTAAAAGCCAAGTGACAAGTGCAGCCCAGCTGGCAGCGGTGACTAGGTCTCAGAAGAAGCTCTCCTGCACCAACACAATCCTTGTGGACACAGTAGGTGCAACTTGCACAGGAGGGAATCTGGTCACCAAGACATGTTGAGCCATGTCAGTGTGAGCAAGTTACTGGTTGCTCATGTGTATCCTGAGCAGCTATGCCCTTGAGACTCAGAGCACATCCACATGCCAGTCTGGGCATATGAACATGCCTCACTAATGCTATTGGGTTAGGCTGCTATTTGATGTCCTCTTCCATATGCAGGGAGAATGGAAAATGGAGATTTAGCAGTCGAATACACATCCTCACTTGTAGCTAACAGCACCCCTGTCCAGTGGGCAGTTGGCTCATTTTGCCAATTGCTATGCTGGGGCTCTTGTTGGCAGTGCCAGTGCAACCCAGGCATTGAAGGGATAAGAGAGCCAGGAGTAAGGCACTGGCAGATGTGTTCAGGGGTAATAGTCTTACATAACCTGCAATTAGTTCAACTAAGAAACTTACTTTTATATCCTGTTTGTACTGACTAATCTTCATAATGAAGTTGATCAGTTCCTGGTTGTATTGCTCATAATCCAGGTAAAGTTCATGACTATATGTCATCCTAATAGCCATCTGGCCAGCCACTTCTGTAGCTGTCCGAAGAACGTCTTCCAGATTAGTTACAGCGGAGCCAAGGTTCTCCCAGCTGTCCATCTTGGTGCCTAAGTAAGGATACCCTTCATCATCCTGCAAGAGAAAGCATTTGCACGTCAAGCTCCTCTGGCCATGTGTTTCTCACTGGCTGCTCTGCAGTCCCTTCTCTTCCCTCCCACTCTGATGCATATGGCACCTCTGCTATGTACTCCTGCCCTAGGGAAGGCCAAGCTGCATTGCAACTTTAACAAGTTCAGATCTCCTGATGTTAGCCCCTGGCAGAAAGCCATCAAGGGCTGTGAATGCAATTTCCACATGCAGGTACCTGCTGATGTTTGCCCAGTCACTTAAATATCATGAGTTCCTGCAAACACTTGAGCCTGCAGTTTGAAGCATTAATGAAAGTGGCAAGTTGAGGAAGTTTAACTCCTCAGCTGTTAAGTGTCAAATTTGACTTGCTCACGCACCCCTAGTCAGACATGTCTAGTACATGGTAGCTAATTCTTGCATTACATTCTATTTTACAGAAAGAAGGAGATGTCAGAATTCCTATCTACACAGAAGTCAAGCTCCATTCAAGAGAAGCTTGGTACAGGTTAGTTTAGCAACACAATATAGGACTTCTCTATATACAAAGTGGATTAAAAGCAGGGTCTAGAACAAGGAAGCTGTAGAACTGTTTAACACTAAATCATGAATTAGTGTGACCCAAAGGCTGAAGGCGTACATTCGAGTTGACTAGTTGAGCAACTTGGGGGGCAGGGGAGAAAATGAGCCATAGACATCTGGAAGTAGCTGATCTACTGCCACAACACCTGTGTGCTTGTAATATTCTGATCTTGCTTTCCCCATTGAGGAATAGCTGGGAAGCCTCTCATACAAGAGATTGCATTCACTGGCTAGGAGAGGGCCCATCCAGGCCTAGGGAAGGTCTAACCCTACAGCTATGCTGCCCTAAGGTTAAGTAGATAGATCTACACTGTAGAGTACAGCTTCTGTGTCAGTCCAGGAAGCGTCAAGAATCCACTGTTGCTCCCAGAGCTGAAGGTGTTGACAAGGATCAACTTTTGGCACTGGCAGATTCCACTCCACTGTGATGATAAACTCTAGCTGCAAGTCATTAGCACATGTCTGACTTGGTTTTGTCAAAGTGTAGTTTGAGTTCTTCCAACTAGCTAAGTTGAGTCAGATTTAGATGCCTTTGCTCCCAGAAAGGCATCCCAAGCTTCCTTGCTAACAGTAAATGTAAGTTGAAATAGAAATGTAAACACATTTGGCACAAGTCCAAGTTTACAAGCAGAGTACAAAGTGACTTACATCATAGAAACTGAATGAAATGGCTGGGATTCCCGCATATGCTAGAAAAGGGAAGGCTGCATTATCCATGGACAGTGGAACACTGCAATGAGAAACATTGGTCTTGTTACTCAGAATTGTATGTTACCAGTCTGTTTAAAGTACCAGAAAGAGCTAGAGATGAAGCCCAGCCAATTATCTCAATTAACAGGCACAGTGGATTTCTGCAGTGGAAGTGGAGCACTAGCAACCCACTTTCTGCAGTCCCACCAACACAAGCATCTCCTACAAAATTGTTCTTGGAAAACCACACCAAGTAGTGTGCTAAGTTACTGTGCCATTGGCATGGCAAGTCATAATGAGTAGGAGGGGCTCAGTAATTGGGAGAGTAGCAATAAGTCTAGGGTTAGTGCCTTTTCCATTGCTTTATTCCCATATGGGGGATTGGAGAGAGGTCAGAAGGAAGGTAAGATTAGCTTTATAAAGCTCGTGTGGAGCAACAATGTTATCGTGAAAGACTTACGATTTTCTGGCCCAGTCAGGACCAACACTGTTGTACAGACTGTTCTTATTTACTGGATGCGTCACCTGCAAAAAGGTGCAGAGTCAAGTTACTGTCCAAGAACTCTTGTATATATGGAGCATAGTTCAGACTAGAACTCACCTCCATCATAGTCTGCTCCACTACTTTGTACAGCATTGGGCTGGCAGAAACTCTGAATTTGCTTGAGCCTAGAAGGATAAGTTAGACATTTAGAACATGTTGCCAATACTGTATTGAGTTATTGTACTTGAGGTGCGTTGTGGTTTCTCTTTAGTACCATTTCTATTGTCAGCTGTTTAAGAGTTTCTGATCTAAGGACACTATATGGAGTACATAAGTAGAACCCTGCAAAAGTCTGGATAGTTGCAGCTCTTATTTGCTGCTACAGACAGTTTCTTCCCGGGGCACTATACATGAGCATTAACCCAATCAGCCAGTGTACCTGCTATTCTAGTTACTTGGCACTGGGGGCTGAGTTTTAGCCTTCTCAGTGTTAAAGCTTCACTTTGGCAGTGTGACAGCTTACTAAGTTCACCCTGTTTGAGTTTTGTAGAGTTGAAGAGCATCAGTTACCTAGAACTGCAGCATCCAGGTTGATGTAGGCAAAGGCTTTGGAATGCAGTGTGGCAGAATAACCCTACAATTGGAGACAAGACTGCCTGTTAGTGGGGAGTCACTGCAAGGCAAGGCTTTTAGTACAGTTCAGGACAGGAAAGGTGAAAGGCAATAAGCAAATCAAGATTTGTTACCTCCAGCCATTCAGTGGCACCAACAGCTCCAAATTCTCCAGCACTCCAGCTGGCAAAGACAATACTTCTTTTTGGTTTATAGCCACCTTTAAATAGAGAAGAGTTGAGGTCTTGGTCCCCCATCATATTAACAGAACAAGGGAGATGCAGAACAGTTGGTGGCATACTTGTAATAGAGCCTGATACCAGAGAGCAGGACTGCAGGCCTTTAGGGGGAATTGCAGATTTATGCCCAACAGGCATGGCTACCTTTGAAAGAGCAGCTTAAATGGGTTGCAGTCTGGAAGATGGCGGATAATTCAAGGAACAAAAATAAGGCTGTATTTTTCCCCTGGTTCTTTAAATGCATAAGTCTGAGTGCCCCAAGTTTAGCCAAATGGCTGTTGGTTAAAGCCACTTTGGCTTAATTTTACCAGGGTTATTCACAGATGTTGGCTCTGAGTTCTCTTCTCCCCCCAATCTGTCAATCAGTACCCCAGAAGGCTTGATGCTCGACTAAGGAGAACCCACCACCAAGCAGATCAAAGGCCAGAAGGAACTATTGTGATGACCTAGTGTGACTTCTCTGCAACAGAACAGACATTTCCCTCAAGGGCATTTTAAAGGATGTTCTAATTAAAGAACATCCAGTCTTGGTTTTCCAAGTAGTGACTGACAAGTTCACCAAGGATCAAGATAGTCTGTCACCTTTTACTGACACAGCTGTGCCTTATTTCCCTTACCTCATGGCTAGTAGTACCATGCCCACATGGCATGTGTCAAGTAGCATTAGCAGTCACTGGCTATTTGCAAGACTTTTCAAATGTACGTACAAAGTGTATGGCACCTAGTGCAAGGGCACTCTGGCACTACAAGTAGCTAGCAGTCCTAGGAGAAGAGGCATGCTTTACTATGTTCCTATTATGGAGAGTTTTGCTTGCAGGTAAGCTTTGGAAGAGCCTAAACTAGTATAGACCTGCCCTTAGTCAAAGCCAGAAGGTTAGCTCAAGGTATACAACTCCAAGTATGTTAGTGTAGCTGGAGCAGGTGTAGCTGGAGCGGATGTACCTTAAGTGAAGTTTTGGGGCCATCCTCACAATGGGAGGTTGGTGGGAGAACAGGGATGACCTCAATGTTTGACTTAGGTCTTTGGTCTAGCTTCTGGTTTTTAATTTAAAGGGTCAAAGCAGTGGCAAAGACAAGCCCTAAGTGAATCACTGAATTCTACCTTCTCCCCCCTCCCTGCCACTGCCACCCCTGACAGGATGAAGCTGTTTCATAGATTAGCTTCACTTCACCCCAGAGCTCCCATTCAAGTTGCCAAATGCCACTTGAATCCAAGTGTGGCACCACCCACAGTGGAGAGACAACTTAGATGCTGAACTGAAGGTAGAGTCCCTGTAGCAGCTTATTGGTTAACACTATTACCCCAACTGCTAGGGCTTGGTTCAGATTGCCTGCTGCTGTAAGAAATGCAAGCCACACTTGGTTCCATGGCTTTCTGTACCTGTTTTCACCATAGACGAGATGGCACGGGCAAGCTCCAGCAGTATAGTTGTTCCTACCCCAGCCTTTGCTGCTCCAGGACCCCATGAGTCTCTCTGGGCTCCAATCACAACATACCGATCTGCAAGAGGGCAAGAGCAATGAGATCCAAAATACAAGCTGCATCTGCAAGGCAGTTATACTCTTTAATTTTCCATATAAAAATCAGGAAAGCTGCATGCAACAGTTAGAGAAGATCTGAGTTTCCAGAAGGGCCTTCAGCAGCTCAGCATTAGTCTCAAGAACAACCTAGTCTTTTGGTCAAGTCTGAAACACAGTTCAATTAAGTGCCAAGTGTACAAATAAAGGAAAGCTGTAAGTTACTTGTGGCAGGCTGCAAGTCACTTCCCCATCTACGTATGCCAATTTAGTCCAGCAAGTGCTTTGGCACAAGCAGTCTTGTATTTACAGTGCTGAATGAGGGCTGCTCAAAATCTGATGGCGGTCTCTACAGGTCTGGTAGACTTATTCCTAGTGCAGACTTAACAGTGACTAAGCCATAAAAAATATGCCTTTAGTTGGTCTATACATGGTGGCTCCAAAGGAACAACTTTAGCCAGACTTATTAGGTGCAAGATACTTTGCCAGGGAATTTTGGAAAGGTCACTAAAAGGCAGGTCAGTTTAGTCAGTAGCCTGCCTAGACCCCATGAGTGGTTACATTTATCCTTTGGTACATCTTTCCTATAATAGTCATAAGCATTGCCTGTAGTCAGGTGAGAGGACTTAAACTATGTAAGTAGTCAAGTTTAATCCAGGACTCTTCCTCCCCCCCTCCATTCTAGTTACATACTAAATAAGCTTTTAAGCACAGCCAGCCTATTCAACATCTTAGTAAAGCTTTACCTGGTTCATCAAAACCTTGGATAACACCAAAGATGTTATAAATTCTTCTCTCTACCATTTGATTGTTTACTTCGAGTGTCACTGTAGTTTCATCAGAGGTCATTTTGTTAATGAAGACCCTACTGTTCCACTCCCCAGGGGGGTCTCCATTCATTTTGCTGAAAAATATGGTATTGAAAGAGACAGTTTTCACCTGCAGAAATACTTTGAATGAGATGTCTATGGAGTTGTTGCATGGTTAGTTTCTGACTAACCTTTTCACTGGGTGGGAATTAGTGGCAAGACTGGCTGATTTTGGCCAACAGCATGCCACACTAAGAGTACAATGTACTGGGGTAACAGGGAATTCTGAACCAGAGGTGAAGATTGCAGTATGCTTTATGCCACTGTTTAAACGGCACTTTAAAGTAATGCTACAAGTTTATATGATTAGAAACCCATTTGTGAAGTCAAGAGTTTGGGGAATCCTCTTGACAAATACAATCAATACACAGGACAGAAGAGCTCTTGCTACAAGTATTTGCAGCACTCACATGGATTACTCACTTGTTACTAATAGTCACTATTACAATATCTGAAGACATTTACCTGAACAAGTATTCCACAGCAGCACTAGTGATAGTTTGAACAGGTATTTGTGGGAGTCCAGAAGACTTAGCTGGCGGGAACTGTGTGTGGTTGAATGATGGGAAGCCAGGGGTGAAGGGGTCACCTGTTCCTAGATGAGCCTGTCAAGGAAGGATGCAAGATTGACCTAAATGAGGTACTAGATGTCTAAAAGCAGTGGTTCCCAACCTTAAGGCTGCTGGGCACCTGGGGTGGGGGGCCCCACATACACTGGGCACAAGAATGGCTCGGGCTGGCCCTGGTCACTAGGTGAGTGCACATAAATGCCCTGGTGGGTGTCATGGTGCCCATAGGCACGGTGTTGGGGACCACTGTCTAAAAGGGTTCAACAAGAGGTTATTTGCAAAGCTACAACTGCTTTAAATCAATGTGGTCCAGTAGCAAGGGACCATTATGGTCAAGTTCACATAATGGAGAATTATGCATAGAGTATTTAGACAAGCATGCTATGCAGTCGCCCCCTAACTTCCTGGGGGGAGCCAACCAAGATTCACCAGTAGTACTTACATGTCCAAAGAGACCTTCATTAGTGGATTGAGAACCAGCAGGCTCACGGTATATCAAGACACCTACTGCATTCAAGCCTTCAGCATTAGCCACCTGGAAGAGGGTGAATTTAATAAGCTGAAAAGTCCCTGCTACGTTACATATTTAAGTGCTTTAAACTTATTCTTTATGCTAGTATGATCACATGCACAACTCAAGCCTATCCCCTACAGGTCAGGGACAGCACAGATTTCTAGAGATGAAACAAGGTTGCCTAAAATAGGGCCCTGGGCTTCACTTATTGGAACATGTGCTGGTGTTATGTGAAGTTCTTGTGTCCAAGCCACTTTACTTAGAATTGGATTCTACCCCTGCCTGTCAGTTTGATCACTTCACCAGTCTTCATAAGTGGTCACTCCATTTTCTGGGTGCCCATACTATCAGCCTTGTGGGGAATTTACAAGAGCACTATACAGATGAGTGCCATAGAAAAGCCCAGGCTACTCAGTGCTACTTTTAGAGCCAGGTTTGAATAGTAAGGCATGTAAGGTAAAGGGTAACAGAATGAGCAGCTGCTCATTCTGTTATCTATCCACCCTGTAGACTCAGTGGAGCAGGGTCCTACTGACAAACAGCATATATTCTCATTATGGTTTACTTAAATGGGGCAGAGTTAAGGTTGCAAGAACAGCCTTGGCATGCTTGAGGGGCAGACTTTTTTCTTAAGGCTGGGCCCATAGGTTTCCTCCACCTTGTCCTGCCACCTCTCCCCCCAGGCTCCTTATTCCATTGCTTTCTCATCTAGCTAGGGCCAATGACCACTGCAGGCTTCTGGCCACCTGGTTCACTCAGCTGCCTCTGCCATGTAGATGAGACTTCTCCTGTGTGCTGCCTAGAAGCAGAATAGGGTGGGTGTCCTATGGAACAGTTTCTACTTTGTTTTGGGGCCTAAAGCAGCTCAGCTGCAGATTCTCTACTGGGCTATCAGCTGTAGAATCTTGCTTTAGAACATAGGAGAGTTCAAAAGACTGACTCATTTTCTACAGGGAATCAGAGGCACACTGGCCTTTGAGAAGCTCTAAGATCTGTACTTGGAGAAGGAACTTAGTAGCCTTTGGTCACTTTTCCATGGACTCAGTATCTCACCTAAAACTTCTGCCACAGACAGATGCCATTTAAGACACCTGGCATGGAAAGCAGATATTTGGGATAAGCCACTAGAGCAGCCTTTTGGGAGAGCACCTTTCCAGGGACAGGTAAGGCCAAGGGGTACCCCCTTGTCAGTTGCCCAGTTCTATTCCCTCAAAAGCATCTAGTATTGGCCTCTGTCAGAAGGCAGGCTATTGGGTTAGATGGACCACTGATCTGTCCAAGTATGGCTGTTCTTATCAGGAGTTTAATGGCAGTGCTATCACCCCCACCTAGAAGAACTGTAGTATTTAGTCACTGCACAGATGCTGAAGCTTGCAAGTCAAGATTGGAGTTCACTGTATTCTTGCTGTTTTCGTTTACTCCCTGCTATTCCTTTTGACTACAGGCCAGAGCAGCAGCATGAACTTTTGCTAGGCTCATTAACATGTTAAGGTATTCCCTTACCCCCACCAGACCAGGACAAAAGCAGACTACTGATCTGACTAACTTGAAGGGGAGTTTAATGCTACTATTCCAGGACTGCATTTTCTTAGTTGAGGTGCAATCCTAGATCACTATTCTGAATGAGCTAAGAGGGGTCACTTACCTTCTCAGCAAAAGTAATTTTTCCAGTTCTGACAAGAACTACAGATCCATTTACAGGGATTTTCAGATCCTTGAGCTTCTGGAAGTCCTCTGCCCGGCCGTAGTTAGCATAGACTGGCTTACCCTAGAACAGATGGAGTAGCTATAGCCATTACTGACAACTCATCTATGAAGCCATGGGGGGGGGTCTGGACCACTTTAGATACATGAGCAATCTAAGTTCATGACAATGTCCCAGCTTCAGCCAAATCTTGGCTATTCAGTAGCTCGTTATAGCTTGAACATGGATTACAATTCCTACCAGCTGTTAGAGCCAGCTTTTCCTGGACAGATGTTGGGGGAATTTTATTCTGCAGCTTCATAGAAGACAAATAGTAATGGGCTTAATATGCAGCAACTGATTTGCCCTCAAGATCCCTTCCACATGGTCTTGAAGAGCTTTTGGATGGTCCTAGCCAGGAACCCCTAGGAAGTAAGCAGCCACCAGCTACTTCAGACCTTTGTGATGGGTGGAGATAGGAGTAGGAGTAGAATGATCTAAAAACCCACAAAGGGAGGTTTCAGGTCACTTACCTTGAGTGGGCAAGACAGTTTAGTCAAGTGTGTCTTATTGGCATGAAGAAAGCTGTTAATTGTACATGGCTGTTACTACATTTGAAATTGGGACCAGAATGGATTTGTTTTACTGGGGTGGATTGTATTAAGAGTTCAAGTCCTGACTTAGAGTTTATGGCCTGGAACATGAAGTGTTGAGGCCATGTCCTCAATGGACTGCCTCAAGGCAAGATCCTAGCTGTTGTAACAGGTGACTGATTCAGTCCATACCATATCCAGCTGCTTGGCTGAATGTGGCAGTCTTGTGCCTCGGTTGAAGCTAGACTCCTTAGGAAAATTAGTGAAGGGATTGAAGAGCCAACCATTAGACAAGTGATGTCAGTAACTGACATTTGCCCTTGCTAGAGACTGGCTTGTTTAAAGGAACACTAATTTTCTAAGACAGGGAACTTACTGTTGCTCTTCCAGTTGCACTATATGCCACGTATCCATCACCAGTTTCCAGTTTTTCACTACCACCCGAAGACTGAGCCACCACTTTGTTTGGCAAGCTATAGACAAGAACAAATGTTCAATGGTCAGTGCTTGACAGCCTGCAAATCTATTTGATTACTCATTGTAAAAAGGAGTCACCAGGGAAGTGATTTAGAAGTGATTGTATCTTCAAGCTAGTAGTCCAGTGTTGTTTACCCCCCCCCCCCCAATATATGATGATCACTATGGGCATGTCTACACAGCAGCATTTTGTATTAACTGATATTCTGAAAGACTCCCAGAATCCTTATTTTACAAGGAGTAAGAAGTCTAAGGAAGAGTGTTTCCTTCCTTCTGTGTAGACTGCACTAAGAGCCAGATTAAGCTATTGATATAAGCTGAAGTTGCATAGCTATGTCAAATGCTACTTTAAGTTGACGTTTGCCCTGCAGCGACACATGCCGTATATGGCCAGTAAAGCTAGTTTCCGAAGCCAAGTTGAAGGCCTACACCTAGAACAGCAATGAGCTACTAGATAGTTTGGCATCATTAAACCTGAAGAGTGGTGACAGGCACTGGTATGCAAGCATTAGAGTGGAAAAGGTACTGGGATACTTGAACTTAGGCAAGTAGTACCCCATATGTGGGAGAAGTTAAAGAACATTGCTTTCCCAGCATTCTCCAGGTAGGTCCATCTTCCTACAAATGGAAGATTTGAGCTACAGGCAGGGGAATGCTAGAAGCTGATGGCATCTTGCAGGTCAAGACATTTATGGATGTAGCTACAGGGTTTGTCCCATAAAAGTGGAGCATTAACTGAGGGACAACTTCAGTGCCCAAGTTCAGTCTCTCCCTTTGATATAGAATAGTGAATTTCCTACAAGCTCAGTGCTAGAGCTTAGTACTGCAGTAGGTTTGTCACACTACCTAGCTAGTTGTGTAATGCAGGCTTTCAAAAATAGCTTTTGGGACTTAAGGGACCCAGTAGCAGCTGCTAAGGACACAAGTGAAGCCTTGAAAGTTCTTCTTTGATTTCTCTAACAAGGCTAGCTAGCCTGAGTTAGAGACCTCAAATACTTGCTCTAGCTAGAATTGAACCAGCTAGATCCATGCCTGAAAGAACAAAGCAATTCACTATCTTCAGTATGTTAATATACCTGCTGGGAACCTGCAGTTTCACATAGTGTTCATCATTCCAGACTTTATCCAGTTTGGCGTTAGTTAGCTGAACATGAATATCATTAGCAAGGCTGTCATCTCTTTCAGAGCCAGCTTCATAGGATAGCAGCTGCCTGGAAGGAAGAGAAAGGCACATCAGTTTAAAAGCCAGCTACCCTGCACAACATTAGCTTATAACAGCTACTTGCTTTTAACCTAGACCACTACCTCAGTTACAATTGACTGCAATAATCTTCAGCAATTTACCCCTTTATTTTACAGGAACAGGGATAAGGTTTGTTGCTTATTATGTCCATTTAGTTTAGCCGTTGAGGGTAAGAATGTTACCTTGTGTCTTTGTTCATGTTCACAGCTCTCAGCCTATTAAACAGCATTGTCCTCAGATCATTCCAGTAAGGAACTCGTTCAACCTCAGGCTCTACATACTCATCTTCCAGGGAAGGTGTAGTAGCAGCGTTTGCACATGCAATCCTTTCACCTGCACAAGTGCTTGTTGCCTGTATTCGCCCATGGTAACTCAAGTAGCCAATCAGAAACCCTAGGGAAGACAAATGACATGTGTTTGTGATAAACAAAAATGAGCCACCCTGTGTTAACCCAAGCATCAGGCTATTCCCACTATCCTATTCCCATGCAAGCTTGGGAAAGACGGTAGAGTCTGTAAGCAAGTTTTACCTTAAACCTGAATAGTGTTGAGAGACAAATTATCTGCGTCTGATTTGAGTGCTTTACACTAAAACTAGTGACCCAGCACTAAAGCAGCAAATCCCCCTCTTCCTTAAGGCCAAGGGCATGTCCCCACTGCCAAGTGGACTGAGCTGTGGCAATTGATCCACTGGGGTTAGTTTAGTGAAGATCTACTAAAAACCAACTGCTGAACATGCTCTCATCAGCTCTGGTACTCCACTGGAAGGAGAAGCTTGGGGGGGGGGGGGGAGAATGCCTTCAGCAGCTGCCATTGACCCAGCAGAGACAAGATACTGCGAGTAGTCAACTCCAGCTACAGAATTCCATAGCTGAGTTGCGCAGTCTGGGCTGTGCAGTCTGGGCTAACTTTAGCCCATACAGTAGACCTGCCCTTACTCTGCCTCCAGCATTAAATACACCTACTATAGCTTTGGTCCTCTGTTAGGATAGCAGAGGAGGTTTACTAGTTACCTCATAGTACCATATTGTTTGCCCCCTTTTACTGTTTCTTAAACTGATCTGAACCACCAATGGTGGTTCCATTCAGAAGGCCTGGATAGTTCTCATGTGCAGCTACCCAGGTGCATGCTTAAGTGAGACCTGCCCTCCTAATTAGTGGCATGCATGTGTGGTTCCATTAATTAGGTATCTAGACACTCATGTCAGATGAGATGGTGACCATAGAAAAATAGGGGTAGTGGGGAATTTAGGACATGCTACTGTCTGCAGTGGAAAGAGCAAGGCAATTCTCCCCAGCTCCAGGGCTGCTGGTCCTGTGGAGATGCTGAGGCTGGGAAGGAGAGCAGTGTGGTTGCTGGTGCAGAGAAGCAGCCCTTGATTTAAAATTGAGTTGCTCTTTCTGCAAAAGACCATTTAAGGTGCAAGCAAATTTTGGAGATGATTAAGCCATCTGATCCCTTCAACAAACCTTTCACAGGCCACTTTATCTAAAGCACTGACCCACTACTTCATGAAGTACATGGATCCAGTAGCTCAATACTTAACGTTTGCACAGAGTGTTTGAATCTGCCAGTCTGAGTGGGTAAAGCATGGTATTTACACTCAGCTCCTCGGGTCAGTTTGTAACTGCCACACTTCCTTTGGACCTGGAAGTATTCAGGCAGACAAAGCAGATACACTACTGACAAATGTAGACTAAGGGTAAGTTTAAATATTTGATATGGTAAGAAAACTGCTAATTTACATTGAAGATGGTTAAAAGCAGAACTTGACTTCTGCACAGCAAAGTTTCAAAGCTGAATTTACTCAGGTTCAGAAGTTTACAGTTAGCTCAGAGTGTGGTCTTCTAACTTAGAAGCTCACTTTCCCAAGGTGAAGGGAACACTTTATTGTACAATAGTATCTTGGGTAACTTTGTACAATTCCCTCCTCTGGCCCCCCAATCATCTTTGGGCTGTTCTTACCAATTAAGAAGAGGAGGCCTGTTGCAGCAGTCTTGCACCAGAGATTTCTCCCACTACTTCTGGGTTTTGCTACATGGGCATGAACATGGTCGGTCATTCCATTTTCTCCACCATCCTCCTCTTCAGACAGTTTCATTTCCACATGACTGTCTCCATCCATTTGACGTGTCAGACTGAAACGGGTGTATGACAGCGGCCCACTTCCAAACTAAACAAGAAAGTAGTCATGAGACCAAATTGCATTACTTGATAAGCATGTGGTGGGCTTTATGCAATATTACGATCTGGAAATTTTTTTCGTTCCTAAACCCAGGTAGAAGTTTCTATAAGGCCAATTGTTTTCACCACGGTCAGTGGGTATGTACTGATGTCTGGGATCACCACATTTCTAAATAGACAGACAGCAGAATTATATTTAGGTTTTATTAACAAGCATTTTAGTCCAAATTTTAAAGTTGCTTTTCTGTGGGGGAAAAAAAAAGAGTTCAGGGTTTTGATTTGGATGAAGTGCTAAGTAAAAGGCAGCTCAATGTTGCTTCAGGGCTTGGGCACTCACTTGCTCCAGAGGATGACAGGACCAGAATTCCTGTATTACTCACTTTAGATTAGGATGGTCCCTACAGACCATAGTCTGATCTCCTGCAGGTTGTAGGCCACAGAACCTCATAACAGACTTTTACCTTCTGGCTGAGTTTGCCATCTTCAAATCATGGTTTAGAGATTCCGTTACAGAAAATTCACCACACTAATTTAAGCCTGCAAGCATCCCATGTTTCCGATATGACTCAGGGAAAATCCACCCCAATCAAAAATGTAGTAGACACCAAGTGCTAGTGGGCAAGGCCAACTAAACTGTTTCTAGACAAACTGCCATCTGCAGTCTGAGCCCTGCTAATCTAGTGTCCTGCCTCTAGCTGTTGGGGATTCTTGCTATTGCAGTCACTAATTGCCTACGATGGCCTGTGTAGCATCCCCTCCATAAGCTTAACCTCAGTCTTGAGACTGGTTAGGTTTGTGCCCTCCTGTCCCCTGCTTCTCTCGGAAGGCAGTTCCAAAAGTACACTCCTTTGATTTTGAAACAGTCACCTGATTTCAAGCCTAAAACTTGTCCCCATCCCAGGACAATCCCACTCCTTTATCAGCTCTGCTCTCACTGGCCTCTATGAACCAAATAAGAAAACAATGCCCACAAGACTCAGCTTCATGCCCCCAAGGATCAAAGAATATAAGAACAATTCTCTAGTTTAATCAGTCATTCTAAATAGATGTCTTCTCAATGTGAAAGATAAGTGCCAACAAACATTGAGTCATAACATTCTCAACCTGGACTAAGGATAAGTTTGGAGACCAGGTTAACAATTTACAAGAAACCCTGCTGAATGTAGTCATGCTCTACTTTGATTACAAGTACTGCCAGCTTCCTAGTAGTTGGATACCTTTTAGTTCACCCTCATTAAAGCTAGGTCACTACTTGTGACAATACTCAGTCCTTTTTATTTTGAGGTGATAATTTGCTAGCTTTTTAGCCTTTGGAAGAGTTGACTCTGAAGGAGAGAAGTCTTGTGTTAAGGTCAGCTGTATTGCTGAGGCATCCAGCAGTGTCAGGAGTTGGTTGTCTATGCCATCACCTCTCAGATCAGTCTTAGACTTCCTACAAGTGTTTGCTCAGTGTTCTCATCTGTTAGCAGTTTTCTAAAAGTTACAGATCTGAGAGGTCACCCCATGGCCTCTGTCGGGGTTCATTCTGACAGTCTAGTGAGGTCTTCTCTTGATTAAGTCATGCCCTTTCCTACAAAGGAGTCAGAGCTCAGGTTCTGCTAGTTCCAGGAATACTGGATACAGGCTTGGCCTACATGCTAGTGTCAGAATTGTATTGACCTAGGTCCCAAAGACACTTAAGGGAGGTTTAGGAGTGTCACCTGATTGAGACTAGGATCAGTTCTCCAGAGGCCTAATTAAACTTCCTTAAGAATACTTCATTTTAGACAAGTATGATCCCTGGACCACTAGTGGGCTGCAAACATCTTGCAAGTGGGCTGTGAACTCCCCCCCCCCCCCCCCGGGGGGGAACCTGCCCATCCCACCCCCAGTGAGATTGGAGCACCAGTGCTGGGAGAGGGGGACTTTGTGGGCTGGATCCAGCTTGTAGGGGGAGAAAGTGGCTCTGCGAGCTACTGCTCTCCCTTTTCCTGACTGGGGGAAGGGGAATGGCCATGCAGATAACTGCTCACCTGGAGGTTTCCCCTACTGCTCCCATTGGCCAGAATCACAGCCAATGGGAGCAGTATGGGCAGTGCTGGGAGCACCTTCTGTCTCCCTCATGTCCAGATCTCTGCATCTGCACCCCTACTCCTGGTGAGGCCTCCTGCCCCAGCCCACTCCTGCCCCAATTTTGTTGCCATGAGTTGTTGCCTGGTGGTCTGTTAAGAGTGGGCCACAGCCCACAAAGTTTGAGCCACTGATTTAGACAGAAGTCAGTCCTCTATTTTGCACTGTGGGCATTTTCAGCTTTCCTTGTGAATGCTAAAAAATAGTTTGGCAATTTTTAGCTGATGGTTCATTCCCACTACCTAAATATTATTCAGAATGACTAGTGACTTTATACCCAGCTTGATGCTGAGTGAGGTCAATGACCATCTTGAGAAGTAAAGATATGTCAAAGATACCTTACAACTTAAAAAACCTCATGGCCCAGGAACAGCCAAGAATGGCACAAACTGTCTTATTGCATGGCAGTCTGTTTGCTTTTCTTCCAAGAGTTCACCACACCTAATACAAGTGAAAGCTTTAGGAGCAAGTGCTGAGACTATTGCAATATTACTAGACAGAGGAAGTCTTACCAAGTTAGAGATTGCTGATCGAGCATTATCCATGGTTTCTTCAAAACTCCGACAACTTCACTGAAGCCTGGAATTTCAAGTGTACACATTAAGATTTGAATTCCCCCATGATGCACATCAGCCTCACTAGTATTAATTAGTATTGCATCTGTCAAATTAAGAATGTGCTGTGCAATTTTAAAGCTATAGCAGCAAGTTTGTACTTCATGGGAAGCAGCAACTTACTAGAAGATTTACCTGGTGTTGCCAAACTCAACTTCAGAAAAGTGACGCATGTACATTTCCCCCTTGAATCATTGCTCTGGAGTGGGGTTGGAGGGGAGGGGGGGGACTAGAACGCAGGCTGTCCTGAGGGGACAACCTCAGCTCCATCATAGCAGCTTGGCACCATGTGAGACATGCCCCCCCATCCTATGGCCACTGCAACTCCAGCAGGCACAGCTGGAGGGGTGCATGTCCCCTGGCTGAGGTTAGTCTTCACCCACACTCCCCAGCCAGAATGAGGAAGGTAATTAATGTCACACGCCCTTGCTCCATGATGAAGGGAACAGGGAGTATTCTACATGAATCAATGGGGCTTCATCCCCCATGCACCCTAAGGATGTTTGGGGGTTGGAGGCATGGGGCTGCAATAGTCCCAGATGGGGGCACCCCCAACAAGCCCCTTTAACCTGTCTCAAAACCCAGTCACCAGGTAATCCCATTCCAGGCACATCCAAACCATGACCTTATCATAGCCTTGCTTTAAGTTAAGAAACTGTATTCCAGGTTTGGTACTCTTACATGGCAAGAGCTAAGATGAGATGTGGTGTTAGTACTATGCTGGTCACTATGCTTGGGCAGTGGGAGACCCCCACTGGTGGCTATCTGTAGCCCAGCAGGACAGTTGCTGAGTCATGTAGACAAAAGACCCCCAACCTGTCCAACAGGTTGAGAGCAGGGAGGGAGACAGACCCTAACCCTAGGGTCTGAGGCATCCTGGCCCTGGCCCCTGTAGCCACATCACCTATGGGCTGTGCTGTATTCTGGAAAAAATAGACCCCCTCTATTCTACTGGCTGGTGGAGACTGTTCCTGCTACCGGGCTGCAGGACTGGGAACCCCTGACTGCAGTCACAAGGAGTTCTTGAACAGACTCAAATACAAGCAGATTTCTGGGCCTATAATTTAATTACTAATCTAGGCAAGACCAAATGATTACACTAAGATTTAATATTTTAATAGCATAAAAAAGATTATCTTCACCTGGATCAGTATGTGCAATGTTTATTCTGGTTTGTGCACTAAAATCTCACTCAGGTCAGTATTAACACTTCTGCAGGTTCCTTCAACAGCATCCTCATTTGAAGGAAGGACGCAACAAGTGAAAGTGATGAATTCTGCTAGCCTCCTAATGGGACACTCCCAAGTTTAAGTGCTTAAATTTCAGGGATGTCAAAATCAAGTCATAGCTAAACCTTATGGCTAGAAGCAGCATAATATCTGTATTTTCTAAATACAATTAGACCATGGGTTCCCAAACTGTGGGGGTGTGCCCCTGGGAGGGGGAATTAAGAAATTCCAGGGGGGCATGAGACAATTCAGACTAAGTTTTGCTGCTATTTTTAGGCCCCAGTCAGTTTTTTGCTCACGTTTTGCTGCTATTGGGAGGGGGGGTTGTGAGGGTGCATGATGCTGAAAAGTTTGGGAACCACTGACCTAGACTATATTGCCACACTACCTTCCTATAGCCAAGACCAGGAAGAGGGGGTATCAGTGCTCCCTCTAATTTGTGTCCAGGTGCAGAATGTGCACAAAGATGGAGGGGATACATCACTTAAATGAAAGATTCTACATATGGACAGTGCTGGCGGACTGGGGTGCAGGATGGGAACAAGTGAGCTCTGGCTGGGGGAGCAGGCTGCTCCAGGGAGAGAGAGAGAGAGAGGACTATGCTGAGCCGCACTGCAGCAGCATGGGACCAGGCTGCCCTAGTTCTAGTGGGCATAGCTGGAGGAGAAGTGTTATCCCAAAGCTGGGGCAAGTCCAGGCAAAGTATGGTGATGGCCTGGGAAGGTGCATTCCTCTGCCAGCCCCAGCAATTCTACTGGGGCAGAACATGCTGAGTAGAACAGGAGCTGTGTGAGGGCCCTGAGTCTCTGCAGGGCTTGTTAGGCAGCTGTGCAGCTTAGCAATCTTAGATTGTGAATCTCAAAACTCCTTTGTTCTGGAGCTCTTAGAAAAGCAAATTCAATATTTAGACACGTTAGTGAACTAATGACCATGCAGGGGGAAATACCAGTATTTTTGTACTGATTCCTAGTGATGAAGCCATAGTCATAACCAATCTTATCTACCGAGTACTGCCCCAGCATTGTTAGGGGAAGCACGCTGAGGCATTTGTATGCTTGTTTTAAAGTCTAATAATGGCAGCAAGCAGCATGCTGACAGAAGACAGACTGAGTCATGTTGCCTATCTAAACTGTGCAACTAATAGCACCCCATGAAGTCTGGTTTTAAATGACTTGCCCAGCATCACAGAATATTGGCATGCGGAGAGTACCATCCTGGAGAACCAGATTCCCATAAGTGTACCTAAAACCATATTCTACTCTTCTACTTCATTCAGTAGGACTCTTCCTACTCTTCCCCCCCCCCAATGAAGCAGGTTCATTAGACCCGTGTCTCAACTTTATAAAGTACCTCTAAAAAAAAAAGATACACACTCCCAGTTTCTACAATATTCCCAGTATCTACAGTTTTCAGACACATGTCTGTCATTGCATCACATTTGTTTAAACAACTTAATCATAGAAGGGTGGGCAAAGAAATATTTGTGTGTAAAGAATACAAAAATAAAGCGCTATAGAACAAATTCAATTCTCCAAATTTCAGTTGTGTTGACATCTCTTCCCCCTCCCCCCCCCCCCCCCGACTCTGGAGTACCCTTAGGGGTACTCATACCACTGGTTGAGAAATACTGCATTAGACAACTGCCTCACTATATACAACCTTTGTTTCAACTACACCAGACTAACATGGCTACATTTCTATCTATATACAACCTTGACTTCCAAGGTCACCATCTTATACTGATACAAGCTTCTGTAGAAAGTTAGTGTCTTTGTAACTAAAGATTGTATCAATGCATACAGAGGGCCAAATTAATGCTGCCTGGGCTTCCTTAATTTTAGCCCTTCTGAACTTGAGCTTGATTCCTCAATCTTAATGGTCTATCATTAGCTAGAGAGCTGAGGTGTTCAACCACTTCTGAAGCTTGCAGACTAGCCACACTCAGCTGGCCAAATGGAATCAAGAGACTGGACCTAAGTGGTTTCATATAAAGGGTCAAACTGGAGAGAAGGGCAACACTAGGCCCTTTGAAGACTAAATGGAAAGGCACCAGAAGTTCCACACTGACTTGTGCCCCTGGCAGTCAGTCTGCAATAGGATGTAGACTGCATCATTGTAACTAGACCTGTGCATTAAAGCAATTGCTGCTTGAGTACCTCCAAAGGGCATTAATGAAGCATCTTAATGCTATTCTTACTAGAAGACACTGCATTTAGAGACTTGCTACACCGGCCAAAGAGCCTCTAAATTATTTAGGCCAGTCCCCCATCCAGAAGTACTAAGATCTTGTCAATTCTTTCTATATGGGTGCCAGCCCTTTGCAACTAGATCTCTCGTCCACACTATCGTACTACAACATCCACTTTGCTACCTGAACCCCCGAACATTACTGCAAGGATTTCCCAGCACCTGGCTCATTGTGAGCAGGTCACAACCTTGCAACTGCAGTGCTAGCGCTTCATCACAAGGACATCAGTGAAGAGTCCTTCACACCCTATTACTGTAGCCCGACTCACTGGCTGTCAAGAGGTTTATTCCTGCCCCCAACTGGGCAGCAATGCCAGCTCTCTTTAGTTGCTTAGACCCTCAGAGACCTTCACGCTTGCCTCCATGTTGCAGCCGCCTCCCTCTTGGGGGAAGCTCCCATAGGGCAGCCTTTGCTATGCATAGCGGTGTGGCCACCCACGGGCTGCCTGCACGGCCTCGGGCACGTTCCCGGCTCGGAGGCTTTATGCCGCTTGCTGCTCCGTGCGCCCCAGGGCCCGGTTTCGGGGAACTCCGCGGGCAGGGCGCTGCTGCAGCCCCGAGATAAGCGCGCCGCGCCTGCCCGGGACACGCGATGGGGGGGGGGGGGGGGGCGCGCACGTGGCTCCCGGGCCCGACACCGCGACAGGAGCGCGCGGCGGGGGGGGGGGGTCCTTGGCGCGAGGCGGGTACCAGGCCTGCAGCTGCCCCCCCCCCATGTCTGCAGGCCACGTGCCAGAGCGGCGCGGGCCCGGCAGGAGGACAAAGGGCGGGAAGGGGGGGTCACGCTGCAGCCCCCCCCCCCCCAACACCGCACGTGCACCCGGCGGGAGCCAGGCCGTTGCCCGCAGCGCAGCGCCCCCCCCCTCAGGCCTCGCGGCGGCCTCAAGGTCACCCCCGCGGCTCGCCATGTGCCCCCCCCCGCTCGCCACCAGCCCCCCGCGGAACGGGCGTCGCCAGCGCCCCCCGGCACGCGAGCAGCCCCCCCCGGCTGTCCCCCGCCCGGCTCACCCGCCGCGGCAGCCCCGCACGTACCCAGAGCCCGGGGGCGCCGCCTGACAGACTCGCCCCGCCCCGCGACTTACCCGCCGCCGCCTTCAACCGCCCTGAAGCAGCGGCGGAGCCGCCTTTTAACGGACCGCCCGGCCAATCAGGGGCAGGGACACGCCCCCCTGTCGCCCCGCCCCCCGCCCCGCGCACGTGGACAGGGCCGGAGGCTTCAAGGTGGCTGCCGCCGCCATCTTGGGCGGTGGGAGGGGCGGCGGGAAAGAGCAGGGAGTCGGCTCCTCTCATTGGCTGGGACACTCGCTGCCCTTTGCCAGTGTCGGAGCCTGGCCCCCCCCGTGTGACCCCCCCCAGCCTGGCCCCCCCCGTGTGACCCCCCACAGCCTGGCACCCTCCCAGTGTCCCCCCACAGCCTGGCACCCCCCTGTGCCACCCCCACAGCCTGGCACCCCCCGTGCCACCCCCACAGCCTGGCACCCCCTGTGCCACCCCCACCACCCCCACAGCCTGGCACCCCAGTGTCATCCCCAGAGCCTGGCACCCCCCGTGCCACCCCCACAGCCTGGCACCCCCTGTGCCACCCCCACAGCCTGGCACCCCCTGTGCCATCCCCACCACCCCCACAGCCTGGCACCCCAGTGTCATCCCCAGAGCCTGGCATCTTCCCTGTGCCACCCCCACAGCCTGGCACCTCAGTGCCATTCCCACAGCCTGGCACCTGCTCTGTGCCATTCCCACAGCCTGGTGCCTCGCTGTGCTTGTGCCATGGCCCAGCACCTCCCATGTGTATGCCAGTCCCATAGGTCAGTACCTCCCATGTGTCCACGCCCTACCCAATGTTTGGCATGCACCAGTGCCATGAGCAGATGCTTCCCCTCCTGTGTGTAATGCCACAGCCCTGCACCTCCCCATGTGTGCCAGTGTCCAGGCCTGCTGAGTTGCTCCGTGTGTGCCCATGCCAACCTCCTTCAGCTCACTGGGCTCTCCCCTCCAGACCCATGAAAGGGTCCTTGTGCTGACTGGAGCTAATTTTTACAACTGCTTTCCAGGGCCATTTCATGCCCTCGACCCCTGCTCCCCCGTGTGTGTGTTTTCATGTTATTTTATCCTTTTTCTTTCCCTACCCAGCCTGCTGGGATATGACCTGCAGAGTCGCCAAACACATCTCATGGCACGGCAAAACCAACAGGGCAGCAAAAAAACCGCCTGGGCCAGACAAAAACCAGCCAAGTGGCAACCTTACTTCACGCTCCCTGTGCCAATATCAACAGCCCCAACATGCCTGTGCCAACATCACCACCCAAAGAACCAATTCTTCCAACATGCCTCTCCCATCACAGCCTCCCTGACGCACTGGCACCCCGTCAGTGCTGGCACTAACCTATATGAAACCCCCACATTGCCAGCCCCAATGTACACCCATCACTGGTCAGCCTCCACTCCCTCCCCAAATCATGTGATTTGCTTTAAAATCATGAGATGAAAAAAAGAAAGGCAGCGTCTGTTTGGGGTTGCACTGAGAGCTGGTGAAAAGCATGGCATTTGAGCTAGGTATTGTCTTTGTTATTATTTGCTGGCTATTGTTTGAGCCTTTAAGGCGTGCTCAGGTCACATTGTCAGCATTTGACTGCGACTGGTGCTGGTTAGAAACACACCTTTTGTTGTTGTTTTCAACCAGAGCTGGAATTCTCCCGTGATCCTTTGACTCCGGGAGTGGAGCTTTAAGTGAACTTGCAATCAAATCATGCAACCTAGGGAGAATTTGGATTGCGCCAGCCTCCCCCAGACCACTGGGGCCGCTTGGCACGTTTTTCTGATCTGAGGGCAGTTTTTAGACTTGCTGGGTACAGCATTGTCTCCCAGCTTGGCACTGCTGATTGCATGGTTTTGCAATAATAAAAATGGGAAGCACTGGGAGGTCTGTGTGGGACGGAGGTGAATATCAGTATGGAGCCATGCTCCCCAAACCTCCGCCAAGCGCAGCAGATTTTTTACAAGGATAATAACCATGTGTCCATCTCACGGAATAGCCAGCTTCACACTTTGCTGATTGCAGCAAAAATCCCATCTAAGTGTTTTTTGTAAAATGAGATTCGGAACGCTTGTTCTTCTGGGTTGTTACCATGTTTGTTTTGGTTTGGGGCGGGGGGGGGGGGGGGGTTTGTCCACCACATCTGTTGGAGACCTACACAGACACCACTGGCCAGGCCAGATAGGACATTTCAGTGGGTATACACAGCGAGCAGGGTCGGGATGCATGGGGCTTGCCCCTTCTCTGCCATCTCAGTGCTCATGCTAGGGAGTTGGGTCAGGTATGGACCATGCCCGGCTCCACTCACTTGGTGCTCCTGCTGGGGTTCAGGGTCGGGACATGGAGGTGTCTCCCGTGTCCCAGAGGGGTGTCCCATGCCCTGATTGCACTCTCTAGCAGGAGCGCTTTCTTTTCTGGGACCCCCCACAATTGCCCGGGGCCCCTAGGCAAGAGTCCTTTTGGACCAGTGGCTAATCCACCACTGTCACAAGAACAGCCAATCCTCTACACCACCCAGAAACACTGGGAAGCAGCCCAAAAGGCAGGCGTCTCTCCTGTCTGTTCTCTTGGCCCTGGATTCGTGTCCCTGGTCGTGGCTGGGACGGGTCCTTTCTCCAGCTCCACTGAAGAGCTGGGGCATGGAATGCAAGACTCAGTCTGCGGCTCCCCCAGCCTTATGGAAGAGTTCGGATAAGGGGGTGGTTACAA
Source organism: Pelodiscus sinensis (assembly GCF_049634645.1). NCBI lineage: Eukaryota > Metazoa > Chordata > Testudines > Trionychidae > Pelodiscus > Pelodiscus sinensis. The sequence goes on from NC_134720.1 coordinate 51,196,533, forward strand.
GCGAATGATCTCTTGTCTTGCCCCCGCCCGTGGATGGTTTCAGGAAGGTCCGAAACAGGATTACTGAGCAGACAGTACCACTCCAACCCAAAAGGGAAATATGGGGATGAAGAATTTTCAATGCCTGCCGGGAGAATTTTGAACAGGACACCAGAATTAGCACCCCTCTTCTTTCCCAAAGGAGCCATTTTGTGACCTGGTTTCTACATCGTGTCTACATGATGGCATCTCTAACAGCACACACCTCCTTAGCACCACGCTGCAGCACGGATTTGCTGTGACTGCGCACTGCCTCAAACAGCGCCCAGATCTGAACTTGCTTCACAGCCATGGCGGTTCAGCGCTTGGACACAGAAAATCTCCATGTCACAGTAAGATTCCTTTTTAGATTATAGTGATGCAACCTGGATTCGTGAAAACAATATCCACACAATACAGCCAAGACAGAAGAAATTAGAAATCTGCAATGTGGACAACTGCCAAAGTAGCTCATTGTCCTTTGACCCATAAAAGGTCCATAAAAGGCTATTAGCCAGGGGATAGAAATGGTGTCCCTGGCCTCTGTTTGTCAGAGGCTGGAGAAGGATGGCAGGAGACAAATCGCTTGATCATTATCTTTGGTCCACCCTCTCTGGGGCACCTGGTGCTGGCCACTGTCGGCAGACAGGATACTGGGCTAGATGGACCTTTGGTCTGACCCAGTATGGCCATTCTTATGTTCTTATGACTCAGGGCTGCAAAATTTACCCATTCCATCTTCCTTGTTCCAGAGTCTGGACCTGTTTCTTTCCTTGTTTTCATCTTTTCCCTCCAGTCGATTCGTTTTTCTGGCATTTATGGCCTGGTCAGTGTACTTTACCTCTCGAACTTCTGAGCCACCAAAATGTGGTCCAAAAAGAACAGAAATAGACCAGAGCAATGTGAAACATGAGCATAACTGCTCCTTTAATTGGAAAAATGTGAGCAAGCGATCAAGGGAAACATTGTATAGAAATGTGTGAAACTTGGTTTGGGGCACAGCGGTTACAGGATTCAAAAGAAATACTATTTAGCAAGGGGAAAATAGCAGCTTCCCTGGCCACTTTACATGTGGACATAAATACCACATTGGCCAAAATGCCAAGGCTAGGAGAGTAATGGGTAGTGCTTGGATTGTCTGTTTGTAGGAACGTATGTTGCTTACATAGATGGAATTTGACGGTTTGGGTTCATAAGGAAGCAGGGCACCTATTAGTCTTCACAAATGATAGTTTTTTTCTTTTTTTTAATCCCTTCTATGGGGCTAGACAGCAGTTAATTTAGAATCATAGAACACTAGAACTGGAAGGGTCCTCGAGAGGTCATCGAGTCCAGTCCCCTGCCCTCCCGGCAGGACCAAGCACTATCTATATCATCCCTGATAGATGCCTGTCTAACCTGCTCTTAAATATGTCGAGTGATGGAGATTCCACAGCCTCCTAGGCAATTTATTCCTGTGTTTAACCACCCTGACAGGAAGCTTTTCCTAATGTCCAACCTGAACCTCCCTTGCTGCAATTTAAGCCCATTGCTTCTTGTCCTTTGTGCACAAATGTGGGCTCTTGAGTGCAGGTCCAGAAGCTCAAAGACAGAAGACTGTTCTCTAAAATCTGTGGGTGACTTGGATATCTGTGGTCTTCTTGCGCTTTGATGCTAAGGGAGCCTTAAACCTTTACACTTAAAAAACAACAAGCAGTCTGGTAGCACTTTAAAGACGAACAAAACACGTAGATGGGATCATGAGCTTTCGTGGGCACAGACCATTTCTTCAAATTCTGGGTATCTGAGGAAGTGAGCTGTGCCTACGAAAGCACATGATCCCATCTACGTGTTTTGTTAGTCTTTAAAGTGCTACCAGCAGGGCTGTTCCTAACCAATTGGTGGCCCCGAGTGACCACTGGGGAAAATGTGTTGAGCAAAAAATCTTTTAAAAAAGGGTCGGGCCGAAATGCGGTCGCAGCCCCTTTAATTGCCGCATGTCCCGAGCGGGCTTCTGTCGGGCTCTGTTGGCGGCCCCTTGAAAATGGTGGCCCCAGCGACCACCCAGCTTGCCCGCCCCTAAGACCAGCTCTGGCTACCAGACTATTTGTTGTTTTTTAAGTTTATCCTGTACAGACTCACTTGGCTACCTCCTGAAGCTTTTCAATCTTTAAGGCAGGGCTACTCAACTTTGGAAGCCCTGGGGGCCACGGTGATACAGCACATGCTGAGGGCTGCAACTTTAGTGTGGTTGCATATACATGCAAACATATCTGTAAATCTATGCAAATAGCTTCTTTCACACTGATGGGCATGAATACAAAGATTAAGGTAAGACTACACAACACGCAGGCCCCATTTAAGTCAGTTCTGTTGATATTAATAAAATGCAATATTCACCCAATTTCCACCCCTATGACATCACTTTTAAAGAGCAATGACAGTCCAGGAATTTAACTACTAAAACGCATATTAACAGAAGACTGTTATATTGACAACTTTTTTGTTTTGGCTCCCATCCGGGGGCCGTATGTTGAGCCCTGAATAAACCCAAACCTCACCGTGGGCTGCATGTTGAGTAGCCCTGCTTTAAGGTGTCCTTTTAGGGCAGTTTTAGAGTCCCTACATGTCAGCACACAGTATAATTATAGGGGCTGCAGGATGGCAGAGGGGAGGGGAAGAGTCATTGCTCCCTATGTTTTAAAAGGGTGGGGCCACACACCCCATTTTTGAGAACCTGAACCCGGATGGGGTGCAGTGGGGGGGAACAGGGGTCCAACTCCTTCTCCCCTTTAGCCCATGAGTAGAGGTGGAGGCAAAGAGGTGGTATGAGCGGGGGCGGGGGGAAGGAGGGTTTTGGGCCAAATCTGAGCTAGCGGCTTTGTCATCTACAACATTGGGTGATAGCACCCATGGGCACCCACCTTTTTGAAGCCAACACTAGGTGAGGATTTGTTCCAATGGCTCTGCTCCCATGGTGCACTCTGATGACTCCTCCAAGGTTGTATCTTTGCTTTTCCATGGAGTCAGTCTTTTTTCTGCACATCAGGGTGCATTGCAAACAACGGCCACAGAGAAAATACTGTGGCCTGGAGAAAATACACATGAATGCCCCAAAGGGTTAATTAAGTCTCCAAAACTGCTAGATACTTTTTAGCATCCTGCTCTCGGGATCACGGACCAACCAAAAGTCTGACAATGTAAGTCTTTTTTCTTGTGTTTCACTGGGTGAATATGGTTTCAAGCTGCCTACTTAAGTGTGGGGGAAATATTGAAATGGACAGAATTTTGCTCCTTGCAAAAGGCAATTCTTTCTTTCACTTCTTTTTTTTTGTTTTGTTACACAAATACAGTGCAGTGGTGGGGAGGAGACAGCCACAGACTTGCAGCAGTGACTGTGCAAATTACCTTTAAACTTGCTAAGCCAAAAGATCTAAGATCAGGGTACGTCTCAACATTTGCATCCCTATCTCGAGATAGGGATGCAAATGTAGCCAACCGAAATTGCTAATGAAGCGCAGGATTTAAATATCCCACGCTTCATTAGCATAATCTTGCCCGTGCGCTATTCCGATCATCAGTTGGTTCGAACCAGGAAGTGTGCTCCGGGCCGCGGTAGTTCGAACGAACCCCTTGGTTCAAACTAACGTTACTCCTCAAAAAATGAGATATTTGTGAGCCTAGATTTAACCTTTGGTGTAGTTCATTCTGTATTGGTGACAAAATGTCCATTTCGTTTTCAAACTCCCAAACCTCCACTAGCTCTTGGCATTTGAGGAACAGAAAGTAAGAAACATCCACATGGCACCTTCACTAGTTGTGTGATGGGAAACAAACACAGAACTCTGTCACTTCTGATAATTAATATGTCATTTTCAAAAGCGTTTCATGGGTAACACATAGGAAGGGTCGTTTAGGGCTGGACGGTCAGAACTGAATGAGCAAAAATATGCTGGAAATTGAAACAGTGTAAATAGGCAAAAGGGTGGGGAAAAGAAAGTATTATCTCAGTTTTACAGAAGAGGGGCTGAAGTAAGGAGACATTAAGTGATTTACCCATGGGTACAAAAGAAGTCTGTGTCAGAAGCAAGAACAGAATCCTGGGCCCTTCAGTCCCAGTGCCAGGCCTTAGCCTAAAGACTGTCCTTTGTCTCTGCAAGCTGGGTATTTATGCATGCAATTATCTAATTATAGATCTAATTGCTCCTGGGGCATGCACATGGTGGATTTACACACACAGTTACTGCAAACATGTATGCAAATGAAGTTTGCAATTGTGTGTGCATTTTGGTGCAAGCAGTTCTAAAAAATGGGAGCGTCTGGGCTTGCCAGGAACGCAGTACCACAAATTGCAGAAAAAAGTACTTGGAACCACATGGAAGACAGCCCGGCATGTCTCTGAAAGGCAGCCAGCTACCTGAATGGTTTTCCTGCTTCATTAAGAAAACCAGAGGAGAATTGGATGTCACAGCGATATTTGACAAACTGTAGGAAACTGCTGCTTAAGGTGATGTATTTTATACTCATTACCTTCGGTGTGACTCATGCAAGTAGGAAGGCAGCAAATCGTAAGTGAAAAAAGAAAGACTGGTTGGTGTCTAACGGGTGAACAAATTCAGACGATTCTTTTGGGTAGGACTTCCGAAATGCCCCAAGGGATCTTCTTCCTCACCATCTGTATTTTTAATAGTCAGTGCTTACTGGGTGCGAAGGATGGATGCAAGAAATAATACCGTGTAGAGGTCAAATGAGAAAAGACAGGTTTGAACTAGCAAAGGGAGATACAATGGAAATGAAGACAACGCATTGGGTTACATGTGCCTCTTGGGCCGCGTCCCATCGCTTTACTAACAAACTGCACTGTACGTACCTGGTTTGAAGTTGCTTCCGATTGCATTCGGATAGGGTGACTAGGTGTGGAGAGCTGTGGCCATTTAATATCTGTTCAGCTAGGCCAGTGGTTTTCCGTGGTCCGCGACCGTCGTGCAGGTGGGCTGCAAGCTCAGAGCTCACCCACCTCCCCACCGTGGGGAGCCTACGGCCGTGCTCTAGATCTGCACCCCTCCCCCTGGGAGCTTAGAGCACCTGCGCCAGGGAGGGAAGGCCCGAGACCTGGCTTACGGAGACAGGAATCGGCTTTGCACGTTGCCTCTTCCCACCTCCTTCCCCCACTGGGGGAAGGAAACTGCTTGCCTGGAGGCATTTGCTGCTGCTCTCATTGGCTGGAATCACAATGGGGGGGGCAGTGCCTGGGAGTGGTGGGAGGCATGGAGCTAGGTAAGTACCCCCCATCTCCCTCATGCCCAGACCTTGCACCCCATCCTGCTCATGTACCCCGCTCCCGCCAAGACCCTTCACTCCCATCTCTCTCCTGCACCCCCATCCCACTCCTCTCCTGCACCCTCCCTCCCACCCAGACCCTCCACCCCACTCCTTCACCTTCCCTTCCACCCAGACCCCCCATCCCTCTCCTGCATCCACCCTCCCACCCAGACCCTCCACCCCACTCCTTCACCTTCCCTTCCACCCAGACCCCCCATCCCTCTCCTGCACCCTCCCTCCCACCCAGACCCTCCACCCCACTCCTTCACCTTCTCTTCCACCCAGACCCCCCATCCCTCTCCTGCACCCTCCCTCCCACCCAGACCCTCCACCCCACTCCTTCACCTTCCCTTCCACCCAGACCCCCCATCCCTCTCCTGCACCCTCCCTCCCACCCAGACCCTCCACCCCACTCCTTCACATTCCCTTCCACCCAGACCCCCCATCCCTCTCCTGCATCCACCCTCCCACCCAGACCCTCCACCCCACTCCTTCACCTTCCCTTCCACCCAGACCCCCCATCCCTCTCCTGCACCCCTCCTCCCACCCAGACCCTCCACCCCACTCCTTCACCTTCCCTTCCACCCAGACCCCCCATCCCTCTCCTGCACCCCTCCTCCCACCCAGCCCTCCCCTGCTCCTGCACCTTACCTCCCAACCAGACTCTCATTCCCAGCCTGTTCTTGCACTCTGTTTCCCAGCCAGACTCTGCACCCCCACCCCTTCCTGTACCCATTTTGTCATCATCGGTGGTTGGCTGGTGGTCCATGGACAGGTCTGCATTGAGTGGGGAGGGCCACAGACCAAAAAATTTGAGAACTACTGAGCTAGGCTGAATTCAAGTGCTGGATACGGTTCTCCAGGTGCAGATTTTTACACTGGTGGGAAGGAGCAGAACAGCCCCCGTGCACGGTGCTATTTCCAGCCTTTTTGTTCACCGCAGGCCTGGTGTAACGCCCACTCAGGAGCGACCGGAGGGAAGTTTTGTTGCTAGCTCTCTTTCCCAGCAGGGCGTTCTGCTTCTGAAGGCAGCGCGAGTGGCTCAGAGGCACGATTTCCGAGAGCGCAATGCAATAATGAGTTGAGTCACCGAGGCATCTGCCTGGCGCAGGAGAAATGCTTCGAGGACTAGGAGGTCCCGATGAAGCTCGAATTCTCTACTGTTTAAAAAGTACGGATTGACCGCTGCAGTTTTGCCTTGGTTTGTTGGCTTGTGCCGCTCGGCGGGCGTGGAAGTGTGACCTGCCGGTGGTTAGCAGCAAGGGAATGTTTACTCCCGGAAGTAGCTCCTCATTATGGTCTTTCTGCCACCGTGTGCGAATGCAGCCCATAGGGGCGTGTGGGCCTTGCTGTTGGGATACCATCGCCATCAGTTATAATCTGCTCTCAAAACCGTGGTGAATTTCCCAGCTAGATGTGTGCCGCTCCATGGCTCTCCACAGAGACTTAGCCTACAGCTGGGATTCTCAATCTCTTCCAGACGAAGACCCCTTGTTTGAGACCGTCTTGGCACTTCCTTCTTGGGTGACCTACCACCCTTGCTCCGCCCCTTGTCTGAGGCCACGCCCCCTCCTTCCAGACCTCCCTCCCTCCCTCTCCTCCCCCCTCGCTCACTCATTTGCACCGGGCTGGGGAGGGTCCCTCTTTGACCAGGTGTCCCATTGAAAAGTAGGCACCTGGCTGCCCTACTCCATACCTAGCCAAGAGCTCTCTCCTAATGCGGGAAGGGCTAGGTCGGGGTGAGGAACCGCAGGCCTGGATGCAGCCCCTGGCTTGCCTGGATCTGGCCCCCATGGCTCAGCCGTTCCCCCCCCCCAGAACTGCGCTGGTGCTCCAGTCTTCCTGCTGTCCCATCATGGGGCTGGAGCACACAAAATCTACTAGCCTGGCCCCCCTAGGCTCTGGTGCGCGAGGCGAATGTGGGGGGTGTCCTCTGTTGGGGGCCACCCCAGTGAAGATTATTTTATTTTTTTGCTTCTCACTTGTGGGCAGCCCCTGGTTGATTTTTCTGTGGGTCAGCGGCCCCCGACCCAAAAAGGGTTCCCACCCCTGGGCTAGGAGGTGGAGACCCCTGAGGGGAGAACCCTTCTCCTCCAAGGAGGCAGTTACACCCTGATAGTGAATTCCATCAACAGATATGAGCCTTGGGGGATTATGCGCTAGCCCTGACGTCTAACCTGTGGTTGTTGACCCGGGTGTTGGGAGCTCCACCTGAACCACATGATCCGTATGGAACTCAGTGGACCGTATGCTGGCTCTGGCTGCGTGGCGGCGCAGGGACCCTGGGATGTCCTAGCCTGCAGCGTGAGCAGTGCCAGTGGTGGTGTTGCTAGAGGATTTGCGCGGGTCCTTAACTCAAAGGAGTTTTGTTTTTCTTCATTGAAATCATTGCTTTGGGCTGGGCTGGGGTGGGAGTGGGGGTGTGGGTGGGTGCAGCAGGCAGGTGGCCCGGGGGAGAGTGGATCACCCCATCCGTCTTTCACTGCAGCAGCTTGGGGCCTGGTGAGAAGCCCTTCTCCATGGCTGCTGCTGCTGCTGCCGCCGGCACAGCTGGGGGAGGGGTGCATGTCCCCCAGCTGAGTGACCGACAGAGACACAGACAGACAGACTCTCTGAAATGTATAGCAGATAGCTGTCCTTTCTCCACCCCTGCTCCCTGCTGGCCCAATGGGGTTATAGCTGACTTGTCCCCATCTCTGGTCCCCTCGCTGCCCCCCCCCCCAGGGTCATTCTACAATATAAGTCCCTCCTAGCAGACCCTTCCCTCCCCATTTTATGAGAAACGATCGAATTCCAGGCAAATCCCATTATCCTGGGACAACCAAACTCTGACCTTGCCTAGGACAAGAGGAAGTTGCCTGCCGAATTCGGTGGTCCTCGCTTGTACCATTTAGGACAGTGTTTCTTAAACTGTGTTCTGCAGCACACCGGTGTGCCGCAAGGCAGTTGGAGTTGTGCTGTGGAGAACAACAGAATTCAAACTGGCCACCCTGAAAGGGGCAGGCAACCTTATTTTTTTCTGCTCAACAAAATCTTTGGTATTCCTCATTAAAAAAAAAATTGTTGTTTGGTGTTCCTCAGTCTTAAAAAGTTTAAGAAACACTGATTTAGGAGGAGTTCTTGAACAAACGGACACACAGACAGACAGATGCACATTTCTAAAATATGGAAGGAGAAGATTATTATGGGAGAGCTCATGTGCTTAAATGTAATCAAGTTTAGCTTAAGGATTGGGGTCTGAGATGATACATTTTTTGGCACAGGAACTGTATCAGTGTAGCTGTTGGTACAGCACTCACCACTAACTAACGGGTCCCTGTTTCTGATTTGTGCCTTTGGGTGCTGCTTTATTAACAACAGCAGTAATCCGTGGTGAGCCCCAAGGCTGTGGTTTTACATTCCTGTTGGCTCACCATCACTGGTTTGGTGTTGTAGGGGTGTGCTGCTGTATTACATGCGGGATGCATAACACTGGAAGAGTCACTCCGCATGAGTGTTGTGCCGCTGGCTGTGATTTCTGGGAATGTCTAAAACTCCTCCCGCTACAAGCGGTGTCATTTGACTGACAAAGAGCCCCAAAACAAGCACACCCCCTGTTCTTTCCCTCGCCTGTCATCTCCTTTTAGTTTCTAAAAAGTGGCATGTGACAGTGCCCCATTGGACTGAGCCTTCTTGCAGCCTGACTTTGACCTCAGGTGTGTTTACTTGTACAGCATGAAATGGGCTGTACAGAGAGAAGAGAATGGGCTGTACTAGGAGGAAAACAGTAGCAGAGTCCTGGGTGAGATTCCCAAAGCCAATAAAGGCAGATGACTTTGTGCTTAGCTTCGTTTATGCTGGCTGCATTTTCAAGAAGCTGGGTTACAAAGGACCCCCTTGAGATTCGGTAAATCGATTCTGCTCCCTCCTTTGCTCACTGCCAGCCCAGCAGCTAGGCTGAGTCGGGTGAAGCAGGAAGTCGCTTTTCCATTTCTTCCCCCTTGTTTCAGACCCCCAGGTTCTCCGGAAATGGCACCTGCAACCCCAGTTAGACTAGAACCGGAGAAATGGCTCTGTCAGGCCTCGTGGGTACCTGCTGCCATAGAATCTAGGTCTGTGGCGCTCACAGGGCTGAGATGGACGGTGTTGGCTTTGCTCCCCACTCCAAGGTTTGGATCAGGCAGGGATTGGGGCCCCTTTAGGGATAGGGCCTTATTTGGAGAATTTCCCCATGGGAGATCATAGAGTCATAGAATCTAGAACTGGAAGTCCCCATGTCCAGTCCCCTGCCCTCCCGGCAGGACCAAGCACTGTCTAGACCATTCCTGACAGGTGTCAGTCTAACCTGCTCTTCAATATCTCCAGTGATGGAGGTTCCACAACCTCCCTAGGCAATTTATTCCAGTGTTTAACCACCCTGATGGTGAGGAAGATTTTCCTACTGTCCAACCTAAACCTCCCTTGCTGCAATTTAAGCCCATTGCTTCTTGTCCTATCCTGAGAGGCCAAGGAGAACAATTTTTCTCCCTCCTCCTTGTGACACCCTTTTAGGTACTTGAAAACCACTATCGTGTCCCCTCTCAGTCTTCTCTTTTCTAAACTAAACAAAGATTCCCATACAGGATCTTCTGTGGCTATCAGAGTCCACGTAAGTCCTGCTTGGTTGGGTACATTTATTCATGACTATCTAATGTCTCCTCTTCTGTGTATTTCTCTGAGCAGGTGGGAAGGGAAGGACTGAAACGGCTAGACTGTCAAGCTCCGCTTCCGTTCTTTTTGCTAATGTTGAAGTGGATGTACCAAGAGGCTGTTTTGCCTTTGGGAACTTTATTTAAATACATGAAACCAAAGCTTGTTCCAGCCTGTATGTCAAAACGCAATTACGCCAGGGTGCCAGGCGCTGAAAAGTGGGCTGCCTTCTCTCTGGCTTGCACAGCATCCTTTACCAGAAGCAACCTGGAATCCAAACTCAGCTGCCAGTGATTTTCATGATCCTGGAGGCAGATAAGAAACCAGATCCTGCTTCTCAGTTCCATGATCTCTGCAGGGCTGGCTATAGTAATGACATTGAACAGCGCACAGATGAGATGTGGAAAGCACAGAAGAGCAGATCCAGTGTGTACAGTGACAAACTCCCCTTTTGCAGTCCCTTTTTGATACGCAATTTCTTTGTAAAATGGGGTCTTTTAGACTCAGGCCATGTCTATACTGAATGGAGGATTGATACAGCGGAGATTGATTTTCTGGCGATCGATTTAGTGGGTCTAGTAAGGACCCACTAAATCAAATGCTGAGGGTATCTTTGTTGACTCCAGAACTCCTTGCAGTCATGAGGACTAAGGGAAGTCGACGGGAGAATTTCTCTTGTTGATTTTCCTCTATGGGGCCATGGGAGAAATTTGGCTTAAGGTACGTTTCCAGCAACGTTATTTACATAGCTGGCGTTCCGTATTTTTAGGCCAACCTTCCGGTATAGTACAGACCTGCCCTCAGTTGCACGTAGATACAGAATAACAGCTTCCTGGTAACACTTTGTTCATCAGCTTAGTATCTCCCACTCCGGGCTTTCAGTGCACGTGACAAACATCAGTAGCAAATCATGCAACTCCTCACTGTGAATGGGGTAGTGAAGGCATACCGGCCCCATTTTACAAATGGAGAAACTGAGGTCAGAGAGGTCTAAGCAACTTGCACCATACCTGGGGCACAGCCAAAATTTGCAGGCCCGTGCTTTAGCCACTAGACTTGCTTTGCTGTAATCAGTACTTGAATTAGCCTGGTTTTTTTTGTTTGCGCAAAAACCTTGTAGTGTAGACATAGCCAGATAGTACCACATACAGGATCAGGCAGTATACAGGATCAGTAACTAGGACTTCCTTGGAAATCAGCCATCCAAGAACCGATCAAGCTCAACTACTGGGTTTGGAAGCGGTGGGTAGATTGCACAATACATCAATACAACAGTGAGCACACAAAGCAATACACCCACGTTTTTCTCTCAGTTGATAAGTACGTAAGTATAGGGCTCAGTGTTAAATATCAAACGCTTTGTCCTTCGCAGAGCCAGTTCTATCTATAGCACAAGAGTGGTTAACATTCTAGTTCTACATAATTTACAGCTGACGTTGCTTTCTTTTTCTGGGACAGCAACACTTTACTGCTTGAAATGGTGAGGGATCAAAGGAGGGAAAAGACCTTGGGTAAATTGTAATGTTCGTCATTTATTGATTTAGGAATTATGGGGCTACCACTGATTGGCAAATTTTTCATTCTTTTGAGCCACTAGCACAATGTATTTTGCAGATCGGCACACAAAAGTTGGAGAGTTTAATCAGGATCTTTGCGTGCTTGATTGGAAATTCTTGACTATCAACGTTGTAATCAGCATTTTGTTGCCAATTCTTAACGCTTGCCACTGAGAGCCAGAATATCTTCATTCCTGGAAATACTCCCAGCACCCCACTCATAAAAACACTTCAGATCACTGGAAAGAATTTGTTCCCCTTCTTCAGCAGAAAAGTTACCTGTTCTATGAAATTCATAGGCGACTCCCAGGGTTTTGCATAAGCATTTCATTGACTGTGTTTCTCCAATCTTCCACCGACTTTCCCCAGTTCCTATATGTCTAGAAAGAGTTTACTGTGGGCTTCCTTTGTTTTATTTCTTGCCGTAGGAATCAAACACAAATTCTGAAGCATTCTGGTGTAAGAACCAGTCTATCACAAGCAAAATCATTTGCTTCATTTGGTTTTACACTAAAAAAAGTGGGTTTATTCAGCGCTAAGCTGCTAAATCAGAGCTTAATACTAAAAGGCCTCCCACAGCACCAGAAAGCTTGCTGATGTTTCAACATTTTATGTTTTACATTTCTGTAATGCTAAGTTCGTTTTTCCCTCAACAAAAAAACAAACTAGCGGCGGAGAAACCTCAATTCGTGTCTTACATTCCCTCTAGGGCTTAGTGAAGGAGAACGTGAAAGTCCGGTGCTGTAGCATGTGATTGTAAAGAGGATTAAGTTTTATAGAAAGGCATACATTCCTGCATTGGTAAAGGAGGAATTAAATAGATCTGAAGCTTGACATGTTACTCTTGAGCCAGTTTTTCTAAGCACACCCATAAAATGTACACATGAGCCTGTTAAAGACGGCTTAATTCAGCCTCCAGTTTGGTGGGAATTATTTGTCAGCGAAAAAAATAAGGCAGCATATGAAAATCAGGGCAACTGCATTTATTCATCCCAAATTAGCAGGCACAAATGTAGATGTGCACATGCAACACGGACCGGTACCCGTGAAAAGGGCGGCGTTTGCATCCAATTGCTCATTTGTGCTCACATCATCAGGGCTTGAATGGGCTCCATTTGGACTGTGGGTCCCTGATGCGCTAGCGGTAATAATTAGTTTATGGAACCAACCGATGTGGATTAGAAGTCAGCTCTTCTGGGCACATTTACACACAGAGCGCTTCCACAGACACACTCACTGTCATTGGCAGAAGGGGTTTGCCCGCCACTGCCGTTAACCTGCTTCCTGGAGAGCGGGTAGTTGTGTCAATAGAAGAATTCTTCCAACCTCCTGCTGCTGGCTACACTGGGGCTAGGTTGGCGTAGCTACCTCTTTCGGGGATGCACAGGTGCTGGAACGACAGGGGTGTAGGTGTTGGCTTGATTTAGTTTCCGTTACATCCAGAGTTTACATTATAGTTCAGTGTATCTCAGGCCCCCCCACGATCCCTCTTGGGCCAACACCCCTGAGAATATAGTGCATTTTTCAACCCCCTGCAATACATAGCTATGTTAATGTAAGGTTTCAGTGCAGACCTTCATTCTGTGTTTGTACAGCGCCTAGCACTGGGCCTCCTAGGTGTCTGCAGTAATGCCAATAAATAATAACAACAAAGATGCAATACTGCTCTTAAAAGTGTAGACGGATCCTGAAGAACTCTGGCCTCGTTTAGATGCTAGACTGGTACCGGCGAAATCAGGGTTCAGATCCTGGTTCCATCAGAGACTTTCTGTGTGACCTCAGGCAAAGCATCTGATCGCTCAGTGCCGACCTTCCCCATCTGTTAAAGGGGATAGTTACCATTCTTCCCCCTCCCCCATCCATTTTGTCTATTTCGAGTTACGGCAGGGCCTCCTGATGCCTTTGCATGAAACCTGACACGGGACCTTGATCCGGAGCGGTTTTTGTATGCCCTACTAAAATACAAATACTAATTAATAATGAGTAACTTATTTGGGCAAAATGCAGAGGTTCGCATTGATAACAGAGCTTGGGAAGTCTGAGGTTTTTCCTGAAGACCCCACATACACAACACAAGCCAACCCAACCTGAAATTTAAAAAATAACTCACTGGAGCTGCAAATTTCATTGGGGGCAACCATGCTTTCTTGTTGGGCAGTTGAGACTCAGGGACCCCTGGATGCCAGCGGGCAGAAGGCACAGGCATTCATAAGGTGCCTGCTGGGACTGGTATCTGTATTCTAGTTCTCTCAAAAATTGCCATGAAAGTTTCCTGGTGAAAAGCTACAGCAAACTGGTCCTTGTAATCATTGCAACACAGATACAGGTTGAACCTCTTTAATCCGGCACTCTGGTCTGGCAACCTCTGTGGTCCGGCATGATTTGAGTTAGCAAGATGGCCACTTATCATGGGTGTGGCCAAGTTTCCCGTGGTCCCATAATGTTTGTTACAGCCCCCAGGCCTGGCTCTCAGTGTTCTGTGCTGTGATTTAGCTCTAATTTACCCCACAAAGCTCCTCCCGCAGCCTAGCTCCTCCTCTGCGATCCCTGTCGCCAAGGCTCAGTGCCTGTGCACTCATTCTGCAGCTCCCAAGGGCACCATCCATAGGCCATGCTCGGAGACCCACAGCGCTAGAGCCTCAGCATCCCCCTTGGATTACCCAGGGGGCTCCCCATGGGCTAGATTTGCCCAGCAATGACTCAGCTCTCAAATGGGGTTGTTGGGATGATCTGCGGTTGTGAGGTACCTCGCTGCCGCCTGTCCTTAGTGTAAAACAGCCTTTCTGTACCTGTTGTGGGTCAGATGCACCACCGGCCTCTGGCAACACAAGTGCTGCCTCCCAGTTGCAGACAACGTTCCCTCGAAATGTTTCCGTCCATGTGCAGAATAAAGTTTGTTATGTTGCACCAAGGCATGGGCAGCTGTGCACCACCAATAGATACACGTGCTGGCAGCTGTGGGCACTCTGCCAATCAGCTGGGCAGCAGCTGAATCTCTCCTGGGTGGCTGCCCAAGTGCCCAGTTTACAGGGAACACTGGTTCCAGATAAAATGAAGACACCACATCATACTAGAGCCTAAACTTAACTAAGAAGCCACTGCCATATCATCAAGAGCAAAAGCTCACCCAAGATCCTTACAGCATAAAGCAGCAAGCTTGGCTGTGAGCGTCTGTTCCTGAAACAAGCGCACCGCCCTCTTGCCTCCCCAGTGGAAAGATGCCAGGGGTGTCAGTCTCAACCGTTATAGCTCAAGAATCCATCGTCTGCACTTGCACACGGATCCTGCTCTCCTCCAACTACCCCCTGCTTGTGTTTTTTAAGGCGAGGCTTTCCCGTGGAGACCCTGATCATAAGAACATGAGAATAGCCTTGTGGGATCAGATGAATGCCCCATCTAGCTCATATCCTGTCATCCGACAGTGTCGGGGGCCAGATGCATCGGAGGGAGTGAACAGAACAGGACAATTATCGAGTGTTCTGTCCAGTCCTAGTTTCTGGCAGTGAGAGGTTTAGGGACATCCAGAGCATGGAGTTTGGGCTGGCCCTCATAACATCCCCAGGCGAGGAGTTCCACAGGTTGTCGGTGTGTTATGCAAAGTACTTCCTCATGTTTGTTTTAAACCGGACACCTGGTCATTTCATAGGATCACCCTGACTCTTGTATCATGTGAACGGGGAAATAACACTTTTCTGCTCACTTTCTCCACTCTATTCATTGTACTCACGTGATTAGCATTTTGCTCCGACTGTAAGTGGGTGCCCATGGTGAACCAGACAACACTCAGTGTACATGTGACTAGACAGACAGACAAATATCTAGGGTTGCCAGGTGTCCGGTATTGAACTGGACAGCCCCGGTATTTGCGCCTTTCATCCAGTAAAAAAATTCAGAAAATACCAGAGATGTAAAATGTCTGGTATTTTCTGTTTTTCCTAGCTCAGGCGTCTGACAGAAGGGTGCTTGGGTCACGCGGTGCAACTCGGGCTGGCTGAGACTGTGGGAGGATGGAGCGGCCTGGGAATTAAAGGGGCCGTGACTGTATTTTGGCTCCGGTCAGGTTTTTTTTTGCTCAACAACTTTTGCTGGGCTTTTTATTTTTTGCTCATGTCACGTTACTGGATTTTAAGGGGAGCAGCCAGGTCACTGCTGCACCCATGGGGGGTGTTTGCCCCCAAGTCTGTACAAACGGGGCCAGGTGAGGTGTCAAATGAAAGCTTATGTTCTACTGAGTCTCTGTATGCTATTCATGTACTTGTGTGATGTCTGTGTGTGGAGTTATGAATATGGACTCCAGGCTTGTACTGGGAGGCTACGTCTACACTGGCATGATTTTCCGAAAATGCTTTTAACGGAAAACTTTTCCGTTAAAAGCATTTTCGGAAAAGCGCGTCTAGATTGGCAGGATGCTTTTCCGCAAAAGCACTTTTTGCGGAAAAGCGTCCATGGCCAATCTAGACGCGCTTTTCCGCAAGAAAGCCCCAATCACCATTTTCGTGATCGGGGCTTTTTTGCGGAAAACAAATCTCTGCTGTCTACACTGGCCCTTTTGCGCAAAAGTCTTTCGGAAAAAGACTTTTGCCCGAACGGGAGCAGCATAGTATTTCCGGAAAAGCACTGATGATTTTACAGGAGATCGTCAGTGCTTTTGCAGAAATTCAAGCGGCCAGTGTAGACAGCTAGCAAGTTTTTCTGGAAAAACTGCTGATTTTCCGGAAAAACTTGCCAGTCTAGACACAGCCGGAATGTTCTCTGCCCGAGACAGAGCAATGGGTTATATGACTCCTTCCACATTTTGAACCTCTCTAGCCCAGCACCCTCAGGATCGGAGCGGTGCCGAGGTGTGCCAGTTCCCCTTAGTTGGGGCTTCTCAGTAGGTCCCCCCTTTCTCCAGGTGGGTGGGGGTGGAGGACTTACTTGCTGCTGAGCGTGCAGGCTTTGGTTCGTGTCCTTAGGCTGCTAACTCCTGCCTCCTCGCTAGCCAGCCCCAACCTGAGCCAGGCTCCTGCCTTTTCTCCCCCCTCCAGGCCTGGCACTGGCTGCAGGTAAGGAGGGTGGGGCTAGCTGGGCCCAGAGGCTTTCTTTAGCGCCAGGGGGACCGGGCCCTCCTTTCTCCGCTCCCTCTCAGGGGCTCTGTGTTGAGCCCCTCTTGGCCGGACCAGCACAAAATGGTGCTCTAAGGGCAGGGGCAGCGTGGCGGGTCAAACCGGGGCACTTACCGGCACGCTGAAGAGCTGGCTGCAGCTAGAGTCTTTGCATGTCTCTGCCCCATATCAGCCCCTCTCAGGGACCTTCCCAGGCCTGTCTGTGCTATTAGAGAGACTGACCTTTGGCTCTAAGACGGTCCTTGGCTGGGAAGAGACATGGCCGGAGGGCGGGAGGGGGGGGGGGGCGCCCAGGAAAAGGAAACAGGCAGCAGCAAGTAAAGACTTTCTTGTTAAGCTAGGGAGGAATTGCAACGGCTCTCCCACTACCTTGAAGGAGGAGTTCCCAGGATGGGGCCCTGCAGTTCTGTGCGCTTACCAGGTTTCCAGAGCAGCCCTGTCTCCAGGCACATGAAATTAGAGTGGTTTGGAGGAAGAGCTGCTGTGGCGACCGACCCCGAGTAGGAGCCCTAATTCAGAGCCTGCATTCTGGGGTGCCCACTCTCAGCCCTGGCACGGTAAAGCAGAGATCAGACCTCCTGCAGGAGAGCGAAGGGAGGTCGGCTGCTTTAACTGGATTTCTGTACTTGCAAAGTCTGGGCTCTTGCACGTTTAACCTTAACTCTGCCCTCAGGCCCCTGCCAGGTTCGGGATCCCACTGTGTGAGGCTGGGCGCCGTGCAGACACATAGCAAGAGCTGTGTGTTTATCTCAGTTTGACCCGCATGGGACTGCGGCATGGAGCGGTTAAGTGACTTTTCCCAGGCTACACTAGAAATCGAGGATGGAGCTGGCTACGGTGCTCAGGTTTCCTTGCGCCCAGTCCAGTGACTGACCCACAGGTCTGTCCTTCCCCCCTGACGTTCTTGAACAGCTGTGATATGCTCAGCTCCCTGATCGACAGCACCCCCTTCACTCGAGTGCCCTTTGCCGCACGTGCCATAGCCCTGTGCGCACGCCTGCAAGAGGCAAGCTGGGGCCATTGGCCCGACTCATTTCTGTGCATTGATCTTCCATTCTGCCAAGGTAACACATGAATTCGTGGCCGGGCAGCGGGCGGGCCTGTGGAGGACGAGATTGCCACGCGTGTTAGCCTCTTGCCTCTGTCTTGCTGGGCAGCATCGCGTTATCTGATCGAGCGGGCTGCCGTTTTGTGCTGCTTGCATTTGTCCTGATAAAAAGGGAGCAGGGGGAATGCCTGCCTGCTGTTATCTGACAGGTCACAGTGCCGTATCTGGCTGGAGCTCTCCCGCTCATGGTGGGGGAGGGAGGCAAACTCTGTAGGACTGTAGCAGGGTTCAGAAAAGGACTAGATCCATTCATGGAGGATAGATCCGTCAATGGCTTTTAGCCAGGAGGGGAAGGAAGCGCGTCCCTAGACCACGGGTGGCCAACTCGTTAAACGAAGAGAGTCGAAACAGCAGCGGAAAAAATACGAAGAGCCGCACCAGAATTGTCGAGCAAAGAAAAAAAAAGCGACCTAACCATGGTTAGGCTTTTTTTTTTTTGCCACGCTGGATGACTCCCCTGCACCCAGTGAGCACAGGGAGCCGGGGCCTGGGGACCATTTGTACAGGCACATGGCGCAGCTTCGTGAGCTGCACTTCCAGGGCTGAGGAGCCGCATGTCACCCCAGCCCTAGCCTCTGTATGTCAGGAGATGGGAATGGGTGACGGGAGGGATCACTGGATGATTCCCAGTTCTGTTCACTCCCTCTGGGGCATTTGGCATCAACCACTGTGGGCAGACGGGACACGGGGCCACATGGACCTTTGGTCTGACCCAGTGTGGCCGTTCCGATGTTCTGTTTACAAATCTCCCTGATCATTCTGTGAAGTCAGCAAAGCAAATCGAACATCCTGGCGTCTGGAAAGGAAATAGAATCCTTGAACACTAGGACTGGAAGGGGCCGTAAGTCCAGTCCCCTGCCCTCCCGGCAGGACCAAGCCCCACCAAGACCATCCCTGACAGGTGTCTGTCCAACCTGCTCTGAAATATCTCCAGGGATGGAGATTCCACAACCCCCCTAAGCAATTTATTCCAGTGTTTCACCACCCTGACACTGAGGAAGTGTTTCCTACTGCCCAACTTACCTTGCTGCAATTGAAGCCCATTGCGTCTTGTCCTGTCCTCAGAGCTCAAGGAGAACAATTTTTCTCCCTCCTCCTTCTGACACCCTTTTAGATACTTGAAAGCTGCTCTCCTGTCCCCTCTTTTCCAAACTAATCAAACCCCGTGCTTTCAATCTTCCCTCCGAGCTCTGTGCTTTGGTGCTCATGTCTAGCTCCCCCGCCCAGATGTCTGAGTGGGTCTGAAACCAAGACAAAACAAAGATGACAGGTTCTACGGGACAGGCTGTCACGTTACTGGATTTTAAGGGGAGCAGCCAAGATCACTGCTGCACCCATGGGGGGGTGTGTGCCCCAAAAGTGTATACAAAGGGGGCCATGTGCGGTGTCGAACAAAAGCTCACCTTCTACTGATTCTGTATATGCTATTCATGTAATTGTATAATGTCTGCATGTGGAGTTATACACATGTACTCTGTATGGATGCTGGAAACTTCCCTGTCTGTGGTTGAGCAATGAGCGAGGAATGTTCAGCCAATAGATATGCTAATGAGCGCAGCTCCAAGGACAATAGATCTCTAAGTGCCAGAGACACACCCGAAGGAATGCCTGGCCACTCACCATGTGACTCTCTCCAGCTTGGAGGAGACCAGGGATGGGTATAAAATGCCATGTGGCAGCCTCCATTTTGGTCTTCAGCTCAGCTCTTGATCCCAGAGGCAGCCTTGCAGGGAATCACGAGCCGGAGAGAACCGTGGACCTATCCTGATATAGGATGTACACCAGAGACTTTTAAGATAGCAGTTTATAACATCTCTGCTAAGAGCCTGATCGAGAACTGGGAGAGTCGATGCATGTAATGGATTATCCTTCAACAGCCTTACTCTCGTGCTTTTCTTTCTTTTAGTAATAAACCTTTAGATGTTAGATGCTAAAGGATTGGCTCAGCGTGGTCTTGTGGGTAAGATCCAGAGAGTAAATTGACCTGGGAACTGTGGCTGGTTTCTTGGGACCAGGAAGAACCCGTTTGGGGTAGGTGAAATTGGGTTCTATAACCCCTCACTGGTGTGCAGGCCTGGGACTGATTGGGGTACAGGGAGAGCTGGGGTGTCTGAGGGGTTTTGCTCGTGAGGCTTCTGGCTGGCCAGGCTGGCAGCTGAAGTGTTCTGTGCGACTGGTGTGTGGCCTGTTTGGGAAGGGCCTCCAGTCCGGGGCTGTAAGGAGCCCCGAGTTTGAGCAATTTGCCCTGAGCGGACGCCTTCAGCTGTGCCCAGACCCGGCCTGGTCCGTCACACAGGCCTACCTAGGAGGCTGAGGCACGGGCGTGGCTGTGCAACAAAAGGGTTTCAAGCCTCCGAGACACTTCTCCAGCCAAGCAGGGGACTAAACGGCTTGGGATATCACTACAGAGAGGCAAGCGAGATTTTTGTCTCTGCTTCTCCGGGCCAAATCCGGCGAGGGCTCGCTGGGGCAGGTTAGTGGGTCGTGTGAAATGAAGGTGCGGTCTCAATCCGGCCCCTAGTGCAGACATCCGCCTCCCTGCCACCCACCGAGGCTTCGTCGACACGGCGATGTTTACAGCGCAGCTGCGGCAGGAGCGCCGGGAGAGAGGGAGTCGCTCCCCGCGCTGCGGCCCGGTTTACCCGGGTGCGTGACAGGCCTGGAACTCGCTGCCCTCCGGGAGGGTGTTCTTTCACACCCCTAAGCCAGAGAGCTGCAGCGCAGCCAAGCGCCCGTGTAGACGCGGCCTCCATCTCAAAGGCGCCCGACCGGCCGGACTCCGCTCTCACTCCAGAAGTGACAGAACGGGGAAGTGTGTTGCTGCAGCCCGGGCTGTAGGTGAACAGAGGGTTTCACTTTCCAGGGCTCTGCGTGCTTCAGACAGCCCCAAATCCCCGCCCTTTCCTTGCGGCCAGCTGCAGGTGCTCTTCCAGCGAGCCGGTTTCACTCCGGTTGGAACAGCCCCTTCCGCTAAGGCCTCTGCAGATGTTTAGCTCTCAGAAAGCCCCAAGCGTGTGTACATTCACTGAAAAGGAAATGAAGCTCTAGGACAGGGGTGGGCAATCATTTTTGCGGGGAGGGGGACACTGAATGAATTTTGCTAGGCAGTCACAATCCAGCTCCACCTACCGAGAAGGGGCGGAGCCTGGGCTGGAAGGGGCGGAGCCTGGGCTGGAAGGGGCGGAGCCTGGGGTTTGCCTTCCTCCAGAGGTGTCTGGAGCCGGAGGCTTGGAAGTAAAGGGCGAGCAGCTCCCATCCCCGCTTCTATTGCGTTGCCTGGCAGCCATGCGGGGTTGCTGTGGTGCTTTAAAGGGCTCACGGCTCCGGCCCCTGTCAGGGTAGTGCCACGACTGGCAGCCATGAGCCATTTAAATACGAACCTGCTGCCCGAGCCACGGCCTGGAAATTCGGTGGCCCGTAGGGTTGCCAGATAGTTTCAACAAAAATACCGGACACACGTGACATGACATCACAATCGACATTCCATCTGATTTAGAAAATACCCGACAGTTCTATTTTCTCCATTTGTTTCCCGAACAGAAAGCTCCGGCCAGATGCAGTCTGCGGGCTGGATCCCAGTGTCAGGTGAGCCGGCTCCGGCTCCCTGGATGCATCTTGCCCAGCCCTGCTCTAGGAAAACAGTCTCTGGAGGGCACGTTATAGCTCACAAGTTCCTTACGGTCACAGTGAGAAGCTGCCAATTCTCCTCTGATAATCGCAGTCCTTTGGTCCCAAGGGGAAAATTTCCGAGCAGCCCTGACATGAGTAATTTATTGATTACTGTGGTGGGAATTTTTCTTCCGATCCGGAGTGGGCCGAAGCCCAACTCGTTCACTGTGTGAACACAGCCCTTAGTGTCATTTCTGCTTGAGCTGAAGCACTGGGGAAGCCCCACCACGTTCTGGGGTGGAGGAGGCATGGAAGCGAGCTTGGGAAACGAAAAGGAAAGAAGGGGCGGCGAGCCATCATAAGCAGCACTGGGAGAGGGAGTCTTTGTGCAAAGTCACGCACTTGGGAAAACATAATCCCGGCTATCCAGATGAAATAATCCCGGCTATCCAGATGAAATAATCCCGGCTATCCAGGGGTCTAAACTAGCTGTTCCCGCTCAAGAGAGATCTTGGAGTCACTGTGCATGGTTCTCTGAACACATCCACTCAATGTGCAATGGCCATCGAAAACGTGAACAACTGTTGCATAAAAAAGCCCCCGCCTGAGCTTACTTGATTTATCTACATGGGTTTTCTAAAGCTACACCAAACTGTGAGGTCTAAGGTTTTAAACTGCAACTCATTGTGATCTTTGTCAAACTTTGTAATCTGTGTAACTCTCAGCCACCTTGCTCGTTGCTTTCTCTAAACTGCATTCTCCACTGAGTGAATGGAGAAAGAGTGGGAGAATGTGTTTGAAGAAGGCTTGGAACAATGGACCACATGGCAATGAGTCATCACAGTCTGGGCACGCTCCCTGCTGGATAAAGGGAAGTCTGGGCATGCTCCCTGATGATGAGGTGACAATCACAGGAGCCAGTCAGACACAATATAAGGAGAGGGCGCACATGTGAGACTCTCTCTTTTTGTTCTTCCCCTTGCTCCTGAGAAGTTCCTCTCCAGTGTTTCTCCTCCTGACCAGCTTCCCCAGCCATGATGAGCAGACAGACCCTCCAGGATCCACATGCCTTGGCTCCTTCTGCAACCCATGTGCATGTGTGAGAGTGTGAGTGCCTGAGGGCAGGAATGAATGGGTGTAAATGAGTGAATGAATGGAGGGGTGTGTGCTTGCCTGCTTGTGTGTGTGTGAGAGAGATAGCTATGTATCTTTACTTTCAATCTTTGGTGGCTGTTCTTCCCTCTTTAGTTTTACTTCGTGGAAATAAACTCATACTAGTGTAACCCTGGGTGGTCTCCAGTGAGAATATTTTTGGGGTAATAACAACATGTTGGGAGTGATTAAGAAAGGGACATAGATAATATCATATAGCTCCATGTAAATCCATGACATGCCCACCTTTTGAATACTCCTTGCAGATATGGCCGCTCCATTACAAAAAGATATCGTAGAACTGGAAGGTTCAGAAAAAGGCAGCAGAAATGATTCAGGCTCACATATGAGGAGAGATTAATAAAATGAACTATTCAGCTTGAATAAAAAGTGACTAAAGGGGGAGATGATAGAAAAATCTTGACTGACGTGGAGAAAGGAAGGAAGGAAGGAAGGAAGGAAGGAAGGAAGTGTTCTTGGCTCTTTCTTATAACGCAAGAACTAGGTGTCACCCAATGAAATGAATAGGCAGAAGGTTTAAAACAAAGCAAAGGAAGTTTTTCTTCACACAGTGCACAGTCAACCTGTGGAACTCCTTGCCAGAGGATGTTGTGAAGGCCAGGATTTTAACAGGTTCAAAAAAGAACTAGAACAGGAATCTTGCCTTGATCCAGCTCATGAGGTTCCCACTCCCTGCAGCAGAAAGAACCAGCGCTGGTGCTCTAGCCACATGCGAGGTGCCATGGCTGGGGTGATAGTGCCAGCTCCCTACTCTGTGTGTGGGGGAGCCTCGCGGGCCCATCCAAGGCAAGCCAGGGCTGGATCTGGCCCGTGGGCTCTGCCTGGCGTGTGGGAGGAAGCAGATTTGCACGCGGCAGTGAAGCGCTCCCTGCAGGCATTGCCCCGGCACTCCCATTGGCCAAATTGCAGCCAATAGGAGCAGCAGGGGGTGGTGCCTGCAGAGAGTGCTTCCTTGTAGCTCACGGAGCCACACAGAGCCACCTGCGCCGCCCCCACCCCCGAGCTGCACCAGCTAGGTGCCCCAATCCCTTGTCCTCTCCCGCTCAGACACCCCCATCCCCAGCCCACTGCTGCACCCTAATTCCTGCCCATCCTCTGCCCCCAGCCCATTCCTGCAACCTCACTCCCACCCAGGCCACACCCCAGCCCACTCCTGCACCCTCCCTCCCTCGCACACCCACATCCCCACCCTGCTTCTCAGCTGGGGGTCACATCTGTGAGGGCTTTTTTCCCTCCCTCCCTTGGGGGCCAGGTTAGTGAGGTGGGTTTTTTTTGTTGCTTCTCACTTGTGTGCAGCCCCCGACCCAGAAAAGGAGACTGAGGGGGGATAGGATAGAGGTCTGTAAAATTGCGACAGGTATGGAGAAAGTGATTAAGGAAAGGTTATTTACTTGCTCCCATAATGTAAGAACTAGGGGTCACCAAATGAAATTAATAGATAGCAGGGTTTAAAGAAACAAAAGGAAGTACTACGTCACACGGCGCACAGTTAACCTGTGGAACTCCTTGCCAGAGGATGGTGTGATGAATTGGATTTTAACGGGGTTCAAAGAAGAGCTAGATACATTCATGGAGGACAGGTCCATCAATGGCCATTCGCCAGGACGGGTAGGAATGGGGTCCCTAGCTTCTCTTTGTCAGAGGTTAGGAATGGGTCACAGAGATGGGATCATTTTATAAGTCCCTGTTCTGTTCACTCCCTCTGGGGCACCTGGTATTGGCAACTTTCAGCAGGCAGGATACGAGGCTGGATGGGCCTTTGGTCTGACCCACTCTGGCCGTTCTTATGTTCTCATTCCCAGAACAACTTGCTGAGGTTTGCAGCATTTCCCATGAATCTTAGGGCCTGGGCCTGCCCGACGCTGGGCTGGTTCAGGTCAGCTGAGGGCCTGGGAATCTGAACTGATTCGAGTCGTTCCGATGGGAACCCCAGTGGGGCAGTGATCCCATGGGGCCGAAATGCATGGAAATGGCCCCAGACAGCCCTGCACAGAGACAGTGGTGGTCCAGGAGCGGCTCTGCTCGGCACAACTACAACAAAAGAGCTTCATGCTGGTCAGGAAAATTCAAAAGTGAGTTTGTGTATGTGTGTGTGTGTGTGATTGTGTGTGTTTGTGTGTGTGCGCGTGCATGTATGTGTGTGCATGTGTTTGTGCATGTGCGCGTGCATGCATGTGTGTGCATGTGTGTGCATGCGTGTGCATGTGTTTGTGCATGCGTGTGCGTCTGTGTATTTGTGTGCATGCATGTGCGTGTGTTTGTGTGCGCGCGCGTGCATGTATGTGTGTGCATGTGTTTGTGCATGTGCGCGTGCATGCATGCGTGTGCATGCGTGTGCATGTGTTTGTGCATGCGTGTGCGTGTGTTTGTGTATTTGTGTTCATGTGTGTGCGTGTGTTTGTGTGTGTGCGCTTGCGTGTGTGTGCATGCATGTGTGATTGTGTGTGTTTGTGTGCGCGCGCGTGTATGTATGTGGTGCATGCATGTGTGATTGTGTGTGTTTGTGTGCATGTATGCATGTGTGCATATGTGTGCATGTGTGTGTGTGTGTGCATGCATGTGTGTGTGCAGGAGCATGTGTATTTGTGTGTGTGCATACAAGTGTGCCCACGGGTGTGTGTGCTAGGGGTATGTATATGGCCTATATTACTTGTGCCTCAGTGGTCGTGTATTTGTGAACGACGTGGTGCCTGGATTTTCGGAGGTTATCAGTGCTGGATGCAGGGCTCCTCTTGGCACAGCCCTCTGAAGACGTGGACGGGAGAGGTTCTGAGCACGCCCGGCTCCCCTGGCGTCCCCCCGGGCACTCGGCAGCTCCCACCAGCTAGCTGAGCTCCAGCCCGGGGTGGTGCAGAGGGGGCAGTGCAATGCTCCAGGGCACGCTGGGTGGCATGCACGCCGTGCCCTGCCACCTCTGCTATGGCGCCATGTGCAGCTTCTTCCCTGTCAGAGAGCTCAGAGCCAGTGCCTGCCGCGCGGGTGGGGGATGGGGTCCTGGCCTTAGCCCTTCCCTGCCAGTTTCAGGACGGTTTCTGTCTGGGGATGCATGGAAGAACAACGGCCATGGGGGGCGGAAGGGACACCTAGAGCCCACATAACTATAGGGGGCTTCAATGTTCCCTCTAATTGTTTCCATCCTTGTGCAGAATTGTTTTCCATCCACATGCGGAATAAATTTTGTGATGTGCACCCAGAGATGTGAATGTGCACCACCCACAGAAACACAAACCTAGCAGTGGGCGCTTGGCTAATCAACTGGGGGCACTGGACTCTCTCCTGAGCAGCCCCCCAATGCCTAGCTTAGAGGGAACCCTGCGGGGCTTGAGTCTGCCTCAGTGACACGCATGCCACCCCTAGGAGCCCCGGCCGGGCCTGGGTTCTCCATACCTGTGTCCACATAACCGATGCACGCAGACATGCTCGCAGGCCACCCTGGCAGGGAGCTGCCCCGTGTGAGAAGGGATCAATATGTTCAGCCAGGCTTTGGCTGGCTCGGGGGATTCTGGCGAGAGGCTGTTGGGGGAGGCTGCTCCTGGCAGGCGGCCGTCCCACGCGGACGCCAGCCCTGAGCGGCAGCTTTCATCCGCCGGAGGG
This sequence comes from Pelodiscus sinensis, assembly GCF_049634645.1. Lineage (NCBI taxonomy): Eukaryota > Metazoa > Chordata > Testudines > Trionychidae > Pelodiscus > Pelodiscus sinensis. The sequence goes on from NC_134720.1 coordinate 51,222,665, forward strand.
TGACGGGATGCAGGTGAGCGCTGGCGTGGCGGCTTTGGATTGCACAGGCGTGGTCTCGGCGGCGGCATTACTCCCTTGACAGCACCAGCTGGGCGAATGCAGGGCAGCTGCTGGAGAGGAGGGAGAGGCACCTTGGGGGGGAGGAGGAGGGAGGTTTGTCGCTTGCTGCAGCCTCTGAGAGAGAAAACTGGAGTGACCCTTCCGGCTACGGGCCTGGCCTTGGGACCCCTTAGCAACCACCACTAGACCAGGGAACCCCAGACTTGCCTGGATCCGGACCCGAGGTGTGGGGTTCCCCCTCAGCATTGGGGAGCCCGCGCTGGTGCTCCAGCCCTCCCCCCCCCCCCACTGTTCCCCTGCAGGGCTGGGGCCCACAAAATCGACTAGCCCGGCCCCCCCAGGCTCTGGTGTGGGAGAGGAATGTGGGGAGGGTCTGTCTCCTCAGTCGGGGGCCACCTCCGTGAGGGGTTGGCTGGGTTGGGTTTTTTTTGCTTCTCACTTGTGTGTGGCCCCGACTGATTTTTCTGTGGGCCGGCGGCCCCGACCCAAAACCGGCTCCCCAGCCCTGCCCTGCACCGAAAATGTTGGGCACGTCTATGCAGCGATGAAAACCCCGGGGCCAGCTCAGTTGGGATTCAGGGCCCGGCTCTAGCACTCCACAAAGCGGGAGAGTCCCGGGGCGCAGGCTGCAGCCCGACACCACAAATACACCCCCCTTCGGCAGAGCCCCGCCGGCCCCCATCAGGCCCAAGCCAGCCGCGGGGTCATGCAGGGGAGACACACCCACTCCGCAAGCGAATGTGCCTTCATGGCCTGCTCCTTCCTACTCCTTCCTGGTGTCCTCAGCGCCATGCTTACCAGAGGGTTTTAAAAAAATACCAGACACACTTGATCTCAGATGGGGGGGAGAAGGGGGGCTGGCCGGGAGAGGGTCAGGAGGAGCGGGGCTGGCTAGGGGAGATCAGGGGAGAGCGGAGACCGGCTGGTGGGAAGCAGGGCTGGCCAGGAGGGGGTTGGGGGGAGCAAGGCTGGCCGGGGGGGAAGGAGGGGAGGGACCAGCTGCCGGGGAGCAGGGCTGGCCCGGGTGCACACAGATCCCGGCGTGCTGCCCGTCCCACGCACGGTCCCGGTGTGGCGGCCCTGGGGATTCCATCGCCCCCGCCGCCCCACGGCATAGTTGCATACTGCCTGGCTGGTAGACACTCTCGCACAGTGTGACTTGCGCAGGGTGAGCGTGTCTACCAGCCAGGCAGTACGCAACTACCCACTGATACCCCTGATAAGAATAAAACGTACTTCATGAGAAAATACCCGACATTTCTATGTCTGGGATTTTCTCCATTTGTTTCCCGGACAGAAAGCTGAAATACCGGACTGGCCAGTTCAAAACCGGACACCTGGCAACCCTTGGAAGGAAGTGGAAAGGAAAATCTACTCTGGCCCCGACCCCAGCGAATCCGTATTCGTGAGCGTAGCTTTCTGCCACCAGAAAGACCCCCCTGACTGCTCCCTTCCTCCCGAGAATCAAGTCACCGGCAAAGAGGAATGTTTGCAGGAGGGAAACACAGAGCTCGCCCCGGCCTGTCCTTCAGCTGTGTTTGTGGGGGTGAGGGGAGGATGTGACCCCCGGGCCAGCCCCGGGTGGCCAGTCGCTGCTGCCGCTTCGGTGCGAACTCCCAGAGTGGACGGAATGCAGTGTAAACGCAGAGTAAACTGCATCCGTGCAAACCACAGTGGTTTGCCCCAGGGCAGCTCCTCAGAGGGCTGAAATCCGGGCACCCCCTAGGGGGGCCCAGGCCTTAAAAGGAGCTTAAGGAATTGAAAGAAAAGGGGGGGGGGGGGTTAAAACCAGCGGCAGAGGCGGTCAGAGCAGGACAGCTGGGCATGGCCGAGATTCCTGGCAAACTTCTGCGCACAGCTGGAGACCCAGGCTCACCAGCCCAGGAGTGGGAGAAACCCTCCTGCCAGAGCAGGATAATTCAGTCAGGTGGCCCTGCAGCGAGTCACACGGAAAGTCTCCTCTTCGGGGCCGTGCCAGGCCTGGAGGGCGGCATCTCAAGGACAGGCTCCCTTGCGCTCGCGAGGGAGGGGGGCAGAGCGCCTGGAGAGATAAACGGCATTGCTCACAGCCAAGCTGCTGTCACAGAGCTGGTCTTCCAGGGCCCGAGATTCTGCCCTGCAACAGCCCATCGGTGCCAGCCCTGTCCAGCACCTGCCAGTTGTGCTGATCTGCCAAGGGAAGGCGGGTGAGGTCAGATACCCACTTGGGACTAGCCAGAGTCCTCCAAACTCGCTTTGCTTGTCACCTAGATCAAGTGTCACAGGCTCCCGGGCGGCTCTGGCAGAGCAGGGATCAGATCCCAGGTGCCCGGAGTCCCAAAATCTGCATCTTCACCCTGCAGAAGCTGTAGAAACCATTTCATATGTAGCTAGAAGCCATCTTGTGTAACAGAAACCATTCCAGCTTTTCTCTCAAGCACGTAGACCAGAGTGAACTTTCTGTCACCCCGTGAGAAGAGGCCTACAGGATGGGCTATTGGTATGTGTTAATTGGGCTGGTTGGGACAGGAGATGCACTCCCTCGTACCTGTCCGCCATCTTGTTGATAAGGCTTTGTTTTTCCACGTTTAATTGAGGATTTCTGTAATTGGATGCTCTGACGTCAGACTGTTTGGTGCAGTGGTCTCCAACCTTTTTACACCCAAGATCACTTTTTAAATGACTGACCAAGCCAAGATCTACCGCCCCACCCCTTCCTTGAAGCCTCGCCCTCTCTATTCTCCTCCTCTCCATCACTTGCTATCCCTAATCCTTATACTGCTACGTTAAAAAAAAAATCCCACCATTCCTCGCAGCTACTCATCTGTGCTGTTGCTCGGTGAGTAGCTGCTCCTCAAATGAGGAAATCTAATGTAAATGTACTGCGCAGGTGCGCAGTTCAGAGAGGGCTCAAGAGCTACTCTTAGAGCCTCCGAGATCTACCGGTAGCTCGCAATCTACTGGTTGGTGACCATGGGGTTAAGGGTATAAAGATACTAGGATTGATTGTATTAGCAGCCTTACTGGGCCTGGCTCTGCTGGGACCACGTTTGGCTCATGCTGTGCTTTATTAATTAATAAAGCTGTTTGTTAGCTGCCTAAACAGAGAGGAGCGTTTTTTTGCTTCAACAATTTGGAGGTTCCACCGAGATTCCTAACACGCCACTTGCCCATATGGACAGACCGGCACTCCACTTCCAAACCTCTCAGAGCGCTCAATAGAAGGTAAGGAGATACCTGTTATAAAATCTCCTGGCGAGGGCTTAGGATTTGGAGTGACGGCCGGCCATTGGGGTAAGGGGAGCTATGGAATTCAATTTTGTGGAGCGGCTAACATTTTTGTCTGTCTGTGTCTGTCTTTGTCTATTAGGCCTGTCTTATGTGTCACAGTTCCAAAAGGGCACACCGGTGTCTCTAGTGAGGCAGCCATGCGCTGGACCCTCTGTGTTCGGATGCTAAAAGCTGGTGTGGTGCCATTATACTTTCTCGGCACACGGAACTGTGGGAAAGCTTTGGTGCCTCTCTCTGTTATTTGTGGATGTAGTACTGACCTCTGAGGCTAACCCCAGGCCATAGTATTTCTCTTCCGCCAGGCTGTCTCCAGGCGCCAGGACGTGGTGTTCTGCCGGGCTGGGACAGGTGCCGGAAACCCCTGTGAGCCAGGTGGACTTTGAGTCCAGTGCAAACAAAAAGGGGGGGGATTAGTGTGAGCAGGTGAATTCTTAATTCGGTGACTTGCAGAAGAGAATAGTGTAAGCAGGAGGACTTTTGGTTCGGTGCCTTACAGAATCTGTTTAAGCGCGTGCAGAAAATGGGGGTAGGTCAGTCTACAGGAATTCCAGTGCCTTTATGATAAGTGCCTTCTGGTATAGGATCCTAATCAAGTTTGATATTAAGTGCCGAGTGTCTTAGGGCAGCGCCACTTAATAGAAACCCCTGCGAACTGGACTATAAATAAAGATGCATCTAAATGTGGAAACTAGGAAAAATGTGAAAAGGAGAAAAAAAAATGTGTGTGGAAAATGATGAGTATGAATGTAATGAGTGAAGAATGAATGCTGCCGCATAGGTCTGAGACTTGAGCTAATCCCAGCTGCACCAGGGCTCTCCCACGAGGGAGCTCTGAACGCAAGGGGGGAGGGGTCAGCTGAACCTCGAAACTCAGAGGATATGTGAGGGAGTGACGACTCCCCTTATTTCATGAGCTGCTAAGGTCTGACACTCTAGACCCGGCAGACTCTTTCTTTGGCGTGTGTAAAGTTAGTTTAGGTGGGGGTTAGTCTAAACACCCCCCACTCTGCCGAAAGGCACCCCTGTGTACTACATGTACGTGCATAATGGTCCAAGGACTTGTAAGCATTTAACAAATTTGAAAAGAGGAAAAATTAAAGCCCTGAGGGATAAAGTGAAGCTCAGAAAAGCAAAAATCCTTCCCGAAGGAGGATATGTAACTTAAAACTTGCTGCAGTGCCTCTGTGCCAAAACAATGCACAAGAAGTGGGGGGAAAAAAAGAGAGATTTCTCAGTTGGTACACCCGGATCAACCAAGCTTGGGGGCGAAATGTGGCCCAACATCACCCCTCTATCCCTCTTGATAACGCATACACAGATAGAGAGGAAACATGAAAAATAACTGAAAGGAATTAGCTCTTCCCTTTGAAAACACGGGCTTTTGTAACAAACTTGCCCGATCCAAAGCAAAACACAAAGTTTAAAATAAGTTTAACAGTTTAAGGAAAGTGTTCCTCCAAATCCTAAGGAAAAAACCCCACTGCTTTAAGAAATGACTCCTTGTTTCTTGTAGTCTCTTTTAATCATCTAAGCAAAGAAACAATCAAGTTAATCATTTGGCTACAGACACTTTGTTAAATCTATTAAAGGGAAAATAAGGAATTCTACTGAAACTTAATTGGTTAACCGCATAAAATAATAGAATCTATTCATTGTAAATTTGTAAAACCTGCACCCTAAGGGTTAAATGTGTCTTCCAAGGAAACTAATTATTGTTTTAAAAAATCCAAGCCCAGAAACTTCATGGTGTTTCTGTTCAAGGCTGAGTTGATAGCACTTTTGGCTTGCTTTCAGATCCAAGGTTGTGTGTGTCTGCAAACTGCCTGTCTGTTGTGGAAGGGGGGGGGGGGGGAGCACTGTCCCCCATAAGTAAGCCTGTAACATTGCATGTGATTCTTTTAAGGAAAAGAAAACCTTTTTGCTTGCTGGAATAGTAACTAGCAAGCACCTTGTTCTAAGAAAGAGTTTCTGTGGCAGTAAATCATTTGAAGCTTCACATTAAAAAAAAAAAAAGCCTGGTCTGCAGTACAAGAGGGAAACTGAGGCATGCCACTGTTGGGGAGGGCTAGCAGCTCAGAGGTAATTCAAGGGAGTGGAAGGTCACGAGTACTGATGAAGCACCCTTGTTCTCGGAAAGTTGCAGCTCACTCGCCCATGGAAGTGGTTAGGAACTAGCAGTAACCAGTTCCCCTAACAGATCTTAGGCAGTATTTTAAGTTATGATGGGCCATCCCAATGGGGGTACAAGTGTTTTCTTTGTCTTTCAGATCATCAAAAAGCGCTAATATCAGCTGAAAATTGAAAAAAAAAAAGCATGGTTCTGTGTCATGACATCATACGTTTGTGTTCTGTGTTCTGTCCAGATTTGTCTTGTGGGTCTTGATTGTGATATACGTATTTCAAACACTGGTGTGTGTACAATATTGTTGTTTTAATGAAAGAATCATTTAAGTCCCTTGAATAATCTTGACTTTGTGCTTTACACAGACGGTTCTTGCTTTTATAATTCTAGTGGAGTTTTAGTAGCAGGCTTTGCAGGTTGCACTGTCTGGCTGTGTCCAGACTCAGGGGTTTTTTCGGGAAAAGTAGCCTTTTTCCGAAAAAACTTCCCCTGCGTCCAGACTCAAGCCGCGTTCTTTCAAAATTATTTCGAAAGAACGCGGCTTTTCTTTCGATGGCGGTAAACCTCAATTTACGAGGAAGAACGCCTTCTTTCGAAAGTTCCTCTTTCGAAAGAAGGCGTTCTTCAATGTAAATAGGGCGTCTTCGAAAGAGAGCATCCAGACTCACTGGATGCTTTCTTTCGAAAAAGCAAGCCGCTTTTTCGAAATTTCTCCGTGCAGTCTAGACGCTCTCTTTCGAAAGAGGCTTGCAGTCTAGACATAGCCTCTGGGATGTAGTTGAATCTGCCCCTTTACCTGCTGTTTCTTCCGCACAGGTAGCGGAATCAATGGCTCTCACAAGAGCTTGTCACATGGCCGCAGGAGCGTCTGCTACTATCTACACTGACTCCCGGTATGCTTTTGGCGTAGTTCATGATTTTAGTATGCTCTCCCACCACCGCCAGCTCCTTTGCCATCTCTGTCAGGACTGGCCCTCCTGCAGGACCAAGCCCCAGAATCGGAAAAGCAGGAGTGGAGACTGGCAGGGTGCACCTTGCACCCAGACCACATGTGGTGCAGCTCTGATGGCCACATTGCTGCCCCAGTGGTCTTGCTACCTCACCTTGCCTCCGTGCTCCCTGAATTGTCGCACGTTGGCAAAGGGGGGATGGTAGCAATCCTTAAAACAAAATTGGTTTGCTCCCAAATTCTCCCAAGCAGCCAAAGATTACTGTCTGGCTTGCCCTGTCTGCCAAGCCCTCAACGTGGGTAAACCTGTAAAGACAGTTCCGGCAACCAGACCTCCGCCTTTGGGACCATTTCTGAGTTTACAAATGGACTTTATTCAATTGCTTAAATGTCAATCTTTTGAATAATGTGCTGGTTATTGTTTGCTTGTTTTTGAGATGAGTAGAAGCTTATCCCTGCAGGAAAGCTGATGCCATCACAGTGGCAAAGAAACTTCTAAATCATTACATCCCATCATGGGGAATACACCTTGTGATCTCCAGTGATAAAGGTACACACTTTACTGGACAAATTGTTCAAAAACTGGCAAAGTACTACTCTATCAGACAAGCACTGCACTGTGCGCGACACCTGGAGAGCGCAGAAGCAGTAGAAAGATAAAACAAGATTTTAGAGAACAAACTTGCTAAAATATGTGAGAACTCTGGCTTAACGTGAGTAGAAGCACTCCCGATTGCTCTAATGAGCATGAGAGCTACTCCTATTCAGAAAACTGGACTCAGTCCACTTGAAATTGCATGTGGCCGACATATGAGATTGTTAAGCAGCCCAGAAATTGACGTGGCTGATGCCACACTCATTAAAGGAAGCATAGTCAAGTATTGTCAGGAACTTATGAGGTGTGTACAGTCTTTTCATTCACAGGTTAAGGACGCCTTCCAGGAGGCCCCGATTGAGCTGTGCCTTAAACTACAACCAGGAAACTGGGCTTGTGTAAAGGTTCACCAGTGAAAGACTGCCCTGGAACCCAGGTGAAAGGGTCCCTACTAAGTCCGTCTGACCACCCATACTGCTGTAAAGTGCGAGGGATTGCCCACTTGGATTCATGCCTCTCACTGCAAACCGGTTCCAGCCCCTACAGAGGTTAGCCCCAACAAGGAGCACCGCAGACCTGGTACCAGAGACCCAGGTCCAGAAGCAGACGGGAATCACCGCAGACCTGGTACCAGAAACTCAGGTCCAGAAGTTGATGGGGATCAACGCAGGCTTGGTACCAGCAATCCAGGCCCAGAAGCAGACGATCCTAAGAGACTGAGGCTAAGGTACCAGCTGCGGCCCAGAAGAACCTGCCTCCGATAGGTGAAGCAAACTACGAAGTCCTGAAGAACAGCCAGCACGAGACGAGCCGTGCGGGATGGTAGACGGGCAGGTGAGGACACTGCCCAGGTGTGATGCCCCGCAGACGGGAAATTGCTTCATTTGTAGAGCCAAGCACCGGAGCGGCTGCAGTCCAGGATGTGGCGCTGCCTGGCATCCGGGCGGGAGGATGTGCGATGGGCAGAGGGTCTTTTCCTGGCCTCCAGGAAGCTGCCGCTCTTGTGGCCCTGGGGGCAGCGCCAGGCACCGAACAGAACAAAGCCGCAGCTCGGTGCAACGGGGGGAATTCGCCCTGCATATCTCCGGGGGGATTTTAGCTGCCAGGGTAGCGGTGGTGCAGCCGTGTAGACACAATCGACGCCGGCTTGACACAGCTCCGGTGCAAACCGCAGATGCAACTTGGGCCTGCGCCAGGGGGCTGCACGGGGGGGAGGGGGGGCGAATGCTCCGGAGCTGGAGAGCTACATTCCTGCGATGCCCCACCGGGTTCGCTGCTTCGGGCCTTTCTCCTGGCTGGTGAGGTGAAGGGTCTGAGGCCCCAGTGCTCCGCAGCATGAGCAGTGGCTGAGCCGGCTGTCCCGCGCCAGCCTCCTTGCTCAGTTCTCAGGGCCCCTTCGCTTTCAGCCTCAGTTTCCCCCTTGAGCGATCAATGTCCACTGTGGCAGAGGGTCTGTGATGGGCCTGCAGGTGCCACTGACTAGCCCTGCCGACCTGGGCAGGAGCTGAACCTGCAAGCACACAGCAAAATCTCAATCCCCAAGCCCCAAATTGGAAATAAAGGGGCGAGGGCCTGTTTCTTGGTCTTTGAGAGAACAGGCAGCATTCTGTAGCAGGTGGCCCCGGGGAGGTGGAGGGAGAAAGAAACTCTAAGGAAGGACATTGTATGAGGCCACAGGACCAATGTTCCCTCTAATTTTTCCCATCTGTGTGCAGAATAAATTTTGTCATGTGCACCGAGGCATGTGCCGATGTGCACCACCCATAGAAAGCCATGCTGGCGCCTGTGAGCCGCTGGGGGGTGCTCTGCTAATCAGAGAGCATTGAAATCTCTCGTGGGTGGCCGTTTACAGGGAACGCTGCTCCGGACGTCCCTGAATTCATTCTCATTTGAGGGAGAACAGGTCTCCTAAAACCACAGCCAGGCCTGGTTCGTAATTGTCAGTGACGGCAAATCCACCACTGCCCTGGGCCAGTTGTTCCGATGGTGAAGGAACGAAGGAAAATAGCTACTGTGCCTCTCAGGGTACACAGCCCCGTGCTCCCGCTGTGTCTTCTGTCACCGCCAGGGAAGGTGCGGACGGGACACGGGGGCACAGGAGCGGCTGCGGTGTGCCCTGCGGTGCATGGCTTTTTTGGTCTGCTGAGGATGAGCTTGTGACATTTTTCCAGATCCCTTTTTTGATCCGCCATACGGACTTCCTGGTCTGTGTTCCCTTTCCAAGGACGCGGTTGCTTTGGAAAACATTGCACATGTCTTCGGGATGGCAAACCCTACGCCAGATTTCCACAGGGGAGTCCAAGTCAAACGGTGGGGGGGGGGGGGGAGAGGGGGAATTATAAATCACCAACATTCCTCCCCCTGCCCCGTCTGCAGCTTCCACTGCCTCGGCTGAGCTGAGCAAGGCTGGGAGGGATGAGCATCCCTGGGAGGATGGCCGGGAGGGATGCGGTGACCGTCCTTAGCGCCAGCTTGCTTACCCACCCCCCTGCGTTGCGATCGTACGTTTGTAATGGTACACCTGCCCCCTGGACGCTTTGGTCCAGGTGTTACAACAATACAGAGCTGCCACGGGAAGCCAGACGCTTGTGGGGAGTCAGACGCGGAGGAGACGGTTAAGTGTCTGAGATCGGGCTCTGGAGGTAGAGAGGCCAAAGGTACAAGTCATCTCAACCCTCATGCTTCAGGGTAGGAGATCCCCAGCCGGGTCAGGAAGGAATTCATTCGCTTCTGGGTTGGATAGCATTGAACATTCCAGTGTTTTCTTCGGAGTGCTTTGTAGCCTTCCCTGCAGCGACTCAAGGGTGTGAGTACCAGTCTCCGGGCAGGCTGCCAAGACCACAGGGCACAACCCCACAACAGGATGTGAGCTCTACACTTCGATTTCCCCCCCAACTGTCAAGGGTAAACGCCTCAGGGATCAGACCCAGCATGGAGCCGCAGGGGGTCCCCTGGGGTGCTCCGATCTGTCTCACCACCCCGCCACCCCTGCCTTTGTGTTAAATGGCCCCTGACACCAAGAATCAGAGCAACATCCGAGTCCCAAAGGCCCAGCCACTGACTCCAAGTCAGTTGCTCCTTAGATCTTACGCCAAGGACAACACTTGCCGCCTGTAATAAACTATGTACATGCAGATTTATTAAGAAGGAAAATGAAACAAGAGGGTTGTTCACCAAAAGCAGGTGCACATAGATACACACGTGAATTGCAATCTTCAGTTGCAAAAAGTAAGAGAGGGCTCTCTTTGTGGCCTTTAGGGCTACCTGAGGCGACGCCCTGGGGGCCTCACGCTTGCGTCTAGAAATGGGATCTCCCAGACTCCAAGCAGCACAGAAATAATCAGCTCTTTTCTTTGGGGTTTTTAACCCCTCCTGCCATGTGTTCCGAGCTGCAAATTCGACTGATGCGAGGAATCCACTTGCATGACTCGTCTGTGCTGGGGGGCGGGAACAGGGCAGGACAACCAATGTGTTTTGGCCTCCTTACCATGCTACAATAGTCCATCTGGGGTCGATGGAGCTTTCCTGCTGGGCAGGACACCCCTCCAGTGGAATCTCCATCGGCTGTGAGCAGTACGGTGCTTATGGCACACAGTAGGAGAGTTCCCAGTCAATGAAGTGATATCCCCGACCACGTTTCCTCTTGTTGGTTCGGTGCATGATGGTCTTGAGTCGAGCTGAGTCAACAGAAGGCTTGACTGCAAGGCCAGGAATGTCCCGCTAACCTGGCCAGGCTAAGCATGGCACAGTGAACAAACGGGCTCAGGCAACGTTTGGACAACGGTAATAACTCACCTGGGTTCTCTGGTGTGTACCTTTGGAAACGCTGGCGTGAGAAAAAGGAGCTGGTTTTTTCTGGTTTCCTCTGATTCCTATTGCTGAGCTCTCACCTACTGCTTCCCCTCTTCCACTGGCTGCGGCAGGATTCACTCATGAAATCCTCGGTCCTTGGGGAACTCCGCTAGAAACCGACCGCCAGCCGGACATCTAGCTGTGGATCACTACCTGTTGGGCCCGACAGTCTATCCACCTTACAGTCCATTTATCCAATCCATGCTTTCTTAGCTTGCTGGCAGAATATTGTGGGAGACCGTGCCACAAGCTTTGCGAAAGTCAAGGTAGATCACATCCACCGACTTCCCCATGTCCACAGAGCCAGTCACCTCACCAGAGAAGGCAACCAGGTTGGTCAGGGAGGACTCGCCCTTGGTGAATCCATGTTGACTGTTCCTGATCACTTCCCCTCTTCCAAGTGCTTCAAAATGGATTCCTTGAGGATCCCCTCCGTGATTTTTCCGGGATGGAGGCGAGGCTGACTGGTCTGTAGTTCCCTGGATCGTCCTTCTTCCCTTTTTTAAAAAGGGGCACCACGTTGGCCTTTTCCCAGTCATCCGGGACCTCCCCCGATTGCCACGAGGTTTCAAAGACAATGACCAATGGCTCTGCAATCACATCAGCCAACTCTCGCAATTGCCCCGGCCTGGGGCTCTTTAAATCACCATGGGAGAGCCCCTCCGTGTGTTCTGCACAACTCAGACGGGTGGGGAAGGCCAGGCTGCCCCATATCACACCCCTTCCGCCCCAGGCCCTGCCCTTTCCAGGAGCATGGAGCCAGCCCCCCACACCTTGTCCTGGGGCCTGCAGAGGCCTTTGGCTGCCCTGTGCCCAATGGACATAGCAGAGGGGCATTGGTGGCATATGATGGCATAGATCACGTGATCAATTTCCTATGTTAGAGCCAAAGCACATCAGCCATACCATCCAGGGGTTATTCACCAGCACATCTACTTGGGGGACCTATGCCACCCTGTGCCAGCAATGCCTGTCTGCCATGGACATCGGACAAACCAGACGTCAAGAACGGCAACATACCAAAACTAAGGGGCTGGCGGCATTTTAACCTCGCCGGACACACAGTTGCAGACTTGAAAGTTGCCATTCTCGAGTAAAAATATGGTCAAAGCCAGACCGCAGCATGAAATGGCGCAGCTGGAATTCCCGTGCAGACTTGACACCCTCGCAATGGGTCTGAATCGGGACCGGGAATGGCTCTCTCATTCCAACAAGTAATTTTCCCCTTTAGGTTCTCTCACCTTCTGCTCGCTGTTGGAAGTGGGCTACCTCCCCCCGGACTGAACTAGCCTCATTAACATGGCTGTAACACTCCCATCTCTGCATCCCTGCCATCTGATTCTTTCACTTCAGGCACCCGACGAAGGGAGCTGCAGACCATGTAAGCTTATGCCCTGATAAATGTGTTAGTCTTTAAGGTGCAACAGGGCTCCTTGTTGTTTTTGCTGAAAAAGATGAAGGCTGTGCCTACATGGGGAAAGTTTGGCAAGGAAGGAAGTGCTGTCAACATGCAAAAGTCGTGACAGTGAAAAACCGGTCAAACTGGTTTTCCTGCCTTCGCTGTTGATATTTCATTGTCACGTCGCTAGCACCTTGTTGACAGATAGAGCAGAGCACTGTGGGTGAGCATCCCACAGTGCAGTGTGGTGGGAAGACAGAGCTGATCCCTGCATTTTTTGGGATTCCCTTGTAGCTCTGGGAGCTCTCCGTGCTGAGGAACGGCAAAGCAGCACGGCTGTCTTTCTAGCCCTCCCCTGGTAGCAGCAGCCTCCCTGTCGCTATGTACCTAGTAGCGTAGAACAGGAGCTTTCCAATGATTTGCTCTTTGTTCCCCAAAAGGACCAGTTCACTCAGCTGTCGGACACTTCACAGAGCTTTGAAAGGGGAGGGGGCACAGGCCTGCAGGGCAGCAGAGATCACAGAACACTGAGCAGAGCCAGCAGGGCCGGCATGGTGGGATCCTGGTGGAAGCCACGTCTCTTGACAAAACAAACCGCAGAGTCCACACTGGCTCTTTGTCATAATAAAGGGAGGGGAAAAGACAAAAGTCTCTCTGGGGCTGGAAGTTTTTTGTTGCCAAAGCCGGGTGTTTTCCCAACAAAAGTCTCACTGTAGTGCTTACGCTCTCACTGTTCTGTCACCAAAAGGCAGCATTTGGCGACAAAACGGGTCAGTGTAGACAAAGTCTAACACGACTTCCCCTCTCAAGCTTGTAACATCTTGCTGGCTGGGAAGTTCTGCGAATCACCTCTCCTCTGAGAGCCTTGTATTGCACTTAATACGTGGGTGGGGTGAATCAGACGTGGTGCACTTTTGGGAAGATTCTGCACACGCATGACTGTACACGAACATGATCTCAGATTGCAGCCATGCCCAGAGCATTGTGTGCTCTCTATAAGGGTGTGTCTAGACTACAGGGTTTTGTCGACAGAAGTGGACTTTTGTCGACAAACTACCTGCGTCCACACTGCCTTTGAGTTATGTCGACATAACGTCAACAAAACTCAGCAGTTTTGTCGACGTATGTAAACCTCATTCTACGAGGAATAACGCCATTTATCGACAGAGTTCTGTCGATAGAAGGCATTATTGCATCTACACTGTCCTTTGCGTCCACACTGTTATGTCGACAAAGCGTCTTGCTTTGTCGACAGAACTGGATGTCATCTAGACGCTCTTTGTCGACAGATGCTTTGTCACTGTCGACAAAACTTCTGTCGATGAAACCCTGTGGTCTAGACATACCCTTAGAGTGCCGATTAATCAATCGAATGATTCCATGCTATTTGAATCCCTCTCTTTTTACAGCTGATGGGCTACATAACCAGCTAGCGTAAATCGGTGTAGCCCCATTGATGTCAGTGGCACAATGCAGGTTTGCACCGGTGGACAACTGAGCCAGGTACTCAGAGGGAGCTGAATTTTTAGCTCTGCTATACATGAGCCATTGAAATTCTCTGAGTGGAAATGAGAAACCCACGTTGTGATGACTTTGGGGTACATTGGAGGGGGAACGTCATTCTTCTTTGCCGGTTCTCCCCCATGTGCCGGGAGCACTTTAAAAACTCTTCTGCATTTGGGGCTGAAGTCTCCTCAGAGACAGCCTGTAAAAACCAAGTGCGAACCAAACAAAACGCCCCAGCCCTCGTTCATTTTCCAGTTCCTTTTTTATTCTGTCACACGCCAGGCATAAACCCGTCCGCCCCTGAGGTATGAACGTTTGAGGTGGCAACGGACGAAAAAGACCCGTCTGTTTTTAAACAAGGCCCCTTTGAGACGGAGGCTGGAATTCATCCCACAAAATCCGAGGTGTTTAACTTGTACTGCCTCCGAGATAAACACCATCCATCGGGGGGGGGGGGGGATACTTCACATGAGAACGGCTCCAAGGGAAGGGTGGGGTGGTTGGTTTTTGGGTTTTTTACAAGTGTGAACGCAGGCACAGATGTGTGGATTTCAGCCATGTCCTCTCCCTCCTCTGGATCTCAGGAAAGGGCTTGCAATTAACCAGACTGTTTTAAGGACATGATGCCTTCGGGACAGATCGAAAGTGCGCGCTCCCGGTTCCATTTCGGAGGGAAGTAGCACAATACGGAGGAGGTGGAATCCCCATCTCTAGAGGGGTTTAAATCACGGCTTGACCAAGCCCTGGCTGGGTGGATTGAGTCGGGCTTGGTCCTGCTTTGGGCAGGGGGCTGGACTCTATGACTTCTGAGGTCTCTTCCCACCCGAGGATTCTGTGAATACAGGAAATGGTCCTTCGGAAGGGAAAGCAAAGAGAGATCATCAGGGAGGAAAAACCAAACTGCTCGGAGGGTGTGATACCCCCCGAGTCTTCTTGGGTTCACCTGCCCTGAGAAGGAAGAGAAAGGGTGGAGCAATTAGAGAGGGCACCTCTGTTAGGCCTGATGCTTGCAAGCCCCCAAGGGACTCAGTGGAGCTCTGTTACCTGCTACCTGTTATTCCCAAGCAGGTTTCATGGCTCTCACTGGCTCAGGCACAAGCAGTGTCCGCGGTGCTCTGGCTCCACTTGAAAAAGGCCCCATCATCCGCTTCCTTGACCTCCCTCCCTCCCTCCCTCCCTCCCCGGCGTGCGGGTCAGGGAGGATGGGCCCAGCGTGAACGCCGTGCCGGCTGTGCGGAGGGCCAAAGGTATTCGCCTCGCCTGTTGCCATGAGGCTTTGGGATCAGGCCCAGCGTGGTCAGCTGTAAGAAGAGCCATTCGAAAGCCGTTGGAGTCTGCTGCCCGGGCGGCTGTGAGCATTCGTGGTTCTGTACGTAGGATTGCCAGATGGTTTAACAAAACATCCCGAACACCCTCCCCCCCCCCAAAAAAAAAACCACAGGCAGAAAATTCTGTTGAGGAAAAAAAAGGGGGAGACCAAAGTTGTTGAGTAAAAAAAAAACCAAAAAAGGGCGCTGCACCTTTAAGTGGCCTCGTGCTCCTCACTCCCCTATCCCCTCCAGAAGCATCAAGGGGAAATTGTCCCCACCGGGTTTGCATCCGAGAGAAACAGGAAATACTGGACATTTCACACGTCTGGTATTTTCTGGTTTTTTTTACCGGATGGGGGACCCGAATAACGGACAGTCCGAGCAAAAACAGGACACCTGGCAACTCTATCCTCACAGGGTAGCTCTACATCCCCCTCCCGGTACCACTGGCGCACGGCTCGGTGGCATGCAGATGAGAACAGCCACGCAGGGACGGTCACCCCGGGACCCGGCTGCCTCTGGACTCAGCATGTGCCGACGTCTGGCCATCGCTCCATCGCTCCCAGGATTCCCCGCACCAGCTAGTGGGAAAACACCGGGCGAGGGAGACTTGCCCGCAGACAAATAAAATAGACGGGCTGGCGGCGCAGATCCCCCCTCGTGCCCGCTTTCCCCCGGGCGTAACTCGAAGGACGGGCGTTGGCCCAGGCATTTCAACGTGAGGCCTCCTCGCGGCCGGCTTCTGGGTCAATCAGAATGCGCTTGCAGGATCGGGGCCTTCGCCGAGGCGATGAGCCAAGGAAAGAGGGAGAGGAAGGGAAACAGGAAAGACCGGGGCGGGGAGAGACTTCCCACTAGCGAGGGCTTAGCCACAGCCAGGAAATGTCCCCTCTGGTTGGTCTCCGTTCGGCACTGCCCCGCTGCTGTCTGCGGACGGACCCAGATGGAGGAGAGAGGAGAAACCTTCCGGGGGTGAAAAGGTGCAACCCAGAGGCCCCGGTACTGGTGCTCTCAGATGAGCAAAGAGCTTTGTGTTGATGGGCAGTCCCGTGGGCCAGACTGTACCCCCGTCGCACGGCAGGGCCAGGGGATGAGAGACAGATCCGGGGCTGGCTCAGTGTCGGGGTTCTCCGCCTTTCCCACACGGGCTCCCCCAGCAGTGCTCAGGCAGGGACGGTGGGAGGGAGGCGGGGGCCTGGGCTGAGAAGCTGCTGTCACAAGAAGTTTTAGCAGCAGGCATCTGCTAAGACAACTCTTAGAATCCTAGAACACTCGAACTGGAAGGGCCCTCGCGAGGTCGTCGAGTCCAGTCCCCTGCCCTCATGGCAGGACCAAGCACCATCTAGTCCATCCCTGACAGGTGTCTGTCCAACCTGCTCTTACATATCTCCAGGGATGGAGATTCCACAACCTCCCTGGGCAATTTATTCCAGTGTTTCACCACCCTGACAGGTAGGAACTTTTTCCTAATGTCCAACCTAAACCTCCCTTGCTGCAATTTGAGCCCATTGTTCCTTGTCCTGTCCTCAGAGGCCAAGACAAACAATTTTTCTCCCTCCTCCTTGTCACACCCTTTTGAAACTTGAAAACTGCTCTCCTGTCCCCTCAGTCTTCTCTTTTCCAAACTGAACAAGCCCAAGTCTTTCAGTTTTCCCTCATGGCTCATGTTCTCTAGACCTTTCATCATTCTTGTTGCTCTTCTCTGGACCCTCTCCAATTTCTCCACATCTTTCTTGAAATGCGGTGCCCAGAACTGGACACAATGCTCCAGCTGAGGCCTAACCAGCGCAGAGCAGAGCGGAAGAACGACTTCTCGGGTCTTGCTCACCACACTCCTGTTAATACCTCCCAGAATCCTGTTGGCTTTTTTTGCAACAGGGTCCTCTGGTGACTCCTATTTAGCTTGTGGTCCACTCTGGCCCCTAGATCCCTTTCTGCAGGGCTCCTCCCTAGACAGCCACTTCCCATTCTGTATGTGAGAAACAGATGGCTCCTTCCTAAGGAGAGCGCTTTGCATTTGTCCTTATTAAATGTCATCCTAGTTACCTCCGACCACTTCTCCAGTTTGTCCAGATCACTTTGAATTTTGACCCTCCCCTCCAGAGCACCTGCCACCCCTCCCAGCTTGGGATCATCTGCAAAGGTTCATCGTAGAAGTTTCCTGCCGAAACCTATTTGTTGCAGTTTCACTTCTCCTTGGCACGTCCCGGGCAGGACTCCAGCATGTGCCAGCCGCAGAGCTGGGCTTGTCATAGCGCCAGGCCGCGAGGGCAAACAGAGATCTCCGGCCAGCTGCCTTGCTCCCCCCGCAGCCTTTGGGCCCTGGGCCCTGCGGGAAGAGACACAAGGGCGGTTTGCAGAAGTCAGGACTATAGACCCCGCCTGGCCTTCGTGGGGCCTCAAACCCCCCATTGTGGGGGGCGGCTGGCTGGCTCCTGGATCTGCAGCCAGCCACCCCCTACCGCTGACGTTTGGGGCCTTCCTAAGCTGGCAGGTCGGGCACCTTGGTGATGCCAGAGCTAAGCCGGAGCCAAGGACTTCTGGGCTGGCTCGGGACCTGCCCCTCCCCCAGGGTTCTGCGGTGCTCAGGGCCGGGGGTTCAGGGCCGCCCTGTCTCACCCCCCTGTGCCTGTGACGAGGGGCCGGGCTGCTGCGGGCAGCTCTTCCCCGAAGTGAAGCACTAGTTCGGTTAGCGAAAATCCCCTGCTTAGCGGGCTCCCGGCCTCTGCCCCGGGGGAGGGGGGCGCTGACTCAGCGCTGCTGGAGGGCACCACCGATCTAGACCAGAGCTTCCCCGTGTAACCCTGAGCGAAAGCCGCAGGGCTGCACCCCCGCGGCGATTTGCCCCCAGGAAGCAGCAGGCGCTGGAGCCGAGCGGAGCTGGCCCAGCAGGAAGCCTTGCTACGCGCAGGGGAAGTCCCAGCCTCTGGCAGCCCCGTTCACACTGCACCAAGACCTGAACCTAAAGCCAGGCACAGTCCCACTGGCGGCCGCCTTGGAGCTCAGAGCTGGCCCCCTCTAGCCCCTTCCAGCGGGTCGGCATTACCCCTGCGTTACCCCCGGGGAAACTGAGGCAAGGGGAGCTGGGGCGAGATGGGCCTTTGCTCTGACCCCCTGCAGCCGTGCATGCCCCGGTGGGCTGCCATGTCCTTCCCTGCGCCGGTGCTGAGGGCGGGTTAAACCCGGCACCTCTGAGCAGAAACCTGCATGCGCCGGTGGCCTGGCTCCAGGAGGGCCAGGCAGCTGCGGGGTGACGGGAACCGGGCGCTCAATGCGTCTCGGCGCACGTGGAGCCGCCCGCCCGCACTTCCTCTCCAGCGCCGTATCTGGGGGGAGCAGCTGCTCAGCCTCCCGCCCCGGTCCCGAGAAGGCCATCGGTGGGCAACACATGGGCCCCGGAGCGCTCCGCCGGGCGTGGCGCTCGGCTCGCAGCTGGGCTGGGCTCCTTATCGGCCAGAGCGCACGGCTGGATCCCGCGGGTCTAGGAAACGCACCGCTGGTCCCTGGAAGGCAGCACACGGCCCCCACCCGGCCTGCGGCTCGAGGAGGCTGGGGGGAGGAGGCCTGCAGCCACATCACACTGATCAGAGGGCGGTATGGCCCGGCAGAATTCCCTCCCCCCGTCCCAAGCAGGGAGGGGCACAGCAGGGTCTGGGTGCAGGGCTCAGACCCCAGGCTGCGGCGTTGCCAGAAAACGACCCGAGGGGCACCCAGAAGCTCCGCTTTTGGGCCAAGTGCCAGGAGTGGGAAGGGGAGGAGGGGGACAGGGCAGGAACCGTCTCGTGCTGGGGGGCTGTAACGGGGGGGCCTCACTGCCACGGGCGCCTCCTGCTGGACACGCGGGGAAGTAGCGTCTCAGCTCTGGGGCGCCCCCTTTGGGCTGGCGTCTCCCCCGCTGGTACCTCGTTTCCTCCACCTCTGTGTGAGGACCCACGTCCCTCCCGGCCCTCTGGGGACTGCCCTGCCACAGGGCCCCACACTCCGGGTCCTCCCCCTCAGGGAACCCCCAGCCCTAGGCCAGTGGTCACCCACCAGTCGATCGGGATCTACCGGTAGATCACGGAACCTCTGACAGGTGAGCCAGACTGGTTTGGCCAGGAAGCTCTCAGATACTGACACTTCAATTGCCCCCCTTCACCCCCAGTGTCCTGCTGCTACTGCCCTCCGCCTCAGAGCTGCCCCCGGGAGCCTCCGGCTTCCTGTGCAAGGTGTGGGAGGGAGAAGCGGGGGCGCTGATGTCAGGGTGTCCCTCCCCCCACTTCTGTATCCTATCTCCACAAAGAAGGGGAGGGGGTGGGAGCTTGGCAGTGCAAATCGTTGTCACTCTTACACGCTGTGTCTGTTACTCTCACCAACACACACTGGCCATCGCTCTCGTCTCAGCCCCATGCACGCGTGGGGAGCGGTTACCCCTGTCCCTGCTTGCAAAGTGGATGATTTGGGGTTTTCGAGTGTCTGTGCCTTTCATACTTGTCCTTTCTCTCTTATGCTACATGTAATTCTGTGAGCAGCGGGTGCTAAAATGCCGAACCTGTGGTGGTAATTCCCTAACCTCTGGTAATTGCTCCTCCTGGACGTGGCTGGCACGTCCCTCAGCCCCCGAGAGAGGCAGAGCGGGTTCTCCACATGCCGTCCTGGCCTGCAGACACCCTCCCGCAGCTCCCATCGATTAATAACCAGGAACCGGGGCGGTAGGAGCTGTGGGCTCAGTGCTGGTGGATATGGGGCAGCACATGGTGCCTTGAGCTACTGCTGTATGTGCCAGCTGCTTTCAGGGGTGGGGCAGCCTGCCTGAACCCTGCTGCCCCACCACCCGGAAGCTGTCTCAGTTAAAAGGTGGCCAGCCAGAGCCTGCCTCCGGAACCCGTCCCAGCTCTGAACCTCCTCCGCCTGCCCCAGATGTGAGTCCCCCTGCACCCAAACAACTCCCCAGGGCTTGCACCATGAATGCCTCCTGGACCCCAATCCCCCACCCTGGGCTAAGCCCGGAGCCCCTCCCACAGGCCAGCCCCCGCTTCCTTCCTGCCCCTTCTGCGAGGCCCGGCCCTGCCCCACCCTTTCTCCAAGGCCTCCCCTGCACCCCACCCCCTCCCCCGGCCTGTCTTAGGGTGAGGGTGTGGGAGGAAAAGGGGTGGGGTGAGCAGGGGAGGCCTTGGAGAAAGGGTGGGGCAGGGCCGGGCCTCGCAGAAGGGGCAGGAAGGAAGCAGGGGCAGGGTATTTGGGTCTGAGGTGGATCTCACATTGCACGTCCATTGAAAAGGTGACCTTGTGGTTAAAAAGGTCGGGGCCCACCGCCCCCGGCCCCCGGCCCACCTCGCCCAGCGACTCACGGCCAGTCGCCAACCAGCCCTGCCTCAGGGGCACACGCCAGCCTGACGCGGCCGCGCCCCACTGGCCAGGGGTGGGGACCTGCTGCCTTCTCCTGCCTCCCCACAGCCCCAGTCCCCTCAGGCCTTGCCTCAGGCCCTGCAGCCTGGGAGCTTGCCTGGCCAGAGCTCCCCAGCCCTGCCTGCCTGCCCCAGCCCTGCTCTAAGGCAGGAGGCCTCCAGCTCCCCTGGCAGCCAGGTCCCTCCTGATCCCCACCCAGCCCGAGAGTGAGTCAGTGACTTCGCGCCCCGCCAGGAGCCTCTATTTATACCGCCCCCGCTGGGCCCTGATTGGCTGCCACCTGCCTCCACCTCTCCAGCCCTCTCCCAGGCTGGGTTTTGACCCTTCAAGGGCCAGTGCGGGGCAGATGCCCCATCACTGCTGCCCGTCCTGCCTCCCAGCCGAAACAGGATGGTGTTAGCAGTGCCTGTCCGGCACGGAGCCCCCCGACCGGGTGTGCAGCTGGCACGGTGTTAGCAGTGCCCGTCTGGCACGGAGCCCCCCGACCGGGTGTGCAGCTGGCACGGTGTTAGCAGTGCCCGTCTGGCACGGAGCCCCCCGACCGGGTGTGCAGCTGGCACGGTGTTAGCAGTGCCCGTCCGGCACGGAGCCCCCCGACCGGGTGTGCAGCTGGCACAGTGTTAGCAGTGCCCGTCTGGCACGGAGCCCCCCGACCGGGTGTGCAGCTGGCACAGTGTTAGCAGTGCCCGTC
This sequence comes from Pelodiscus sinensis, assembly GCF_049634645.1. Classification (NCBI taxonomy): domain Eukaryota; kingdom Metazoa; phylum Chordata; order Testudines; family Trionychidae; genus Pelodiscus; species Pelodiscus sinensis. The sequence continues at coordinate 51,243,807 of NC_134720.1, forward strand.
TGCCACGGAGCCCCCCGACCGGGTGTGCAGCTGGCACGGTGTTAGCAGTGCCTGTCCGGCACGGAGCCCCCCGACCGGGTGTGCAGCTGGCACAGTGTTAGCAGTGCCCGTCTGCCACGGAGCCCCCCGACCGGGTGTGCAGCTGGCACGGTGTTAGCAGTGCCCGTCTGGCACGGAGCCCCCCGACCGGGTGTGCAGCTGGCACGGTGTTAGCAGTGCCCGTCTGGCACGGAGCCCCCCGACCGGGTGTGCAGCTGGCACGGTGTTAGCAGTGCCCGTCCGGCACGGAGCCCCCCGACCGGGTGTGCAGCTGGCACAGTGTTAGCAGTGCCCGTCTGGCACGGAGCCCCCCGACCGGGTGTGCAGCTGGCACGGTGTTAGCAGTGCCCGTCTGGCACGGAGCCCCCCGACCGGGTGTGCAGCTGGCACGGTGTTAGCAGTGCCCGTCCGGCACGGAGCCCCCCGACCGGGTGTGCAGCTGGCACGGTGTTAGCAGTGCCCGTCCGGCACGGAGCCCCCCGACCGGGTGTGCAGCTGGCACAGTGTTAGCAGTGCCCATCTGGCACGGAGCCCCCCGACCGGGTGTGCAGCTGGCACGGTGTTAGCAGTGCCCGTCTGGCACGGAGCCCCCCGACCGGGTGTGCAGCTGGCACGGTGTTAGCAGTGCCCGTCCGGCACGGAGCCCCCCGACCGGGTGTGCAGCTGGCACGGTGTTACCAGTGCCCGTCTGGCACGGAGCCCCCCGACCGGGTGTGCTGCTGGCACGGTGTTAGCAGTGCCCGTCCGGCACGGAGCCCCCTGACCGGGTGTGCAGCTGGCACGGTGTTAGCAGCGCCCGTCCGGCACGGAGCCCCCCGACCGGGTGTGCAGCTGGCACGGTGTTAGCAGTGCCTGTCCGGCACGGAGCCCCCCGACCGGGTGTGCAGCTGGCACGGTGTTAGCAGTGCCCGTCTGGCACGGAGCCCCCCGACCGGGTGTGCAGCTGGCACGGTGTTAGCAGTGCCCGTCTGGCACGGAGCCCCCCGACCGGGTGTGCAGCTGGCACGGTGTTAGCAGTGCCCGTCCGGCACGGAGCCCCCCGACCGGGTGTGCAGCTGGCACAGTGTTAGCAGTGCCCGTCTGGCACGGAGCCCCCCGACCGGGTGTGCAGCTGGCACAGTGTTAGCAGTGCCCGTCTGGCACGGAGCCCCCCGACCGGGTGTGCAGCTGGCACGGTGTTAGCAGTGCCTGTCCGGCACGGAGCCCCCCGACCGGGTGTGCAGCTGGCACAGTGTTAGCAGTGCCCGTCTGCCACGGAGCCCCCCGACCGGGTGTGCAGCTGGCACGGTGTTAGCAGTGCCCGTCTGGCACGGAGCCCCCCGACCGGGTGTGCAGCTGGCACGGTGTTAGCAGTGCCCGTCTGGCACGGAGCCCCCCGACCGGGTGTGCAGCTGGCACGGTGTTAGCAGTGCCCGTCCGGCACGGAGCCCCCCGACCGGGTGTGCAGCTGGCACGGTGTTAGCAGTGCCCGTCTGGCACGGAGCCCCCCGACCGGGTGTGCAGCTGGCACGGTGTTAGCAGTGCCCGTCTGGCACGGAGCCCCCCGACCGGGTGTGCAGCTGGCACGGTGTTAGCAGTGCCCGTCTGGCACGGAGCCCCCCGACCGGGTGTGCAGCTGGCACGGTGTTAGCAGTGCCCGTCCGGCACGGAGCCCCCCGACCGGGTGTGCAGCTGGCACAGTGTTAGCAGTGCCCATCTGGCACGGAGCCCCCCGACCGGGTGTGCAGCTGGCACGGTGTTAGCAGTGCCCGTCTGGCACGGAGCCCCCCGACCGGGTGTGCAGCTGGCACGGTGTTAGCAGTGCCCGTCCGGCACGGAGCCCCCCGACCGGGTGTGCAGCTGGCACGGTGTTAGCAGTGCCCGTCTGGCACGGAGCCCCCCGACCGGGTGTGCTGCTGGCACGGTGTTAGCAGTGCCCGTCCGGCACGGAGCCCCCTGACCGGGTGTGCAGCTGGCACGGTGTTAGCAGCGCCCGTCCGGCACGGAGCCCCCCGACCGGGTGTGCAGCTGGCACGGTGTTAGCAGTGCCTGTCCGGCACGGAGCCCCCCGACCGGGTGTGCAGCTGGCACGGTGTTAGCAGTGCCCGTCCGGCACGGAGCCCCCCGACCGGGTGTGCAGCTGGCACGGTGTTAGCATTGCCCGTCCGGCACGGAGCCTCCCGACCGGGTGTGCAGCTGGCACGGTGTTAGCAGTGCCCATCTGGCACGGAGCCCCCCGACTGGGTGTGCAGCTGGCACGGTGTTAGCAGTGCCCGTCTGGCACGGAGCCCCCCGACTGGGTGTGCAGCTGGCACGGTGTTAGCAGTGTCCATCTGGCACGGAGCCCCCCGACCGGGTGTGCAGCTGGCACGGTGTTAGCAGTGCCTGTCTGGCACAGAGTCCCTGGGCCGGGTGTGCAGTTGGCACGGTGTTAGCAGTGCCCGTCTGGCACGGAGCCCCCCGACCGGGTGTGCAGCTGGCACGGTGTTAGCAGTGCCCGTCTGGCACGGAGCCCCCCGACCGGGTGTGCAGCTGGCACGGTGTTAGCAGTGCCCATCTGGCACGGAGCCCCCCGACTGGGTGTGCAGCTGGCACGGTGTTAGCAGTGTCCGTCTGGCACGGAGCCCCCCGACCGGGTGTGCAGCTGGCACGGTGTTAGCAGTGCCTGTCTGGCACAGAGTCCCTGGGCCGGGTGTGCAGTTGGCACGGTGTTAGCAGTGCCCGTCCGGCACGGAGCCCCCCGACCGGGTGTACAGCTGGCACGGTGTTAGCAGTGCCCGTCCGGCACGGAGCCCCCCGACCGGGTGTGCAGCTGGCACGGTGTTAGCAGTGCCCGTCTGGCACGGAGCCCCCCGACCGGGTGTGCAGCTGGCACGGTGTTAGCAGTGCCCGTCTGGCACGGAGCCCCCCGACCGGGTGTGCTGCTGGCACGGTGTTAGCAGTGCCCGTCCGGCACGGAGCCCCCCGACCGGGTGTGCAGCTGGCACGGTGTTAGTGCCCGTCTGGCATGGAGCCCCTGGCCCGGGTGTGCAGGGGGTCTCTGATCTGCAATGCCAGATGGACTCCAGGGCCAAGTGCCCCCTGGTGTCACAGTGAGGTGACACTGGGCCGTGGTGGGGGGACTTTGCCATCAACCCCGTCGCTCCTGCTCTTCCCGACACTGGCGCTCACCCTGGCCGCCACCGCCTGTTTCTTCACCCCCTTCCACATGCGTGAGCCGTCTGCCAGCCTCCCCCCCAGCCTTCAACCGCACCGGCTTGTGGCTGGCACCCCGCCCTGGCGGCTGCCTGTGGCGTTGGTGCTGCCCCACACTGGGTCCCGTCGGACCGCGGGGCAGGCGCCCGTCTCCTCGGCGCGGGGGGCACCTGTCACGACTTGGGCGCCCTCGAAGACCAATTGGTTCCGCCCAAACAAGCCCCCCGGGCCTTGTGCTCGTACTCAGCCTTGGCCCCGGTGTCACCAACTCCAGGTGTTGGCTCGTGGCTGCCAGCTCTGCTCATGGCAGGGGTGCCCTGGCGCGTGGGCAAAGCCCTCGCCAGCCGGCTGCAGGGGGAGGGCCGGTGGTTTTGCCCGTTAACGTCTCTGCGTCGCTGATGGACAAGCGGGCCCCACGGTGGCCTGGTGTGAGCCGGTTCCTCTGCCCGAAGGCAGGCTCCTGGCCAGCCCATTCCCCAGCCATGGTGCAGTCTCGGGTAGGAGACTCCCACCTGCCACTGGGCAGTTCAGCCCTACGGCTAGAAGGCTCCCGGACGCCTGGCTGGCACGTAGCCGCACCGGCGAATAAGGCCCTCTGCTAGGCTAGGACACGCCGTCCCATTGGAGGGGAGAAAGACCTGGCCTTGGTTAGACACGCCTGCCTCGACTCGCAGCAGCAACGCGCTTCATCTGGGCTAGTCCCCAGTGCTGCAGGTTCACGCCTTACCAATCTTCCCTCTAATTTTTTTCATCCATGTGCAGAATAAATTTTGTTTGGTGCACCAAGGCATGGGCAGATGTGCACCACCGGTAGAAACATGCAGCTGGCTGCGGGTGGCTGTGGATGCTCTGCTAATCAGCTAGGTGGCATTTGATATTCTCCTGTGCTGCTGCCCGGGCGCTCAGCGTACAGGAATTCTGGTCTCTACTGGCGACTGAAGTTCAAGGCCTCGGTTCCTAGATTCACCGAGGCCCGGGGTGCCTAATGGAGCCACTGAAGAGTGGGGATGGCAACTTCCCGCTCTCTGGAGACATTTACCCAGCTGGGGACAGAACTTCCCAGACCCCGGCCGTGGAACGAACTCCCCCGGGAATGAAGGTCCATCACAAACCTTCTCTCCGTCAGTGCTGGGCGAGCTGGGGTGAAAATCCCCCTGGGCACAGCGACGGGGCACCCCATTCGTCCTTCCTGCACCCCACAGGCGACCGGCGAGGCTGAGGGAGCGTACGGTGGGTACGTCACTGAATTCCTTCTCACAAGCCACAACCGGGGTGCGCCGTGCCGCGCCGGAGAGGCGCACGGGTGCTAGAGGGGCCTGTTCCCCACACACCACGCCAGGCTCAGAACCGGCCAACTCACTGCAGAGGTAGGTTGCTTCCGGGGTGTTTGTCCACCAAGGCTAGGATGCGAGGTCTCCATGGGCAGTGAGCGGCTTATCCAGGTGCCGGATCCTGGGGTGATCCCGGCATGTAGGGTCAGACCAAAGGTCCATCCAGCCCAGTGTCCTGTCTGCCCACAGTGGCCAATGCCAGGTGCCCCAGAGGGAGTGAACAGAACAGGGAATCATCCAGTGATCCCTCCCCTGTCACCCATTCCCAGCCTCTGACAAACAGAGGCCAGGGACACCATTCCCACCCATCCTGGCGAATAGCCATTGATGGACCTGTACTCCATGAATGTATCTCTTTTTTGAATCCTGTTAAAGTCCTGGTCTTCACAACATCCTCTGGCAGGGAGTTCCACAGGTTAACTGTGCGCCGCATGAAGGAAAATCTCCCTTTTGGTTGTTTTAAACCTGCTACCTATTCATTTCATTTGGTGACCCCATCCCTGCCCCGCCTGGCTAAGAGCCATCGAGGGACCTGCCCTTCGGGTCAGCCCGTGAGGTAATACACAGCTCAGTTATCTCCTCGTCCCCGTCCCGGACCAGCCCAGGGCAAACCCTCGAAGCTGGCAGCCCAAGAGCCAAACCTCCCAGAGGCGGAAAGGGACCCTTGTACCCGAGGGGGGTCCCCTTGCCTGTGCGCGGAGGCAAACGCCTGTTTCCGCAGCGCTGAGGGGGCCCTGCTCATCCGCAAACAGCCCTGGGTGGGTTTCACTCCAAGGGGGGAGGGTGGGCTGAGGTATAACTGGGGCCTGCTGGGATTTCAGCGACCGGCTGGGGGCAGGGGTGGAATAGCTCAGGCCAGGGGGCTCGGGGAGTCGATTGCAGCCGTGGTTAACCTGCCGGCACAGCTGGGCTGGCCTAGCCGGGGGCTGAAAGGCGGGCGGTGTCGGGGAGCTCCGGCCGGCAAGGCGCCCTCAGGCTGAACCACGGGCCGGGGCGGGGGGGCAGGGCCACTCAGTCCTGGGTACCCCCAGCTCCCTCACACTCCCTGTGTGCTGCCCAGCGGCTCTCCGGGCTCGGGGAAGGCTGCGCACCACGGGCAGGAGCAGCCTGGTGAAACCAGCGTCACCACAGACCTACTGCTGGGAGCCAGGCCCAGCAAGCCGCCCCCCCACCCCCGGCCACGCTGTCCAGGGGCAGGGGGAGGGGTGGCTGCCTGCCCAGCACAGCGGGGCTGGAAAGCGGGGCCGGTGCCCGAGGGGCCTCTCCCCTGCCAGCCCCGCCTGCCCGCCCGCCGGCCACGGCAGATAAAGGCAGCTGCTCGCTATCGGCTCGCAGGGCGTGTGGGGAGCGCAGGGGCTGGCCTCGGTTCTGTGTGTGCACGGCCGGAGGGGGGAGGGGGTCATGCCACCGGCTGCACCCTCCTGAGCCCGCAGACCTGAATGGGAACCCGCTCCCGGCTGCCTGGCACCGGCTGGCAAAGGGCCAGGTGTGCCGAGCTCCTGTCACCACGGGCACACCCCCTTTGTGGGTCCGGCCCCACACCCCTGGCCCCCCTCCGATGGTGCCGCACTCTCTGTGCAGTGTGGCCCCGTGGAACGCGCCCGCGGTACCCAGGGATCGCCAGGGGCACGCGCAGGGTGCGGCTGGCACCCACCCCCACAATCGGGCCCCTCCTCGGCTAGCTGTCCTTCCTGTGCCGGGCGACGCGGAGGGGAGGAAGATTTGCCTCCTTCCAGCCCACGCGGGGTTAACGGGCAGCCAGGTTCTGGGTCGTTCCCATGTGGGTCCCTCCGTGGCGCAGTCTCCGCCCCTGCCTGCAGAACGGCCCCGACTCGCCGCAGGCTCGGGGGCGCGGCACCAGCTGCTGCTAGATCCGCCGCCCGGCGCTGGTGCCCCCGCTCCCGCCAACGCGGCGCCGGTTTAACGAGAACCCCGCGGGGAGGAAACGGAACCCGGAGCCGCACCGTTCTGCCAAAGGCGTGGGCGCCGCGCAAGCTGCAGCCTGCTCCCCACTGCGACTCCGCCACTGGGTCGCCCCGGGCCTCGCCGCGCCTGCTCCAGCTGCCCCGCCCCCCGCCGCCCTGCATGGTCACTGGCTCCATCTCCCCGTCGGCGCCCCAGCGACCCCACCCCCGCCCAGCCAGGGGGGCTGGATTGTGCAGCTTAAATCCGTGACATTTCAAAGGGATTCCCAGTGCAGCTTCTCCCCTCACTCCCTAGCGTCGCCCACCCCCAACCAGCGCTCCCATTCACATCAGGGGGTCCTAGGCAGGGCAGGGCACCAGCAGAGGGCAGCTGCCCCCCAGGGCGGCACAAAATGCCCGTCATTGGGGGGGTGAGCTGCCGGACACCATGGACCGAGCGCGCTTGGGGACACGCCCTTTATTGATCCGTTGGCCCAGCCTGGGTAGCTGGCATAAAGCAGGCGCTGCCGTCGGGTCCCTTTAAATATCCGACACTGAGAGGAGCGCGGCCGTGGGCGAGACCGTCCTGCCGCCGATGTGAATTTGGGATTTCCAGTGGGAGCCGCCCCCTTCTCCATTGGCCATCGCCGGCCACGCAGCCACGCCTGGGCAGGAGAAAGCGGAAAATGTCTCCTAGGGTCTGTCTACACTAGCCACTCTAGTTCGAACTAGGGTGGCTAATGTAGTCATTCGAACTTGCAAATGAAGCCTGGGATTAAAATATCCCGGGCTTTATTTGCATGTTCCCGGGCGCCGTCATTTTTAAATGCCCGGTGGTTCGAACTCCCTGCCCGGCTACACGCGGCACGGGCTGGGTAGTTCGAACTACAGCTCCTAATTCGAACTACCGTTAAACCCCCTTGCAGGAGGAGTAACAGTCGTCCGAATTAGGGGCTTTAGTTCGAGCTACCCAGCCCGTGCCGCGTGTAGCCGGGCAGGGAGTTCGAACCACCAGGCATTTAAAAATGGCGGCGCCCGGGAACATGCAAATAAAGCCCGGGATATTTTAATCCCAGGCTTCATTTGTAAGTTCGAATGACTACATTAGCCACCCTAGTTCGAACTAGAGTGGCTAGTGTAGACAGACCCCTACTGATTTGTAGCGCCCAAAGGTCCCCTGGCAAGGCTGGTTCATCAGCAGGAGGCCTGGATTCTGGTCCCTGCCCTGCCACCCGGCCCCTCTCTGGCCTTTCCAAGTTCTTTCCGGCCCGGTTTTTCCCACAGTTCGAGCAGGTTCCCAAGGGCTCAGAGCACCTTGGAAAATCAGGCCCCGTTTCCATGCTGAATTAGGAGCTAGGCCTTTGAAAACCTGCCCTGCAGGGCCTGCTTCCCAGCTCTGCTGAGGGCCAGCAGCGCTACTGGGGGCTGGGTGGCCATGGGGCGGGGGCAGCTCCGTTCACACTCCTAGCACGGCCCTTCACCAGCCGGGCCCGCAAGCCCCAGAACCCTTCAGAACTCTGGCGGGGCCAGCTGTGCTCAGCATTCCACCCGCGCCCTGTCCTGATCATCGGTCCAGGCTGTCGTTTTGGGGACTGTCAGGGCGGTTCAAGGCAACGTCGTTGTCTTTGCTTGGGGACTGGAGGAGCCCAGCGCTGGGAGAGGTTCCAGGGAAGCCTGAACTAACTAGGACCCTCGTTTGCCGTGACTCAAACAAAAACGTCTCTAATAAAAACCATACCAATCGACGTTTCCCCTGCCCTTTAGCTTCCCTAGCAATGCAGAGAGGGATCAGTAGAACACACTATTTTATTGCAATACGCTAGAACCCCGGTTAGCTGAGCCCCTATTATCGGGCTCTCTGTGTTAACCTAATCAGGACTGACGGTCCTAGTTGGGTCACTACAGAGAGATGGATGATGGAAGCATGGATACATGGGGTTTTCCTCCAGGTCTGTATTTTTTCACACAATGTACAAATTAAAGGTGCCCTGTAGGTTAAATTCGCTGCATAACTGCACAAAAATTACCTTTCCTTTTATACTTGTGGGGTAGCTACGTTATATTGTTCATTTCTGTCCATAAATATTGGGATATCTCTACTTACCTCTTTGGCCAGCCTGGTGGGCGATAGTGAAATCCATGCTATCAATGGAGCCGTATCCATTGTCCTAGGCACAAATACTTAGGGGCTCAGAGGCCATCTGGCTTCTGACATCTATTCATGTCCTTTGTTTGGCAATAAACCTGCCTTTGTATGTTATCTGAGTCTGTGATCTTTGGGGGCTCTCGTTAAGTCTGTTACGCTAGCTACCTGTGCTGAGCTGACATGAAACACTGAGGGTATGTCTACACTACCCTCCTATTTCGAAATAGGAGGGTAATGTAGGGATACCGCAATTGCAAATGAAGCCCGGGATTTGAATTTCCCGGGCTTCATTTGCATAAGCGGGGAGCCGCCATTTTTAAATCCCCGCTCGTTCGAACCCTGTGCCGCACGGCTACACGCGGCACGAACTAGGTAGTTTGAACTAGGCTTCCTAGTTGGAACTACCGTTACTCCTCATTCCACGAGGAGTAACGGTAGTTCGAACTAGGAAGCCTAGTTCGAACTACCTAGTCCGTGCCGCGTGTAGCCACGTGGCACGGGGTTCGAACGAGCGGGAATTTAAAAATGGCAGCGCCCCGCTTATGCAAATGAAGCCCGGGAAATTCAAATCCCGGGCTTCATTTGCAAGTGCGGTATGCCTACATTACCACCCTAGTTCGAACTAGCGGGGTAGTGTAGACATACCCTGAGGGAGCCTATGAACACGCCCACAGCCGAACGTTTAGCATCACTGACGGAGGAGGAGATGTGTCAGGACACCCCACCATTAAATCCTAAATAATATTGCATTGCTGTCCTGAACTATTACAATGCAGGTTCCATGTTTTTCTGCCACAAAGGGAATTGTCAGGCTTCCTGTCCATTAGGAATGTCTCCAGATGAGACATTCTCCCCAGGAATGTAATGTCAATGCAAAATGTATGTTGGTGTTTTGCCGTCTTTAAATGCTTTCCAAGTGACGTCACCTTTCAAGTGACGTCAGCTTAACAGTCACCTTTCTCTACACATTTTCCTTCTGTCCCTTGCTTCCCAGAACCCCTGCAGGTGACCAGAATTACTCTAAAGAGAACAAACTAGTTCTCGCTCTTTCCTCGGTATGTCAGTTTCACCACTTCCCTTTTCTATGGTGTATTGAGTTAGGTTTCTCTGCTGAATGTGTGAGTCTTTCGCACAGCCACAGAGGAGCAGAACCAACTAAATATAGCCCCCCTGTGATTATAACGTCCCTCTCCAAAAAGGCAGGAAACATAGGTGGGCGGGTGAGGGTCTGAATGAATTCTAAATGCGTTCTTGTTAGACTAGATTGCTGTTCTGCATTTTTCAGGCCTGGCCTATGCAGGATGTCACATTAGATGAACACAATTGTCCCTTCCGGCCTCTGAGTCGGTGTGTTGGAGCCGGTAGAAGAACCCAGCCGACATTTCTGTATGGCCTGGGATGGACTGTGTTGGCTCGTGCCAGTGGTGTGTTTACATGACATTTTTCATCTGCTTGCTGGCATTCCAACAATTACCACAAGAAATTAAAAGGAGGCAAACCAGCCCGGACGTGCACAGAGCTGACGAACCTTCCTCCAAAGCTCATGCCAGCTCCTCACACGTGCCCGGGGAAAAGAGACGCCGCGAGGCCTGCGACGCGCCTGGAGAGTCTTTTCTTTTTAAAACATGACCATTGGCCTCGGGGTGTTGGCTCCCGCCAGCCGTCCTGCCCGCGGAGGGGCCGAATGGTGGAGGAAAAGCCGCAGGCTGCAACAGGCGAGTCCCCGTGGCCTAGTAGATGGACTAGGAGACTAGGGTTCTATACCACTAGCCCGCTGGGTAACCTTGCATATGTCACGTTCCCGCTCTGTGCCTCAGTTTCCCTGCTGTGCCATGGGGATGACGATTCTGGCCTCCTCTGCTGGCAGGAAGTGCCAGACGAACACGAGGGTGAACCGGCTACCCCGGGAGCATCGCACGCGTTGTAAGATCTTGGGGACGGGGAGCTGAGGGATCACTCTGACCCCCACCGACGTCAGCAGGAGTTTTGCTGCTGATTTCATAGTGTGGGAGGGCAGGGTTTTCCCGTTGGGCTTTGGGCCCGTGTGTGACGCCCCGGCGCTAAGGCAGCAGGGCTCCGGGGAGGGGGGGAGAGGGCTGTGCTGGATGAGAACGGGGAGCGAGCGAGGGGGTGCTGCTCACCTGTGATGGCCACGTTCGCCTCCGTCTCTGGGTGCACCGGCCTGCAGGTCCCCTCGGCGCCAGCCTGCAGGGAGACGCACTGAGCCATCAAGCGCAAGGTGCAGACAGACTGGAACATGCCCAACTCCACTGGCCTTGGCACCTCCCCGTGTCCCCGCCTGCCCGGCAGCTTCAATGGGTCCTAAGGGCACCCCACCCTGGCGGAATCCCACCCTGGAGGGGACGGTCGCTGCTGATGCAGGCCCTGTGTCTGTGGGGCCGGCCAGAGAGCCAGGCGTGAGAGGATGTTCCGGGGGGGCTAAGCCAAGCCGCCCTCGCTCCGGGCAGGGAAAGGGGAAATGGAGCCATTGAAGAGAGGGTCCTGTGGTCACTGGTAACCCCAGCTGAGCCCTCCCCTCCAGAGCAGTCTGCTCTTCAGACATGGCTCCCCGAGATCCGGCCCTCAAGAAGCTTCCCACGGTGGAGAACACGTCACTATGCACCTTGGCTGCTCTCCCCTGGCCAGGCACATCTTGGTGGCAGCGGTGGGATGAGAATCCAGGAAGTGTCACGTTCCGGCGAGACAGCAGGGGAAGGAGCTGGAGCACAGACACCTTCCTGCTTCCGCAGGTCGCTGCCTTTGGTTCAGAGGCTCTGACCATATACCTGGAGGGGCAGAAGGCGGCTGCTACCACTGGGGGCGGCTCTGAGCCGAGACGCCCTGTTGCGGTTCCCCTGCTGTTCTGGGAATGGTGGCAAACTGGCTGCGCCCAGACCCAGAGCAGACCTCGCGGTTCCGACGCATGGTGCGGGCCCACCCCAGGTGTAGGGCTGCGATTTCTAGCAAGGCCAGCTGGCTGCCCTTCCCTGCAGAAATCCCCCCCTTGGAGGAGTCACCGGTCACGCTCAGTGCTCGGCGCGGCGTGGAAGATGGATCGCTGAGAAAACCCCTCAGCCCGGCTCCAGTCCAGGGACTTTCCGTGTGGCGTGCGCACCTCGATCACTCTTACGTCCTGGCCCAGAGGGGCGGGTGGGGGGGCGTTTGTCTGCTGAAGCTCTTTGGGGTGGCAGGGACCAATCGCTCACATATGTTTAGGCAGCGCCTAGCGCGACAGGGCCGCCAGCCTGATGGGGGCCCCGAGCACTAATGCCAGAGAATCCGTATCAGATTCCAGGGTTGTCCCTCGGGCTGGGTCTCTCTGAAGCCTCAAGGGTCTGCTGAGTCAGGGAGAAGCAACAGGCTGAGCAACCAACCCGGCTGGGGGTCCGGTCGGCCCTGGCCTCCCGGCCGGTTACCGTCCCGTTTTTATCTCCGCCGCCATTGACAAATGACCCCATTCGCCAGCACAGGCTGCCCTCTCCAGCGTGCCAGAGGCCCAGCCCTCTGTGACATCACTGGCAGCTCCACCAATCACCACCTTTACTCCGCAGCCAATGTGCACGCACCGTTTTCATTGGTCGCACGAGGAAGGCGGTGCCGATGGCCGATTGCTCGGCCCCGCCGCCGCCGTTCTTGGCGTGGTCTCTTCCCGTGGCTGGGCTGCCCAGGGCGGTGATGCCCGGCCATGGGCGGAGGCCGGGGAGAGCAGCCAGTCGCCTGGTGTTCCCAGCTGGCCCCGACGGCCCCAGCCAGGGGCTTGTGAAAGGGCAAGCGGGGGCTAGCACTCACTTGGGTCCCCGCGGGGCGCACAGGGCCGCGTACCAGTTCCTGGCCCATCCCAGGTCGAAGGGATTCCCTCTGCCCATCTCGCGAAGCTGGGGACAGAAGGACACACAGGCCGTGAGCTGGGGAGCTAGACCAGGGCTTCCCCCGGGGGACGGGCCTCGGGGGCAGGAGGGGGAGAGGGTGCCCTCCGCGCGCCACTTTTGCCCCCTGTGCCTGCTCTGGTTCAAAGGCAGGGGGCCTGCCTCTCCTGGGCAGGCGCCGACCCCCTTCCCCTGCCCCCCGGGGCTGGAGACTCCGCTGCTCCCAGGGCCGAGGGGGCACTGTGTGCCGGCTGCAAAACACACACCAGCTGCTTGGCGTGGCGGGGGTGCCTCTGCCCCGGCCAGACGCCCATGCCGGCAGCACGCGCCGGGCACAGCCAGGGCCAGCAGGCTGAGCCGGAGCCCCGGCCTCGGGCACACGAGCCTTTGACGCGGGCCTGAGCGGGCGAGCAGCCCCGCGATGGGTAAGGGCCGGGGCAGGGAAGGAATCAGGCCCCCTGGCAGGCATGTGCCCCCCACTTACATGTATGCAGGCATCGCCACACATGTATGTACATACACATGGGAACGCCATATATGCTGGCACCTCCACTCACATGTATGCGCACACACATGGGAAGCTCATGTATGCAGGCACATTATAGCCGTATGCACACGCACATGGGAACCCCATGTATACACAGGTACCTCCACACACATGTATGCGCACACACACGGGAAGCCCATGTGTGCAGGCACATGGACATGTGTATGCGCACACATATGAACTCTACTCATGCATGCACCTTACACCCGTATGTGCAGACACACACACAGCGTTTTCTCAGGCAGATTTCCCAGGGCGAAGGCCGGGAGCAGCCTCGCTGAGCCGCACTGCCCTCTGGTGCCGCGTGCCCGCCTGGCGGAGCGATCGACGCCCTGAGGCCAGGCTGGCGCCCTCGCCCCGTACCTTGAGCTCGTAGGTGCGCTGAGCCAGTGTGATGAAGCTGGCCTGGGATCCCACCAGGATGAGGAGGGGCAGCAGGTACAGTGCGGCCGGGATGGTCACCACGATGCTGGGGCAGGCGAGTCAGGGAAGACACAAAGCCAGGGCTGGGCAGGGTTGTGCTGCTCCCAAAGGACACGTCGGCTGCCCTGCCACGGAGTGTGGGACGCAGCCTGTGCGTGTGCGCACACGTGTGTGTGTGCATGTGTGTGTGCACGTGTGTGTGATCCTCAAGGACCACAAAGATCAGACCCAGCTCCCTGGAGCAACAGAACCCTGAGCTGTGTGGGGTGACGTTCGGTGTGTGCATCATGCCAGGGCAGGGTGCTCAGGACCAGCCACACCTGGGCCGGGTGCTCAGGACCAGCCACACCCCTGGGCCGGGTGCTCAGGACCAGCCACACCCCTGGGCCGGGTGCTCAGGACCAGCCACACCCCTGGGCCGGGTGCTCAGGAGCAGCCGCACACCTGGGCCGGGTGCTCAGGAGCAGCCGCACACCTGGGCCGGGTGCTCAGGAGCAGCCGCACACCTGGGCCGGGTGCTCAGGACCAGTCACACCCCTGGGCCGGGTGCTCAGGAGCAGCCACACACCTGGGCCAGGTGCTCAGGAGCAGCCACACACCTGGGCCGGGTGCTCAGGACCAGCCACCCCTGGGCCGGGTGCTCAGGACCAGCCATACACCTGGGCCGGGTGCTCAGGACCAGTCACACCCCTGGGCCGGGTGCTCAGGAGCAGCCACACACCTGGGCCGGGTGCTCAGGACCAGCCGCACCCCTGGGCCGGGTGCTCAGGACCAGCCGCACCCCTGGGCCGGGTGCTCAGGACCAGCCACACACCTGGGCCGGGTGCTCAGGACCAGCCACCCCTGGGCCGGGTGCTCAGGAGCAGCCACACACCTGGGCCGGGTGCTCAGGACCAGCCACCCCTGGGCCGGGTGCTCAGGACCAGCCATACACCTGGGCCGGGTGCTCAGGACCAGCCACACACCTGGGCCAGGTGCTCAGGAGCAGCCACACACCTGGGCCGGGTGCTCAGGACCAGCCACCCCTGGGCCGGGTGCTCAGGAGCAGCCACACACCTGGGCCGGGTGCTCAGGACCAGCCACCCCTGGGCCGGGTGCTCAGGACCAGCCATACACCTGGGCCGGGTGCTCAGGACCAGCCACACACCTGGGCCAGGTGCTCAGGAGCAGCCACACACCTGGGCCGGGTGCTCAGGACCAGCCACCCCTGGGCCGGGTGCTCAGGACCAGCCATACACCTGGGCCGGGTGCTCAGGACCAGTCACACCCCTGGGCCGGGTGCTCAGGAGCAGCCACACACCTGGGCCGGGTGCTCAGGACCAGCCGCACCCCTGGGCCGGGTGCTCAGGACCAGCCGCACCCCTGGGCCGGGTGCTCAGGACCAGCCACACACCTGGGCCGGGTGCTCAGGACCAGCCACCCCTGGGCCGGGTGCTCAGGACCAGCCATACACCTGGGCCGGGTGCTCAGGACCAGTCACACCCCTGGGCCGGGTGCTCAGGAGCAGCCACACACCTGGGCCGGGTGCTCAGGAGCAGCCACACACCTGGGCCGGGTGCTCAGAACCAGCCACACCTGGGCCGGGTGCTCAGCAGCAGCCACACCCCTGGGCCGGGTGCTCAGGACCAGCCACCCCTGGGCCGGGTGCTCAGGACCAGTCACACCCCTGGGCCGGGTGCTCAGGACCAGCCACCCCTGGGCCGGGTGCTCAGGACCAGCCACCCCTGGGCCGGGTGCTCAGGACCAGCCACACACCTGGGCCAGGTGCTCAGGAGCAGCCACACACCTGGGCCGGGTGCTCAGGACCAGCCACCCCTGGGCCGGGTGCTCAGGACCAGCCATACACCTGGGCCGGGTGCTCAGGACCAGTCACACCCCTGGGCCGGGTGCTCAGGAGCAGCCACACACCTGGGCCGGGTGCTCAGGACCAGCCACACCTGGGCCGGGTGCTCAGGAGCAGCCACACACCTTGGCCGGGTGCTCAGGACCAGCCGCACACCTGGGCCGGGTGCTCAGCAGCAGCCGCACCCCTGGGCCGGGTGCTCAGGACCAGCCGCACCCCTGGGCCGGGTGCTCAGGACCAGCCACACCCCTGGGCCGGGTGCTCAGGACCAGCCACACCCCTGGGCCGGGTGCTCAGGACCAGCCGCACCCCTGGGCCGGGTGCTCAGGACCAGTCACACCCCTGGGCCGGGTGCTCAGGACCAGCCGCACCCCTGGGCCGGGTGCTCAGGACCAGTCACACCCCTGGGCCGGGTGCTCAGGACCAGTCACACCCCTGGGCCGGGTGCTCAGGACCAGCCACACACCTGGGCCGGGTGCTCAGGAGCAGCCACACACCTTGGCCGGGTGCTCAGGACCAGCCGCACCTGGGCCGGGTGCTCAGGACCAGCCACACCCCTGGGCCGGGTGCTCCGTGCCGGCCGCCTGCCCAGGGCCGGTGCCAGGCCCGGTTGCGCTCCTAAGGATACGCGCAGATCTTCTCGGGGCCGTAGGCCTGGCGGGCGTTGAGCGCCAGGTACGTCAGGCAGGACGCCAGCACCAGCAGGTCGTAGGCGCACAGGAAGGCCACGAAGAGGAAGAAGAAGCGGAAGTTGCGGCAGCCGATGCAGTTGTTCAGGCACTTGCAGTGATGGTCGAACTCCTGGGGGGCAGGGAGCGCGCACAGGGGCTGGGCTGCCACGTCCCGGCCCCTCCGGGCCAACTGCAGCCGTTGGCCCAGTGCCCGAGAGCCAGCCTGGCCCAGGGCGAATGGGGAAGTGGGAACCGGAGGGGGAGGGCCCCCAGGGTGGCGTACGTGACTGTGAGGCTACGGATGAGGTACGGATCCGTGTGTGTAGGTGGTGCCAGAGTGTGCACAGGGCGTGTAGGCGGGGTGCAGAGCTGCATGGCTGGGTCTGTGCTGGCGTGTGCATACGTATGCACAGGGCGTGTGGGTGGGGTGTAGAGCTGCATGGCTGGGTCTGTGCTGGCGTGTGCATACGTGTGCTTGGGGGCGTGTGGGTGGGGTACAGATCTGCATGGCTGGGTCTGTGCTGGCGTGTGCATACGTATGCACAGGGCGTGTGGGTGGGGTGCAGATCTGCAGGGCTAAGTCTGTGCCGGCGTGTGCATACGTATGCACAGGGCGTGTGGGTGGGGTACAGATCTGCATGGCTGGGTCTGTGCCGGCGTGTGCATACGTATGCACAGGGCGTGTGGGTGGGGTGTAGAGCTGCATGGCTGGGTCTGTGCCGGCGTGTGCATACGTATGCACAGGGCGTGTGGGTGGGGTGTAGAGCTGCATGGCTGGGTCTGTGCCGGCGTGTGCATACGTATGCACAGGGCGTGTGGGTGGGGTGTAGAGCTGCATGGCTGGGTCTGTGCCGGCGTGTGCATACGTATGCACAGGGCGTGTGGGTGGGGTGTAGAGCTGCATGGCTGGGTCTGTGCCGGCGTGTGCATACGTATGCACAGGGCGTGTGGGTGGGGTGCAGATCTGCAGGGCTAAGTCTGTGCCGGCGTGTGCATACGTGTGCACAGGGCCATGTGGGTGGGGTACAGATCTGCAGGGCTAAGTCTGTGCCGGCGTGTGCACACGTGTGCACAGGGCCATGTGGACGGGCAAGCAGGCTGCTCACCTCCACGCAGACGTTGCAGCGGGCGCAGTGGACGGTCCGTGGCGGGCAGTAGTACTGGCATGTCTGGCACCAGTGCAGGTCAAAGCGTCTCTCCTTGACATGAAGTGCCTGGATCACTAACCCGGCCCGGCCCTCGGCCCCTGGCGCAGGGAGACACGGTGTGGGGCGAGCCTGGCTCTCAGCCTCAGGAGCTGGGCAGGGAGATCAGAACCCGGGAACACAATGGCCCTGCCCTCATGTCAGCTGCAAGGGCAAGGGAGGTGGCGGATTGTCCCTGGACCTGCTGCCCAGCACCCAGGAAAACAAAGCCAGCTTGGGACGAGCCATTCCAGGCCTCCCAGGCCCCAGAGCTCCCTCCCGGCCAGGATGTGTCTAGACCTGCCCGCCCTAGAGCACAGACGGGCAGCTGCGCTGGGTTGCCTGGGCTGGCTCCGTGCCTGGCGCTCCGTCCAGCTCAGAGCTGTGAGCCTCAGAGGGGACTTTACTTTGGTTCTTTCTTGCTTTGGATTTGCCCACCTGGGATGGCTCTTGGGGCTCCCTCGACCCAGAGCAGGCCACGCTGCACCACACGGTGACAGTGGCTCCTGATCCCGAAGGGAACGCTAGAACGAGCCTGTTCCCTCTGTCCTGGTAGATGCAACTGTCACAGCTCCACCGACTGTCATAGCCCCTATACTGATAACCGCTACTGAAGAGCCTCCCAGGGCCAGTGGCTGGGACTGCGCTTTGACGACTTACGGGCCTGACAGTCGTGGGGCAGGCAACAGGGACAATTTCCCAGGGGTCTGGGTGATTTTAGAA
Organism: Pelodiscus sinensis; assembly: GCF_049634645.1. Taxonomy (NCBI): domain Eukaryota; kingdom Metazoa; phylum Chordata; order Testudines; family Trionychidae; genus Pelodiscus; species Pelodiscus sinensis. The sequence continues at coordinate 51,261,658 of NC_134720.1, forward strand.
AGGCCCGGGGGTCCCCTGCTGGCGGCGCTGAGGCACTAAGGCAGCTCCTGCCTGCCCTGGCTCCACACAGCCCCGGACGCGGCTGGCACGTGCCAAGGGGCATCTCCTGGCGGCCGGCCCTCAGCGCCGACTGGCGGGCACGGTGGCCAATGGGAGCTGCGGGGGCAGGGCCTACAGGACGCGGCCTCCGGAGACCCACCTGGGGAGCTGCTGCCGGGGGTAGGGGCAGGGAGCTTTCGGGAGCTGCCCCCCTGTATCCCCCAGTGCCCCCCAGTGCCCCAGCCCAGAATCTGCACCCGATCCCTCACCCCGCCCACACCCAAACTCCCCCCCAGAGCCCTTCCCCTCCCCCATCCTGCACCCAAACTCCCCCCCAGAGCCCTTCCCCTCCCCCATCCTGCACCCAAACTGCCCCCCCGAGCCCTCCCTCTCCCCCATCCTGCACCCAAACTCCCCCCCAGAGCCCTTCCCCTCCCCCATCCTGCACCCAAACTCCCCCCCCAGAGCCCTTCCCCTCCCCCATCCTGCACCCAAACTGCCCCCCAGAGCCCTTCCCCTCCCCCATCCTGCACCCAAACTCCCCCCCAGAGCCCTCCCTTTCCCCCTCCCACAACCAAAATCCCCCCCCCCAGCCCAACTCCTCACCCCTCCCTCAGCCAAACTCCCCCAGAGCCCGGGCCCTCACCCGTCTCACACCCAATCTCCCTGCCAGAGCCCGACCCCTCCCCCCTCCCGCACCCAAACTCCCCCAGAGCCCTCCCCCTCCCCCCTCCCGCACCCAAACTCCCCCAGAGCCCTCCCCCTCCCCCCTCCCGCACCCAAACTCCCCCAGAGCCCTCCCCCTCCGCCCTCTCACACCCAAACTCCCCCAGAGCCCTCCCCCTCCGCCCTCTCACACCCAAACTCCCCCAGAGCCCGACCCCTCCCCCCTCCCGCACCCAAACTCCCCCAGAGCCCGACCCCTCCCCCCTCCCGCACCCAAACTCCCCCAGAGCCCGACCCCTCCCCCCTCTCACACCCAAACTCCCCTCAAGAGCCCGACCCCTCCCCCCCGCACCCAAACTCCCCCAGAGCCCGACCCCTCCCCCCTCTCACACCCAAACTCCCCTCGAGAGCCCGACCCCTCCCCCCCGCACCCAAACTCCCCCAGAGCCCGACCCCTCCCCCCTCTCACACCCAAACTCCCCTCGAGAGCCCGACCCCTCCCCCCCCGCACCCAAACTCCCCCAGAGCCCGACCCCTCCCCCCTCTCACACCCAAACTCCCCTCGAGAGCCCGACCCCTCCCCCCCGCACCCAAACTCCCCCAGAGCCCGACCCCTCCCCCCTCTCACACCCAAACTCCCCTCGAGAGCCCGACCCCTCCCCCCCCGCACCCAAACTCCCCCAGAGCCCGACCCCTCCCCCCCACACCCAAACTCCCCCAGAGCCCGACCCCTCCCCCCTCCTGCACCCAAACTCCCCTCGAGAGCCCGACCCCTCCCCCCTCCCGCACCCAAACTCCCCCAGAGCCCGACCCCTCCCCCCTTGCACCCAAACTCCCCCAGAGCCCGCACTGCCCAGCGGTCTGGCAGCTTGCTCGTGGGGGGGGGGAGGGGCCCTTTGACTGCTCTGCCCAGGGGCCCGGAATGGCCGTCGGGGGCTGGGATCAGAGCCCCCCCGTCCCTGACGACCAGGGATTTCCAGCAGGCCGATGGGCCGGTCGGCGTGGCCGGGTGATGGGCTGCGCTGCGGGCTCAGCCAGGTGCCCGTCCCTGCCCTGCTCCCCGGCGAGGGCCCAGGGGACGCCCGGTGACCCGCGGTGCAGCCCGGGAGCAGAGGGCTCAGGCCCGACAGTCTCCCCCTTCTCCGGGGCCCACCTGCCCGCGCGGCTCCCGGTACCTCGGTGGAGGATCCCAGGGTCCGTGAAGCTGGCCAGCAGGAGGTTGGCCACGGCCGGGATGAACAGGCCGCCGGCGAGCAGGGGGAACGCCGGGGACACGTGGACGGCCAGCCAGCTGCATCTGAAAGGGAGGGCGGGGGGGTGGGCGCCTCGCCGGGGGCACCGCTCAGGGCTCGGAGGCAGAGACAGGCCCCAGCGGGAGGGGACGGGCAGCAGACCTGGGGGCAGGGGGCAGGGGACAGAGGCCCCAGGCCCCTGCAGACCTTGAAGTTCCACACGAGGGCAAGGGGGTGGCTAAGGCTGGCGTCCCGCGTAGACGTGCCCGGTGACAACCCCCCAGGGAAAGAAGCCCGGCCGGCTCCGACCCCCCCGGGAGGGCCGGTTTGGATTTGGGCACCAGGGTGGGCGGCCTTTCTGCTGCTGTCCGTCCCTGGCAGGAGCGGGCGGCTCTGTGGGCAAGACGGGCTTTCTAACGCAGCCCTGGGTCCTGAGCCTGTGAGCCCCTGACCGCACGCTGGTCCCGTGCCTCAGTTTCCCCATCTGTGAAATCTGTGAAATGGGGCCAACCCGCCCAGCCGTGCTGGTGTCCGAGAGCTGATTCCTGGGGCACGTGATGATCAGTTGGTGAAGTCCGGTGACAGCTGACCCAGGCATGGCTCTAGGCTCAGACACTCTCCCCATGCCATGCAACCAAGGGACCCCGGCCAGTTCCTGGTCTCTTGCCACCTCGGGGGGCCCAGACCCAGGGGCTGTCTGCTAAATTCCTCAGGCCCATCCCAGCCCTCGCGCCCTGCCCGGCCTCACCCCCCTCTCTGCAGCCAGATGCTCTCTGCCCACCTGTGACTCATCTCGGAGGGGGGCACTGTCCCAGCCAGGCCGGACCACCCGCCGTCCCCTCCTATCCCGCACCCACTGAGCCCTGGGCGGAGCTGGCTTCTGCCAGGAACCGTAGGTCAAGACCTCGCAGGGGCTGGGTGGCAGGTGACTCCTGCAGCGGGGGTCCCGGCTGCCCCCGGCCAGCACTCAGGAGCAGTAACTTCTGCATGGGGCAGCCCCCGCATGCCACCCCGGCGGGGGTTCGAACCGGCGGCCCTGCTTACGGGAAGGAGAAGAACAGGCCACTCAAGGCCAGCAGGGAGCTGAAGTGAAAGGAAGCGAAGAGGCTGGGCAGGACCCAGTGCGGCGCCTCCCTGGCAGGGCTCATGGCGGGGGCCGGGTGAGCGCCCCCCGGTGCCTGCCCCGCAGAATGTCCACGCCCCGTTGCCTCGGCGACACGCGGCCCTGGCAGGGAGCTCCGCAGCGCGGCGGGACATCACAATGGTGGAGGGACATGGGGCTTAGTGGTTAGAGCAAGGGGAGCTGTGAGCCAGGATTCCTGGGTTTGCCCCCCCCGATTCACTGTGTGAGCTTGGGCAGGCCTCAGTTTCCCCCGCTGTAATAGGTGGGGTGACAGGAGCATCGGGGGATGATGGTGTGGCCTTGAGAGGAGACACACAAAGGCCCAGAGCTGCTGGCGGCTTTATTGGAACGGCGCCCCGACATTGCTGCCCCCCAGAGACACCCCCGCCCAGCGCATCGCTCCAGAAAAGAGGAGGAAGGGGCGTTATTAGGCACCCTTTGCACGGGGAAACTGAGTCACGGAGTGTGGCGTAGTGGGGGGGCTGTCTGCTCTGTAACCCGGGGTCCCCCTGCGCTGGGATGTGTGATAGCCACTGCCTCACCCAAATGTGGATTAACCCAGACACCTGGGCTCCGCCTGAGGCGATAACGGGATTCCCAGGGGGGAGACAAAGGGAGAGAGGCGGAGCCCAACACCAGATTTCAGGGAAGGGGCAGTGGCCGGCTGGGGAACATGCAGCCTTAGCTGAGGGCTGAGGGTCTAGTGATGACAACGGCCCCCCTAGCCAGCCCCGGGCACCAGCATTCGGGGCTCCGACCTAGGATCCAGCAGGGTGAGCATTCGGGGCTCACGCAGGGGCTCTGGACCGACCTAGATACAGGGGGACGGAGCGCAGCGGTGGGGGGGTTGGGCACGCATCAGCCCCCATGGGGGGGAGGGGTGCGTTCGCTTTGTGCTCTCTGAGCGGCAGGGCCCCGCGATGGCCGGGGGCTTCGCCCAGTCGTGGCAGGACTAGGGACGTAAAATGGTTTTAAATCTCCCGCTGCACGTGTAGCCGATTGAATTGCGACCGGTTACATGGTTAAATGCTCCCGGACCAGCAGGTGCCCAGGGGCTGCCGGCCCCGCGGGCTTGCTCCGATGGCCTGGAGTTTACCGGCAAGGTTAACAGACACGCTACGGCTCATCGGCTCACCGGTTCTACTCTCACCTCGGCTGACGACTGGCTCCGAGTCCCAGCCGGTGAGACCCCGGGAAGAGGGATTCCAATGGAAGGGGACATGGAGCTGCAGGGGCAGGCGGCTGGGGGCAGGGAGAGCTGGGGGCCCCAGACACAAGGGGGCTGGGAACTTGAGGAGGGCTTGGGTCAGACCTCACCCGTGTTGGGTTCCCTGTTTCTCGTGTTTGCACTGCAGAAGGCTCAAAGGACCCGCGTGGCTTCCTGGTTTGTCCCCAAGACCCCTGCGACTCCAGGGGCTTTTCCACGGTGCTGGCACCAGGGAGCCAAGCCCCGCCACTTGGTAACACGGCCGGTCGGAGGCAGAGGCGTAGCGAGGGTGTTATGCGCCCAGGGGCAAAAGCAAAATTTGCTCCTCCCATGACAGGGCCCCGCACCTGGTGCACAGCTGAGCCCGACGGGGGTGGGGGAGCTTGTACCCTGTCTTCCCTCACCCCCTCCAGTTTGGGGGGGCACTATCCCACTGTTGAAGAGGGAGGAGGCTTCAGCAGGCGGTGGAGGATGGAGGAGGGGCAGGCGAGCAGAGGTACGATGGGGGAGCAGAAGGGCAATCCCCCCCCCCCCCACACACACACCTCCTTTGCTATGTCAGTGAACGTAAGAGATTCACTTACCTGTTCAAATAACACTCCGAAAATTTTTTAAAATAAAACTAACACACAGCATGAGCCTCGCCCGCGCTTTCTTGAACCCTAAGGCTGAGGATACCCTGCGAGCGCGGCTTTCTGTCTGCCACGAGGACTTTTCCTTCCGGCTGCTGGGAGATCCTACCCTTAAGTAAAGGAGACAGGTCTCTGAGCGGCTCTTCACACAAGCCATTCGACTGACGCCATCGATACCAAGATTCAAGGCCAGCCCGGCCTTTGGCAGCCTGCCTCGCCAGGTGGTCACAATCACAACGTCCGAACATGGCTAAGACTTTTAGCTGAGAAAGTCACGTTAATCCCAAGTCTCTGCTCAGAATGGGAGAGGTGGGTGACCTATAGAAAACACCAGCATTTTCATTGGAAAATCCACAACAAAACGTGGGAGAATGGCTCACCTCGGTAACGCCAACTCCTTTAGAACTGAGGCGCTGATTATCCAGCACCAGCTGAGGCAGAAGGGCGCTGTGTACACATGTCTGATGTATTTTTACCAAAACTGCTACCTGCCCAACTTGTCAAAGGAGAAAGGAAACAGGGAGGCCAAAAGGAATGGTTTAGAGCCGTGTTTCTCAACCTTTTTTTAAATAAAGTACCCCTTTAAAAATGTATAAGTACCCCCAGTACCTACAGTTTTCAGACACACAATTTTTTTCGACCATTGCAACATATTTGTTTAAACAACTTCACGTATCCCCATCACGCCTTACAAGGTACAGGCAGTCCCCAGGTTACGTACAAGATAGGGACTGTAGGTTTGTTCTTAAGTTGAATTTGTATGTAAGTCGGAACTGGTACATATTGTAGGGGAAACTCTAGCCAAACATTTCTCCAGAGCTCAGCTTTATTCTCCCACACCTCACTTCCCTCAGTCCTTTATTCTTGAGCTGAGGTGTCTGCTGAGAAAAGCCGCTCCGCGTCTCCCTGGTCTGCTGGGAGGGGGCGCTAGCTCCGCGTCTCCCTGGTCTGCTGGGAGGGGGCGCTAGCTTCGCGTCTCCCTGGTCTGCTGGGGGGAAGCAGCTAGTGCAGGGTTGCCTCACCCCGTTTGTAAGTAGGGATCCGATGTAAGTGGGATCCATGTAACCCGGGGACTGCCTGTACATTGCCCATGGAGGTCAATGGGGCTGGGCTATTTTATATGTAAAGGTACTGAGAAATGTATATGTCAATACCAAGATGGCAATGTGTATATTATGTAAATAATACCGAATAATAATTGCCCAATGAGACCTCTTCCCAACCTGCTTACAAAGGGCCTGATACAATTTACATTTTAATCTAGGATTGAGCCCCAAACAATCTGTTGACATGACCCAAAAGATCCAGATAACAGTTAGTCGCCCTTCAAACATATAAGGGATGAATCAGTAAAAGCCGCACTGCCCGGTAGAGGTGATCTTTGAAGAAAATCGGAGAGTTTGAATTTCCTTTTTCTGACAGCAGTGTTTTCTCACTGAATGTGGGGTCTTCAGCACAGGTTTCACTTTGTGTCAGAATAACCCAGAAATGCGTCGTCACAGCGAACTCCATTCAGGTCAAAGCACCGTGCACCCCAAAGACAAAAGAGCAAATCCCTTGACGCTGGAAGTCAAAACGTCTCCCCTCTTCACAGAGCTCACAAAGGGTCTTGTTCCCCCAGGGACACACGTCATGACAACGCTCTCTGGAGAGAGACAAAACGCCCTGCCTCTCGGTGGTGGACGTAGCAAGTGTTTTCACGTGGCATCTTACCGTGCTGTTTAAATCGACTGTTTGGATGAGGGGTTCATTGTGTGTGAGAGGGCTGCCAATGAGCGGGATAGGGAGGGGGTGCAGGAGCTGGGAGGGAGGTGGGGGGCGGAAGGGGGCAAGGTCTGGGTAGTAGGTAGGGTGCAGAAGCAGACTGGGGGTAGGGTGTCTGGCCAGGGGGAGGGTGCAGAAGCAGACTGGGGGTAGGGTGTCTGGCCAGGGGGAGGGTGCAGAAGCAGACTGGGGGTAGGGTGTCTGGCCAGGGGGAGGGAGCAGAAGCAGACTGGGGGTAGGGTGTCTGGCCAGGGGGAGGGAGCAGAAGCAGGCTGGGGGGTAGGGTGTCTGGCCAGGGGGAGGGTGCAGAAGCAGACTGGGGGTAGGGTGTCTGGCCAGGGGGAGGGAGCAGAAGCAGACTGGGGGTAGGGTGTCTGGCCAGGGGGAGGGAGCAGAAGCAGACTGGGGGTAGGGTGTCTGGCCAGGGGGAGGGAGCAGAAGCAGACTGGGGGGTAGGGTGTCTGGCCAGGGGGAGGGTGCAGAAGCAGACTGGGGGTAGGGTGTCTGGCCAGGGGGAGGGAGCAGAAGCAGACTGGGGGTAGGGTGTCTGGCCAGGGGGAGGGAGCAGAAGCAGACTGGGGGTAGGGTGTCTGGCCAGGGGGAGGGAGCAGAAGCAGACTGGGGGTAGGGTGTCTGGCCAGGGGGAGGGAGCAGAAGCAGGCTGGGGGGGAGGGTGTCTGGCTAGGAGGGAGGGTGCAAGGAGGGGACTTGGGTAGCAGTTGGACCTTCCTGGTCTGGCACCCTCTGGACCTGATTGGTCCCAGATGAGGGACTTTGTGCACCAGGGGTCATGTCAGGGCTCCGGGTCCCCCCGCACTAGGCTTCTTTGCACCTCCCTCCCCTGCAACCCAACTGAGCTGCCCACCCCTGCTGGTTCCCTGCACCCCCCGAAAACCATCCCCCACAATCCAAGGGAGCACAGCACCAGTTCCCTGCAGCCCCTCTCAGCCCAGCTGAGCTGCCCGTCTGTTCCGTATGCCTCCCCCATCCACCTCAGCCCAGCTGAGCCCTGCACTGGTTCCCTGCAGGCCTCCCCACAGCCCAGCTGAGCCCCGTTTCCCTGCACCTCCCCCCCAAACCCCTCAAAACTGCTGATTTCCTGCCTCTCCCTCCCCTGGAGCCTAGCTCCGGGTTCCCGCACCTCCCCCCGCCTCCTGCCCACAGCCCAGCCCGGCGCCTGGGGGCAACTCCTGCCCCCCGCTCTCCCCTCACTACGCCTCTGGTTGGGGGGAGCAACCCCACAGCCGCAGCTGCTCTGTGCCTACCTCAGGCTTGCGGTGAGGGGTCAGGGCCTCCCCCTGCTGCAAACGTCCCATTGGCCCCCCAGTTCTGGCACCAGTGTCCCCCCAGGTTCCACAGCGGGCTCTCGGGGGCGAGGCTGCCGGGGGCTGTCGCTGCGCCGGCGGCCGGTTCCGCCCCTGTGCCCTGGCTGTCTCCACCTGCTCTCCTGCGCTGGCGCGGGGGCTGCGCGCACGCTGGGGCAGTGACCGGCTCTCTCTCTCTTCGGACAGCGCCAAGCACCACGGGGGCAACGCCCTAGGAACAGAACAGCAGCTAATTCCCGTCTCTTGTCTCCTTGCCCCCCATCACTTCCTGCCCCTGCCCTTCTCATCCAGGCTTTGCCTCTCGCCCTGTCCTGACACCCCCCCCACCCTCGGGCACCGAACATTGTGCCTTGTCAGCTCCCTTTTTCGTGGAGACGAACCTGCTGCCACCCAGGCTGTCATCTCAGCCGCCCCGCGCGGTCGATTCCAAATGTTACCCAACTCAACCTGTGGAACTCCTTGCCACAGGATGGCAGAGGATGTTGTGCACATCAGGAGTTTAACAGGGTTCAAAAAAGACCTAGATCCATTCATGGAGGTTGGGTCCTCAATACTTATCAGCCAGGCTGGGTAGGGACGGTGTCCCTGGCCTCTGTCAGAGCGGGAGACAGGGGAGGGATCGCTTGATGACTCCTGGTTCTGTTCACTCCCTCTGGGGCACCTGGCATTGGGCCCTGTGGGCAGACAGGACACAGGGCTGGATGGACCTTTGGTCTGACCCAGTGTGGCTGCTCTGATGCTCTTCTGTTCAAGTCCATGGGCTGGGGGCAGTCGGCCTTTGGGTTTCTGCCCCTGGGGCGTGTTTTCCCAACCAGGGGGAGTTAGTGGAGGCGGAATCTTGCATGGGGCTGGAAGGGGAGATGCAAGGTGGCAGGTTGCTAACAGAACCCAGGCTGGGTGTGAGGACACAGACAGCGCGGCGAGGCGGCCTGCCCTCCAGCGGGTAACTCCTGCTTCAGCAGAGCACGACTTGGAAAATTGCCAGGGCTGGCGCTTGCAGAAATGGTTACCAGGAGAAGGGGGCTGGGTGGCAGATCTTCCTGGAAAGCTTGCGCCCCCGCCCCGCGCCACCCTCCCCTGGGGTAAGCACATCCCCGCAGCTGGGACGCCGAAGGACGGCGTGTTCCCAGCGCTTCGGGCCTGATTCCCAGCCGTGCTGAGCGCTCACAACCCCCGGGGTCCGGGGAGCTGCAGCCGGCCTGGGCCGAGCACGGGGGTAACCGAGGAAGGGCCTGGCCGCGCCGGGTCTGTCTGCGCTGCACAGCCCCGCGCCTGGCCCATGCTGGCTGGCTCTGGAGCCGTGTAGACACACCGGGTGCACTGCAGCGGGTCAGCTCCGCCCCCTAGTGGTGAAGGAAAATGTGTGGCTCCGAGCCCCGGCCCCTGCCCAGTGGGTCTGGGGAGCGTCAGTCTCCCAGGGGGTCCCCAGCCGGAGGGGGGACGCCAGGTGCGATGGACACGCCGGGGCGGGGGGGAAGCCCTTTTCTCCGAAGCGCTCTGCCCCGGGGGGAAGCAAACAGCTCTGGCTGGAGAAGGCTGGTTCTGGCCAGGCCGGTCGCACGCGGGGGCCCGTCGCAGCGCGAGGGAATGGAGGGCGCAGGCCTGAGCCCCGCGGGGCGCTCAGAGGGGGCCCAGCGTGCAGCCAGCCTGCCCCCCGGCCGAGTGGCGCGAAGGACGCAGAAGGGAAGTGGCCGGTCCCGTGCCGGCATGAGTCCTGCTCTCCTCGTCATGGGAGCCAAACCAGCTTCTCCAGCCCTGCCCCGGGGCTGCGTGGGGCCGGCCCCTCTGACGGTGCATGCTGAGTATCGTTACCACAGGGCCGGGGACCTTTCCCCAGCCGGGGGCTGCTGACCCACGGGAAAATCAGCCGGGGGCTGCACACAAGGGAGTAGCAAAACCAACCCCCCCCACGGATGTGCCCCCCGACCGAGAAGGGGAAAGACCCTCCCCCGCCAGAGCCTACCCTGAGGGGAGGGCAGGCTAGTAGATTGTGTGCTCCAGCCCCGTGGGGGATACCCCGAGGGGGGGGGCTGGAGTGCCAGTGCAGGCACCCCAGTGCTGGGGAGGAACCCCAAGCCTCCGGGGCCAGATCCAAGCCAGACGGGCCCCCCCCCCCCCCCGCTTTGGCAGAACAAAAGGGCCCAGCCAGCACAGAACGAAACCATCAAAAGGCCAGTTTCCTGCGTCCCGCTTGCAGCCAAAGATTCACGCTCCGACGGGCCCCGTGTGCGACCGGCCCAGCCCGGCAGCTGCGGCTCGTCCCTCCGCGAGCTGCGCCCTGGGCTACCGCCGGCCCGAACCCGCCGGAGCTGTTTGCTTCCCCCCCGGGGCAGAGCGCTTTGGAGAAAACGACTCCCCCCCCCCCCCGGCGTGTCCGTCACACCAGGAGTCCCCCCTCACCCTCCCAGCTGGTGACCCCCCGGGAGGCTGACGCTCCCCAGACCCACTGGGCAGGGGCCGGGGCCGGGGCCGGGGCTCAGAGGCACACAAGTATCTAGCCTCCTCTCTCGGCGTGAGTGGGGGACGTGGGCCTCTCCATCCCTGCTCACTTCCAGGGGGACTGCGGGTCCCAGGGCTGAGATGTAACTCTTGGGGGAGGGGCACCCTTTCACGAGTCGGGGGAGCACGTGGGCCCCCCCCCTCGAACCCAGCTGGGCCTCAGCTCCAGCCCTGGCCTGGCGGTTGGGCCCCCTCAGGCCTGTAATCTCCCCCCCCGAGCCATGGCGCAGCTGGTTCAGCACGTGCGGCTTTTCCGTTTCCCCTTCTCAGGTGCTCGCCCCACCAGGGCTCGGGGAGCAGGGCCCCCACACGCTCCCCGCTGCACTACCCAGAGCTGAACGGGCCTCCGGCCCAATTTAAAGGGATAGGGGGCAGGACACGAACCCCCCTGCCTTACCGAACCCAGCTGGGTCCCATGGCAAACTCCTGTCTGTTTTGCCCTTCAGTCATCCCCAGCGCCCTCGGAAGGACCCCATCGCCCTCCCGCTGAGCACGGGGCCAGTCTGCCACACAAAACACATGTATGTACACACACGCCCACCCCGTGCACACCCACCCTGTGCACGCACGCCGCCCACCCATGCACACACACGCGCCCGCCTGTACACACACACACACGGCATTAACGCCACTTTCTCCTGGGCGGGGGGAAGCCGCCCCCACCGTGCTGCGGATACAGAGTCTCCTGATCCAGCCTGGGGAGCGCTGTGGGGGCCCAGGTGAATAACCGGGCAGCTAATAGCCCGCACGGCTCCTCTCTGCAGATCCAGGATGAGCCGCTTTCAGCAGATCCGGCACCAGCCGCTTTCTCCCCCGCAGCCTGAGGAGCCGGGCCGAGAAGGCAGGAGAGGCGAGTTCTTCGCAGCCTGCAAGCCGAGCTCTGCGCCAACCCTTGAATTTGATCTGTGCGCTGGAGCGCCCGGGTCCCTCGCCCGGCCACAGCCAGGGAGCTGCAGGGGCTGTCAGGGCTGATCCCCTCCCCCCGAGGGGGAGTTACAGATGCACCAGGCCCCGCAGGAGCCCCGCCAGCAGGCACTGACCTTTGGGACGCTGCCCCCGCCGGGCAGATGCTGCCGGAGCCTCTCGCCAGCGAGCAGCAGGACGTGCCGTGTGCGTGCGGAGCCAGCCCGAGCCCCGGGGAACGGCCGGAATGGAGTCCGCCCCAGAGCGCTTACCCGACCCCAGGTACGGGGCGGCCAGGCCGGGGGCAGCGCTGGTCTGGCATGGGGCGGGGGCGGGCAGAAGACTGTAGCGGATCAGGGCGAATCCCCCTTCCCCGTGTCCCAGGGCAGGGCCCGTGTGTCCGGGGAGGGCTGACTATTCCCAGAAGCAAGACGGGTCCTCCCGCGAACTTCCCCAGGACAGCCCCCCGCACAGCCCCTGGGGCGCCCCCCGCCAGGCCTCGCCAGAAACTCACCTTCAAACCAGCGATGGGCCCCCTGCTCCAGGGGAACTTGGCTGAGACCTGCCACGCTCATTTCACCGGGGTCCCTGGCCCCGGTCGGTTGCGGCTGCCCCGGGGAGGGGGGATGAATCAGGGCTGCTTGTCAGTCGCCCGGGGAGGCCGGCAGCGCTGCTGGCAGCCACAGGAGTGCTGCACCGTTAGCCCTCGTGTCCCTGGCGGGGTGAGCCTGGCCCAGGACAAGTGACGGGTTGAGAAGAGCTGGGGAAGCAACTCTCCCCTGGGATCCCTCCCCCCCGGTGTAGCCAGCCCCCAGCCCCAGTGCGGAGCTCACTGGGGCCTTGTGTTCCTGCAGGTTCCCCCCTCAGGTGATCGAGCTGCTGATTAAGAATTACAGCCTTCCCCTGGCCTGCGTCTCCAAGCCGCCCACCTCGCTGCAGCTGCTGTACCGTACGTGGGGAGCCGGGGCGGGGGGGGGGTCACAGAGCAGCCCTGCCCTCTGGCGGCGGGTCCCTGACTCTCAGCCCCTGGCTCCTGGTTGTGGGTGAGAGCAAGGAGGGGGAGGCACCCGGCCCAGAGGACAGGGCAGAAAAGGCACTGTGTGCAGAATAAATGTGGTTCCTTGCACCGTGGCATGTGGGGATGTGCACCACCCAAAGAAACACGCTGCCGGCTGTGAGGAGCTGGGGGGCTCTGCCAATCAGCTGGGCATCTGAATCTCTCCTGGGTGGCCGGCCAAGCGCTCAGGGGACACTGCCCAGGGTTGAGCTAGGGGGCCCAGGCCTGGGTTTGCCCCCCGCGGTACGGGAGGGCTCAGGCGCTGGAAGGGAGGGTCGGCTGGGGGGTCTCTCTGATGCCCTCCTTCCCCTGCAGAGCTGGACCCCATCGAGCTGTCCATCCAGGCCCTCATGACCTTGCTGACGCTGCTGGCGGTCGCCATCTTCCTGGAAGAAGCCATCTACCTGTCCAAGAAGATCCGCTGCCTGGTCAAGATGAGAACCCTCCTCTGGAGCAGCTCAGCCCCCACGGTGAGCCCCGGCGCCCGGCGTGCAGGGAGGGGAAGGCACCGGGGTGCTGGCGGGCACCGGCAGCCTCCCGCAGGGTCCCCGCTGCGCTGCTGGATGGGGAGGAGCCGGAGCTGGGTTGCGCAGGAGCCAAGGGCGAGGCCGGGCAATTCCGTTCACGTTAGAGAAGGCCCTGAGCTGCCCACGTGGCTCCAGCGCAGGGCCGGGTGAACGCATCCGTGGGCCCCCGTCGTGTAGTCGTCACCCCTCCGAGTGGGGCCGAGACCCTAGGAGGCCAGCGGGGTTACCCCGTCGGCACGCAGGTCCGCCCAAGCCCGCTGCAGTGCGTCTTTGCATCGACGCAAAAGACCATTCTAGGCGCTAGGAGCCAGAGGCTAAAGGAGGCGGGTGCGCCGTGGTGAGCCGCAGGGAGCTTTCACGAGCCGGCAGGGACCCGGGTTGCAACAGGACAGCACCCGTAAGGAAAGCGACGTTCATTTCACCGCGGCGAGGAGCAAAGTGCGTTCTAGGCGGCCCTGGTTTCTACTGTACCAGGAGAGCCTCGCGCTACCTAGTGAATCAGCCTGTTTCTGGACGGCCTCCCTCCATTACGAAACATAAAACGGCTCAGCTCACCCGGGCCGTGACCCTTGGGCCCCAGGATTACACAAGGCAGGCGCTGCCGCGTTCAGGAAGGACTTTGGAAGCGAGCAGGGCTGGCTCCTGCCTAGCCGCGGACCTGCAGTGAGGCAGGAGAGTTTTCTGTGGGGGGGACCGGGGGCTCTCTAGCATCGGGCTGCCCCACACAAATGAGAAAAAGTGGAGGGGCTTGTGTTGTTCGCCTCACCCGTTGTGCCTGGAGGGGGGGAGGATCCAACGTTACTGGCTTCTTTTTAGAAGAACGAAGCAAAAAAACTAAGCAAAAGCCCCCCCCCCCCCCAAACGGGCCGTGGCGCTTGGAAATAGCACCGCCAGGCCCAGCGAGCCCTGGGAAGAAGCCAGCGTTTGTGGCTCACTTTAGCCGACTTTTCCGACAAGAGATGACGGCGGGTCAGCGGTTGGTTCTGGGGAACGCGGTAGCGGCCGCCCACACGGACCGGGAGCGTGCCTGCTCCAAGCGGCAAGGCCGGGGCTCGGCTCCCTGCCTGAGTCCGAGAACTCGGGAAAGGCAAAGCCCGTGGCTGTGGAAACGGAGTCCCGTTCTCCGGGGTGCCTGGGATTGTGCCGGAGCTGCCTGGGCCTGCTAGCAGAACCTGCCCTCCCCTACCGAGCATGTTAACCTCTCGGTGGGGTCCCCACACCTCCCTTGCTCGGCTGTCCACTCAGGCCACCCAATTCCTTCTCAGGGAGGGGGCGCAAACGGAGGCCCCCAGCATCCCTAACCCGGCCTGGCGGAGGCTTCTGGGGGCGAGATCTGGGCCATGCTGCCGACTCCCGGCGCGCGCACGTTCCCCATTCATAGCACCAGCCCCTTCTAGCAGCCAGCTCTGCATTCACAGCTTTCCCCCTCCCTCCGCTGTGGCTAGCAGCCACGGGAATGCTGGGAAATGTAGTCTCTTCCCTGCTCCAAGACCAGCTCTCTAGGCAGGGAGCCGGCCAAGGAGCTACAGCTCCCGGGGTACCGGGGGCTCCCCCTCCTGCCCGGCAGAGTCTCACTGCATAGTACAGCGGGGAGCGTGTCTACACTGCAGTGTTTTTCCAGAACAATGGCCATTTTTCTGGAAAAACAATATTGCGTCCACACAGGGCCGGCTCAAGCCATTCCTGCGCCCCGGGCAGCGGGCGTGCAACGCATACGTGGCTCTGCCCCCAGGCGCATGCGTGGCCCCGCCCCCCAGCATGCTGCGCACCTTAAAGCTGCAATTGGGCACCTGATTGAAGCTCTAAGGGGCACGGCCCCTGGCCCCGGGCGCGCGGCGCCTGATGGCAGCTGTAAGAGGTGCCATGCGGCCAGGCACATGGCGCCCCTTACAGCTGCCATCAGGTGCCCCGGGCAGCTGCCCAGGTAGCCCGCCCCTTAATCTGGCCCTGCGTCCACACTGCCCTTGAGTTCTTTCGACAGAAAGTCGAAAAACAGAGGGGGTTTTCCAACGGCGGTAAACCTCATTCCACAAGGAAGACGCCTTTTTCCAAAAAAGCTTTTTGGAAAAAGGCGTGTGGGGATAGGGTTGCCAGGTGTCCAGTTTTCACCGGACCGTTCCTGATTCCCCGTCTATGAAATGTCCGCTATTTTCTGTTTCCCTCAGATGGAAGCCGGGCGGGGACAATTTTCCCCTGGTGCATCTGGCAGGGACGGGAGAGTGAGATGTGCGGGGCCATTTAAAGGCACAGCACCTTTTTTTGGGGGGGGCTCATCAACTTTGTTTTTTTTGGGGGGGGAGCTGGTGTTGTTGTTCAGTATTTTTTGTCAAACCATCTGGCAGCCCTATGTGTGGATGTACAAGAGGGAATTCTTTCAAAAGAAGAGGCCTCAAGGAAATCACACAGGTGCCCTGATGGCCATTCTGTCCAGACTAATCACAAGTGAAATGCGAGACAGCATCCAGTCAATGTGGACGCTATCTTTCGAAAAGGCACATCGCTTTCTCGTTGCGCTTTTGCGGTGTGGACGCTCTCTTTCGAAAGAAGCTTTTCTGGTGGATCTCTTCTAGACATAGGTGGGACAGATACGGGGCCCTTCCGAGTTTGGCCTTGGTGCCAGGGAACAATTGGCTCGGTGGTAAAACCACTCGCGACCCAGAGTTCGGGGCACTGCCCGTGTCCAGGGAGCTGGGAGCTGTGTGGGGGATGGGCTGCTGAGACCTCTCTAGAGCAAAATGCAGCGCCCCAGAGCTTGGATTGTAACGGTCGTGGTCCAGGGAGATCCAGGGTTTGGGTGCGGGCCCAGCGGTGCGGTTCGCTTCGCCGCCAGCCCCAGGGCCTGCGAGGGACCCGGGCTGGAGCATGCTCTGTGCCTCCCGTTCAGCGGCCCCTCCTCTCTCTCAGATGATCTCCGTGTTCTGCTGCTTTGGGCTCTGGATCCCACGCGCCATGATGCTGGTGGAGATGGCTATTGGCACGTGAGTATCGCTAGCACCCGGCGGGCTTGGATTGAACCAGCCACTCCCTGCCTAGCCAAAGGATTAAGATGTGTGAGGGCCCGAGGCACGAAGACCGTGTGGGCCCCCACCCCGTGAAAAGCAGGGACCTACCTGATTGCATTCATAGAACCACTCCGCTCAGTGTTTGCACGCCGCACGAGTAACAAAGCAGGGCATCTTGTGCCTTTGGGAATGGCTCAGTTTTCCCACATGGAAAATAAACCAGGTTAGATGTCATCCGTACCATGTCACTGCCAAGCTGGAGTCACACGGATCAGTTGTTCAGAGACCCCCAAGTGGGTCTTTCATCTCCCCCGACTTTCTGAAACGGGACCATTATGCCCCCTAACCCCCGGAGATCACGTTACAGTCCCGTTTTTCTACCGGGGAAGCAAAGCTGTCTGAACGCCCACAGGCACCGTTCCAGACAGCAACAAGTAAAGGAAAGAACCCTAACCCGAGAGAACATTATTCTGCATAGCCAGCCGGGAGAACTGATCTGAAACAGTTTGTCCCGGATCACGTAAGCTCTGAAAAAACGTTGCAAGGACCCCGATGCATGCCAGTGTCCGCCAAAGGTAAGGCTGTCAAAGCAGGAGAAAGACGCCGTTTTACCGAACACCTGAAATCGTTAGTCCCTAAAGCTTAATCTGAGTGTACAGCATCACGGTCGGTTATGAAGCCCAACGAGAACATCGTTTTTCCAAAAATCCTGCAGGGAGAGTGAATATCTATCACTTCATTCTACCACTGCCCTTCGTCATCAGGGCCCGACCAAATTCACGGGCATGCAAAACGTGCCCCGGACTGTACACTCCGGTGTCCTCCCGTGAAGTCTGGCCTTTTGTGGGCTTTTCCCCTACACTCTACAGATTTCCTGGGGGAGAGCAGCGGTTCTCAAACTGGGGATCCGGGCCCAAAAGGGAGCGGCAGGGGGTTATTTTAGGCAGGTCACGGTGTGCTGTGCTGACTTCTGTGCTGCCTTAGGAGCCAGGCAGCTGGTGAGCGGTGGTTGGAATGCGGGCGGGGTGCCCCGCTCTGTAAGCAGCATCCGGCCAGCAGCGGTGCAGAGGTGAGGGTGACAATACTATAACCCCCATACATTACCCTTGCAATACCCCCCCGGCCACACACAACTCATTTTGAGGTCAGGATCCCTACAATCACACCACCACCACATTTCAGATTTAAAAAGCCTGAAATGTGCCAATTTTTAAAATCCTAGGACCACAACGTTGACCTAAAAGGACCATGGATTTGGCAGAGCCTGACTCCTCATGGCTGTGTCTACACTGGCACCCCTTTCCGGAAAAGGGATGCTAATGAGACCAGTCAGAATTGCAAATGCCCCGGGGATTTAAATATCCCCCGCGGCATTTGCATGAACATGGCTGCCGCTTTTTTCCAGCTCGGGGTTTTGCTGGAGAAAAGCGCCAGTCTAGATGGGATCTTGCGGAAAATAAGCCCTTTTCCGCAAGATCCCTTATTCCTACTTTCAAGTAGGAATAAGCGATCTTCCGGAAAAGGGCTTATTTTCCGGAGAATCACGTCTAGACTGGCGCTTTTCTCTGGCAAAACCCCGAGCCGGAAAAAAGCGGCAGCCATGTTCATGCAAATGCCACGGGGGATATTTAAATCCCCCGCGGCATTTGCAATTCCGACTGGTCTCATTAGCATCCCTTTTCTGGAAAGGGGTGCCAATGTAGACACAGCCCTCCTGGGTGTAATGGAGGGGAAAAACAAGTCTCTGGAACTGAAAGGCCTCTGAAGCTAAATCTCTCCCACTTCTATAGCTCTCTGGGCTTGGCTCTGTTTTATCCCCCATCTTGGCTTGGGTGTTCAAGGTCCATTAGCCCAGGACAGCAGTGGAGTCCACGTAGGCTGCAATTCACTGGTGACATTCATAGTTGAGTTTGCTGGGGCTGGCAGCTGCAGCCCCGTGTGAACAGAGCCACATCAGTCTATGCCAGGGGAGGGGGGAAACACGCAGTCTGGGGTAAATAGCTGATGGGCTTTCAGCCAGTGCTAAGGTGGGTGGGGGGGGGGGGGGAGACCTCTGTTAGAAAGGCCTTTTATCAGCTGAGCAGGGGTAAAGAATCCCTGATCCCAGTAGACCGGCAAGAGCTCACACTAAGATCCCAAGGCTGGAATGGGGAGGTAGGTTCCACCAAGGGCTCGGGTGGGGGGAAGAGGGCTGCAGTCTGGCACGCTGGGATGGGGGTAAATAATGCTGCATGAGAGGGAGGGCGAGGGGCACCAACGGCCTTGACCTGGTGGATGGATGGAGGCGTAACCCGCCCCCCCCGAGCCTCGCGCTCCCCTTGTGTTTTGCAATCACCAAATGACGCAGGAAAAAACAGGAAGAGGAGGGGGGAGAACAGGTCAGGCAGGAGGGGAGGGGAGAAGCCCTAAGCCCGGCTAGCCCAGCAGAGAAAGCAGCAACTGAAACCTGCTGCCCAAGCCCCAGGAGAATTTTCCAGCCCCCAAATTGGCCAGGGCCCCTCTGCTGCTCTGCCAGGCTGGCGTGCTGCAGGGCGGTGGGGTTTGCCTCTCCTCCAGCTGAATTCCCTGCTCCCCGGGCTGCCCACAGGTACTTCGGCATCTGCTTCTACCTGCTCATGCTGGTCATGGTGGAAGGCTTCGGCGGGAAGGAGGCCCTGCTCGCCGCGCTGAAGGACACGCCCATGGCGATCAGCACCGGGCCCTGCTGCTGCTGCTGCCCCTGCTGCCCACGCATCACCATGACCAAGTGAGGCAACCGGGCAGGGCCTGGGGCGGGGCTGGCTGGGAGGAAAGCTGGTTCCACAGCCCCTTCCCTGGACGAGAAGCCAGGCGCTGGCTAGAGCAGCTTCCCCAAGAGGTGCCCCGAACCCCTCTCCCGCTCTGGAGGCGCACGGCCCGCTGCCTGCACGTGGCTGGGCTCTGCTGGCTCGGCCCCCAAAGGAGGGAAGGGGCGACCGACGGCTCCAATCCACCCGTGCGCGCCCGCTCTGCTGGCTGGATCCCAGGGCAGGCGGGGGGTTAGCCACGGCCACGCCTCGCCAGTGCACAGGGACTGCCTGCCCATGTCCCTTCTGCCTGCCCAAGCGGACCCAGTTGTCACCCCGGGAACCCCCTTAGAGCAGGGGGCGCCCCTGGGGCCCAGTCCAGCCATCATGCAGCCCACGTGCCACAACCCCAGACACTCGACTGACTGAGGCACCAAGGAGAGCAGGGACCAGCCTGCTGCCCAGCTAGTGCCACGGCTGGATCCCGCAGGCCTGTGAGTCTCTACCTCCAGCCCCTGCCCCAAAACGGTCACTGTCTGCCACCGCTGCACACACCTTGTTCCCAGGCTGTTTCCCTACCTTCCATTTCCAGCCGGGGGCCATGGGGGACGTCTCTCGGCGAGCCGCGCAGCTGAGATCCGTCCCCCACGGAGACCACATGGACCAGGCTGGCCCAACTTTCTGGCCCCCTGAGCCATATACGACAAACCTACGGGCGTTCGAGAGCTGGGACCTGCCTGCTGGGGCTCAGGGCTTCTGCCCCATTTGTGCTGAATCCCCAAGCCCAGCCGGGGGGCTGCGGGGCAGAAGCCCCTACCCCAGCACCAGGCTGCAAGGCTGAGCTCTCCCTCCGCCAGGCAGATAGGTGGAGAGTGCAGGCAGCGGGCGGGGTAGGAGCTACCCGTTTGGCTGGCCCTGGGCGTGACTGTGCTGGTGCTGAGCCCAGCCTGCTTCTGCCATTTACCAGCCGCCTCTTTGGGCTCCCGCCCCGGCTGCCATGCGGATTGGGAGGAGCCCCCATAAACCCCTGCATTCTCCTCCGCCATCGGGCCCCTCCCTCCTACTCGCCTTCGCTGCGATACCTACAAAAAGCGTGAGCCGTCTTGGCTCAGTTTCCTTTCTCCCCTCCGTCGGTCTGTACCTAGCCGTTGTCTGGCCTCGTACGGAAACTGTCCGCGCTCTGGCGCAGGGGCCGGCTTTTGGTCTGGGGTTTGTCCAGCACCTAGCACCACGGGGTGCAGCCTAGGACGAGGGCTGCCAGGTACCCCCCCAAGTCAAACGCAAGGTGTAGGACGATTCACAAGGCAAGGTCCCTGCCCCGAGAGGCTGCCAGCCAAGTCCCTGCGTGGCCAGTGCCAGGGAAGGGCTGTTACAGGATGGGGTTTGCATTTCCGGGAGGTAAGAAGCAGGCCCGGGAGGCTGGGATCAGCAGTTTTGGGCTCCGGCTTGCAGGGCACTCCAGTGTCATTTGACAGTCTGTTCTGCTGTCCTCGCCGGGGACAGAGGGCAGGGCCAGGTGGCAAGGGGAGACAGGCCGGGTAAAACACAAACACACAAGGAAGACACTCTGGGGCCTGGCGCTGTCACGGACGTCTTGCTCTGTTGTCGTCGTAGGAGGAAACTTAAACTCTTTCTTCTGGGCACTTTCCAATTCGCCTTCCTCAAGACGGCCAGCGTCTTCGTGGGGCTGGCCCTGGCTGCAGATGGGAACTATGATCCGGCCGATGTAAGTCCAGACCCTTCCCCCAGCAAAGCGGCTGCTCTGTTGATGAGGGACTTGCCCTGGTTGGGCTCGCTGGGCTGCAAGAGTAGCTGTGTCCCTGAAGGCAGGGGGCCCTGGGTCGAGGGGGCGCGGAAAGCAGGGCACACGAGGGGCAGTGAGGCCAAGGAGGCCGGCGGGGGAGAAAAGCCAACCTGGCATAGCTTCCACCTGGCAGCAGGGGGTAGGAGAGAGGAGTTGGGTGCCAGCTGAGCCCTACCCCTGTCTCGGGGCCACCGTCACAGCTACAGCAGGGTGACGGGGTCCCTGGCTGAGCATGGCAGGTGGTGGGACAGCAAGTTGAGGGGACGGCTGTCTCACTCCAAGTCTCCATCTTGCCCATGCCCAAGGGTTTCAAGGCAGCATGTGTGTGCCCCACCCTGGACACAGCACAGCCCTCCTAGTCTGGCCTGGAAATCCCACCCACGCTGCTTTCGCTTCTGTCTCGCCCAGATCTCAGCTCAGAGCGTGGCCCTCTGGATTAACACCTGCCTGGGGTTCTCCACCATCTTTGCGCTGTGGGCCCTTGGGATCCTGTTCCGCCAGGCGAGGGTGCATCTGAAAGAGCAGAACATGGGGGCCAAGTTCGTTTGTTTCCAGGTAACGTTGCTTGGGGGGCGGGGAAGAGAGCACCGTTAGCAGTTTCCTGGCTGCAAAGGGGGCTTCTGTTTGGTGTTGTGAACCGGGGCCTTCCAAGTTTCCTTTACCCCACACGTGCAGCCTGCCACGTCCTGGCAGGTGGCTACCCCACAGCTGGCTGCCTCTCGCTTCTCCTGTCTTGAAACTACCGCCTCATCTCAAGAACATGAGTCTTCAGGTGCAGAACGAGGACAGGACTGGCTCAATGTCTTCTCCACAAGTAGCCCTGCCACCAGCAATGTGAGCAAGCAGCAGCAGGACAGAGGGGGGTGGATTGAGACAGATACATCTGCCATGGGGTCCTTCACCTGCTTGGCTAGAATCACAGAACACGAGCCCTGGAAGGGCCCCCGAGAGGTCATCGAGGCCAGTCCCTGCCCTCACCTGGCACAGAAAAGGCAGACACGGAAAAGGAACAGGATATAAAAATGGAGAAACTGAGAGATTCCTTTGAGCAAGCAGGGATTTAATAAAAAAAAAAAAAAGATACAAGAAGGGCAAGAATGGTGGATGGAGAAGAAATGGGGAAGAAGATTCTATGAAGTCTCTGGCAAGGGCAGAGGATAAGGCGCTACTCGAAAGTTACAGCAGGCTCAGTGAGGGACTCGTCTTCCGACTTAACTCCTCGCTGTAGTTTGAATAATAATTTCTAGCTAGCGACTACTCTCAAAGCTGGGCAGTGTAACACCTGCAGGGCGCAAGAAACAGTTCCTCACCTGAGATGGGGATGTAAGGCGCATGCCTGGGAAAGACTGTATCAGGACAGTAGGCTAACAGTACGAGTCCCTCTGCTCCTTGAGCTAGGGAGGCCAAGCGTATGGAGGCAAGTGACTAGGTAAAACGAGAAAGTTACCATTGATAAGGATGGGGCGAGACACTGGATACTGGCAGGACCAAGGCAGAAGGGGAGGAGAAAGGGATGGGGTTAAAATCAGTGTGTCCCATGGAGACGAGACAGGGTAGGGCTTGTCTACATTGGGAAACCGACCTGCAGATTTACACCTCCGCAGGTAGGCCACTCTGTGTGGAGACACTGCTCCAGTCTAAGTGACTACTGTCACGTCAAACCGCTCTGATGGCTTTCTTTGATAGGATAACAAACCCTGTGGACAAGGGCAGCGGGGAAGCGGTAGATGTGGTATATCTGGACTTTAGGAAGGCATTTGATACAGTCTCACATGAACTTTTCATTAAACTAAGGAAATAGAAGCTAGATGGGGCTACTATAAGGTGGGTGCATAATTGGCTGGATAACCGTTCCCAGAGAGTAGTTCTCAATGGTTCACAATCATGCTGGAAGGGCATAACAAGTGGGGTTCTGCAGGGATCTGTTTTGGGTCTGGTTCTGCTCAATATCTTCATCAACGATTTAGATAAAGACTTTGGGTGTGTCTAGACTACAGGGTCTTTAAAAAAAAAAAGTGGCCTTTTTTCAAAAAAACTTCCCCTGTATCTAGACTGCTGCCACATTCTTTCAAAAGTAAATTGAAAGAACGCGGCAGTTTTTTTCAACCACAGAAAACCTCGTTTTACGACGAAGAACGCCTTTTTTCAAAAGTGCTCTTTCGAAAAAAGGCGCTATGTAATGCAAACTGTACTTTTTGAAAGAGCATCCAGCCTGCCTGGGTGCTCTCTCGAAAAAGCGGCTTGCTTTTTCAAAAGTACTGGTTGTAGTCTAGATGCTCTTTTTCAAAAGAGGCTTTTTCAAAAGTATCTTTCAAAAAAGCTTCTTTCAAAAGAGGCTTGCAGTCTAGACATAGCCATAGAGAGTACAATTATAGAGTTTGCGGATGATCCCAAGCTGGGAGGAGTTGCAAGTGCTGTGGAGGAAGGGCCATAATTCAAAATGATCAGGACAAACTGGAGAAATGGTCTGAGGTAAATAGGATGATGTTTAATAAGGACAAATGCAAAGTGCTCCACTTAGGAAGGAACAATCCGTTTCACACATACAGAATGGGAAGCGACTAGAAAGGAACACTACAGAAAGGGATCTAGGGGTCAGAGTGGACCACAAGCTAAATAGGAATCAACAGTGTGACGCTGATGCAAAACCAAACAAACATGATTCTGGGATGCATTAACAGCAGTGCTGTAAACAAGACACAAGAAGGCCTCAACTGGATTATTGTGTCTAGTTCTGGGTGACATTTCAGGAACAATGTGAAGAAATTGCAGAAGATCCACAGAAGAGCAACAAAAATGATTCAAGCTCTAGAAAACATGACCTAGGAGGAATGATTGAAAGAACCAGGCTTGTTTAGTTTAGAAAAGAGAAGTCTGAGAGGGGACATAACAGCTTTCAAGTATCTAAAAGAGTGTCACAAGGAGGAAGGAGAAAAATTGTTCTTCTTGGCCTCTGAGGATCGGACAAGAAGCAACGGGCTTAAATTGCAACAAGGGAAGTTGAAGTTAAAAACTGGAATAAATTGCCTAGGGAGGTTGTGGAATCTCCATCATGGGAGATAACGAGCAGGTTAGACGGACATCTCTCACGGATGGTCTAGACAGTGCTTGGTCCTGCCATGAGGGCAGGGGACTGGACTCGATGACCTCTGAGGTTCATTCCAGGTCTATGATTCTATTCCAGTAGGATTGCTGCGCTGGTCTAGGGCTGCTGCTTGACTTGCACATACAGAAAAGGCCTAAGTCACAGTAAAGCTGGCAGGGATTGCAGAGGTGGGGTGTTTGAACAGAATGGGTGGAGGAGGCACGAGGTTTGTCTAGTTTTTCCAGGTGTAAATGGAAACCATTGAACTTCCCACTCTTTGTCCCCCATTTGCCTCAACCCCAACCCATGAGCTGTTTGGGGATCCCTCATGTTTGCTGTCAGCTCTCTCATCCCTACTGCTTCTGGTCCCAGATGCTCCTCATCCTGTCTACGGTGCAGCCAGCCATCCTCAGCATCCTGGGCAACGGCGGACAGATCGCCTGCTCCCCGCCACTGTCCTCCAAGACGAGGTCACAGCGTGAGTACCAAACAGCTCTGGTCCCACTTAGCAGAGACAATTGAAGGAAGAAAACGGGCCCAGGACAGCACTCGGCCCCTCTCTGCACAGCCCAGATGGGCCAAACATATTTTCACCCACCGCCTTTCTTTAAAATAGGAGATGCTCCTTTTATGGGCATTCGGTGCAGGGATGTAGAATTGCCGTCTTCCCATTGCGACACAGCAAAGACCACGGTCCATTGTACCGCCGTGACGCAGCACACTCGGCATACGTCCACGCGGCATACGTACCTTTGCTCACCAACAAAAACCAGCCTTTTGACGTACTGCATCCAGTTCTAAGCCCCCCACCACCACAGAAAGGATGTGGACGCATTGGAGAGAGTCCAGTAGAGGGAAACCAAAATGATGAGGGGGCTGGAACACATGATCTATGAGGAGAGGCTGAGGGATTTGGGCTTGTTTAGTCTGCAGAAGAGAAGAGTGAGGGGGGATTTGAGAGCAGCCTTCAACTCCCTGAAGGGAGGTTCCAAAGAGGATGGAGAGAGGCTGTTCTCAGTGGGGGCAGGTGGCAGAAGGAGGAGCGATGGTCTCAAGTTGCAGTGGGGGAGGTCTAGATTGGATATTGGAAAAAACTATTTCCCTAGGCGGGTGGGGAAGCACTGGGATGGGTTCCCTAGGGAGGGGGTGGAATCTCCATCTCTAGAGGTTAAGTCCTGGCTTGACCAAGCCCTGGCTGGGATGATTGAGTTGGGTTGGTCCTGCTTTGGGCAGTGGGGCTGGACTCGATGACTCCTGAGGTCTCTGCCAGCCCCGGGATTTTATGATTCTAAGTGGAAATGGTCAGTTGAGTCAGTCCAATGGCCGGTGTGTTTTCCCTCCTCTGGTGAATTTCTTAAGCCAGCTTCTCTTCAGCAGTCTTGTAAAAGCAGGACTGCATTGCCTGCGGGACTTGGTCCCTGCCTTGGGTGAGCGACAAGGCAGTAACTAGGCCTTCCTCCCTAGCTAGGCATAGTCTCTGCTCACTTGAAGGGAAGTGAAATTCTACGTCCGTAAACAGCAAATTAACCCCAGAATCAGATATTTTGACCCCTCATTTGGCAACTGCTGGGAGCTAGTGAATGCTGATAACATGCCGCTTGAAACCCCACCATTGTCCTGGCTGTGAGCAACTGGGAAACACGCTCAGGAAAGGCGCATCAACTAACTCCTCCCCCTCGTGATGTATATTCCAGACATGAACATGCAGCTGCTCATCTTGGAGACCTTCATCCTCACGGTGGTGACCCGGATGTACTACCGAAAGAAGGACGACAAGGCAGGCTACCAAGCTTTCAGCCCGCAGAATGGGAACATGGAAATCAAAGCTTAGAGAGGAAGCAGCGCTGCCAGAAAGGAGTTTCTGGCACAAGGAGCTTTTCCCCCATTGCCAAAACACGTTTCCTCTGCAACTTCAAGAGGATAGAATATTTCCCTAGGTAGCTTGAAGCTTCATTTGGCAAGTCGCCTATAGGAGTTGACATCCAGATGGTAGATGGGTCTGAAATCCAAAGGATACCTACCAGAGTTTCTGTAAATTAGCCGCTTAGTGCAGGGACATGGTCTGTACAGTGCCTAGCGCACCTCAGGTGCTGGATAAATACAGAATAAACGATTCAGGCACTTCGGCTCGGCTCACTGCTGTGAAGACAAATACTGCTGTTTCCTTTAAGCCTCCCTTTGAGGACAAACGTGGGCCAAAACGTTGCCTCCTCTGGTCTCCAAAAGAGCTGAGGGGGTCGGAGCTTGGCTGCCACTTCCCTTGTTTAGCTGAAGAGGGATATTCCAACACTGGGGCGCACAAATGCACCAACGCCCTCAGGAGACGTGCAGCCCTCTGTACAAACGAGTCGCCCCACCTGTTCGCTTCAAGTGTGGAAACATCAGGACTTGTCACCGTTAGAGCACTGCTCATTGGAGGTCTTCAGAGAGAGGGGTCTTACTACCCCAGTTTGTGGGAAAGCAAACACTCCGATGGCCTGAGTGAGTTGTCCAGGTCTCGGGATGTTAGAAAGCGGGTAAGAGAATAGACAAGTAACCACATGCATTTCTACTGGTTAGTCGACTATTCTATAGTCCCTGGGGGCGGGGCCGACTGCCAGTGCGCGCCAGCCCCATTCCCGAGGAGCCCCCTGCTGCCACCTCTGTATTAAAGGCAGCAGCACGGGGTGCCAAGCGGAAGCCTATCTGCTAGGGGAGTCAGTTTAAAAAACCAGCTTTTCACGCAGACTATCTGCTGCTGTCCTGCACTTCCACCTCGAATACAGAGGCAGCAGCATGGGGTTGCAACAGCCCCTGTCCTCGGGTTGGTTTGAGATCCCCACGGGCAGATAGCAGCCTCTGCCCATGGCAAGCCTGGGGCCCTGGCTCGCCGCAGGCAGACGCTGCTCTGCAGGAGGCGGAGAAGCCTCTGTCTTCAGGGAGCTAGGAACCTGCAGCTGACAGGGGCTGCTGCCGCGAAGCAGTTTCTGCCTGCACCAGGCCCAGGCTCGCTGTGAGCAGAGGCTGCTTCGTGGCAGCCTCCCCTGGCATCCCTCCATCCTCCCCTGGCATCCCTCCATCCACCTGCTGCCTCTGATAGAGGCAGCAGCATGTGGGAGAGGGGGCAGGAGGCCCAGCAGATCTGGTGCTGGGAAGAACCGGCTTTTAAGGGAAGCTTTTAAGCCAGCACAGGCTCCTGCTTCCCTCTCCTTGCTGCCTCTGATAAAGAGGCAGCAAGGGGGAGGGGGAATGCAAGTAGGCGAGAAGATGAACCAATAAGCCTAGGCTTATTGGTTAATCGTACATTCGACTACTCGTTTACATCCCTATCAGACACAGAACAGAGAACCCAGGTGTCCTGACTCCAAGGCAGGTCTGTGTTCCCTTGGCTGCTGCTGCCACTTTTCTGACTGCAAAGCAAACAAGGCATAGACTGTATGTCCCCTCTGCTAGTAGGGAACAGAGCAGCTGCCAGGCTGGAATTAAAGAGCAGCTTTGCCCTAGC
This sequence comes from Pelodiscus sinensis, assembly GCF_049634645.1. Classification (NCBI taxonomy): domain Eukaryota; kingdom Metazoa; phylum Chordata; order Testudines; family Trionychidae; genus Pelodiscus; species Pelodiscus sinensis. Next base: position 51,288,772 of record NC_134720.1, read on the forward strand.
TGAGCTGTAGAATACAGTCTTAAGTAACTGGTAAAGCAAAGTGGCATGAACGAGAGCAATACATGGCACATTTGGTCAGTAGCTTTGTGCCAGTTTCGCATATCAAAGGGGAACTGGTGGGAAATCGATGAAGAAAGGCCGTGACTTCAGGAGTTTTCTGGGCATGGTTTTACCTTGGATCTTTTCAATATGGGACGGCAGAACTGGAAATCTAGGGAGATTAAACCCACTCAAATTAAGGAGAGAAAATATCTGGCACTGTTTGACAAGGGTTGGGTAAAATTTCTTTGCATTTATTTGGCTAAACATAAAAGCCAAAAACCAACTTGGAACAAGCCAGTAACACATGTACACAGAGAAACCGATACAGTTAACATTGATTGAGGGGAGACGCACCCTAATGAGAGGAGTGAAGCACCACACCGGTGTGTTTCATGTTCGACAGCACACGTCCCTGCTAAGACAACAAAATCTGAGAGTCCCATCTTGGTGCTCTAGAATGTCAGACAACTTGGGGTAGGATTTGAAAGTCCCATGTTCAGCCCTAAAATCTGATCCACCACCCCAGAGCTCAGTTTACAATCGTAAAACCTTATCCGGCGACACTTTCATAACAAGGTAAGTGACGTTTCAGTGAACAGAAAAAACTAACTTTTTAAAAAAAAATCAGGAATTTAAAATGAATTCCAAACCCCACATTGTTCCATCTTCTGTGTGTTTCGGAAAATCTAAGCATTGATCTCATCCCAAGACACCCTCCCTCCCCCCAAAAAAACAACTCTTCTGGTCGAATTTCATTCCAGTGGCAGCATTTTAGAACATTAAATTGCCATGAGTTACAAAACGGCCAAGTTTCACACAGTTGGCTATGCTCTTGTGACAGATGATGCATTACGGAGAACTAACTCTCTATGGCTTTCTAGGAGTCAAGCAGCAGTCGTGGCAACCACATGTTCGATGTACAGACCACGTGCAATCATAGGATTCTGTCCCTGCACTGGATAGGCTGTCCCCCATTCTATATAGGAAAGGCAGGCAGGGGATCTGAACACCATTAAAAAGTCCCAAGAAACAGCCCCTACGGTGGGGTTGCATACAAGCTTCCGGCACCAGGTGCCCACCCCAGCATGTTCCATGTAGAGTTACAAAGAGGAGGGAAAGAACGTTAGACACATTAACTGTGCTAGCCTCAAGTTACAGATGGACCCGACCACACTTTCTACGGAGGGCTGGGTTTAAATCATTTTGTTAGAGAGTTTAGTCCCATAAAACCTTGAGAGACGGGTTCCACTTTTCTGCCATGAGCTCCCGAAACTGTCTGGGGAAGCCCCAACTCAGATGCTATTGAACGTCAGTATCACAGCTTCTTAGAGTCCACGCAATCGTAACAGAAGCAGGGCACCGCACCTTTCAGCGTCACTGCACTGCCCCTCTGCCCCACACGGCCTTCGTAATGGCTTGCCTTCAAAGCCAGCTGCCGCACGCATCAGACTGGAGGTTGTTCGAAGCCGCGTCTCATACCGTCTGGCAGAAATTGACCCACCTGCTCAAGTAGCTCCAGGTTCCTCTTACTGCAGCAAATTCTCCATGGAGATTGTTCTCTTAACGTGGGAAAAGCTGGGGTTTCTCTTACGCATCTACTCCGCCACTTCCTCGGGAGGGCTTGAGTGCAAGCAGCCCTCTTCTGACACTCATTAGCAGCTGTACCAATGGAGGAGGGGTGCCTTTAGGTCAGGCTCAGCAGAGAAGCACAGAATGATTATGTCAAGTGATTATGGTGAGGTAAAACCCTGGGAAACCATCCTGTCCCTTCTGCCCCCCCATCGCCATGGGGAACTTTGCTATGCTGAGGGTACATTATGCTGTGCGGATGAAGGGCTTCTGGCACTCAGCCACATGCAGCAATGTGCGCTAGATGTGAGCTACAGACACCGATGCCGTCTCTCTAAAAGCCTTGACCAACACCCTGATTTGGGATGGGCGTGTCCCCTTTAATTTGCCAAGTGCAAGGAGGAAGCAGGGCTTGTGGGGTACAAGGAGGAAGCAGGGCTTGTGGGGTACAAGGAGGAAGCAGGGCTTGTGGGGTACAAGAAATGGCTTCGATATTCCTAGTTAAAGGCAATCAACATGCCCTGGCTGCACAAGGGACCCCATCTGTGTACAGAAACCACGCAGTAGCTTCCCTGTGCAGGATCGCCCACCGGAATGACTGGGCATCGCAAATGCTGCCGTCACCCAACGTGAGGGAGTGCCGTTCACTCCCCGTGTTTAATGTGACCATCAATCCCCCGTGCTGCCCAGTCTAAAGGTTGTGAGCAGGTAAGGAAATAGACCATTTGTGGAAGTAGGGGGTGTCGACGGATACATCATCACGTAAGCGGGAGAGTTACGTGTGTGTCTTCTACCATTCAGATGCCAAGACATTAAGAATGGTTTGGATCTCACCATTCTCGGGCTGCCTCAGAACAAAACCGAGCGCTCCCTAAAGCTCATCTACGCAGGATCAAACCTTCCCAGGGCTCGCCCTGCAGGGCGGAATCGCTCACACTGGGGCAAAGGGAAACCAAAGCCTTCCTTCCTTTTGACCAGCTCTGGCCTTACTGGGAATACAAGGGTGGGCGAAGAATCAGTGCCACCGAGCCTGGTGGAGGACGAGAGTCTCTGCCAAGCCGTGCAGGTGGCATGTCAAAGAAGAGCTGGACAAAAGCCATCCCTTTTATGTACAGGACGGCCTTGTTCTATAGAAGCGTATTAGGATGCCTCTAGCGCCTTCCTCTTAGTCTCCACAGAATCCTTGGTTCTCAGTTCATCTATCACGGACTTTAAGACTTGCAGGCCTGGCCCACGGGACTCAACCTGACCTCACTCACTGCAGCATTCAAGGAAGCTCTTTCCAAACAGGAGATGGTGGCAAGCAAGCTCGGGCACAAAGCAACTTTGGGAGTTTCGTGGCTGTGGAGATGACAGCTCCTCCCCCCGACGGCTGGCTTCTAGGATAGAGTGTCTTCCAACAAGACCCCCCCCCCACCTGCCCGCCCAAATGACGTCCCTTGGGCACACGCAGTGCATGGCACTCAATGCCTGACACGAGGCCACAGATCTTACCAAAGCACAACAAACATTCGTTACATAGTTCACAGCACAGCGTCATTGGACCACAATTTCAAACACAGTTAAAAATAGTGGCAGTTTCCTTTGATGCTATTTCTGCGCTCCCAAGAAACAGCTAACGGAGAGAGGCACCAGCATTTACTGCACAAATGATTTGACATCACTGTTTGCTGGGGTAACGTACGCCCAGCAGCTATCCCACTGCACACATCAAAACGAGGACAGACTTGGCCACAAACATTCTGAAAAGCTCTCTTTGCCCGAGCGAGGTCACAGCTCTCCCTCCCTCAGCGCCCAATCATGTAAACAAATATATGGACACGTGCAAGGCAGAGCACCCAGAGCGGATGTTTCGACAGACAGTCCTACGTGCAGAACCCCAGAGACCAGGGGGAGGTGTGAAGGCGGGAGGACTTTTTGGAAGGAGCTGGCATATTTGTTATTGCCTGGCTGCGTGTATGTGCACACAAAGACACAACGCACGTCTGGAAAGAAGAGACGATAGTCTTTCCTCAAACACCAACTGATGAGCAAAACAAGGTTCTTAGCCTGAGATTTAGTGATTCTTGTAGAGGCCCGAATGGCTGATGGAATATTCTAAGACAGCAATTTCCTTGCAGAGTCAGGTGAGAGTTGTCTGCAGGGTGCAGGGATACCGGACATTACTGAATAGCCTGTGACCAATTCTACGGTGGTGTGGCTTCTCATATGGTGAATTTTCTGTGCAAAGAACATGTGGCATGTTTCCACTATGGCACACTGGGAGCCTCAGCAAAAAGAAGCAAGATCAAGATGCAGACAGCTCGGTAGGTTCTTATTGGTTCCAGTACAGCACGGACGTCTCTTTAGAATTAAAAAATAGCTCGTCGATGCTACCACTTCCCGCACAGTCTCAAAGTTCACACCATTCGAGGGCCTGGCATATGCATCATTCAAGAGATTCAGCAGCAATGAAGAATCCTGCCTCGGGGTAATAAAAGGCAGCCGTGGGCCAAAGCAGCAGACAGACGAAAGGGTCCGATGAACTCTTCTCCCCACACCGACCTTACCCTGCCTGGCTGAGGCATAACAAGGCAAAGCCTTCAGGGCCACTCTCTTTAAAATACTTTTTTTTTTTTTTTAAAAGAAGAAAATAAAACCCACTTTTCTCTTGGAAACCATTGGAACGTAAACACTAAAAAGGGGCCGGGGGCAGGGAGAACGTTTGACTGTGCTTCCCAGACAGCAGCCCTTGCTTGGAGCAGACGGTGCCTCTTGGAGGGGCGTCTGCAGCCACGCGACTATTGCTCTCTCGTTTAATGTTCCCCTTGGGGTAGGAGCTTGAATTCGGCTCTCAGCAATTCAGTGCCTCCAGCTGGCTGCCTAGTCCTCCTCGTCCTCGCTGATGTCGTAGGCAACGGCGCACTGGTTCCTGGAGCGGTTGGCTGGAGAGGAGGGAGGGGTCTTGGTGGAGAAGGGCCAGCGGAAGGAAGGAGAGGGGGAGCGCTCGTGCGTCGGGCTGCTGCTGGGGCTCTGCTTCGGGCTGATCGCTTGCAACATCCGGCCTTTGCCCTCCTTCAGCATGTGCTTCTAGCGCAGGGAGGGAGAGAGGAGAGAGATTAACCACATGGCTGGTGACACGTCAGGTGATGGGAATGGGCGCCGGAGCCAGCATATGGCTGCTCCGGCCCATGGCACCTACAGCTTTGTGGTAGCTGTACCAGCCCAACGTCCATCAGTGCAAGCACTGACAGTTGTAGGTCACAGGACGCGTCACAGAACGGGGAGCGCGCCAGTTCAGAACAGCGATGGAAAGTTTCCGCTCCCCATGGCCACTCGGTGACTAGTGTAAAACGAGTTGGAGGGGTCAGGCCGACTCCCAGGGAATCGGTGCTCGGAAATAAAGTCACCGTGGCCACCAAGACTAAGTGGCATCCACGTTGGTCATCCCAGACAGGCCAACGGCATCCTCAAAGACTGAGCAACTGTCTAGGCCTCTAGCAAGGCCCCCACATGGCGCATGCTGGTGGAGAAGGGCTGGGAGGGAAGCCGGCAGTGTGGTAGTGCTGTCCTTAGCTAGGGGGCTTCCCTCTGGAAAGCTATCACAACTGCACCTTCCAGAAGCAGGAAAGTTTACCAGGACGATCCCTTGCCCACCCCACCTTTGCTCCCCCTCTCCAGGGTGAATTTGTTACCAGTGCTCCTTCGGGTCCAAACATCTCCAGGAAGTTGCCGATGAATTCCCGGGATTTCTCCTCCCATTTCTGAATGAGGTCAATGCTCTTTTCCTCCACTTTCTGGACAAACTCCTTCGATTTCTCCTCCACGTCCTTCACCCTCTTTTTCACTTTGTCCACACGTTCCTGCAGGTGATATTTCTTCTCCTGTAGAAGCAAACGCCACAGGGGGAAGGGTTAGGACAAGGGGCATTTCGATTTTCACCTGTCCCACAGGCAGGTAACTTCCACTTTTTAGGATTTAAAAGTGTGAAGATAATTTTCTGGTACTAATACAAACTTCATTGGGCCTACAGCTGAGCAGCCAGAGTTTCCTGGACACTCAACAGCTACAGCTGGGAACGGATGACGTTTCAATCAAAAATACCAATTCCCCTCTGCAAGCCGCATCTCCCGCTTTCACAGCGCAATACGACTGGCAGAAACAGACAATCTAGCAAAGATCTGCATTGCAATTTCCTAGCTCTGAGTCTTCTATGAAGAATTTAAAGGGGAAAATGAGCTGACAAGACTGTGCGTGGGACCACTGAGCCCTGCAAATGTATTATTAGTTATTTGTATTGCAGACTTTCCCAGAGGCCTTGGTCAGGGTCAGGCTCCCACTGTCCTGGGTGACGCACATGCCCACGGTACAGACACGGTCCTTGCCTTGGAGCGTTAACAGTCTAACACATCGAGACTCACGTTTATGAAGCTGACGTTCAACTCCTTGGCTGTGTACCCCCTCTGCAGGTTCCGTCTGGCATAGACATCATAGTCCCGTACAATCCGGGTGATTATATCGGATGTAGAGATCCCTTCGGTCCTCTGAGTTGGTGCAAACATGCCTACGACCAGGGGAATGGAACCCAGCGCAGTTGTCAGTCGGATGGAAGGTGAGGAGCTGCTCCTGACTCAGCACAGAGGCTGGAGCATTTCACAGGCGCTCAAAGCTCATCCCCTGCTTCCTGTAGGTTTATTCGTATCCCAATTGGCCCCGTGTTCTGTATTTTGATCCTTGAAAGCTGCCCCGTTCTGGTGCCCCCAATTCACAAAGGGTCAAAAGCCGGGAGGGTTGAGAGGAGCCAGGAGAAGGAGAGACGGAAGGAGCTCAGCTACGTAGCTTATCAAAGAGCAACTTCAGGAGTGATTTGATTAAGTACCTGGCTGGGGAACAGCAATATGACTGCAGACGGCTCTTTAGTCTAGCAGACAAGAGTCAATGGCTGGAAGGCGAAGCTAGAGCCATACAGACTAGAAATCAAGTGCAATTTTTTTTTAGACAGTGAGTTAAATGACTCTCGCTGTAATTAACCGCTGGAGCTGTTCATCAAGGCATGGGGCAGGAGAGGGGAAGAGAAGGGGGGATTTTCCATCCCTGGCCATTTTTTCAAATCAAGAAAGGAGGTTTCTCTAAAGGATCTGCTTTTGTTTAACCATTGCGATGGGGTTTGCAGCAGGAATTAATTCAGGAGAGTCCTCTGGCCTGTGTTCTGGACAAATCCAGGCGAGGTGATCACAACGTCTGGGCCTAGGGTCTATGCAAACAGCTCAGCAAGCGTAACAGGCCTGAAGCCCACACTCAGAGGCACCTGCGCCATGAATCAGGGCGGCACAGGAGTGTGAGATCAGCTAGCTACAGCGGCAGGACCAAGGCAGCAGAGCACAAGTCAAGGTACAATTCCATGGGCTTCTGTTACCTGGCTTGCCCAAAGGGACTGAGTCCATAAAGGACGTAGGGAGACACAAGCAAGCCCCCAACACACCTCACACTTCATGTGCCCCCCAAAACGTGACCTTCAGCCTTGGAGAACTGAACACGCCTTATAGAGGGCAGGGTGGTGGCAGCAAAAACTTTCTTTTCCTTCCCACGAAAAAGGCCCAAAGTGTATGGCGTAGCCAGCTGACTGGATGGGAATCTGGGTTTGTCAGACTGAGTGAGCCATGAGGGCCAAGTATTGTGCTGGAAGGTGGGCTCCGATTCTCCACCCACACCTCCTTTGCTGGATCACTACAGTTATCTGCTATTTCAGAGAGCGGATGCGTCTGCCTGCATGGCTGTTTGTTCAAGAACTTATCAACGGGAAGAGCCAGGACCTCCAAATGTGTGAGGCAGCTCCCTCTTATCCTAACTTACAGCGAGGTCGGGGTCTGGTTGTGCCAGGACAATGGGATGTGCCTGGAATAAAATTGTTTTGCATCAAACGGAAAGGGAGGGGTGTGATAGCAGGGACAGTTACGCTCACGAATGACCACAGGAGGAGCAGCTGCTGGTGGGCAGCACAGCCCTGCCACCCCAACCTGCCTTAGGGAGCAGCTGCCACATGTCCTCTGTCACACCGGGCCACCGCTGAGCGCAGCTCCTGCAGTTCTGGGCCAGCTCTGGGGAGATGCCAATGGGCAGCATGCATGGCTCCCACAGACCCTGGGGAGAAGCTGGTGGGTAGCCTGCATTCCCCTGCTGCCAGCTGTCCTGGGAAGAAGCCACTGGGTGGGATGTGCAGCCCCCAGACCCGGGAAACACCATAAGCCTTCTACTTTAGTATAAAATGGAGGGGGTGGGAAGCTGACCAAAAGCTGGGTTCTAAATGAAGAGGCGCTCTGCTCCTGAGCTATGGGGATGAATGAATAGACCAGCCAGACTAGTAAACAGTAGCCATGGGTCTCAAAGGCTGCTGATCCAGCACCCATAATACCAAGGTCACTCTTTAAAAAAGAAAATAAAAATTGTAGTTCAGGAGTCTTGGTGTGACGGATCTGCTCTTTCCTGATATCCCTTTGATAAGTCTCTGTTACTGGGCTATGAGGAGGAGTGAATCGACTACAGAGGAACCGTCGCTCGGAAGAGAGAATGTTTTTAAGAAATGTACCTGCCTAGTTAGTTTGTACTTAATTCTCTTGGCTGTTGTCAGAGACAGCAGAGACCACTCCACTCTGTGCTGCTTAGGCCTCAGTTGGAGGATTGTGTCCAGTTCTGGGCCCCACATTTCAAGAAAGGTGTGGAGAAATGGGAGAAGGTCCAGAGAAGAGCAACAAAAAACGATGGAAGGTCTAGAAAACATGACCTAGGAGGGAAGACCGAAAAAAACTGGGCTTGTTTACTTTAGTAAAGAGAAGACTGAGAGGGGACAGGATAGCAGTTTTCAAGCACCTAAAAGGGTGTTACAAGGAGGGAGAAAAATGGTTCTTGGCCTCTGAGGACAGGACAAGCAGCAATGGGGTCAAATTGCAGCAAGGGAGGTTTAGGTTAGACATTAGGAAAAACTTCCTACCTGCCAGGGTGGTGACACACTGGAATAAATTGCCCAGGGAGGTTGTGGAATCTCCATCACTGGAGATATTGAAGAGCAGGTCAGACAGACACCTGTCAGGGATGGTCTAGACAGTGCTTGGTCCTGCCGTGAGGGCAGGGGATGGACTCTATGACCTCGCGAGGGCCCTTCCAGTTCTATGATTCTGTGTGTTTTAATAAGGGACTTCCCAGCACTGAATTTATGATACTGAGCTTAGGCATCAGCCCAAGCCACGGAATGGACCAGGACACAAAGGAAGAGACACAGAGATGACGTTGCCTTGGTGTGAATACACACAGCACTGGTAGCCGTGTTTATGGCTAGCTGTCTATTACGGCAGGACAGGAAGCAAGGGGAGTAGGATTTTCCCATTTGTCCATGACTTCTCTTTTCACCTTAATGTTGCAGGTCCTTTTCTTGTGGGGCTGGGCCCAGTGCCCTGAGATGGGTGTTGAAACCTGGCACACAGGGTGGCAGTGCCGCTCCAGTCTGGCCCCTCCAACCCTGCTCCCCCAACAGGGTACTGGCCCCAGTACTGCAGGACTGGAGTTTAGGGTAGAGTCCCCGCAGGAGCTTGGGGGGAGGGGAGGGCGCTCTCTCTGGGCTTCCTCTCCTCCCCAAGCCAGGATCCTGGGGTTGCTCTGGGTGGCTGGTGCCCTGGGGCAGGACAAGGAGAGAGGAACTTTCTCAAACAGGTCCAACCTAGCCTGAGATGAGATGAGTCTCCCTAGACACTCAATCCTTGCTGGCACCACCTAGAACCACAGTTTTGCTCTACAACACCTGTCCCACTCGGAACTGGACCGAGACCCACCAGCTGGCGCTAGATAGCGAAGGTTACAGGTCACCCCCACAACTTATGCCTCACCTGCTTCTTTTATGTGCTTGTAAACATCGTCACTCCCAGCAGAAGAATATGGGATGTCATCGTGGGCAACAAAATCAATCTGGGAGTTGGGAGGAAAACAAAACAAAAAAAAGGCTGAATAAATCTTTCCTTGACTCCACAGACAGTACCTTGTTCTGCAGTGACCAAGGAACAGTTCATTACTTAATGCTCAGCCGCCGTGTGCTGGTAGGTGGGGAGCAAAGCTACGAGGAGCGGCCGTGTGCTTTGCTTTCCAAACAAGGCTCACCCTTGGCAGCCAGCCCCCTGAGCACGCTTAGACAAGCCTGAGAGTGCGCGCCAAGGAGGAGACAACGTGAGTAAGATGCAAACGGCAGCTGCAAGCTTCAGACTGTTTGTTCTAAGCACGGCGAATTGCTGGCCGTGCGTAGCAGCCTGGTGCCAGCAGAGGGCAACATCTGATGCTTCGGAGGAAGGCGAGAAAGCTCTTGTGCGTCTGGCCACAAATTGCTTCCTGACCCTTGCAGCAGCGCCCTGATGCAGGAGATGTGACGCATCTGATCTCAAGCTACACAACCCAACTGTTACTAGTAGCATTGAAACTACCAGCCCTTCTCAAAGCCACCCACGGTAGCTGCCTCTCCAATGCCTGCTAGGAGAACTTCACCACAGGCCTGCTGCTTGTTTTGCGTCGACCTGCTGCTAAGGTTCAGCGACCCCTTGTTCTCACTACAGGGACCAGCAAAAAGGAGCCTTGCTGTGTCTGCCAGAATCGGCCCCACCACTGATCCGGCCTCCTCTCCAAGCGGAGTACCTCTCAGATTGAAAAGCTAGTTGGGCCTCCCTAGTCCGGTGCCTCGAGACCTCACTGGTCCTGGATGAGGGATTTTGTCAGACCAGGAAAGATCATATCTGTGTCCCCCTTGCCACCGGCCCCCCAGCCATGGCCTTGCTGCCAGGCTCCCAGCTGGCTTCCCTCTGTTGCTGGCTCCTCCGCGTTCCGCGCCTTACCCGGTGCTCAGCCAGGAACTCCGGGGTGAGGGTCCACGGCGCGTTTCTCACCACTTCGTCCACATAGCGGCAGTGCTGCACCGCGTCGTAGCGCTCGCTTTCGTTCATCACCGTGAAGCCCTTCAAGTTGTGGGTCAGCTCATCGCTGCAGACTGCAGAGCCGGGCACAGAGCAGGGAAGAGTTCTGTCAGCCCTCTGCGACCCACCCGGGCCCCCGCCCCTGCCAGAACCCACGGTCCGACCCCTGCAGCGTGGGAGAACCCCGCACCAAGACCCGGGCAGGTCTCCCAAGCTACGCAGGCTCAGCTGTTACAGCCAAGTGCTATGGGAGGCTCTGGTAATTCAGGAAGAGAACCCAGTTTTCAACTCCCTCTCTAGAGCACTGGTGTGAAAGGTTTGGAGGCCCAGGGGGAAATAGAGCAGTCCGGAGAAATGAAACTGCTCTGAACAATTCCACTGACTGCCACAGATTGTGACGACAGCATTACTATGCAAATCTGGTCAGCTTTGGGGTTGACTGGCTGGTAGACATCCTTCACCCCAGGCCCTCTGCTGCTTGGTGAAAGAAAGGATGGATTCAGAAAGTCAACTGTCCCTCAGAAGCCAGCAGTGTTCTTGCCCTTTGGGCACCAGTACTGGAAACACAGGGCAGCCCTACAGACCACCCCGAGGCGGGGCACAGAATGCCTCATTTACCCTGGAGTTGACCTGATCCCTCACAAAGAAACATCAGAACCAAACAAGTTTCCAAAAGTAGAAACTAAGCCAAACCCCACTGGAGCGAACCCGACTAGAATGGAACGGGTTCCTAGCAAATCGTCAGATTCATTCAATCGTCAGGCCATGTAATAAATCAACGGCTCTCTATCAGCTCTACGGAATCATTTGGGAAGGGCCCGAAAGCAGATGGGCCATTATCAATCTCAATTGAGACACTGCTGCTGCTCCAGCCAAAGAGAGATACAGTGAGGGTGAAAGCTCTCCCGGGTTGGCGCCAGCATTGAGACTCCGCACACCAAGGGACGGTTTCTTAGTTGTCAGTTCAAATGGCTGCGCCGAATGTCCCCTTTTCCATGTCCCCTTTTCCAGCTTTGAACCGCATTTCTGGATGCACAACATTTCGTTTGACTATAAAAAGCTCTTCCCGGCTTTACGAAACAACCCATTTCTGGGAGTTTCATTTTTACAGGCTGGGCCATTTGTCCCCGACACTGCGCTATATCCGTTTTAGTGCTACAGGGGACGAGATTACAACGTGGTCGCCCTTTGAGCTGCAACAAGTGCCAGGCACAGGGTAAGCCGCTGAAGGTGGGAGAGTGCAAAGCTGCTCCTGCCTTAGGAAAAGTTAATTACTCTTGTAAGGCTGCCAAAGTCAACAGAGACCTCTCCTTACCTCCCACAATGAGATACGTGTTCGGGAAGAGGTTCTTTGCCTGCATCAAGGCCCGGGCATGTCCAGAGTGAAATAAGTCAAATATCCCGTCAGCATAAACCCTGACCGGTCGGTCCACTGAGCACAAAAACACAGACGTTATTCGTGGAGAACCATTCCTGGGGAAAGCAGTTGCTGGCCGGGCCTTACTGGGTGCTTCCGAAGACCTAAGAAGCCTTGTGTTCCTTGTGGGAGGAAGCTGGTTGTATGCGTTGTTAGGGAAACAATTATCAGAATGCAGAGCTGTAGCCAAAAAAGATTTGAGAAGGAAAACTGCTGGTTTGTTCCCTCTTCTGCCAGGAGTCAGGGGACGGGAGTGCCAGACTAAGCATGGAACGATCTTTAGAGACAAAACTTAACACCCAAAATGCCATGCGTAGTGTTCTCATGGGGCTAAGTGCAGCTGCCCTGGGACGCGGTGCACACAGCGCGAAAGGAAACCTGGGGAAAATGGAAACATCCAACACCTTCATCTCCAGGAACATGCAACGTGCCAACATTCTGGACAGCAACTGACTACTCCTGGGTGACTTGCCAAAGACTGCACGGGTTTGCGTTATGTTTGCCCAGCAGGCTCCTGGAGGAAATCCTGACATCCTCCCCGTTTCCACCATTAGTTTACTCCTGCCCCACCACCCCATGCTTGAACCTCGCTGCTATAGCTACTGTCCTCTGGTTCTGCGAGCCAATGAGAATTCCTGCTTAGCATGACCTCCAAAAATTGACCAGGCAGGGCACTATTGAGCCAATTGTTATGTTCCTGCTTCCAAGCTAGGGATGTTACATTTCGATTGATCTAATTTCCATCAACTACTCAATTAGTAGATAAGGGGGGAGCTCGCTATCCCGCTGCGCCTCTCCCTTTGAAATGTCGAAGAGAGAGGCACAGCAGTAGGGATGCCTCTGCCTTCCCTACCCCCTGTGGAGACAGTGATGGGGAAAGCAGCTGCTAAACCGGCTCCTGCTCCCCTGCCTTGTAGCATCCCTCTGATAGAGGCAGCAAGGTGCGTGTGTGTGAAGCAAGTAGTCGAGCAACTACTTGACTGTCTGATAAACGTATGCCTATGTGGCTTTGACGTGACTCAGGAACGTGGCTAGAAGCAATGCTACTACTGAGGAAAGCATAAGGGGCTCTCATTATATGAAGCTCCCAGAACAAAGAGGCTCCAAACTCAGCTGCAGCCTCCGGGCAAACATGATACCAAGTTAGTCACCAGAGTGGAGCTACGGACCTAGTTAGCAAAGCAGGGCTCTGACACAAGGGAGGCTGGAGCTATGTAACTGAGCCAGGAGAAATCCCAGAGCCAAGTGCATGGCTAGGTAAATGCTCTCTCATTTGGTTTTACAGTACTTACAGGGGGTGCCCCTGGTCGCCTCTTCGAACGTGACTCTGGCGTACGGCTTACTGTAGTCCTCTTCAATTTCATCTGAAAAGGGAGCTGGCTCCCTCAAGCCCTGCGTAAGCAACGAGAGAGAAGAACAGCTTGCAAACCCCTCATGGTTCAGCCTATTCCACAGCCACAGCACAAGCCGACAGAGAGGGCAGGGGAATTGGACAGCTGGGAAATCGCATGGCAGCCATACTGTGCTAGGAGAGCCTGGTCAGAAGGCACTAATGAGATTTTCTACAGCTAAGCCCCCGTGCCGTCCCCGTGCTTAGGGATGGAGAGAACTGAGGTGAGCCGAGGTCACAGCGACACATGGAATCAAGGGAAACACTCAGCACAGCCCAAGGCGCAGACACCCAGCTGGCGTGAACGCTGATACCTCTCTGGGCTTCAGTGAAGCTAGGACCTTCCTGTCGGCTAAGGATCCCCCTTCCCCCGCATGAGTCCTTTACTCCTGAGTTTTGAGATCTAGCCACTGGACAGAACTGCCTCAGCTGGACCATACCATGGAACAAATCTCCCCGGGCATAGTGTATAAATGGTCACAGCTATCAGGACACACAAGCCATTACAACTCCGCAAAGCTGGTCTGACTCTCCAGGGAAAGTGTTTAGAAGTACCCATCTGGAAGCCCTAGAAGGTGGGAAACCAGTCGCGTTCTGTGGCCTGATAGAACCTTACAGACCCTCACCGGTCCCTTTGACACTACCAGCAAGAGCAGCGCATCGGCAGAGTTCGGAGGGAGGAGGAGGATGCAGATGCAGGAAGTCCAGTGACAGCTGCTGGGGGGCTGATCGTGTCTGGCAGAATGAAGCACCCGGGCCTCCAATGAGCTGCCGGCTCGGTGTCAGTTTAATGACGCGGCAGGGCCTGTGACAGTTCGAGAGTCGCTCCCCTTTTCGCAGGGAGGTGTGTCCGCGCAGCCGATCACCCTTTCCCACGCCGGATGACTAGGCATTGACCTTGCTACCCACGTCATGACAAGCCAAACTGCAGCTGCAAGAGGGTCCTCGGCAGTTTCCTCCTGCCCTACTGCAGCGCCCTGCTGTGAGCCCTGGCAGCCTTTCTGCAAGCACTGCCGCGGTCTCTCCCAACGGGGATCCTGTGCTGACACAGATCTCCTCGTGCAGCACGTGGGAAGGCGGCAACCAGGCCGCTCTGCTGCGGTGAGCGGATGCCCTCTGAGACCTTCTTTAACAAGAGCATCGTACCGAGCCTCTGGCCTCTTCTGTGCTGTCTCGTCCATTACGGTCAGAGGCCTTGGGGCTTCTGGACCTCACGGAGGCAGAAGCAGCATCATTCCTAGCTCTAAATGTGGAGCCCTGGGCATGCATCTCCTCATGGCAGGGGTTCTATATTAAACGCTGACATTTAATGAGGCCAAAGTCCATTCACCCACACTGCCTTCAGCTTTCCTTCTTAGCCCTCAATCCCCCTGTGAGCAAGGCTTTGATTTTTTGATACTTCCGTGCTTGCCTCTGTAATTACTGTGCATTAGTTCAGGCTTCCTAAACCAGGGAAGAGTGCGTGTAGGGGGTATTGTGTGCATATACGTGACACAGAAACAAACCGAATGCTTGCAATTTCACAATCACACACACGGCAATTAGAACAGTACAGAAATGTAAGTGCCTCCTGCAACTAATATAACGGATCACACAACCCCCTCAAAGCTGCCTGTCTAGATAAAAAGGCCTGTCTTCTCTCCTGTAAGAAGGTTGGGATATGCACCCTGAAATAGTGAATACAACAGATGATGAGAGCAGGGCTATAAATCAATCGGCGTTTCATTCCTGTCTGCTGGGGGACTCTGGCACTGCTAAATGAGCAATCAGATCTTCTGTGATGAGTATGTGCCAAGAGAGCATAAAGTATCTCGGTGACACTTTTGCCCTTGCAGAAACAGGGAGCCCTGCCAAACTCCTAGGAATAAAACTTTTCATGACAGCGAAGGAGCGAACGCGTCAAGAGATTCACAGGGAGCCTGCACCTCCAAGAGGCGGAGGAGTTCTGCAGAGGACAGATCAGAGGGAGTGGAAGGAAGAAGTGTAAGCACAGCTCGCTTTGTGCCATCTGTGGTCAGGCGCTCTGTCAGGGCCATGAGTGTAGCACTAAAGAAGGTGGGGGCACGTTACAAGGTCTGCTGGTTGAAGCACAGGCATGGAAGTCAAGGAGATCAGGGTCCTACACCCAATGAGAAGTAACCTTTAGCAAGTCACCGCACCCTTCTGTGCCTCAGTTTCCCCATCTGCAAAAAGAAGATACTAATTCTTACCCATTCCAGTTTGGGAGGAACTTTGAGACATTCTAATGGGAGATGCTGTTAAAGGGCAAAGCACTGTTCATATATTTGGGGAGGTAAAGACTGATGCACATCGCAGGTATATTTATAAATGATTCTGACCCCTCAGCGATGGGGGAAAGGATGATGGCCAACTCTGACAAAGATCAGGAAGGAACAACAAGGGGGTAGGGTGGTCAGGGAGGGAGGGAGAGTACAGGAGTGGGAGGGGGTATGGCGTCTGGAAGAGAAGGCGATTGGCAGTGCTTACCTGGCTCCGTGCCTCCCACCGCTCTCAGGTACCTCCCCACCGCTGCTCTCATTGGCCAGGATTCCGGCCAATGGGAGCAGCCAGGAAAGCCTCCAGGCAAGTAGTTTCCCATTCCCCCAGCTAGGGTGGGGAGAGGGAACACTTGCTTCCCTCAAACCGGATCCGGCCCACGAGGCTCCCCACCCTCACGGTGCTCCAACCTCGCGGAGGAGCCCACAGGGCTGGAGCGCCAGCACAGGCTCCCCACCGCAGGGGTGAGGGGTGCAAGCCCGTCACAGTTCTCAACATGGGTCCCACTTTGAGAACCACTGCAATAAAACCACCCCTCGGGTCTGCCTGGGAGGAGGAAGGAGAAAGCAGATTGGGGCCTGGCTCTTCCAGGGAGTGAAACTTTTTAAAGTAAAAGCAGCTGAGTTATAGCCCTAGCAGCATTAATGATTTACAGATTCATGAGTCAGCTGGAGAGACACTCCTCCCCTAGGGCCACGCTTTTGTTCTGTTTTCCTCAGGCTCAGAGTGCGTTTACACAGGCAGCACTTGCATTTCGGATGAGAGGAGTCAACTGCAGTCCCTCTCACACTGCTCTGGCAGGTGAGAGAGAGAGAGACACCCCAACCTCGCCCCCGCCTCCCTCCCTCTGCACAGCACATTCGCCTCTGTTCACAGAGCAGTGGCAGCTGTCAGAATGGAGCGAAAGGGAAAAGGCACATACCTCCAGGCACGACTGCTGAGTTTCTGGATGCAGAGTGGGAGTGGCCACTCTGAGTACGCTCAAGAGGGCAATTAGACCAGTAAAAGCAATCAAGAGTCTTTACTGGCACATCACATGAAACTCAGCAGTTTCAGTGCAAAATGTGGATTGCACAAAACCCTGACTTTTTTGTGCTAAAATCTTAAACGTAGCCTTTTAGAGAGGCCCAGCATTTCTGTTTTGGAAAACAAGGCTGCACTGAGCCCAGCACGGGCATGAAACATTTTCTTGGGTTATCTAAAAGCTTTCCTGCAGTGCTGGAAACACTAATGCAGCTTCCTGCTAAATGCATGAGAACCAGAAAGTGAAGCCCATTGAACACACAATGAAACTAGTCAGTCTACTATCACGGCAGATGACAAAACAAGGTGTATAAAAATAGATTAATAAATCTGATTATATTCAGAAGAAATTAAAAAAAACAATTTAAAATTAAATTTGAAATGACTACCTATATTAAAGCCTAAACTTAACTGTATTCTATTAACATCATTTAATTTAAATAAAAATAGAATATGCAAGCAGTACATAATTTCTGCACAAGTTTTAAAGCAAGTCAAACCAGTAAACAGGTGGGAGTCATTGGCTAAGCACCTAGAACTAGAGTTTGCTGAAATGCAAAACCAGCTTTTGACTGATGGGAGCTTCTTCTGCAGGTGCAGAGAATATTTGTTTTGCTTCATTCACCTAGTTCAGTTCAACAACTAGATTCACTCAAAGCTGAGAAACCAACTGGAAGTTTAACGAGCAGTAAAAGCTCATTTTCGTTTTCCAATCTGTGAATAAAAATGGAGGCGTGAGCAGATGAGCTCTACTAGTTCTAAAACTTTGAAGGACATGGTAAACAGCCATTTTGGCTAGCACGGCCTTTGTTTAATAAATCAGTTTTAAATGTGAACCACATGTGGATATATTTTCATAGGTATCCAGCACATTTCAGGTAGTTTTATTTAACTAATTAAAAAATTGTAAATGTTATTTTTTTGAATTCTTAGCTCAATTCCAATTCCCATCCAAATGCAGCCTGACACAAATCATACACTACATACAAATAATTAAGCTGGTAAATTTGAAAAAAAAAATCTTAATTTTTTACATTTTTATGATGTTAGAAAATAGTGAAACTGAGTAGTGTGCAAAGCTATATAATTGCTCAAATAAATGTGTATAGATATAGCATCTTCCTAGTTAGTAAAAAGTTGTACCAAATTTACTTTAAAGGCTACATTTAGTTGCAAATCAATGTCTTAGCTAGTTATGTGAATGTTTAACTGGTTAACCAGTGGGAGCCAGAGCAGTTCTCTGCCTGCTGTGGGCAGGGGGCTGCTCCAGCCCGGAGGGGGGGACGGGGGGGGGGACATCATGGACAGGAGCTGCTCCAGGCCCTGCCTGTGTGGGGCACTCAGCCCAACAGCAGCCAGGAAGGCCGCTTCAGCCACGGCCTTCCCCCTCCCCCTTAATTGCTTAACCAGTTAAACAATATGTTAACCAATTGGTTAACAAATTAAACAGGATTGTCATCTCTAGTCTTAACGATTACCAACCAATAAGACTCAACCTCACTTTAGGAAAAAAACTAAAATGTTGAAATGTGAAAGAAGATAGTTTCTGCTTGCTGATGTAAATCGATCCACCTCAAAGCAAGATATTAATTACAATTATTTTGGTTTTAATAATTTAGCCGCCAGTTCTGCAAGCACTCATATGTCTTACTCCACATGCAGTTTCACTGATTTCAGTGTCATTATTCGTGTGCTTAAAGTTAGCCACATGAGTAGCTGTAGGAACACTGCCAGAAATGGGTCTAGGGAGCCAATATCGATTTTGTTTAAAATCTTGCCTATGTCACTAAAGAAATGAGACCAGTGAAAAGGTGACTTATCTCAAGTCTGTACACATCCACGCCTAGAACCAACATCCGCATTCACCACTAAACAGCTTTCCTCACCTTGCTTGGGACTCCATTTTTGTACGTAGGTACACCCGCATGAGCAAAGGAGGATTTTGACTCAGCTTTGCAAGAAGCAAACTGCACTTGCCAGGCTGCAGAACTCTGCCCCTTTCCCTGGGCACAGAGGGCATTTTACTCTGCTCCAATCAATGTTGCAACATCAGTGTCATTCAGCGGCTTTTCAAAAGGGAAAGCTTTCTGATCAGCCCTGCTTACTTACAAACGAGTGACGAGGCATTTTCAGGGGAATTCCATCTGGCTCTGTTGCCCCATTGGGTCCGGACCCATCTTTTCTTCTCTTCCGGGGATTCAGCCTTGATGAGCTGGGGGGCTCCATCACAGGAGATGGGGTAGGTAAGGCGTTTCCAGCAGACTATAAGAATGAAATGAAGGAGAAATGTAAGAGGATGTTCCCGGCAGAAGGGCTGAGAAACCAGCCAACGAGGAGCACTGCATACAAATGATCAGTCCAAAGCCACCTATACAGGGCCCTACCCAGTGGAATGTGGCAGGAGATGCCAAAACTTCTTGACAAACAGTGCCAATGGGAACTCTGAATAAGTTCTCTCTGCAGAGTAGCTCCTAGTCACAGGAATGAGGAGAGGGATATAATCAGCTGGCTGGAGAGAAACTCCCTCACTCAGGAGTTGACGTATGAGTTATGGTATCATGAGCTTGGAACTAGTTACGGTATTTTAGTATCTGAGGCAGGCCAAAGATTAAAACATGCCCAGTCCACATGACTAAAGGGTGACTGTGTATAATTTCCTAGCTTTCATTTCAGTGACAAACTGGATGCACAAAACGAACCTCCACACAACAACAATCCATCACTGGAGATATTAAGAGCAGGTTAGATTGACACCTGCCAGGGAAGGTAACTGGACTTGATGTTTTCTCGAGGTCCCTTCCAGTTCTAGCATGCTACGATTCTAAGACAGATGATGGGCAAAGCTGTATTTCCATTAGGGATGTGAATGATTAACAAGTTAATGGGTGAGGCTTACTGGCTACGGTAAACTGGTGGGGGCTGGCACAGCCCGATGGGGTCTTCCATGAGCAAGGAGTGCTCTAGCCTGGCTGCAGCAGATGGAGGCGGAGGACCACTCCAGCCCAGTCTGACTGGAGTGCCCCCTACCTGCTCCGTTTAATTGGTTAAAAAGAACCTTTACCTGGTTAGCTAAATAAATGGGATTTTACATCCCCTGTTTCCATTGGGGTGGGTGCCCATGAACTAAATCGTGAATAGGCTATTTGCAGTGAGAGCTCAGCTGTTAACTTTCCCTACGCCAGGAATGCAAGGAAGCCCTGCACGGCTTGCTGGGGAGGTGAAACTAGGAGTTTACATGAATGGCTAACATGGGAAAATCCCAACCCAACGGCCAAAAGGGTTAAAAGTAGAGGCTGGATTTGAAAATTTGTGGCTAACAACTGAGTTGAAGTTTTTCCCCTTTACTAAACAAGCTATCTGACCCCCTTGTGGTCATTTGCACTTCTGTATCACCTTTCATCAGCCAAGACGGGCAGGCCTGGGAAATGCAGTTTACATCTGAGTCTAGAAGCTGTGGATTTAAGACTCTTTCCCACTCATACGCAGAGTGTACCCTGGAAGTGGCTGGGGTTTCTAGATTGAGAGCAAACCTATTGCAGGGAGAGGAAGCTACAGCACATGAATGCTGCCCCCATGCCGCTTGAGGCATGTGATTGTGTATTATCAATCATGGCTGGAAATCACTGCTCAGTGATGCCTAATAGATAATGTAAAGTGGAGTGGTGTTGGATGAAGCTCCATTAGCCAGATCCTCCAAAGGTTTCTGAAAACTGGGCTTTTAAAGGGACAATACTGGCAGGCATGTTAGGAGCACAGCTCACTCTGTTTGGGAGAGTTCCTATGTCATGAGGCAAGCAAAGATAAAGACTGCTTGGGACATGGAGACTATATGGTGTCCAATTTAGACTCAAGATGACCTGTGGTTTTGGGCAGAGCTGACCGGAGGACAAGGATGTTTTGTGGCAACTTGGAAATCTCTTGTTATTCCATGATGAAACAAAACCATAACCCTTCTCACGCTCTGGGGAAAGTGTGCAAGTGGGAGCAACAGTGCAGTAGCCAGGCAGTTGGCACTGATGTGGATGTGGGATACGCAGGTTCATGTCCTAGCTCTTCCTGATTCCGAGTGCTCTGGGATGAAAATCGCTGCTCCGAATCAGGGTTTCCCTCATCCCATGTCAGCGTACCAGCCATTAGACTACAATGTGACACAGTCTCTGTCTAAAAGATTTTTGGTTTTGGAAGGAGCGAGATTGAGACTAAATCTTCACTGGCAATGTTCTGACCAGCTTTAGTTTTGGACTGAAAGCACAGTGCAGGGGTCTCCACCCTTTTAACCACAAGGTCACTTTTTCAACTGAAGTGCAATGTAAGATCTACCTCAAACCCAAATATCCTTGCCCCACTTCCTTCCTGCCCCTTCTTTGAGGCCCTGCCCCTGCTCCACCCCTTCTCTGAGGCTTCATCCTGCTCACTCTAGCGCCCTTCCTCACTCACTTGCAACAGGCTGGGGTAGGGAGTTCGGGTGCAAACTCTGGTCTTGGGCCAAGGGGTTTGGCCTGTGGGAAGGGCTCCAGGCTTAGCCCAGGGTGGGGGACTGGGGTCCAGGAGGGGTTTCAGGGTGCAAGCTCTGGGAAGAAGTTTGGGTGCAGGGGGACTCACGTCTGGGACAGGAGGAGGTTCAGGGCTGGGACAGGGGTTCAGGAAGCAGGTTCTGGCTGGGCACTGTTTAACTAAGACAGTTTCCGGCTGGTGGAGCAGTGGGGTTAAGGAGGCTTATTCCTGCGCTGGCTCTGCACCACTCCTGAAAGCAGCTGGCATGGACAGCAATGGTTCCAAGATGCCATGTGCTGCCCCTCACCAACAGGCATTGAACCTACAGTTTCTACTGGCCACGGTTTCCCAGTTTTGATCAATGGGAGCTGCAGGAGGGTGTCTGCAGGCAAGGACGGCATGTGGTAACCCGACATGCCAGCCACTTCCAGGAGCAGCAATTACTACAGAGATAATGACTCCAGTCATGACAGGTTCGGCATTTTAGAACTCACTCCTCAAAATTAAATTTAGGCATATGAGAGAAATGAAAATTATGAAATGCACAGATCAGTCAGAAACAAACGCTAACCCACTTTAAAAGCAGTAAAAGAAATAACAACAACTCCCGTATGTGTTGGGTCGGGAGATGAGAGCGAAGGACAGTGTGTGTTTGAGAGACTGACAGATTTGAATTGCCAAGCTCCCTCCATCCCCTTCTCTCTGTGTGGAGATTGGGTACAGGAGTCGGGGGAGGAGGGACACCCTGACATCAGCACTTCCCCCTCCCACATACTTCAAAGCAAGCAGGAGGCTCCCTGGAGAGGGCAGGGGGCTCCAAGGCAGAGGGCAGGGGCAGCATGACAGTGGGTGGGGGGGTGTAACAAGTGCCAGCACTTAAAAGCTTCCTGGCCAAACCAGTCAGGATCACCTGTCAGAAGCGTGAAGATTTACCGGTAGATCCCGATCGACTGGTTGGTGAGCACTGGCATAGTGGCATGTATTAGGCAGACTAACATCTTCCTTGGGTTTGCACATGGACTACTTGTTCAGCTCTAGGCAGCTCAGTAGCAGAAAGGGAGTTCAGAGAAAAGAACCTGCAATATCAGGGGACTGGAGGAATTAAATGATGGCTAACGGGGAACAGAACAGGCTGCAAATACAGGAGGGAGAGAAAATACCAAGCAGGGACAGAAATAATTTAGAGCAGCACAAGGGGGTACAGCACGGAGCAGTGAAATCGAACGAGCGAGAGGAAATCTAAGAACATCAAAGGAAAAAGTCTCGACAGTGGGATTATAATAGTATAGAACTGGCTCTAGGAAGCGATGGAAGCTCTGGCATGGGGGACTGGCTGAGGCACTTGACAGTGTGTGGTAAGGACATCCACAGCAAACTGATCAAATGAGCTAAGACCTGAATCTGCATGTGCCTAACCTGAAGTAGGCTGGTGGTGCCAGCTCTTAAAGAGTTGGTGAGGAGGCTCATGCACTTAGGGATACTACACAGTACCCTAACCGACGGTCACTGGAAACACAAGCAGCGTGAAACACAGGGAAGCGTGTACTTCATAAGGCATCACCAGCTGAGGAGGCCCTTTACATTAGCTATTCACTTCAGCGGTTCAGCAATCAGCGCCCAGCTCATGAGAAACAAAGTGACCTGGGTCTGTTTTTCACATAACATGAACGTTCATTAACATGACTGGAGAACCAACGTCACACTTTCTTTTATGGCTTCGGGCAGAACAATCTGACACTATACTTAATCATCCCATTCGCTGGCCTGTCACTTTCTCCATCGCCAACCGCGGATACAATAGACCCTATTGAGTACATGGACAGTCCGCAGAGTTGGCCAGTGCTGCGTTAGCTCATTAAGATCAGGCTGTATCTAATCAAAGGAATTATTAACCCACACAATTTCTGAACAGAATGTGCCCTCAATGTCACAGCCTGCCCAGGAGTGATGTCAGAGTGACTCAGATGTCCAGTCACAGTATTTAAATGAGTGCATGGAGGAGTTGCATGTTGCTGTCAGATGTAAAGGCGATCACAAGTCAGAGAATTGTAAGTTCCTCCAATGGGCAATGCTGGGTATTTCTGTGTATGGAGCAAGGGACTGCCTGTGTTCAAGGCTCTCTCTCGGCACCTCTTCACTACTCACTCTCCCTTCTAGGTTTCCTCCTCACATACTCTCTTCCAGTGTCCACTTCACTCATCTCTTTATGCCAGGGGTGGGCAAAAGGGCCTCCGCAGGCCGGATCCAGCCCGCCAAGCGAGTTGATCCAACCCGCGGAGGCCCTGCTGCTCCTCCTGACTCCAAGCCCTAATTGACCTAGAGCTGAGGGGGGAGCATGAGAAGTCTCCTCCCACCACCAGGCGCACAGGTACTTGAGGGAACCACCAGCTGTTCTGAACAGCTGGCGGTTTTCTGAGGGGGGCGGGGGGGGGGGAGAGCAAAGACTTTGTGCACTCTCCCAGACCAATCAGGGTCTGTTGATGGGAAAGCGCAGAAGTGACCTGGCCCCACCCCTTCTGCTTGAGGCTCTGCCCCTTCCAGGGGGAAGTTGCTCCCGGGCAAAAATTATTGCCCACCCCTGCTTTAGGTGCACGTTCTTCTCCTTCCACTTTGAATAAGTGTGTTTGGTGAAGTGCAGCACCCCTGGGCGATGGCTACTTTCCCTGATGACCCATTCCATCTCTGCATGCAGCACCGGGGAAACCCTGCTTTAGGGTATGCCTACAGTACAATTAAAAACCCACGGCTGGACCAGGTCAGCTTACTCAGGCTAAGGGAATGTAGTTATTCTGGCCTGCGCTGGAGCCTGGGCTTTAGGACCCTACAAGCCCATCTGGCTACACTTCAATTAAACAGCCCCTTAGCCTGAGTCAGCTGGCATGGGACAGCTGTACAGTAGACATGTCCTACGTGAGCTTACAGTGGCATGGCTCTGCAGCTGCACGATCGCTTGTGTAGCTGCTCTATGCTGATGGGAACGAGCTCTCCTGTCGACAAAAATAATACAGCTCAATGTGCAGCAATAGCTTTGTCAATGGGAGAAGCTCACCTCACTGATGCTGCCATTTATGCTGGTGAAACTTACATCTCTCAGGGAGGTGGGCTTTTTCACACTCCTGAGTGACAGACATGTTGCCAGCATAAACAGTAGCACAGACATGGCCTGAGACAATGATTCAAATAGGCATGAGCTGTTCCCTTGCACCAGACACAACTCTCACTGAAATCAGAGGCAGCTTTTCCAGGACTTCCAGACCAGCAGACTGCACACTCAAAGAGCCAACATAAGTCGGTGGACAGGAACATGAATGCAGCTATCGACCAAAGCAAATATTTCTATATTCCAGAAGTCAGAGCGCAAGAACCTTCCCCAGTGAGAGAGAGCTTTTAGCGGCTAATTCCCACCGAATTTAAGCTGCCATTGATAAAGCAAGTTCTCACTCAAAGCCTCCAAATGGGAATGCACTGTCTATATATCGTGGGTCAGGACCAGTGGATGTAGTACAATGTCTCTGGCCCTGCAGCTGAAAGCAGGTTTCCAGTCACTTCACAGGTAACATGAGGCAGAGTATTACAGCAGTTTAATGAAGATCTGCTTCCTCTTGGCACCCTTCATCCATCTGCTAGAAAGGGGTAGGAATTTCAGATGGTGAGATATTGGCTAGATGCTGATGGGGTCCCCCAAATGGGGTTCAGACACACCAGCACCCTTGCAGAAGCCCTGGCAGCTGCTTTCTCCCTCAACAGCTGGGTTTGCTGTATAGCTTTACTTTGGATCCTGCTGCGTCTCCCTTCTTCATCTCTATCTCTGGCTAGCAGATTTATGGTGACTCTTCAAGCTTTGTACTAGTCATTGTTAAGAACTGGGAAGATCTTGCACTAAAAGGAACCACTGCGATGCAGCTACTAATCTTTCAGGACTTAGTTAGACAAGAAGGACTAAAATAGCACCATATCCCATCAGTTAAAGCCAATGGGATCCAACATCCGTATCATAGCTTAGCACACACTATCTCATTCCCCTGTCTGCTTGGAATGCTTCAATGTTCTAGTTAATTTCACGCACAGTGGATTGAGGCTTTGCTTTCAAAGCTTCATTTTAAATTCTTTCAGAATCAAACCTGGTATGCTCAAAAGTAAAAATCCTTTTGAAGTTTTAACACTGGTCTGTTTTTTGCATCATTTCTCCACAGTAGACAAGAGGACCTGCACACTGGAAGGGAGGCTAGAAATAGGGATGTAAGCAACTAGTCGACTACCCAATAACCATACGCTTATCAGGTAATCAAGTAGTAACTCGACTAGTTGCTCCTGGAGTTATTGTGGACAGTTCTCTGAAAACTTCCACACACTGTGCTGAGGCGGTCAAAAAGGCATATAGAATATTAGGAATTATTAAGAAAGGGATATAAAAGAAGACACAGAATATCTTACTGCCTCTGAAAACTATGGTACGCCCACATCTTGAATACTGTGTACAGATGGGGTCTCCTCACCTCAAAAAATATATTTTGGCCTTGGAAAGGGTTCAGTAAAGGGCAACTAAAATGATTAGGGGTTTGGAACAGGTCCCATATGAAGAGAGGCTAAAGGGACTGGGACTTTTCAGTTTAGAAAAGAGGAGACTGAGGGGGATATGATAGAGGTCTATAAAATCATGAGTGTGGAGAAGGTGAATAAAGAAAAGTTATTCATTAGTTCCCATAATATAAGGACTAGAGGACACCAAATGAAATTAATGGGTAGCAGGTTTAAAACTAATAAGCGAAAGTTCTTCTTCACACAGCGTGTAGTCAACCTGTGGAACTCCTTGCCAGAGGAGGCTGTGAAGGCTAGAACTATAACAGAGTTTAAAGAGAAGCTAGATAAATTCATGGAGGTTAGATTCATAAAAGGCTATTAGCCAGGGGGTAGGAATGGTGTCCCTGGCCTCTGTTTGTCAGAGGTTGGAGATGGATGGCAGGAGACAAATTGCTTGATCGTTGTCTTTGATCCACCCCCTCCAGGGCACCTGGTGTTGGCCACTGTCAGCAGACAGGATACTGGGCTAGATGGACCTTCGGTCTGACCCAGTATGGCCGTTTTTATGATCTTGCATTAATTTTCAACAAGCTCTCCACCGGCAGAATAGTTGGATGGGATCTATAAAAAGTTGAATATCTAATGGTAGGACATTCAACCCTTGTTAGACAACAAAAGCACTGCATTGTGAGTTTTGAGTAGACAGATCAGAAAAAAAGAATTTGTATTAAACTGTTGAAAACTCCCTTCCAGAACCCCCAAATACTTTACTGATACAAATGCTACAGAGCTCAAGTCACCCACTCTTGAAAAAGCATTCCACAGTACAGAGGAACTCTACATGAACATTTGAGGATAGGAGTGAAGAAACAATGCAGCCAACTGAGAGCAGAGAGCACATTTAGCAAGTTGTAATTTGGCTAGGCTATGAGGATTAACACCCCCAATTAAAAGAAGAGGCCTGTAAAATCTTTAGAAACCGCAAATACCATTCTTGTTGCTAAACTGATGGCTAGTCTCAATGGAGAGACAAGGGTATTAATGTTCTCCTACCCTTTTCACCCTTTTCAAAAAGAACTACATAAATTCATGGAGGGGAGGTCCATCAATGGCTATTAGCTAGGATGGGCTGAGATGGTGTCCCTAGGGATGTAAAGGACTAGTCAACTATCTGATAAGCAAATGCTTATCGGATAGTCGACAGAATAGACACTAGTTGCTCCCCCCGCCCCTGCTGCCTCTACCAGATAGAGGCAGCAAGGGAGGGGGAGGAGAAGGGGATACTTAAAAGCAGCAGCACCTCATGGAGCCCGGGGTCAGCTGGAGAGTCTCCAGCTGATCCCGGGCTCCAAGCTGCTCTGAAATGCCAGGTGGAGCCTGAATCAGTTGGGGTCTCCTTAGCTGACCCCAGGCTCCCTGCAGCGTGCCAGGTTTGAAATGTACAAGAGTCCCCAGTGGGGCTCTTGTGCATTTCAAAGAGGAAGCGCAGCATGGAACCTGGGGCCAGTGTGGGACTCTGAGTCCCCTGCTGATTCCAGGCTCCATGCTGGCACTTCCGCTTTGAAATGCACAAGAGTCTTCACTGGAGCTCTTGTGCATTTCAAAGCAGAAGCGCCCACGTAGAGCCTGGAGTCGGCAGGACTTCCCGCTGGCCCTGGGCTCCAAACTTTGAAAAGCACATAATGACGCACATTTCAAAGGCAGAATGTGGAAATGCTTATCGACTAGTCAAGTAGTCGATGGAAATTCCATCAACTACTCGACTAGTAAATTAATCACTAGTTAACATCCATAGGTGTCCTTAGCCTCTGTTAGCTAGAAGCTGGGAATGAAGACAGGGGAGGGATCACTTGAGGATTCCCTGTTTTGTCCATTCCGTCTGAAGCACCTGGCATCAGAAGACAAAATACTGAGTAGACAGATCTGTGGTTTGACCGCTTTATGTTCTTGTATCTGTTTAATGTTAGAGAGCTAAACATTGTGGTACTCTTAAATATTCAAATTATAGGGACAGTCAGCAGCAGCTTTGTTTTCTGCCCATAACAGTCCCTATAATTTGAATATTTCCATTAAACACAGCAATGGAATGAGGAACAGACCCAACTGCATTCCACCAGAAGAGTTTCATGAAGAGAATAATTTTGCTTGCAGATGAACAGGGAGGGGCAGAGAATAAATTCTACTGCTTCATCATGAGGCCTGCACAAAGCAGGAACCTACGTGAGAATACTTTCATTTAGTGTCGCTCTGTAACTTTCCTTAAACTCTGGTCTGAAATCACCATGATTTTACTGAGACAGGAGTGAAAGGAATTAAATGCTGGACCATCAAGGCTTCCTTGCACATGCTGTCTGCTTTCCTCTGTGCCATCTCTAAAATTTGGAAGCGTTTGCTGGCATCTGACTGTGCTGTCATGTGTCACCCTGCCTACAAGATTATTCCAAACACACAGAAGTCTGCAATTTCTCCTCTGGTGACTCATATGCAAACAACTTAAGGTTTGCATTTGACCAGCCACCCAGTAGGGAGACTGACCCTCAGAGAGAAAATATAGCGAGAGCTACAGAGAAGTACTGTACCAAAGACACTAAAAGCTAGACTGGGAAAATTACTACAGGTTGGATCTCTCTGGTCCAGCACTCTCGGGACCTAACCGGTCCCGAATGAGGGAATTTTCTAGACCAGGGGAGGTCCCCTGCTACTGGCCCCACAGCCTACTGCCAGCCCCTGCTACCCTCCTCCCGGGCTGCTGCGACCCACCTCTCTTGCCAGGCTATTGAGGCTGCCACATCCCTGGCCCCTCTACCAGGGCTGCCATGTCCCTAGCCCTGCTAAATTACATCTTCAATCCATCACTGATTTGTCATTCTATAACAATTTCTTGGTTTTAGTCCAACAGTGACTATATTAAAGTCCAGACATCAGATCAGTTTTAAATCCCCAAATTCAACAATCTGATGATACACTGCACACATCTGCTAGTATTTAGGGTGGCCTTGTGGGGCCAGATTTGACAAGTAAACATGGTACCCACATTAGGCAAGAAGAAGTTAAAAAAAAAAATCTAAACCTCTCCCTACCACATAACTGTAGATAAAATAACTCATCTGCGTGCTTCAGTTCATCCAACGCTAATCTGTGTCGCAAGCCACAGGGAAGTGGAGCGCATGAGGGTGGAAGATATGGGGGAGGGTGTGGACTCTGATTCTGTCATTACTATCAGAGGTAAGGGAACCCAACACAAGGAAAGACAAGCAAAAGCAAATAATGGCGGGTGTGTGTGCGTGTGGGGGGGGGGGGCCCTCTGTAATTAGCAGTTATGTCTGGACACGGTGTTGGGCACTGAGATGAGACAGGGTAGAGAGGAAACCATGTTAGATTATTCCAGTGCAGAGACTAAACTAAGGGTGGAAGTCAAGCCTCATTATACCATCCCAGTGCCCCATACGTACCCAGCAGGTGCCCCGCCAGTCAGCCACCCAGGGCTACGTGCCCCCTGCTCTCACACGAGCCAGGGTCCTCGCAAAGCCCCCGCTGTCGAGCTCCCCCTGCCCAGCACCAAGTGCCCCCAAAACTATGCAAGCCAGGGCCCCCCCCACCCCTCACAGCCAAGTGCCCACAGCCAGCCCCCTCCACCCACCAGAGCAGGGTGCCCCCAGCCAGCCCCCCGCCCCTCAGAGTCAGGTGCCCCCAGCCAGCCCCCCGCCCCTCAGAGCTGGGTGCCCCCAGCCAGCCCCCCCTCAGAGCCGGGTGCCCCCCCCCAGAGTCAGGTGCCCCCAGCCAGCCCCCCCCTCAGAGTCAGGTGCCCCCCCCAGAGTCAGGTGCCCCCAGCCAGCCCCCCCCTCAGAGTCAGGTGCCCCCAGCCAGCCCCCCCCTCAGAGCCAGGTGCCCCCCCCAGAGTCAGGTGCCCCCAGCCAGCCCCCCCCTCAGAGCCGGGTGCCCCCAGCCAGCCCCCCCCTCAGAGCCGGGTGCCCCCCCCAGAGTCAGGTGCCCCCAGCCAGCCCCCCCCTCAGAGCCAGGTGCCCCCCCAGAGTCAGGTGCCCCCCCCAGAGTCAGGTGCCCCCAGCCAGCCCCCCCCAGAGCCGGGTGCCCCCCCCGCCCCTCAGAGTCAGGTGCCCCCAGCCAGCCCCCCCCTCAGAGCCAGGTGCCCCCCCCAGAGTCAGGTGCCCCCCCCCCCGAGTCAGGTGCCCCCAGCCAGCCCCCCCCAGAGCCGGGTGCCCCCCCCCGCCCCTCAGAGTCAGGTGCCCCCAGCCAGCCCCCCCCTCAGAGCCAGGTGCCCCCCCCAGAGTCAGGTGCCCCCAGCCAGCCCCCCCAGAGCCGGGTGCCCCCCCCCGCCCCTCAGAGTCAGGTGCCCCCAGCCAGCCCCCCCCAGAGCCGGGTGCCCCCCCGCCCCTCAGAGTCAGGTGCCCCCAGCCAGCCCCCCCCAGAGCCGGGTGCCCCCCCCGCTCTGACCTGCCGGCCGGGCCGCTGTCGGGGCGGGGCGGGGCCCGGACGCTGCGTGTCAGGCCGGAGCGCGCGGGAAGGGACCAGGCGCGCGCGGCGGCTCTGGCGGGCCCCGGGAAACCGCGGCCGGCTCCGGCGTTCCGGGCGGGGCGGGGCGCTCGGCTTGTTATTGTAGGGTCGCCAGAGGGCCCGGCCGCAGCCTTGCCCCGGGGGCTGCTGCAGGGTCGCCAGAGGGCGCCGGGCTCGGTCCGTGGGCGGAGCCTGCCCGGCCGGCTGCTGGGTCCCGGGCATGGCAGTGAGAGTTGACCAAGGGCTTCCGGGGTAGCCGAGTCTGTTAGGGAAAAACCCACAAATGGTCTGGTAGCACTCGATAGACTTAATGCTTCAAACGGAACAGTTTTCCGTTATACGTATTTCTGGAAAAAGCGCGTCTACATTGGCAGGATGCTTTTCCAGAAAAGCACTTTTTCCGGAAAAGCGTCCGTGGCCAATGTAGACGCGCTTTTCCGGAAAAAAGCCCCGATCGTCATTTTCGCGATCGGGGCTTTTTTGGCGGAAAAGACTACTGTGCTGTCTACACTGGCTCTTTTCTGGAATAGTTTTTCCAGAAAAGGACTTTTGCCCAAACGGGAGCAGCATAGTTTTTCCGGAAAAACACTGACAATTTTACAGTAGATCGTCAGTGCTTTTCCGGAAAAGCAAGCGGCCAGTGTAGACAGCTGGCAAGTTATTCTGGAAAAGCGGCTGCTTTTCCGGAATAAGTGGCCCAGTGTAGACACAGCCTTTGCGTATTTCATTTCAGCATGGGGCTGCATGGACAAGAATGCATTTCAGGCTCTGCACCCACCAGCCGCGATACAAACACAGGTCCTGCATTCTAATCCGGTTCTGAGAATTAGCCGCTGCAGCACGTTACACCTAGAAGAAGCGTGGCAGGTATCAGTTACTCACAATAACTGTCAAGGCCCTGAGGATGTAGGCTGTTGGCAAACGCATCATCTTTGAAGTGGATGGAAAATCTTGGTGAACAGACATGAGGGTGTTGAGACCAGGGAGAAAAGCACCAGCCAGAGGAGCTGGGGTAGGCGCCTATGAAACTCCTTCCCTTCATAATAGAAGGCTTTGCTATACTCACCCAACGTAGCGATGGTGGAGGAGCTTCCTCCTCCTGCGAGTCCCATGGCTCTCTAGTGGAGTCCTGGCTATGTGCAGGAGCTGTGGCCCCATCACACCACTGTGGCTCAAAGCCCAGCCCCATGACAGAGAAAGGGGGGGCAGGCTGGCAGCACACAGGGCACAGTTCTCCCTCGGACGTTCCTGAAAAGGGGGCCTCACATGCGGAGCACCGTTTGGATTTGCTGCGGTGCTTCTGCGGCGGATCTGCCATTCCCAGGTGGGGCCGTGCCGGCCGGAAGGGTGAAAGGGAGGAAAACCTCCGTGAGCCAGTGGAAGGGAAGGAGACACAATTTAAAACAAAGGCAGCTGCAGTAGTTTCCTCGCTGGAAGCAGAAGATGGTTGGAAGTGAGGGGCGGGGCAAGTTCCTAGGCAATAGAGCTGCGGGGCCTCTGAGATCCACAAGGGGGCGACACTGCCCATATGTGGATTCCTGCCAGGAAGTAACAGGTTCATACCATTGCCTGGTCAGCACTAGAGGGAGACGGTTGCATGCACCATGTCTCCTATTACACCCAAATATCTGCCGTGGGGTTGGAAACACCTTGTTTTGCCTGAAGGCCTGAGAGACCTTTTGCATATTATTAAAGTCCATGAGCAAACAAAACCAAACTTAAAATGCAAGGGTGGCGCCTCACAACACGTATGTTACTGGAGGCTCCCTTTTACTATAGGAGCCTGTGACTTTTACTGGGACTTTGTGCTGCAGTCTAGCCTTAGAGAATCATAGAATCACAGACTTATAGACTCCTAGGCTGGAAGAGATCTCAGGAGTCATTGAGTCCAGCCCCCTGCCCAAGGCAGGACCAGCCCCAATTAAATCATCCCAGCCAGGGCTTTGTCGACACTTAAAAACCTCTAGGGATGGAGATTTCAACCCCGCCCTAGGTAACCCATCCCAGTGCTTCACCACCCGCCTAGGGAAATAGTTTTTCCTCATCTCCAACCTAGACCTCCCCCACTGTAACTTGAGACCATTGCTCCTCCTTCTGCCATCTGCCCCCACTGTGAACAGCCTCTCTCCATCCTCTTTGGAACCCCCCTTCAGGAAGTTGGAGGCTTCTCTCAAATGCCCCTTCCCTCTTCTCTTCTGCAGATTAAACAACCCAAATTCCTTAGCTTCTCCTTGTAGGTCATGTGCTCCAGCCCCCTAATCATTTTGGTTGCCCTCCACTGCACTCTCTCCAATGTGTCCACATCCTTTCTATAGAGAGGGGGCCCAGAACTGGACACAATACTCCAGATATGGCCTCACCAGTGCCGAATAAAGGGGAATAATCACTTTTCTAGATCTGCTGGCAATTCTCCCACTAATGCACCCTAATATGCCATTAGCCTTGTTGGCTACAAGGTACATTATTGACTCACATCCAGCTTCTCATCCACTTTAATCCCCAGTCCTTTTCTGCTGAACTGCTGCCTAGCTAGTCGGTTTCCAACCTGTAACAATGTTTGCGATTCCTCCATCACAAGTGCAGGTCCTTTTTGAACCTCATCAGATTTCTTTTGGCCAAATCCTCCAATCCTCCTGCCCTCCAAAGTATCTACCTCTCCCCCTAGCTTACTGTCATCCACAAACTTGCTGAGGGTGCAACCCATCCCCTCATCCAGGTCATTCATAAAGATGTTGAACAAAACCGGTCCTAGAACCGATCCTGGGAGCACTCCACTTGAAACTGACCGCTAACCAGACATCGAGCCATTGATCTCTACCCGTGAGCTACAACTCCCATGAGCTCTTGGGAAAAAGGAGGGAACGGTGGCTCTACCAGACAGGGAGAGAGAGAGTTTGTGAGCTGCATTTTGGAGAGAACAGCCAGATTGCTGGTGGGGAGCCTTTTTCTAGTCCAGGCGCTGCTGCTGGAAGCTAGAGCCTGCTACTGAGAGCCTGCTGGGGCTTGGAGCTAGTGGGTTGCTTCAGGGGCTGTTGGCGTGATTGTCCCTGGAGAGGAGAGATTTTGGCTGTGCCTGTGAAGGGCCTACATAACTGTGCATAGAAGGTACTTTGAGTACTTGTGACTGTTTGGAAAAGTGACTCTGGGTCTAAAGAGAGGCAGAGTGACTAGCTCAGTGAACTGCTGGCATTTGATGGGGCCTGCTCCAGTGGCAGAGGGATTTTGCAGCTGGGTGCTCATCTTAGACTGACACACAGAGAACCTGCACAGGGCTGTCTCCACTCCAGCTGCAGACCTTTAAGTGCACCCACACAAGCAAGTGAATCTAGAGGAGTGAACACTTGGGTGAGATAAGTGGTGGCAGTGTAAATGCCAGTTAGAGAAGTTCCCTTTATTTTGGTGAACTTTGCTAATTGACTTTATTCACTTTTCATCTGTTAAACTGTTTCTTTACATTGTTAAGTAAAGGTGCAATAATTCTAATTTAATCACTTAGATGTATATTATTTATAATTGTTTTTGGAGTTAGATCCAGATTATAGCTGGAATAAGTTTATTTCTGGAGGCTCCCAAGGTACACCATTAAGTGTGTACAGGGCCAGCCAGGTGGAGGCACCATCCTTGTATATTACTTTAGGAGCAAGGGACTGCTGCAATGGGGTGGATAGGGAATCCCCAACTATATAACATTACCACTGGGGAACTCAGGATCTCTTTTTATGTTAAAAACATCAGGCCCTCAAGCGAACCTGGCCTGCTCCCCAGTAACCCAGGGAGGAAAGAGGGAGTTTACATTACTTATCTAAGCAGCTAACATAATTGGGACAAAGAACTGTGTGGCAATGTTTTGTGATAGTACAAGTCCTTACAGCATAAGCTGTTAATTTCTTATTGAAAAAGAGGGAAGATACGGTTGGTTGTGTAGAGTATAGTTTTGTTAGAGTTCAATTTAAGAGGAGCTTTTAATCTTTCTTTTGTGAAAATCTCATTTTCACGAGAACTCTCATTTTTCACAGTAGTCTGGTGAACAATGAATTGGTAGAGGAAGAATAAGAATTTAAAGAAATCACCATTTCTGGTGACTTTTCACTGGAGTGTCTCACTTTTCTTTAGCAAAATGCAGGACAATGTAGCACTTTAAAGACTAACAAGATGGTTTATTAGATGATGAGCTTTCGTGGGCCAGACCCGTGCCTCAATTTCATCCAACTTGTATGTTAAAGCAAAATACATTCTCACATGCACGAGTGGGTGACCTCAAGGTGTTGAAGCAGAGTTCAAGTTGGATGAAGCCAGGATCTGTACTGCTTTTGGGCAGCTGCTGGAGATGGGAGTGAAGCATTATAGCCCACTAGAGTGTACGAGCTCTACTGTTGTAGCCAAGATGAAGATGTGTGCAATTCCTTTAATCTTCCCCCTATTTCCTTAGTTTAAGCTTTTGGACGGTGGGAAGTGCCTTGCTGCAAACTTAAACTGTCACTAACTATAGTTTGTATTTACTAATTTATACTGTGGTAGCATCCAGCGATCCCACACTGTCTTGGCATCCTTCTGGGATGGGTTCTGCATGGACAAGTAAGGAGAGTTGGTCCCTGACACACAGTGCTTAGGAGCTGAGGCTACTTAAGCAGATGCTTAGTTTGGCAATGAGAGAATTTACATGCTAAAGTTAAGTATGTGTGTCAGTGCTTGCAGGATCTGGCTGAGTTGAGCATATGACAAGAAGGAAGGATGAGGCTAACGGTAACAGAATCATTAGTCACAAAGGCTAATAGGGAGTCTGACTTCCGGATCATTTTAATTGTGTGTTTTTTTTTCAAAATATGAGCTCTCGCAGACTGATATTAGTGTTAGGTAGGTTGAACAGCAGTATCTTGTAGGCATCACAGACATAGGTGATCTGGAGGAGGAATTTACAACAGGACAGAATACTAGTTTTCTGGCCTTGCACAGGAAGGGCATTCTACCCACAGCAGGAAACATGGAGACATTTTGTGGGAGAAGAAGCTATATCAACAGTCAAGGCTGGCATATTTGATGGAGTGGAGAGAGCAGATACTAACACTCGAAAAGACAAAAGCACATCCATAGGGAGGAACAGAGATGGGAAAATGTAAAATAGATACATCTGTATTGATTATATTACATTGCTCATAAATATTTTTTACATTATGGAAACAAGTCACCACTAATAAAAGCAGTCTAGTCCTTCTGAGGCACGATATCTGGCTCCTTGGAATTAATACATTCATTTTGCACAAAGCAAAAAGGATGATTAAAAGGACAACCGAACAACAACATGGCACAGAGCTATATTTATACAAGCAGGGAAGAGGAGGAAGCTCTGGATACGTTAGTGTAGCAGAGAGGTACAGAGAGCATGCTTTGTACAGCTGTAAGTTTGCTACACCGAGAAACCAGGACTACATGGCTCCTTAGGATTAATTACAAAAGAAAACCAACCAAACTAAAAATCTTCTCTAAAATTCCTCTGGTTCTTTTTTGCAGTCTTCTCTGGGATCAGTAATAGAAACAGCCAAATGCAGCTACCACACAGAACAGACTGTCCTGAGAAAACAAGAGAGAAGCATATTAGTCTTAACAAAA
Organism: Pelodiscus sinensis; assembly: GCF_049634645.1. NCBI lineage: Eukaryota > Metazoa > Chordata > Testudines > Trionychidae > Pelodiscus > Pelodiscus sinensis. The sequence goes on from NC_134720.1 coordinate 51,324,548, forward strand.
GTGCGCACCTCTCACTAAACAAGTGGCCATGGTGAAGCCCAGCTAAAAGTTATATTAAAGGAACCGTTTGCTATGCAAGTACAGCCTGTTTTCGGCAGAGGAACCGGTCTGCTGAAAGATTACATTTTTGTTATGGCTTAATTTGGCATAAAGAAAATGTGGTATGAATATATTTTAAAAGGCCAAAACCACTTGACCACCAAGATTTTGCCTTTTATTTTAAAAGTCAACGTGTTATGCACTAAAAACTGAGAAATCCTAGTGCTGCAGCTTTAGGGTGTGTCTGCACTAGGAAACTTTTGAAATTATTTAAACTCGCCTAATAACTCCAGATTTAACAAATTCAAAAGAGCATGTCCTCACTACAGGGAAGCCTCAAATTGAGTCCAAGGCGGGCTCTGTGAATGTGGATGCGCTACCTTGGACTCAGAGCCCCAGGAAGCTCTGGGGAGTCATTAGTTCGAATTACTCTGGGGAGTTATTTCGACTACACTACCGCTATTTCAAAATTAGTGTTATTCCTCGAGGAAAGCAGGAGAACAGATTTTGATATAACCAGCCCGTTATTTCGAAATCATGCTCTTGGGAGTGTGGATGCTCCACTTATTAATTCGACCTAAGGGGGGTTATTTCGAAATAAAGCCCTATTGTAGACCAGGGCACACTGTGTAACAGACAAGACTTCATATGAAGGCCAAAGTCTGCCTTTGGATGCTTGCATGCTGCTAATGAAAACCTGTATGCTGCTAATTTAGTCTCACTAAATGGTTAACAAAAGATAAACAACACAGGTTCAAATATTGCAGGGCACATCCTTAGAGTACCAGATTCCCTTTCACCCATTTAAAACACTTAGCTTTACAAACACAGTGCTTTACAAACGTTCATTCTTAGCACACCGACATTATCTTCATTTTACAGAGGGGTTCAGTGACTAGTTCAAGATCAGAGGACAGACAGTGGCAAAGCTCAGGATATCCTGGTTTCCAGTCCTATTCTCAAAACCTGGCCTCAGGTAACTTTAACTCTCTGAGCTTTCCAAGGATACTTAACGCCTGTGTAACATGATATGAGATGTTGGATGAAAAGCACTGTATAAGTTCTAAGTATTATACAGGTTGAACCTCTGCAAACTGGGACTCTCCACTCCGGCAATGCCCATAGTCAAGCTGACCACGGATGTTCCAGGACCAGAGAGTCCTGGTGGAGGTGTGGTGGGTAGGAGTCCTGTGGGGTGGCAGGGCTGTGTACTGCTGCCAGCAAGTTGCCAGCGGGGCTGGGAGCTCGACTCCCTGCAGTGGGGCTGCCCAGTGTGCCACAGTGGGGCTGCTTGGTGGGGCTAGGAGCCTGACATGCTGGGAGCTAGGCTGCATAGTGTGGCAGGCAGGGACCTGCAGCCGATCCAGGGCTGAGGGGGAAGACAGTAGCAGGGGGGGTCAGATATGACCTGCCCTGGTCCAGCAACATCCATGGTCCGACATGGACCACAGATGTTCTTGGAACACAGAGCCCAGGAAGAGGGGTCTGGTGGTGGGGCAGGAGCGCTGTGAGGGGCGCAGGTGAGTCATCCGGGAGCCCAGAGTGTGTGTGGTGGGCTGGGGTGGGGGGAGAGGAGGGACGGCACAGCGGGAAGTTCTGGCCCCAGCAGAGTTCCCTGGCCCCAGCAGCCGGGGAGCTCTAGCCTGGCTGTGGCCTCTGGCCCCGGCTAGGGAGCTCTAAGCCTACCAGCAGCCAGGGAGTTCTGGCCCCATCCCCGGCTGTGGAGCTCCAGCCGCATTCTGGCTCCAGTGGCCAGGGAACTCCAGCCCCAGGCTCAGCGGCAGCCAGAAGACTCCAACCCCAGTTGCAGAGCCAAGTGGCTGCAGAGCTCTGCCCCAGCTGCGCGGCTCTGGCCGTGGTGCTCTGGCCCTGGCTGTGGAGGGGCTGAGGCAGCAGCAGGGGCAGGCTGGAACCCTAGCCCAGCATGGCCATGAGGGGAGGACCTTCCCTGGTCCGGCAAATCCCCTCATTCGGGCTCAATCAGACCCAGAGAGTGCCGGACCAGTGAGGTCCAACTTGTATTGGTTTTTGTTTTCAATATTGTGTTGGTGCTTAGTACTGATAAATGGCCAGCAGGTGAATGTATCAAATCCACGTCCTATGATCAGAATCTCTACACAAAAAAACACAGAATAGTTTCACTCGATTTTCCCCTGGAAAAATGGCAAATACTCACATTCATAAAAACATCCTGTGCATAGTTGTCCGTGTCAGCATCCCAGAAACATCGGGCAGCCATGCTAAACAAATGAATTGGGACAAAACCATTAACACAGTACACCTGGGGGATAAATGGAGCTATTCATATCTGATCACTGCTGACTCTCCTTGAAAGCTAAGTATTTTCCTGTCAAGAATGCAACCAGGTCTTTTGGATTTGGGAATGTGACTTTCTGCTGGGTGAAGTTGATTTTTTTTCAGAGAGGTAGGAACAGTATTACTTGCATTTCCCCCACCTCAAACGCTATTTGAGTCAAAGCTCAGGGTGGGTAAACTGGATACCGCATGGCAAAGAACTTAAGGTCACAGGTTTTAAGACAAGAAGGAACCATTATGATAATGTAGTCCACCCTCCCGCACAACAAGCTCAAGAATTTTCTCCCGTGTCTTATTCACCAAGTCAAGGTGCTGGAACCTTTGTAGAAGTGAGGGGGTGGATACTCGAGTTGGAAAGGGGGGGATAGGCAAGAAGCCCCACACTGCACTTTTTAGCATGGCTGTAGTTTGGAGGGCAGGGTGTGGGATCCCCCCACCCCCTCATCCACAACTGGAAACCTTGGACAGTTGTGGAACAGCGCTGGGAGGGGCTGTGCTTTGCAATGTTGCTGCTCACACCCAAACTGCAAACCTCCGACCAGTGCCAGCCCCTCAGTTTTGGTGCTGTTGTATCCAGCTCCACAGCACAGACGTCATCAGATTGGATTACATCATCGGTCCATCCAGTCTGCCTCAGACAGTGGCCAGCACAGACGTGTTTCAGAGACGAGAACCACCACACACTCATACCTCACCACATGTACAAGGCGGGGGAGAGACACTTGTCCCTGACCACTAATCAGCTCTTACAAAGAGGCATGAGTTCTGATTACCCTTATCTATTGCGTTTATCTCCTTCTGGAGCACACAGATCCTGGAGATAGCCTACTTTCTGGGTTGTTCGACATCAGTTCTTTCCTTTTGCTCAGCAATAGTGGAAGCCACAATCTTTCTATGTCAGCAAGTAAGAATTCTTCTCTGATCACCAACCTCTGGGGCCATATTTTCAAGTGCTCAGCTCCCACAACTGAGGCGAGATTTTTAAGAGAATTCTACCAGTTGGGTGCTGAGCTCTTGGGGGCTTAAAAGGGAGCTGGGCACTTTTGAAAATCTGGCCGTTAGTACATTGCTACCTAACAAGAGGACATAAACTGCCTTGCTTTGCTAACTACAGCAGAGAGAACCCTGGGAAGCGAGCTATTTTTATATATTTTAAGCCCAGAAGGGACCATGGTAAATTATTTAGTCTAACCTCTTGCATAACACTTGCCCGCCTGGGATAGTAAAGAGCAAGGAGCATTAACTCTTGATGAGAGTGACAAAAGCAAGACATTTGAAATGCACAAAACTTACTTCACTCCTTCACCTCTCTGTTCTCCAATCACAACCTGGACCACCATTTTATATCGGTGAAATCCCTCTTCTGCAGAGTAAGAGGGAGACAAATGAACAGTTAAATATGAAAGAGTATAGAACTGCATTACAGTCACACAGGACAGAGGGACAGAGATATTTTATTTTGTAACTAGAAACTCTTAGTTTCCAGTGGATAGTGAAATGAAGTCTCACTTCCATAAGTGCTAAGCATCACAATCCTGTTCAAACACAGGCCCGGGAGAAGAAAGACTGTCACACAGCCAGAAAAGATTTTATTAAAGCTAATGTTTCGAATAAAGTTGATAGAATACAAGTTAAAAAGGAAGGCGCTGTTGTATATCTGGAATCAAGCTGGGGTTACGAGGAAATACAAGTATCGGTGTATGCAGTTAACGAGATACATAGTGTGCATAATCAGCACTGTCCCAGATTAAGGTGCAATGGGTTTTTGAAGCATCGGTAAATAAGTATCCTTGGTACCAACCCTGCCAATCAGACAACTTTCCAGGATTCAAATACACATTACAACAAAAGTGTAAGGGCAGAAGTTTCCTAGGGAAAGGGTGGAATCTCCATCCCTAGAGGTGTTTAAGTCTCGGCTTGACAAAGCCCTGGCTGGGTTGATTGAGTTGGGATTGGTCCTGCCTTGGGCAGGGGGTGGACTTGATGACTCCTGAGGTCTCTTCCAGCTCTATGATTCTGAGTGAGGCTATTACATGAAACACAGAAGTTTCAGGTAATCTGAATTATTTTGAAATTGTTCTAATCTTTGTTAGAACGTTATTGCTGTTTCTGCCATGCGTTACTAGTATCTTAAAGGTTACTAGTATCTTTAAGTATTAGAGGCTCTCCAGGGCATGCATAGATAAGTTCGGAGATACGTGACTACAAATGTCTCTGGTTCCATTCCAAAAGCACAGTAAAGGAGTAACTCAAAGCATGGATGATTCCCAGTTTGGCAGAGGGGGTGAAACTGGCAATTTGCCAGAAATGCAAGAGCCAAAACAAATTTGCTTCAAACAGAGCAAAAATGCCAGCACGCTACAATCCGTTTGCATCTCAGCTGCAAGATGGAGCGTGGCAAGCTAGATCTGATCTAGTCAATGTCACCTGGAATAAAGAAAGACAACAGACAATCCTGGGGGTGGGACCATTCCTGCCTCAGGGCACCACGCATGTAATTAGGTCCTGGGTCTATTAACTCAACATCCAAAAGTGCTTGGACTACATACTTTATGTAATCTATTTTAAAATTAGTAATTCCGTAAAGGATGTTTAATAACTCACTGCTAATGCAGGAACTCATGATCGTTTGGTTCTCTTGCTGCAAAAGCAGGCAGCAGAGGGAGCACAACCCTATGCCAGAATGATGCTGAAGTCATTGATAATGCTGACTTTCATCTGGACATGGGAAATGTTTCATGCGTCCTGAAATAACTTCTGGAATCCAAAGTATGCAAAGCAGCGTTCTGAAACAACACTGCCATGCTGCAGCATGCCAGCGGTACCTCACAGCGTCATGACCCACCGCTTCTTGCTTCATGTTCCCTCTTACTCCCGGTTCTGTTACTGGTCCTCTCCCTCGGCTGTTCCCATTGAGTCTGATTCCCAATGTGCTCCCTTTGGAATGGAGTCTGATCTTATTTACATCAGGCTAAACCAAGCATGATTCCATTTATGGAAGTGAAGTCAGAATCGGTTTCTTTTCTCTTTCCAGCTCTCAGTTACGCACCTTCTTCCATGCTACCCATGTTCCATGCACTCTACTCCTTCCATGATACTTCCTAAGCTGATCTCTCTCACCAGGTTGCATCTGACGAAGTGGGTCTTTGCCCACGAAAGCTTATGCTCCTACACTTCAGTTAGTCTATAAGGTGCCACAGGACTCCTCGTCGCTAGTGGGTCTATATGTAATCATATTTGTCTGAATTAAATGTTAAGGTCCTCAGGATGAGACCAAGTCTGTAAAGCACCTGGTTTATTAAATGATATTGGATTAGGGTTAGTGAATAAGGAGGTTTTTTTTTTTTTAAAAAAGAGGAGGGAATCGATGCTAGCAAACAGAAACGAATAAATTCAGTAAAGAAAGCGGCAGTTTCCCCACCAAGCCTCATTACCTTTCAGTCTATCTTTAATTGCGTCTGATAAGGACCGTGTGAGCTGCGGCGTTTCCTCTGGGTTGTACTGAACATTGGCTAGATTCTCTTTCAGTATCGCATGGATGCACTCTTTTACAATGGAAGATCGGAATCTACGGGGGGAAAAAAATCCTAAATCTCAGAAAGTTCACAGGATAGGTTGAAATGTGTAGAGCTGTGTTGGAAAAATTCACCTTTTATTCTTGGCAGGTGGAAATGTATGAAAGTACAGGAAAAGTAGAAGCTAGTTAACCAATCTTGCAAAACTGCCCACAATCCACCTATGTTCCAGTCAGGTGATTGGGCAAATAACGTCTATTATTGGATTGTGCCCTTCTAATCTATGTTTGGCAATCACTGTCCACACATACCTTTGCTTCCCCAGACAGTACTGAGGGAACAGTCCTCTGGGGCAATGTCTACCTCCACTTTTCTCTGGACCGTACAAAAAAGGTGTTCAGGGAGCCAGATGGGGGAAGGGGCAGGGCTGAAGATTTATGAGCCAGAATCTTGATTTCTTTGTCAGGGAGAAGAAAAACACTGTCCTCTTCTCGTAAAGGGAAGAGCCAGGAAAAAAAATGCAGAAGGGGGCTGTCTCAGAATTTACTGGCTCCCACCTGGCTGGTTTTGGTTTTTTTTTTACTTGATGTGCATGTCTGGGCCAGTAAATGCTTGTGGGGATTGTATCAGGCTGGTTGTAGCCTGTGACAGTCAGAAAAAACAGATCAGACCCTTGCCACTTCTTGTGTATGCTGAAAGGCTCCCTTCCCTGTACTGGGACGTGTCATCCCCAGCAGACCCCAGCTCACCTCGCCTCACTGCTACACCACATCTCTAGTGTGTTGGGCATCTTTCACCCGAAGACACCTCAATTCCCTAACCCAGCAGTTCCCAACCTGCGGTCGATGGACCCCTGGTGGTCTGCAACGGTACTGCAGGGGGTCCACAGAAAATTTAAAAGGATCGGGCCCACTTTTCTTTTCACCCCCAGGGTGGGGTGTCCGTGAAATGTTAATAAACCGAAAAGGGGTCTGTGTGCTCGAAAAGGTTGGGAACCACTGCCCCATCACCCTGTACTTCTTACCGTATCCCAGCGCTTCCCTATCCCCCCCAACCTCCCTACAGCTCCTCATCTCCCACCCCACCTGTGCGCTGGACTATTTACCCCAGGCTCCTAGAACCCCCAACTGTCCCCTGTACTTCTTCCCACCCCATCCATCCCCCAGCAGCTTCCCATTCCTCAGAGCCCCCAGCCCCCACAGCATCCCCCTCTAGGTCCCTCCAACCCTCACCCCCAACAGCGTCCCACCCCCCCCGGATCCCCACCCCCCCAACAGCGTCCCAACCCCCCCCCCAGGATCCCAACCCCCCCCAACAGCGTCCCACCCTCCCCCGGATCCCCACCCCCCCAACAGCGTCCCAACCCCCCCCCCAGGATCCCAACCCCCCCCAACAGCGTCCCACCCTCCCCCGGATCCCCACCCCCCCAACAGCGTCCCACCCCCCCCCCAGGATCCCAACCCCCCCCAACAGCGTCCCACCCCCCCCCAGGATCCCAACCCCCCCAACAGCGTCCCACCCCCCCCCCAGGATCCCAACCCCCCCCAACAGCGTCCCACCCCCCCCCAGGATCCCCACCCCCCCAACAGCGTCCCACCCCCCCCCAGGATCCCCACCCCCCCAACAGCATCCCACCCCCCCCGGATCCCCACCCCCCCAACAGCGTCCCCCTCCCCCCGGATCCCCACCCCCCCAACAGCGTCCCCCTCCCCCCGGATCCCCACCCCCCCAACAGCGCCCCCCCCCGCTCACCTGTGCCGGAAGGCCGGCCGCAGGCTGTACGTGTCCCCGGGGCTCGCCAGGCCCAGCGGCTCCTCCATGGCCTCGGCCCCGCAGCGCGCCCCGTTACCACAGCAACCGGCCCCGCCCCTGCCGCTACTCACTTCCGCTTCCGGACTCGGAGTCTGCCGCCGCTCTGGCGCGCGACCCGCCCCCTGCCGGACGCGCTTTGCTCCTCTGCCGGCCGGGAGGGGGCGCTGGCGTCTGGGCGGGGGGCACGTGGCCAGGGCATGGGAGAGGATGCACATCTGGGCGGCGGGCACGTGGCCAGGGCATGGGAGAGGATGCACATCTGGACTGGGGGAGCACGTGGCCAGGGCATGGGAGAGGATGCACATCTGGGCGGGGGGCACGTGGCCAGGGCATGGGAGAGGATGCACATCTGGACTGGGGGCACGTGGGCAGGGCATGGGAGAGGATGCACATCTGGACTGGGGGAGCACGTGGCCAGGGCATGGGAGAGGATGCACATCTGGGCGGGGGGCACGTGGCCAGGGCATGGGAGAGGATGCACATCTGGGCGGGGGGCACGTGGCCAGGGCATGGGAGAGGATACACATCTGGACTGGGGGGCACGTGGCCAGGGCATGGGAGAGGATGCACATCTGGACGGGGGGCACGTGGCCAGGGCATGGGAGAGGATGCACATCTGGGCGGGGGGCACGTGGCCAGGGCATGGGAGAGGATGCACATCTGGACTGGGGGAGCACGTGGCCAGGGCATAGGAGAGGATGCACATCTGTACTGGGGGGCACGTGGCCAGGGCATGGGAGAGGATACACATCTGGACGGGGGGGCACGTGGCCAGGGCATGGGAGAGGGTTCACAGCTGGACTAGATGGGAGGGTACGTGTCCAGGGCATGGAGGAGGCTGTATGTCTGGATAAGAGATGTACCTGGATCCTGGGTTGGGATGCACATCTGGACAGGGGACTAGGGACCTTCATGTGCAGGTTGTAGGAAGATGCCTTTTACCAACAGGGTTTCATTTTTGGGTTTCTCTCCTGCATGGTAGCCTGCAGTGAGCTGGAAAGATGATGTGACCAACAAACGTTTCGCTGGCCTAGGCCCACGCAAAGGCTGGCAGCTTTCAGTGAACAGCAACAAAATGCACAGGACTGAAAGGGACACATGTTGCATACATGCTGGGATACATGGGGAAGCGAGGACATTCATTCCAAAGACGATATTAGGGGTAAAGAGTTGAAGGGCCCACATGCGAACAAATGTCAAGCGGGGTTGGTGACCATTAAACAACCCAAGTTGCTATTGGCAAAAGTAAGAGCGCGAACTCTGTTTTAGCAAAATTCCAGGTCAGCCTTTTGCCTATTTATTTTCTTCCTGCCATTTCAAGTAGGTGAGTTATTTACTTCCTGCCCTATATAGCTGTGTTCTGTGAAACAGCTGCCCCTGTTCCATCCCGGGAGGGGCTGTACCTCAGGAGCTGACCAGGTGAGCCCTCTGCTACGGGATGGGGTGGGGTGAAAGACGCTAGGGAAATGTAGGAACAGAACAATGCCAGGAGCCTTTGCGTGGCTGTACCCGTGAACTATGGTGAAGAATCAGAAATCGTGCCTGGAGATACGATATCATAGCCAAGTGGGTTGCAGTTTCGATGCACAACCGACTCACATGCAAAACACCCACTCAGCCTTTTTCCCCTCTCGCTACAGTGCGAAGTATCACCTGGAAATGATAAACTGGCAGATGAGAAATCTGCATCTTGTCTCCTCTCGAGGAGGAGTCACTGTGCGGCTTGCTGTGGGTACATCAGCATATCTTCCTCTTTGTCGCATCACATTGGTCGGGGGTGGCGAGTGAGGAGGAGGAGGCGGAGGAGGGAAGGCAGCGTGTCCCACTGGACTGTGCCCAGGGCTGTAAATCAGGACTCCTACGTTCCATTCCCAGCTCTCCCGTTGACTGACTGCTTGGTCTTCCCAAACCCCATCCTCCCGCTATGCTTTGCGTTTCGCCATCTGGGAAGTGGGTCTAAGATTCCCTTTTCCCTGCTTCATACGGGGGCTGGGAGCATATGTGGGAAGTACCTTGGAAGTGCATAGGGAAGGCAGTGTTGCCTAGTAGATAAAGAATCGACCCAGGAGTCAGGGTACTATGAAGTAGAGAGAGGGGAATTTCTCTGCTTTCCCTCAACACACCAAACGTGGGGTAGGAGAATTACAAAATCTTAAACGAGACAGGTCCACCAAAGCCAGGTGGGAGACATGGCAGGATGTCAGGCCATGCCCTATGCAGAGGGCCTAGAAAGAGAGAGCCCTTGGGGCCTAATCCCCATAGTGATGAGCATTTTAGCTCCCACTTACTTCCATAGGAATTCACAGTGCTCAGCACCTTGTGCGATTAGACTCGTAAGAAAAAACCCATTAGCCGTCATCTGGTAGAAATATTCTAGAATGAGTTTGTCTGGGAACCAGCACCCCTGGGGCACAGCTTTGAAAGGGTACTCCCTGGAACGGAGGCAGGCAAGATATGGTCCATGGGCTGGATCCAGCCTGCCAAGCCACTAGATCCAGCTCACAGGCTGCCTGATCTGGCCTGCAGGCCACCCTGCCAGGAACCTCCAGCACAGAGCACCCAGCTGCTTCACAGCAGCCCCGTGCCACTTTAAGTAGCTGGCTGCTCCCTGTGGCTCTCTGCTCTGGGCACTGGGGAGGGGAGGGGAGGGGACGGCTTCATGGAAACTGGCCAATGAGAGCTGAGATATTTTGCTGGGGGTGGGGGCAGACAGCCCCAGCACTGGACCGTCCGAGGGGCCTTAGTGCCGGGACAGGCGGCCCAGCCCCCAAGGTGCCTGCCCCAGCCTATGACATCACAGCCACAGAGGGGAGAGTGGGTCTGGGGACTCCAATGGAGCATGCGCAGGGCCAGGTGGGGCAGCACCTTCCCGTCTACTCCACCTGCCGCCCCATGAGGGAGACATATTGACTTGTGGTTCCGGAACCTATGGAGGAAACCGGATTCTCTAACTTCCTACCGGGGCCGTAACAAGGGCGAGGCGAGTGAGGTGCTTGCCTCGCGCGCAGAAAAATAATATAGACAACTAAATAGACAACACCGCTTCCCTCCCCTGCCCATGAGCATCGTCCGGCCCGCGGTTTCCATGTCAGGCTGCACGTTGCTGCTCTGCGATCCAACTGTCACCAGCGTCAGCTGCTTCCGAGCGTTGCGGGAGGCTGGGCGCTGGCTCAGCCACGCCAAGCGCCGCCTTAAGGTGCCCTAGTGCAGTTTCCAGGTGCGGGGCTGGGGGAGAAGGGGCTCAGATTGCCCTGCACAGGGGCAGAGGTGCAGGGCATGAGATAGGGGTGTCAGGCTGGGAGCTGGGATTCCTGGGTCTTGTCTCATCTCTGCCAGGAGAGTGGCTCTAGGTCATAGGGGTGTGTGATTAGAGCTGGGGGTCTAGGCGCTACAATCCCTGGATTCTATGGGTCAGGGTCCTTAGCCTGTTGGAGTCATGGCGTTCCCTCCAAAAACTGGAGCCCATGCTGCTGTGTCAACTGGGCCAAGTGCTTTGAATGCGCTACACAAACCACGGGGACCAGGCAGTGACTGTGGCTTCTTGGGAAAGAAGTTTTAGTAAACGAAAATTCATTAAAAACGACCTTCGCGCATCCACGGGTCAGGAGAGATGATCAAATACGTCCCTCTTATCGCTAGAACACGAGGTAGCAAATAATACTCATTTCAACACAATTATTGACGAGTTTGCCTCATTAAAAGCGCACAAAGTACAATTATAAACAAATACCTGAGAGCACCTGACATGGTGATATTTTATAATGATATGTATATATGTATTAATTGATTGTTTATGCAGATCTCATAACGATAATAAATAAATGTTGTGTTATTATTATTATTATTAATAATAATAAATAATGTATTTTCCCTTTTTCTATGAAATAGCTACTATGAATATACACATGAGGGGGCCACAATTTTATATTCTTGCCTCAGGTGCAAAATTAGCTCGTTACGGCACTGCTTCCTATTAGAAGCTTTTCAGTCTGTTCTCCACCTTTGCTCACCAGCCTCTCTGCTCTTTCCCTCTGACCCCCGACCTCTCACGTTTATTTCTCGGGGTTTTATTCTGAGCCTTTTGTTCATCGCAGCTGCTTTTCCAGCCCCCTTCTGACTGGCAGGCACAGCCAGGCATGGGAGGAAGAGGCGAGAGCTCCATTTGTCAGGGCTGGGGAGGCTTCAAAGGGTGAGAGGAAGCCTGCTAAGAAGTCGTGTGGAAATGAAGTAACGAACCATGATAACGAATACCCACTTTTCCATTGCACCTCCTCCTCCCAGCACATACCCAGGTCTGTTTTACTGGAAATGCAGGGCCGGATTCTATCTTATCGGAACCTGTTTAGTTGTTTTTGTTTTTTAGCAGCTCCACATGACTTTCTTTTTTCAAAAAAGTGAATCATTTGATTATTTTTATACGAGGGGAAGTGAATGTGACAGAAGTGATGATAGTGCGAGATAGGACGCCTTGCTGAGGAGGCAGTCAGGAAGAGGAGATACTCAGCGGCCTTTATATTTCCCCATCTGCAGAACTTAATGCAGGACCTCTGGGGAGCATGAGCGTCAGTGGTTTACACTAACCTAAAGAAGCACCTACGCACATCACTGACCTCTGTAAGCTGGGCACGTGTGCAGCTGCTCAGGAGAAATTCGAACGCCACCCAGCTGATTCGCAGAGCACTCGCAGCCAGGTTTGTGTTTCTCCTGGTGGTGCACATTCACACACACACATCGGCGCACATAACAAAATTTAATCTGCCCACCAATTGGAAAAAAATTTGCCCTGGATGGAAATGATTAGCGGGAACATTAAGACACATGCAAAATGCATTTGCAAACAAGAGGAACAGCTGATGGAATGAGAGGAGCAGAGAAAGAGATTTATTAGCTCCTTTCCCAGTGTCCCACCCTCTCCAGATAGTACGTCCCCCCGTGGGCTGCCCTGTTTAATTTGAACTGCTTCCAAAAGACGTTCAGCTTCCATGGAAGATTAGAGTGGGGAGAATGGGAGGTGGGGGGAGAAGGCCTGGGGCAACCAAAGTAGTAGTCGGGTGAATCTGTCAGCGGTGGGAACAGCTGCTGCACGCACCATCCTGCCGTGCCAGTGGCTGTCAGAAGGAGCAGGTAGACCCAGATTTGCAGTGCACCGTGTCACCATGGGGCCGTATCTGCCTGCCCTCTCAGATGGTCTTGTCTCTAACCGGGCCATATCCTGCCTCCTGCATGCAGACTCCATCAGGGGAGGCACACGATGGTCCAGGGTGTGGCGGCGTAGCCAAGCCTATGGCCACCTCACACCTTACTCCTCTCTGCATGGCAGAGGGGAGTACGTCTGCATCCAGGCCCCTTCCACAGATACTTTCCATGCCACCCCCACACTAAAGAGGTCCGAGTCAGAGGCAGGATTTGCCTGCTGGGTTTCTTCCTAGCCCTCTCCCATGACAGCGACGCCTCACAGCTCCCAATTTTCTCCGGCCCGGCTTATTGTGCGGGAATGTTTCCTTTCTTGTGCCCGCGGCTGCTTTTGATCAGCGGCTCCTTACAGGGGTCCCACAGGAGGCTGGTACCCTGCTGGGCTTCTGCTGAGACGCTGACGTCCTCTTCCCTTGGTCTTGTGACCCCCGGCATCGTGACAACGTCTCACGGGGACGGCGCGTGGCACCTTGCCTCCAGCGGGGTCTGTCGGGTTTAGTAACTGCTGACATGCAGCCAGCTCTGGGCGGGGGAGCACCGCACCAGTGCTAAACGGCAGCTGAAGTGATACGGCAGAGCCCACAGCGTGGATAAGCGCTCGGATTTTTAGCGGGTACACGGTTCCTTGTTTAACGATTTTTTACATGGCTACTAGGAGGTGAACATGATTGCCTCCAGCTGATGCTGCTGAGGGATTTCAAATATACTACGCAGACTGGAGTTTGGCCAGGTCGTTGGGACATTCATACCATGATCAGGAATGGACGAGGGATGTGAAAGGTTAACCAATAAGTATCACCCTTAACAGTGATAGAAATGTAGCTGTGTTAGTCTGGTGTAGCTGAAACAAAAAACAGGACTATGTAGCACTTTTAAAGACTAACAAGATGGTTTATTAGGTGATGAGCTTTCGTGGGCCAGACCCACTTCCTCGGATCAAATAGTGGAAGAAAATTGTCACAACCATATATACCAAAGGATACAATCAAAAAAATGAACACACATGAGAAGGACAAATCAAATTTCAGAACAGAAGGAGGATGGGGGGAGGGGAGGTAAATGTCTGTGAGCTAAGGATATTAGAGGTGATAATTGGGGAAGCTGTCTTTGTAATGGGTAAGATAATTAGCATCTTTATTCAAACTTAGGTGTAAAGTGTCGAATTTAAGCATGAATGACAGTTCAGAGGATTCTCTTTCAAGTGTAGTCTTAAAAGGCCTTTGAAGCAGGATGCAGGTAATCAAGTCGTTGAGACAATGTCCTTTCTGGTTGAAATGTCCACTTGAAAGAGAATCCTCTGAACTGTCATTTATGCTTAAATTCGACACTTTACACCTAAGTTTGAATAAAGACGCTAATTATCTTACCCATTACAAAGATAGCTTCCTCAATTGTCACCTCTAATATCATTAGCTCACAGACATTTACTCCCCCCCCATCCTCCTTCTGTTCTGAAATTTGATTCATCTTTTTCATATGTGTTCATTTTTTTAATTGTATCCTTTGGTACGTATGGTTGTGACAATTTTCTTCCACTATTTGATCTGAGGAAGTGGGTCTGGCCCTTATCAGGTAATACTTACCAGTTCTGGTTCACTGTTACCTGGTGGGGGCTGGAGCAGTTCTCCACTTGCTGTGGGAAAGGATCCTGCCGTGGACAGGGGTGACGCTGGTCATCCAGAGCTGCCCCTGTCCGTGGCAGGCCTGGACACCTCGCAGGCAGGGGCTTTCTTTGGCGTCCGGAGCAGTGTCTGACTGTGGTGGGCCAAGGTGCCCCACAGGTAGGAGGGCCCTCCACCTGCCCCACTTTACTTGGTTAAGTGGTTAACATACCGGTTAACTGATGAAATGGGATTTTACATGCCTGGAATAGACAAGGCCTTGGCGTCGCGTCAAAAGCAGAAGCCCTGAGTGCATAGGCCATGCAGGAGCAGCCTGAGGCCGGCTGCGACAGCTGGCGCCACAGGTGGAAGGCGCGATCGGCGCCCCCGCCTGCACGGCCATCAATGGCCATGACGTCATCACGGGGCGTCCCGTGACGTCATCATCTGGCACCCGGGCCGGCGGCGCCCTAGGCAACTGCTCACAGGCCGCCCCTAAGGCCATACCTTCCATTTTTCTGCAAACGACGTGTACTTTCCAAAGGCAGGGGAGCCATTTGCCGTGGGAAGTTCCCTGGAACAGTTCAGGCTGATTGGCTGGGAGGGTTTGGTGTTTCCAGTGTCTTGCGGTGCATGGCTGATGTGACTTGTGTGTGCCGGGCAGCCTCTGCTTGACATCTGCCTGTGCAATCGCCTGTTTCCCATTCAAACCCACACCTTTCCCTTTTGAACCGTGACTAACTGGCTTTTTTCTCTCGCCGCAAAAAATGGAAACATCCCATCCTCTTGTGAAAGCTCAGCTCCTTCCGCCGGGGTGAGCCTTTTGCATGCCATGGTAATGAAATGACTTACCAAAGCACTACAGTAGGCTACCAAAGACACTACAGTAGGCTACCAAAGAATCCCGTATCACGGGAGACTTTTAAGAACAGGCTGGACAAACACCTATCGGGGATGGTCTAGATTTAGTTGGGTTCTGGGAGTTGGACC
The DNA here is from genome assembly GCF_049634645.1 of Pelodiscus sinensis. Taxonomy (NCBI): domain Eukaryota; kingdom Metazoa; phylum Chordata; order Testudines; family Trionychidae; genus Pelodiscus; species Pelodiscus sinensis. The sequence continues at coordinate 51,340,014 of NC_134720.1, forward strand.
TTTCGGGGTACCTTCCAGCCCACCATTTCTGTTGTTCTGTGTCTGAAAACATATTGGCGATGTCTACACAGCTACACTGACGTTATTCCAAAATAACAAAGAGCGCGTCTGCATAGCGAGCCCGTTATTTCAAAATAATTTCAAAATAACGGGCTTCTTACTCCGACTCCTGTACCCTCATTTCACGAGGGGTAAGGGAGGTCGGAGGAGTGTTCTTCCTTCAGCTTCCTGCTGTGCAGACAGCACCAAAAGCTGAATTAAGCTATTTCGGCTCCAGTTGCGTAGCTTCATTCGCCTTTGGCCTTGCTGTGAAGTCATGCCCCTTGTGATAAACTGGCTAGTGTGCACCAGAGCTCCCTACTGCATAGACTCAGAACTGCTCCTTTCTAGGCTACAGGTCTTCTGTCCCGACCCGTATCTGGGCAGCTATTCGCGGATTCGCCTATTCGCGGTGCACTGCGCCGCACCAGCCCAAGCACACGATGCAGGGTGTTGATGCTTTTTCAGGGCGCTCTACTGTAAAAAAAAAAAAGTCACGTTCACTAAATTGCAGTCGTATTTCAGTCTTCACAGTGTGATCCCTCCATGGAAGGGAGCCTGACGGTTACAAGGGAAATCGAAGCTGCCATGACGCTGTACTGAGCAATTTTTTAAGGCATTAAAGAAAAAGTTGAAAGAGCTTCTTAACGCAATGTTCATTTACCAACCCACCCCTCCTAACTCCCCCCATCCAAAATATTTTGGCCACCCTCTTTGTTGATTAGACACCAGTCAGATAGGCAGGGAGCAAGTTGGAGGAATGGTTTAGGGAGCTCGGCATTCAGTTAAGGGTTTTATTAGTTTTGTGTTTGAGTTTTGTTGGAAACTTAGTCGTTTGAAGGGTAAAGAGCAGAGAAGAATCCGCTAGTTAGCATTTTATTGGACTCACTGTCTCCAGTCTGGTTTTACTCCCACCATGCCATCAGCGTAATCCACCTCACTACCATCCATGTCTTCTCCGTGATGGTCTCCACCATTAAATGCAAGTCCAGTACCAGGCGGTTTTGTTTATTTGAGGTGTTGCATGATTACATCCACTGCATCATGGCATCGGTTTATACGGAAAATGTGGTTGCTTTGCGTTGGGAACACCCCTGCTTCCAGTGTTTGTGGATTTCGCCATTTCTGGTGGCCTCAAGTAGATATCCCCTGGGAATGGCAAGGGAATCCAGGAGATATTTTTCCTCTGGCTCATGAGATGGGATATATAGTGGAGCTAAGCAGAGAGTGTTTCTTGCAGCACAGAATCTGATTTCTGTTACTACCGGCCTGTTCCCTCTGTGTGGTCGTGATTTGCACCTTTACAGCCTTCACGCTCCTCCTGGCCCACAGATGGTTTTCAAGTCGATTCCTCCAAAAATGCCCACCCAGACTGTTATCATTCTTTTCAGAAATGCTGGTTAGGGCTAAGCACGAGCCGGAGCTAGTTCAGCCCAAAGGAATGATTTTGGAGTTTGTCTAGATCAGTCTGAAATGCCCCAGGTGACAGAATGAGCTACAGCTTCTCTAACAGAGAAACAGAGTTTGCTGCTCACCAGTGCCAGCACGGTTCTCACCTCCAGAGGGGTAACAAACAGATTATTGTGGTTGTGCCTTTAAGCCCTGGTCCATGGCTGTGACCCAATGTTCCCTCTATTTTTTTCCACCCATGTGCGGAATACATTTATTTATGTGCACCGGTGCAAGTGCTAAATGCACCACTAGTAGAAACAAAACCTAGATGTGGGCTGTCTGTTGATGAGCTGGGCAGCTCTTCGATTTCTTCTTAGCAGCCACACAAGCACACAGCTTACAGGGAACACTGCTGTCCCCATTGTGGTAGATCAGTGGTTCTCAATCGGGGTAAACATACACCTGAGGTACCCAGAGGTCTTCCAGGAGAGTACATCCACTCATCTAGATAGCTGCCTAGTTTTACAACAGGCTCCATAAAAAGCACAGACGCAAGTCAGCACAGACGCAGGTTTCATGCAATGACTGATGGATCCTACTTTATACTCTGCCCGCTGAAGTGGAAGTACAATATTGACATTCCAAATGGATTTGTTTTATGATTATGAGGTAAAAAGGAGACAGCGAGCCATTTTTCAGTACTCGTGTGCTGTGACCCTTGTTCATTTCTACGTCTCGTTCCGCACGCAAGCCGTTGCTAAGTGCGGTGAAACCCGGGGAACGCGAGACCAATCAGACACCCGTCGCCAGGAAAGGTTGAGCGTCCAAACGCCTCACCACCCAGCACTTGTCCCAAAGAGCCCAGCCTCCAGCCTGGAGCAATGACACCGTTACTGAGAAGCACTGCGAAGTTTCTGAGCACAGGCCAAGAAAATTGCGTGTGGCAATTTCAGGCAATGCTACGATGAAACCCCCTGAGCCTGCCGTGCTAGGTCTGTTCTGGCGGCTAGGCCAGCCTGCCTTTTGCATGCAGACCACACATTATGCATCTGAAACCCGCTGATCACCACAAACCCAAGAGAGGAAGCAGCCTGCCCGGCGCCTACACTCATCCAAACCTCACAATCATTCGCTTGGCAGGAGGGATTGGACAGTTGTAACCTCAATCGAGCTCTCGTTAGGGCCCAGTATGACACCCTTGCTTGCGCAAGTGGGACGTACAGGAGTGGTCTGATGAATTGCCTAATTAAAGTTTCCAGGGAAGGCCCCTGTTCTGCAGCATATGTTAGGTGTAACTAAAGGATGCCCAGCACTTGTGAATAACCTTGGCTGATAGGAGAGGGCTGTCAAGCTAGATCTGGCCTGCAGTGATGGTGAAGATCCCCATGTAATTTTTAAAGGATAAAGTTTGCCTCGCTCTCCCCTCCCTTATCACACTGTGCACTGTGTTCTGACCGAGTGCCCAGCGGTGGCTCTCTCTCCTCCAGTGCTGGCTGCATTTCAGTGGGGCAGTGATCCCAGAAGCTAAATCCTGATCATTTTACCCCCCCCAAGCAGCCCCCCGACATCCACAGGAGGGCTGTCGGAGATGGGAAGAAGAAGCAGGCCTGCAGAGTGCATGCATTGCCGTAGAATCATACCATCCTAAGACTAGGGTTGCCAGGTGTCCGGTATTCACCCAGACAGTCCGGTATTTTCGCCTCCTGTCCAGTAAAAAATTTCAGAAAATACTGGACACCTACGATGTCTGGGATTTTCTGACTTTTCCCTGGCCAGGAGGCAAAAATGCCGGGCACCTGGCAACCCTACAAACACTCACGCCTGACCTCCCCCCAGCCCAGACCCCATGCTTACCTGGTTCTGCAAGTCTGCTGGCACAAAATGGCTGCTGGCAAAAAGACCAAGGGGAAGCAATGACTCCCCTGGGTCTTAGTGCTCAACTTCTCCCCTGTTCCTATCCCTGCACTCACTCTTAAAGGGGACATGCTGTTTTAATGCTGTTTTATTTTAATTTTTTTTTTGCTTAATAAGTCTTGGAGTCCTTTTTTTTTTTTTGGCTCAACAACTTTGGTCCCCCCCACCTTTTTTTTCCCGTTTTTTTTGGGGGGGAGGAGAGGGCGGCGGGTGTTTGCTATTTTTGTTTCAACCATCTGGCAACCCTACCTAAGGCTGGAAGAGACCTCAGGAGGTCATCAAGTCCAGCCCCCTGCCCAAAGCAGGACCAGGCCAGAGAAAGGTAGAAAAGGGCTTGGTTTGGGGGTTAACACACTGGATAAGGATTAAGGAGGGTTGGGACTCTGCCACAGACACCCGTTGTGAACCTTGGGTATGTCACTTAAAGTATGAGAGAGTCTCCCAACCCAGGTAGACTTGCTAAAAATGGCAGGGTGAACATTGCAGTTCCGGCAGGGACTCAGACTAGCTGCCGAAGCTCAGACTCTGAGGGTCTGTGTTCTCTCTAAATTTTTCCATCCATGTGCACATTTTTCCCATTCATGTGCGATTTTGTGTGCACTGAGGCAGGTGCAGATGTGCACCACCAGGCGAAACTCAAATCCGGTGGTCGGCATTCTGCTCTCGAGCATTGGGATCTCTCTTGAGTGGGCCACACAAGTGCTCAGCTTATAGGGAACAATAGTCCTGGGGCTACCCTGAGGCGCTGTGCAAGCCGCCACGTCCACACAACTATTTTTGGCACTGTAGCCCGAACCCCTCTAGTCGGTCTGTCGCACCGGGTAGGGAAAGTCGCTCCCGGCTGCAGTGGACATACCCAGCATGTCTTAGGGATGGGCCTCTGTCAAATGGAGCTAACAGTCTCTTCTTTGGCTTGTCAGTGTAAATTGCAAGCTGTCTCTGATGTGCAGTCCCCTGCCTATTAGAACTCAGTCTTGGCTGTCACCTCTAGATGCAATTACAGATTATTTCTAACTTCTACTTTTGCTGTCCTGCGGCTTCGCTGCTGGGCGCAGACAGTAACCAGCTTAACTGGCACCCGCCTGCTCTTTATCACGCCAAATCGCTCTGTGCATTGGGTGCTTGTGCCTTTCAAATATAAACACGCCCCTGGCTCCTGCCGCTCCTTTGCTCCGAGCCGCCTGACCCTCGTTCCCAGCAGGGTCGGCTCTGCCTCATGCAAATCAGCTGCACCAACCCTCCGAACTTCTGAGAAGTAGCTGAAAGCGCCCGAGCATGCTGTGCCTTTATTTGCAAACACTATTAACCATTTCCTGTTCCTGCCCCAGCCACGGCAGCTCCCATCCGATCTGGCGCGCATTAAAGTGGCTCCAGTTTAAATGAAAAAAAAAAAGGGCTGCAGCTTTTTATTCCTGACACTTACAGCCTCCGAATCCCTCCCTGCCCTGCATGGCAGCTAAAAGGCTGTTGCCACGGGGACTATTCTGGACCCCGAGGCCTCAGGGCCCACTCAAATGCTCAGTGTATTGCATCTTGGAGACAAGCACCAGAGGTGCTACCCTGGTGGGCCCTGTCGTGAGGCCTGAGGCCTAGTCAGCAATGGTCAAAATGTTCCTAATATAAAGCAGTTAAACTGTGAGCTGGTAATCATAGAATCATAGAATCATAGGACTGGAAGGGACCTCGAGAGGTCATCGAGTCCAGCCCCCTGCCCTCAAGGCAGGATCAAGCTCCGTCTACACCATCCCTGACAGATGTCTATCTAACCTGTTCTTAAATATCTCCAGAGAGGGAGATTCCACCACCTCCCTTGGCAATTTATTCCAATATTTGACCACCCTGACAGTTAGGAATTTTTTCCTAATGTCCAATCTAAACCTCCCCTGCTGCACTTTAAGCCCATTACTCCTTGTCCTGTCCTCAGAAACCAAGAGGAACAAATTTTCTCCTTCCTCCTTGTGACACCCTTTTAGATATTTGAAAGCCGCTATCATGTCCCCCCTTAATCTTCTTTTTTCCAAACTAAACAAGCCCAGTTCATGAAGCCTGGCTTCATAGGTCATGTTCTCTAAACCTTTAATCATTCTTGTCGCTCTTCTCTGTACCCTTTCCAATTTCTCCACATCTTTCTTGAAATGTGGCGCCCAGAACTGGACACAGTACTCCAGCTGAGGCCTAACTAGTGCAGAGTAGAGCGGCAGAATGACTTCACGAGTTTTGCTTACAACACACCTGTTAATACAACCTAGAATCATATTTGCTTTTTTTGCAACAGCATCACACTGTTGACTCATATTCAACTTGTGGTCCACTATGACCCCTAGATCCCTTTCTGCCATGCTCCTTCCTAGACAGTCGCTTCCCATCTTGTATGTATGGAACTGATTGTTCCTTCCTAAGTGGAGCACTTTGCATTTCTCTCTATTAAACCTCATCCTGTTTACCTCCGACCATTTCTCTAACTTGCTAAGGTCATTCTGAATTATGTCCCTATCCTCCAAAGAAGTCGCAACCCCACCCAGTTTGGTATCATCTGCAAACTTAATAAGCGTACTCTCTATCCCAATATCTACATCATTGATGAAGATATTGAACAGTATGGGTCCCAAAACAGACCCTTGAGGAACTCCACTTGTTATCCCTTTCCAGCAGGATTTAGAACCGTTAATAACCACTCTCTGACTACGGTTATCCAGCCAATTATGCACCCACCTTATCGTGGCCCTATCTAAGTTATATTTGCCTAGTTTATCAATAAGAATATCATGCGAGACCGTATCAAATGCCTTACTAAAGTCTAGGTATATGACATCCACCGCTTCTCCCTTATCCACAAGGCTCGTTATCTTATCAAAGAAAGCTATCAGATTAGTTTGGCATGACTTGTTCTTCACAAACCCATGCTGGCTATTCCCTATCACTTTATTACCTTCCAAGTGTTTGCATATGATTTCCTTAATTACCTGCTCCATTATCTTCCCTGGGACAGACGTTAAACTGACCGGTCTGTAGTTTCCTGGGTTGTTCTTATTCCCCTTTTTATAGATGGGCACAATATTTGCCCTTTTCCAGTCTTCTGGAATCTCCCCTGTCTGCCATGATTTTTCAAAGATCATAGCTAAAGGCTCAGATACCTCCTCTATCAGCTCCTTGAGTATCCTGGGATGCATTTCATCAGGACCTGGATGCATTTAATACAGAACCACTCAGCCCCTCAGAGGTGCTAGGCACAGGCCGTAAACACGGTCCAGAGGGGTGGTAACAGAACAACTCACAAAGAAACATCTCGGTATCAACCTGCCCCCAAGATAACAGGAACATACCAGCCTAGGTTCAGGACAGGGACACTAAACCCGTGTCCAATACGCTAGCCACTAGCCACACTCGTTGGCTTAAACAATGTGGCTATTTGGCCAGTTGAGTGTGGCTAGTTCGCTACACACCATGGATGTTTGGTTGGACACCATGGGCCTAAACTGACTGCATGATAGTGATCCAGCCCCCACGTACGAGGTAACGGGTGGAGCTAGGTGAGGTCAGAGGGTGGCACCCCGATATGTCAGGAGTGATGTGTACCTCGTTTGTACCAGCATCCCCCCAAGAGCTGTCTTTGTCCAGCCGAGGGGGCAGTGTCTCATGCCTGGCACTGCAGGAGCCGTGTCCGTCGTTGGGGGGAACTGATGCGTAGAGTTTTGGTAGAGTCTACTGACAACGATGACTGCCCTTCGTTTGACAATACGCCTGGCCTGGCGCCTTCGATCTTTTGCTAATTTGCAGTCTTTGGGGCTCTCTCGGAGTCTGCTGTGTTGGCAACTTGCGCAGGCCAGCACAACACACGGAGGGGCACACGCACGCAGCCGAATGGTGATCACCACCGATGGAGCAGGAGGCCTGTCAGGTCACCACGCCGCGGACGCCTGACTACTACAGCTCCCAATAACCACTCAGGGCATGTCTATACTTACTGGAAGATGGACGTTCCAGAGGTCGAGCTTCTGGAGTTCGATTTAGCAGGCCTGTGAATCGAACGCTGAGGGCAGCTCCCGCCGGCGACCGCGGCTCTCCTTCTGCGAGGAGTAAGGGAAGCCGACAAACGGCCGCCCGTAGTGTGGATGGTGCCAGGGCTCGGCTTAAGGGAAGCCGATTCCAGCTGGAGTTGCGTAGCTTAAGCCGACCTGCCTGGTCTAGTGTGGACTCGCCCTCAGACACCTGCCTGAGGGAAGGACCGAAAAGCGACAGTTCAAAGGGAGCAATCCCCGTTCCCATTGGGGTCCCCGGGGAAGTCCAGTCAGGGCTCTTCAGCCTGGGGCTTGGGGTGCCCGCTTCAGTCGTCGCTAGTCAAGCCAATGAGCATTGGTGGGTTTCCAAGCCGGGCTCCGTTTCTGTCTCTCGCTGGGGCCCTTCAGCCCTGCCTCGCTGCCGCTGCTCCCCCATGAGTACCATGTGCTTCCCAGGCGGCTCCGGGCACCACTCCCGAGTCCCGGAGCTTCTCTCCAGCTCCCTGCTGCCCTCTCCCAAGGAGAGCCCAGCCCTCCCCCCCCGGTTCCGGGCCCTTCCCTTTTCCTGGCCAGGGCGAGGGGAAGTGCCGTGGGGAGGGAGCTGAGGACAGTCGCGGTCCCCTGCTGAGCAGAGCCACCACATGGCCTGCAAATTGCAGCTGAGACTGAGAACGCCTTGTGTGTGAGGCAAGTGTCTCCAAGAGTCCCCCCGCCATGATGATACTCCCTAAAAACAACGGTGACATTTTTAGCCCCTCTGGGCCTGATGGAAATGAGGGCAGAAGGCCCCGCCCACAACTACGGGACTGTGAGCAATTTCCCTGAGAGCCAGGGGCCTGATCCAACTCTGGGGGAGTCTTCTCTGGGAGTTTTAGGAGGATGGATCTGGTCCCTTGAAGACCTCATACGTTTAACCCTTTCCTTCCTGGAGGGGACTGGCAGGCAGCTACTCTCCTAATGCTAGGGCTTTGTGGTGTGGTTACAAAGGGTGGGCAGGGTCCCCAGACTAGGATGGAAATAATCCACCACCATCATCATCATTCTTACAAAATCGCAGTATGGTATTGTCCTTGTAGCCATTCCTCTGTTTGGAGGTTTGAGCTGGGTGAAAAATGGTCCTCCCCTTTTTTTTTTAAAAAGTTCATTTTCTGAAATGTTCTATCATATTTCCTTCCTCCCACCTACCTTCTTTCTTTCTTTCTTTCTTTCTTTCTTTCTTTCTTTCTTTCTTTCTTTCTTTCTTTCTTTCTTTCTTTCTTTCTTTCTTTCTTTCTTTCTTTCTTTCTTTCTTTCTTTCTTTCTTTCTTTCTTTCTTTTTCTTTCCGTCTAGACTGCAAGATACTTTCGAAAAAGCCTCTTTCGAAAAAGAGCATCTAGACTGCAAGCAGTACTTTCGAAAAAACAAGCGCCTTTTCGAAAGAGAGCACCCAGGCAGTCTGGATGCTCTCTTTCGAAAAAGCCCTGTTTGCATTCAAGAACGCCTTTTTTCGAAAGAGCACTTTCAAAAAAAGGTGTTCTTCCTCATGAAATGAGGACTACCGCCGTCGAAAGAAAACCCGCGTTCTTTCGATTTAATTTCGAAAGAACGTGGCTGTAGTCTAGACGCAGGTGAAGTTTTTTCGAAAAAAGGCTACTTTTTTCGAAAAAACCCTGCAGTCTTTCTTTCTTTCTTTCTTTCTTTCTTTCTTTCTTTCTTTCTTTCTTTCTTTCTTTCTTTCTTTCTTTCTTTCTTTCTTTCTTTCTTTCTTTCTTTCTTTCTTTCTTTCTTTCTCCATCCTTGTAATATCATAGGACATGTCTACACTAGGAAACTACTTTGAAATGACTTAAATCGACTTAGCATGTCCTCACTACAGGGAAGCCTCAAAATTAGTCCAAGGCAGGCTCCATTAATGTTGATATGCTACCTCGACTTAGAGCCCCAGGAAGCACTGGGGAGTTATTAGTTCAAAATATTCTGGGAGTCGTTATTTTGTTATTTCGAAATAGCATCACTGGAGCGTCCACCCAACCACTATTTTGAAATACCTATTTCGGAATTGGCGCTATTCCCCAAGAAAAGCAGGAGAACAGATTTTGAAATTAGAGGCCCCTTATTTCAAAATAGCAGGCTTGGGAGTGTGGCCGCCGCGCTTATTAATTTGACCTAAGAGGGGGTTATTTCAAAATAAAGCTCTAGTGTAGAACAAGGTATAGAGTCTTACTGCTATCCAAGGATTCCAGCCACGATGCCACGGTTGTGGCTTAGAAAGAACTTTCTGATTAGCCAATTTTGTAGTGATCCAAATGTAGCAAAAATCATGGGTCCCCCCATTTTTGGTGGCTGCTGTTTCAGAATGGAGGAGTTGGCCAGGCAAATTTGGATCTCAGTGAAACTGGGACTCAAACCTGAAGGTTGTGCTTTGACTTTAATAGAATGACTCTGGGTTTAAAAGCTTCAGAAGGGGAGCCGAGTTAGTTTGTAACTGGAAAAACTTTAAAAAAACGAACAAATAGTCTTGCAGTACCTTAAAGACTAACAAAACATGTAGATGGTATCATGAGCTTAAATGTTTTGTTAGTCTTTAAGGTGCTGCAAGACTAGTCGTTGATTTTTAAGTTTTTTCTGGGTTTAAATGCAGAGTTGCTAATTATTATTGTCATTATTCATTATCACCGCTGATTGTTTTAAGCTGGTGATGCACCGTGGTGTGGTGAAAAGCTTCAGAGGGTAGCCGAGTTAGTCTGTACAGGATAAACTTAAAAAACAACAAATAGTTTGGTCGCCCTTTAAAGAGTAACAAACCATGTAGATGGTATCGTGAGCTTTCGTGGGCACAGCCCACTTCTTCAGGTGTGGTGGATGCACAAGCCTAGAAACGACAATTGTACAATGTATATTAAAATGGTCGAACAACAATCATGCCTACTTAGACATTTTGGTCCTGCCCCGACTGGCTATTATTTCCTCTTAGAGAGCTATTACCTAATAAGGAAAGTTTGCCAGGAGTTTTGTAGGGGCTGAGCAGTTTCTGTTATGTGCTCAAGAGCTGTGACATTACAGAAAATGTCAGGTATTTTTGGAAGGGAAAATAATTACATCTGGGTGATAGTTATCAGAGCACTTTTAGAATAATACCTGGCTAGTGGGGCTTTATTTGCAAGGTTAGCAGTTTCTGCAGTAGCCACGTAGGCGTTTGTTTATCACTCACGTGGACTGATTAAATACAGCTCCTGGGTCGCACTGCATAGCTGCTAGGTGCAAATGTGATGTGGTATTTGGTAAGGTGCAGCCAGGACTCAGTGTGCACCGGCTGCTCGGTAGCTGCTCCATAGCTTTCTGGACATAGGGTCTAATTGCTGCACGGCATTGCACATGGCCAGGCTGGCTTGCAGGGTGTGTGGGGTGGTCCTATTCCTGCTGGGTTTTGCAAGAGAGGGAGACAAAAAACAATGGAAGATGCTGTGACGAGGAGCGGTCATAGAAGACTCCTTGGGGCTGCTTCCCGAAGTGCTGAGAAAGCCACTTCTTGCTCCTTGGGGCTTCTCACCTCCCTGGCCTGCTGGGCCAGATCTCCTGGTCTTCCCCACCAAGGCACAAAGATGAGATCACCCCCCGCCTCCTTGAAGAGCAATACAAACACTGAATGACCTCATCTCTGAGGCGAATGCAATTTTGGGCCCAACATCCAGGAATCCTAACCCCAACTGGGATCCGAACCCCAAATACACCACCCAGGCACGCCCCCTTTGCCAATCACAGGAGGGTGTGTATCCGGATGGCTCTCCCAGGGAACAATTATTTACACAGAGCTTGACAGTAAAGAAAAGCGATGTTACTAATTACAAGCAGGAGGGTTTAAGTGGCTGCAAGTAAAAACAGGCAGAGCGAAGCGAGTTACACATTTAAAATAACAGAAAGCACAGAGCTCGTTCTAACACCCTAAAACTTATTGCAAACTTACCCTAAAACTGTTCGTATTTCAGCTAAACCTCCAAGCCAGGGAAGATCTTTTTTCCCTGGGGGTCTCTGGTTATCCTCTTGGGTGTGTCCTGCCAGCCAAAGACCAAGGGCTGAAACGTTTGCATTTTTGCATCGTAAAGAGCCTTCCTTTTGCATGGGAATTCTTCCTCTCTGCATTCCACCCTGCCTTGGAAAATTACCTGGTCAGATCCTACCCATGAGGGCAGTCACATGAATTCCTCAGCCCAACCATGGCCAAGACCAAAAGGACAAAGGAGGCTGTTTTCAGGTAACCACCCAGACAGTGGGGGAAACCCCCTTGGTGGCTTCCATTTGCACATTTCAAACCATAAACCATTCCCTACCCGTGTCTCTATCTTTACACACCAGAGTGAGAAACACACCAAAATAAGAAATCCAGACCCAGCGCATCGTGACATTAAGACCGATCGGTGGCATGCGGCATTTTGTCCCAAGCTATGCATATTTGTATCCATAAGTCAATTTCATACACATGGGGGGGAACCATCACAGACCACGCTGATTACATTGTGCTTTGGACCCTGCCCCTGTGAGGCAGGGACAATGCCCTTTCCCTGTCTGCTGGTGGCGGCGGCCGAATGGCTAACCTTCAAAACGCCTACCAGATCCATTGTGTAGGTGCTAGAGAAGGAAAAATGGGCGCAAGAAGCAGAGAATGGTCTCCTTTGCAGCCACTGACCATCTCATGCAAATGGCGAGGGTAGAACCTCAATCCTTCTTGCCCCATGGAGCAGACGGAGAATCCCCTTTTGCCACTACAAGGCCTATGACACACAGCTGAGCTGTTCTGCTTCCAGCTGGTCCAGCGGCGCGATAGCTCATGGTCCGATGGCAGGCCCAGCGACATGTTGCCCTTGATGGCAGGGCACTTAGGATTAGGATTAGCCAATTGCTGGCTGACGGGAACGCGCCTCGAGAGCAAAGGCGCTTTGTGTTCCCTGGCAAACACGCTCAGCCCTGGCTGAGTCCCTCTTTCCCCGCGGTCCTGCCTGCTGCTGTCCCAGCTCCCGCTTACCGGTTACAGCTAACGGGGGGAAATGTTCTACTTGGGGGGTTCCGTTTGTTGCGCGGAGCCACAATCTGGCGGACCAGGAAGGAAACTGGCTGACCTCAGCGCTTTGCTGGCCCTCCTTGTGGTGGTTTATTCTTTGCACAACAGATATCTTGACACCTCATCTGCATTTCCTGTGCTGGTAATGGATCAGATCCTATTAGCTGCCAAGTGCCCTCGATAACCCTGGGGCTTGAGTGACTGCAGGAGTTGCGCTGCACCTCGCAGGATCAGGCCCAACCAGCAGCTAACTGCTGAGGTTTGCAAGACGTACATAGTTGGTTTGTGCTTGTGGGCGGCTTTGTTTCTTTCACTCAACACTCTAATTAATGAGGGGCCAATTCCAAACCCACTGGAGTCGAGATTCCCAGTGATTCGGAAGAGAATGATCCGCTTGGTCCCCGGTAAGAGGTGTTAACGGTTAAGACAATAATTAATACTAATAAGCTCTTGCTCAGAGCTTTCACCTGCAGATCTCAAAGATCTCTTATCCCCACTGTGCAGATGGCAGAAGAGCGCACAGAGAGACGTGACTGTGCCCAAAATGACACAGCCGGCCAGGACCAGCGCTGGGGATAGAAATGAATTGTGGCTTTGTGCGCCAGACGCTGGACTTGCTAGATAAATTCAATTGCCGCACAACTGGGAGGAGCCATTGTCTTGGGACATAAGGGCTGGAGCCAGGGGTCTCTAAATCATATGGACTCTCTGGAGTCACACTGGGCGGCTGTGTCTAGACTGGCCAGTTTTTCCGGAAAATCAGCCGCTTTTCCGGAAAAACTTGCCAGCTGTCTATACTGGCCGCTTGAATTTCCGCAAAAGCACTGATGATCGCATGTAAGATTGTCAGTGCTTCTTGCGGAAATACTATGCTGCTCCCGTTCCGGCAAAAGTCCTTTTGCGCAAAAGAGCCAGTGTAGACAGCTCGGATTTGTTTTCCGCAAAAAAGCCCCAATCGCGAAAATGGCGATTGGGACTTTTTTGTGGAAAAGCGTCCGTGCCAATCTAGATGCTCTGTTCCGAAAATGCTTTTAATGGAAAATGTTTCCGTTAAAAGCATTTCCGGAAAATCATGTCAGTCTAGACGTAGCTGGCATGTCTGCTCCAGGCCTAGGCCATACAGTCATTCTTCCACTCTACTCTGCGCTGATTAGGCCTCAGCTGGAGTATAGAGTCCAGTTCTGGGCAACCCGTTTCAAGAAAGGTGTGGGGAAAGTGGAGAGGGTCCAGAGAAGAGCAACACCCAACTGAATTGTGTTGCAAAATAAGACTTTCGTCTGTTGTAAACAGGCACTGAAGTCAGTGGAGCTCTGCTCTTTTGTACCAGATAAGAATCTGGCCTCTTAGATTTTTATCTAAGAGGCTAAGTAGCAGTTCAGCAGAAAAGGACCTGGAGGTTACAGTGGGTGGGAAGCTGGATATGAGTCAACAGGGTGTCCTTGTAGCCAAGAAGGCTAATGGCATATTAGGCTGCATTAGGAGGAGCATTGCCAGCAGATCTAGGGAAGTGATTATTCCTCTTTATTCAGCTCTGGTGAGGCCACATCTGGAGTATTGCATCCAGTTCTGGGTCCTCCACTCCAGAAAAGATGTGGATGCATTGGAGAGAGTCCAGTGGAGGGTGACCAAAATGATGGGGGGTGGGAGGCTGGAGCACATGACCTATGAGGAGAGGCTGAGGGATTTGGGCTTGTTTCGTCTGCAGAAGAGAAGAGTGAGGGGGGATTTGAGAGCAGCCTGCAGCTCCCTGAAGGGGGGTTCCAAAGAGGATGGAGAGAGGCTGTTCTCAGTGGGGGCAGATGGCAGAACAAGGAGCAATGGGCTCAAGTTGCAGTGGGGGAGGTCTGGGTTGGAGATGAGGAAAAACTATTTCCCTAGGTAGGTGGGAAAGCGCTGGGATGGGTTCCCTAGGGAGGGGGTGGAATCTTCTTTCCTAGACGTGTTTAAGTCCCGTCTTGACAAAGCCCTGGCTGGGTTGATTGAGTTGAGGTTGGTCCTGCTTTGGGCAGGGGGCTGGACTCGATGACTCCTGAGGTCTCTTCGGGTATGTCAGCTAGTGGAACGAGGTGTACAGCTAGTTCGGATTAGGAAGCCTAGTCTGAACTAGCTAGCTCGTGCCGCGTGTAGCCGTGCGGCACGCAGTCCGAACTAGCCGGCATTTAAAAATGGCGCCGGCGGGATCATGTAAATGAAGCCCGGGAAATTAAAATCCCGGGCTTCATTTGCAACTCCGTATGACTATATTAACCACCCTACTGCTAACTAGGGTGGCTAGTGTAGACATACCCTTCCAGACCTAGGATTCGATGGGTTTTTTTGGTAGGCATGATGAAAAGGGAAACATTCAAGGCTAGCAAAGAGTTGATATGTGTCTTGATTTGCCCTCGACGATCTCCTTGTCTTTTCAAGTAAAATGATTTCCTACAAAGTGCAGAGTAGGAGTCCCTCTTTTTTTCTGTAAAAATGCCTATAATTTTGGCAGTAGATAAATATGACATGGCGAAGTAGAAAAGGCATGGCCATAATTGCTCGTTAAAGGCTCTGGAAACATGTACACAGGGCGCATCAGCTGCATTTCTAAACAACGATAGCCCACTACACAAGCCAGACAGATTCTTCTTTGCAAGTAATGGTTGCCTTAGCGTCTAGTGCTACAGGAAATGAAACAAAAAAGATAGGTACCAGCCTGGCATCAATTTTGCCTGAGTCAAATGGAATCCCAGCATCAAAATCACTGAGTTCTGGTCTAAATTTAGAAGCCGAGTTTTGCGTGGATACAGCAGTTTCCTCACCCTAGCTGAAAACAATTCCCTTGCTCCTTATTTTTAGAACAGGTGCTGGAAAGTTTGAGCAATCATGCTACGGTTTGAATCAGACTCAGACTTTCTATGCTTAGCGGTAAGGTCATCGTGCAAGCACATGGCACGTATGTGGTGATGAGCCCTTGTTTCCAGCAAATGCCGAATTATTTGAGATACAGTGTAATGATTTGTACTTCTGGAGCATCTTGCCTCTACCGATACCCAAGCACCAAGGAACTCTCACCTCCTCTGTGGGAGGCAAGAGTTTTTACCCCCATTTTAGAGGAGGTCAAACTGAGGCCCAGAGAGATCACACACTGTGGTAGAGTCAGGAACAGAGCCAGATCTCCAGACTCCCAGACCTGGGCCTTGACCGTGAACCTGTCTCACCTCTGCTATTCAGAAGCTTCAGGGGGTAGCCGAGTTAGTCTGTACAGAAAAAAACAACAATTGGTCTGATAGCACTTTCTAGACTAACAAAACATGTAGCTGGTATCATGAGCTTTCGGGGGCACTGCCCACTTCTTCAGATGACCAGAGTTCTGAGTTTAGGATGTGCAGACCCAAAATAAATAGGAGAGAAGGGGAGGGAGAAAAAAAAGAAGTGGGGTGGGAGACAAGGAGCAGAGGGTATAGAAAATAGGGGGGTTAAGGGAATCAGGGTATGTCTACACTACCCTCCTAATTTGAATTAGGAGGGTAATGTAGGCATACCGCACTTGCAAATGAAGCCCGGGATTTGAATTTCCCGGGCTTCATTTGCATAAGCGGGGTGCCGCCATTTTTAAATCCCCGCTCGTTCGAACCCCGTGCAGCGCGGCTACACATGGCACGAACTAGGTAGTTCGAACTAGGCTTCCTAGTTTGCACCTCTATTGAAAGTTAAGTAGATAGAGCTCCAACCAGCCTTCATCACGACTGAGTCCATTAGCATGCAAATTGAATTTGCGGATGAGCTCTAATGCCAATGCTTCTCTGTATATCTGGCTAGTAGAATTAGCTTGTGACAGTTACTAGGACTGGTTGAATTATTTGTTGTGAAGAAGCTGTGAGGTACATGTAGCCTTGGATTTGATTGCCAAACGGGCCCTCATCATGCAAATGTCTTTCTTCGCGCCCAGTGCTTGTGCTAGGGAATGTCTGTGAACGTCAACGGCATCGTTATTCCTGATGTGCGACGGGTCGCGTACGTCACATGGTACCCCGTCTAGGTTGCGGATCGGAGGGTGCCAACTTTGAAAATGGGAAACTCGCGAAGAGCGATCAGCACGCGCTCCGGCTTCCGTGCGATGTGGGTGTCGGCACGAAAAGCAGTCCTTCCCGCTCATGGGAGAAAGAATCCCTACCGCAGAACGTTTGCAATGAGCGCAGAGAAAGACCAGGGCTGGTTGGAACGGGAAGCGATCCTGACAAGCGTGGTTGGCCCAGGATTTGACCAGTGGGTAGCACTTTCCCTTGAGAAGGATCCCAAAAGAACTTTAGAAACTTCACCCGGTTTCCTACGTGGGCCCCTTAACAGGCTGTCAAAACCCTGCAGGCAGGATACCCCCGGGAGCATCTAGGTGTGTGAAACGGGCAGTGGGAGAACCAGGAAGGAGCTCCAATTTGAACACCAGGTTTCCCATCCACAGGGAGCCGGGCCAAAGCACTGGGAACTGTGCTGCCTAGTTGGCAGCTGCTCCAATGGCTCTCTGGGATTGGCAGGGCGCGCTGCCCCCCTGTGATCAGTCTGAAGTATAACTGTCCTCCATGCTTGCTGCCCCCTGTGGTCACTCCGGAGTACAACTGTCCCTGATTTCAGACCCCTCACTTCCCTTTGTTGAGACACAAGCCCATTCCCCACACATCCCATTGTCCTGGCGCCACCAATCCCATTCCACACACATCCCATTGTCCTGGCGCCACCAATCCCATTCCCCACACATCCCATTGTCCTGGCGCCACCAATCCCATTCCACACACATCCCATTGTCCTGGTGCAACCAATCCCATTCCACACACATCCCATTGTCCTGGCGCCACCAATCCCATTCCATACACATCCCATTGTCCTGGCATAACCAACCCCATTCCACACACATCCCATTGTCCTGGCGCCACCAATCCCATTCCACACACATCCCATTGTCCTGGCGCCACCAATCCCATTCCCCACACATCCCATTGTCCTGGCGCCACCAATCCCATTCCCCACACATCCCATTGTCCTGGCGCCACCAATCCCATTCCACACACATCCCATTGTCCTGGCGCCACCAATCCCATTCCACACACATCCCATTGTCCTGGCGCCACCAATCCCATTCCACACACATCCCATTGTCCTGGCGCCACCAATCCCATTCCCCACACATCCCATTGTCCTGGCGCCACCAATCCCATTCCCCACACATCCCATTGTCCTGGCATAACCAACCCCATTCCACACACATCCCATTGTCCTGGCGCCACCAATCCCATTCCACACACATCCCATTGTCCTGGCGCCACCAATCCCATTCCACACACATCCCATTGTCCTGGCGCCACCAATCCCATTCCACACACATCCCATTGTCCTGGCATAACCAACCCCATTCCACACACATCCCATTGTCCTGGCGCCACCAATCCCATTCCACACACATCCCATTGTCCTGGCGCCACCAATCCCATTCCACACACATCCCATTGTCCTGGCGCAACCAATCCCATTCCACACACATCCCATTGTCCTGGCGCCACCAATCCCATTCCACACACATCCCATTGTCCTGGCGCCACCAATCCCATTCCACACACATCCCATTGTCCTGGCGCCACCAATCCCATTCCACACACATCCCATTGTCCTGGCGCCACCAATCCCATTCCACACACATCCCATTGTCCTGGCGCCACCAATCCCATTCCACACACATCCCATTGTCCTGGTGCCACCAATCCCATTCCACACACATCCCATTGTCCTGGCGCCACCAATCCCATTCCATACACATCCCATTGTCCTGGCATAACCAACCCCATTCCACACACATCCCATTGTCCTGGCGCCACCAATCCCATTCCACACACATCCCATTGTCCTGGCGCCACCAATCCCATTCCACACACATCCCATTGTCCTGGCGCCACCAATCCCATTCCCCACACATCCCATTGTCCTGGCGCCACCAATCCCATTCCACACACATCCCATTGTCCTGGTGCAACCAATCCCATTCCACACACATCCCATTGTCCTGGCGCCACCAATCCCATTCCACACACATCCCATTGTCCTGGCGCCACCAATCCCATTCCACACACATCCCATTGTCCTGGCGCCACCAATCCCATTCCACACACATCCCATTGTCCTGGCGCCACCAATCCCATTCCACACACATCCCATTGTCCTGGTGCAACCAATCCCATTCCACACACATCCCATTGTCCTGGTGCAACCAATCCCATTCCACACACATCCCATTGTCCTGGCGCCACCAATCCCATTCCACACACATCCCATTGTCCTGGCGCCACCAATCCCATTCCACACACATCCCATTGTCCTGGCGCCACCAATCCCATTCCACACACATCCCATTGTCCTGGCGTAACCAACCCCATTCCACACACATCCCATTGTCCTGGCGCCACCAATCCCATTCCACACACATCCCATTGTCCTGGTGCAACCAATCCCATTCCACACACATCCCATTGTCCTGGCGTAACCAAACCCTGACCCTTGCTTCACGTTACGAGAAGAGGACGCTTCCTACCAAATTTGGTGGTCCTAGCTCTTACTGTTTAGGAGGGGTTCTTGAACAAATTGACTCACGGACGGAGGGACACGCAGACAGACGCACACACTCTCTCAAATATAGAGCGGATGAGAAGTAACCCCCTTCCAGGTTCATCCCGTTTTCCTGACACACCCAAACCCTGACTTTACCTTGAGGAGGGGTTCTTGGACAGACGGACAAATCGATGGAGACAAACACCCTCCGATATACAGCAGACTGTGCTGTAGTATATATCCCGGGTTACGTGCTTGGGTATTTGGCACAAAAGCTATTTACCGGCTTGCAGCTGGCCAGGCAGGTTTACCAACGAGCCCTGAAGGCGGAGAGCTGCTGTGGCCCAGCTCCGGGGGGACCTGAGGGAGGCAGAATCGAGTCACCCAAATTAAGAGCTAGCCAGCGGCCCAGATGGCCACTGCTCTGTGGTAAAATGCTGCGGGCTGGGCTGCAGGGAGCGTCTCCCCCAGACGGGGGCCCGGGAAAAGCAGAAGCAGCGGGGAACCGCCTCAGCTTGGGTTTGACATTTCAAACCCTTTTGGGGCCTTTCTTTCCCCCAGACTCCGTGCCTGACACTGCCCCTCCCCCCTGCTCACGCGCACGTGCTGTCACAGGCCTCACGTTTAGCACAATCAGACTTTTTTTTTTTTTTTCCACAGCTGGTAAAACTCGAATCACACAAGCCTGGCTGGCGTGGGCGGCTGCCGCACTGGGGAGAAAGCTGGTGCCCTGAGGGAGCTCGGCTCCGGGCCTCTCAGTTTTCACAGCAGGGCAAGGCCATTTTTGCCTTGTGGCAAAAAATGGCGCCCTGCCTGTGGCAGAGGGCAGGGAAATTTCTGAGGTGTTGCGGAGGGGCCACCCTGTAGAGTCGGGGCAGGGGGCAGGCAGAATGGGGGGCTGGAGAAGCCGGCTCTAGGCAAACCCACTCCCCCCCATAGCAGCGGCTCCTGTCTCACAGGGCTGGGCCTGGCTCCTGCTCTGGGTTTTGTGACCTGGTGCATGGGTCAGTGCTGCTCCGGATTCGGCAGCTCAGTGGCACTGTGACGTGGCAGCCGGGCCAGGCCTTAGCGTCACTAAGAGCTCGGGCCTGGTCCATCTCGGGGACCAATTTTTACATGTTCCTGACAAAACTGGGCTCCAAGCCCCTGGAACTAAAACCAGGTGGGATTTTGGATGAGCTTGAACTTTTCTACCTCGGTTAGATCATGGGTTCCCAAACTGGGGAGCGTGCCCCCCCGGGTGGTGTGAAGAAATTCCAGGGGGGGCACGAGGCGACCCAGCGCTCCCCCCCACCCGCTAATCTCCCCCCCACGTTTTGCTGCTATTTTTGTTTTTCAGCCCTGGTTTCAGTTCCCTTTTTTTCCGCTCAAGTTTTGCTGCTATTTGGGAGGGGGGGGGGGGCATGAGGGTTTTAAAAAAATCAAAAAGGGGGCGTGATGCTGAAAAATTTGGGAACCACTGGGTTAGATGGATGCCGGAGAGAGGGCGCCTCTCCTGAAGGCTCGAAATTACGTTCTGTCTCGGAACACATGGGGGTTAGGTCCATCAATATTTATTAGCGAGGGTGGGTAGGTAACTGAAACATTTGTTCTCGTGCGATCATCTAATTATAAAAATAAAATGACGAGCCTATCGCTGTTGCGCTTACGTGTCAACGTACGGTGTAGAGAGCAGGGCACACAAAGCACTGCATGAAATTGGAATGTGTGCTGATTTTGCTAGTGCTTTCGGTGTAGCCTGCTGCACAACTAGGCAAATATCTGGAGGAGTTGATGAACCCCCTGGAAGACCACTGTGTATTCCCAGAGATACGTGTACCTCTACCTGAGAACTGCCGGTTTAAACCACCCTGATGCTGGCTTTGAATGCTGTCACTGTGCAAACCGCAACAGCCCGGTTCATAGCTGCAGGCATGGAAATTTACCAGATCACAACGACAAACAAGAACAAATCACACATTTTCCCCTGAGCCTCTTGAAAGGTAAGGAGATTCCATTCGAGAGACACAGGGAGAGCCAGAGAACGGGGCGGTTTCATCATCCTCGATTTCCTATGCGGCTCTGAGTCAGCACAGCAGACACAGAGACGCAAAGTGGGTCAAGGCAGACAAGAGCCATGTGCTAGCGGCCGCCGGTCTAATAATTCGTCATAGGTTTTCCTAAGGCCCCTTGCCCTGCGGTAGCTAGAGCCCTGTGCGGATACAGAAATGGGGATCCGCACCCGGGCTGCCTCCGCCAGGCTCAACTCATCATCCAAGCCGTACTCCGTGATCTGGGCCTTACTTGCCTCAGCACAGCAAACCGTTGGGGATGGGGATGGTCTTGCCAAACTGGCCTTAAGCGTTCTGTAGACAGCTCCCTCGTGCAGGGGGCAAGCACCTCCTGTTTATATGGTGACGGGTTCGAGATCCTCCGGTCTCGTCACATGCAGCATTTCTCTTCAGCCCGCTTCAGTGTAGATCAGTGGTCCCCAACCCTGTGGGGCTGTTGGGCGCCCGGGGGCGGGGCCGCTCACATGCCGGGCACTTGGGAGCGGGGCCACACCTGTGCCCAGGGGCGGGGCCACCCATACGCCGCGCGCCTGGTGCCGGCGCCACCGATGCGCCGCACTCCAGGGGCTGGCGCCATTCCTGTGCCATGCGCCCAGGGGCGGGGCCATCCATGTGCTGTGCGCCTGGGTCGGCGCCACCCATATGCCGCATGGCTGGGGCTGGCACAGCCCTTGCGCCGTGTACCTGGGGGTAGGGCTGCCCATGTGCTGCATGCCCAGGGCCAGCACTGCCCCTGTGCCGCGCGCCCGGGCTGACACCGCCCATTCCCCACGTGCCATGGGGCAGGGCCGGCCCCAATCACTCAGAGGGCGCATAGAAATGGCCCGGTGGGCGCCATGGCGCCCGTGGGCACCACATTGGGGACCACTGGTGTAGACGCTACAGCTGTAGCTTGGGAGGTGGCATGGTTGAAAACTGCCACCTGTATCGTCTTCATGCCGGCTCTCCCGTGGGTGGGCTCAGGTTCTGAAGATCTAGCGCTCTCTGTCAGGATGCGACTGGTGAACCGGTTCGCTGGTGAGCCTCACCGCACAGGGTGAGACGTGCCGATTACGGTTAACCGGTGGGGGCTGCAACAGCCCCCCACCCCGTGTGGGCAGGGGGTCTGCCCATTGCAGGCCCGGCCCGGTGAGCTACCGGGAGGGGTGCTCCAGCCCCCCAACCCCATTTAGCAGTTAACTGGTTACAAATAACGTTTAACCAGTTAAGGGATGAAATGCGCTTTGACATCCCTCTCTCTCCGGCTCCCCGTGCCCCCCTCCCATCCCTCTTTCCCTCCCTCGATGACTCCGGGGATTGACAAAGGCCTGTAGGTCCAGGCTTGGAGGACGGTGAATCAAAATGGCCGCCTCCTGGTGGCCTCCCTCCAGTTCCCCGCTGACGAGCGTCCCCATCTCACAGCCGAACAGGGCCTTTCGCGCTAGCCGGGCTGCCAGATGGTTCCACAAAAATACCGGACACACTTGACGTGACATCACCATCGATTAGAAAACACCGGACAGTTCTATTTTCTCATTTCGATTTTCTCCATTAGTTTCCCGAACAGGAAGCTCAAATACCGGACTGTCCGGTTGCAAACCGGACACCTGGCCACCCTACTAGCCAATGCCCGGCTTGGGAATCTCAGCCGAGACTCCAAGGAGTGGACGGGGCCGTGGGACCGCAGACCCTTTCCCCCGCGAGAGGTGGCCACTTGCGAGCCAAGGCTGAGGAGACCGTAGGGGTCGTGCGATGGACTCGCTGGCTGGATACACGGAGGCGGCCTGTCAGGCTGGGAGCTGCCCCCAGGCCTGTACAAATCCGAATAAATAATGCAGAGAGAAGCGCTCCCCCGCCCCGGAGCCGTTTGCCCGGCAGGAGCAGCCTGTGGGTGACGTCACGCCTGCGGCAGAGGAAATGCGGCGTAGGGCCCCCTCCTCCTCTTGTGGTCTCGCGCCTCAGACCCCTAACGCTCTGCCGAGGCCGCTTTCCCTTCTGTGCCGGGTGCAGGGTGTGTGGGAACCTGCCGAGGCCACGGGGCGGGGGAGCGGGGCTGGGTGCAGCTGCGGCGGAGGAGGAGGAAGGGGAAGACGGGGGCGAGAGGCAGGGAGGGTTTCCCTCTCAAGCCGAGATGGGCACGTTTCATTTCCCCGCGTGCTTTGGTGGCAGTCGGACCCAGCCGCCCGGGGGACAGCGACGCGGGGCGCAAGGCACGGGGTGGGCTGGCCAGGACGCAGGCCCCCGGCGCGTCCTCCCTCCACGTAGCCCGGGCGTCGCGGCTGGCAACCGGAGCGGTGCGTTGCACGTGCCGGGGAGGAAGCCGACCCCCAGAGAGCTCCCGGCTCCTCGACGGCGACACCTGGGACGATGCTCCTGAGGGCAGTCTGCCTCTGTGCGGTGCTGCTGACCTGCGGGCCTGCGCTGCTGCTCTCCCTGCCGGGTACGTATCTGCGCCTGCACAACGGCCGTGTGGCTGACGCCCGCCGGGGAGGGTCAGCTCGGCGGAGAGCTGCCTGCGCGGTGGAAGTAGTCCTGGCAGCCAGAAGGCAGGAAAGCCCAACACCGGGCCTGCAATGCCAAGGCAGCCCGGGCACTGGGACAGAAAGAAACACAAACACTCAGGGTGGATGTGGGGCCCTGCTCTGCCCCCCCACTGCAGCCTGGGAATAGGGGCCGGGGAAGCGGATTGTCTGGGGGGGGATCAGTGGAACTGCTGGATGTTGTGATAAGACTGAAAGGCAGGGTTAGCAAAACACGCTGGAGTTTCCCCTGGCTTTCCCCCTTCGTTCAGGGCCTGATCTCTACCGTTCGGCCCGTAAGACACGGTTGTTCTGGGGATCTTCTGAAAATGGAACGTGGCACAGGGCAGGGAACCTGGAGACCCCGAGCTTTGGTGCCCGCTTTGCCGCTAACTTGGTGTGCGAGCAGGCCACGTCCTGTCTCTGTGGCCCAGGGCTCCTGTCAGCAGAAGGGGTGTAATAAGACATGTCCACCTTTGTAAAGCACTTCTAGACCTCCAGCCACAAGGCCACACGGCTGTAAGTGACGGGCACCTTGTGCTATGGAAACAATAAAGCCTGGGGCTTGAGAGTCAGTGCCTGGCTTCTCGGGTGAGCTAAGGAAAAGAGAAAGGAAATCAAAGCCGCGCCAGAGCATAGAATTCGTGCTGGTCGGAGCCCTAACGAATGCCAACCAGGCCAAGTTTGCGAGGGATTCTAAAGAGGGCAAAATCAGTTCTGGAAATGAGCACGGTCTGGATTTTGTTTCAGAACTAGAAATAAAACCCCCAGTGCCCGGTTACAAACTCCTCTGCCTGCTTCATTCAGTGCAAACTGCTGAATCGTGTAAAAATCAACCCCCCCCAAAACCTGCCTAAAAATTCCGATGTCAAATAAAATTCCATCCCACCCACACAAATTAAAAATCTCAACACATGCAAACCCCACACAAACCTCTTTACCGACTTATTCGTTATTGTTATTGTATTGCTGCATTACGGGAGCAAGTATGGCACAGACATGGAGTGAAAAGAATCATATTATTATCAGCATGGGAATCATAGGACCATAGAACGGGAAGGGACCTCGAGAGGTCATCAAGTCCAGTCCCCTGCCCTCATGGCAGGACAAAGCACCATCTAGACCATCCCTGACAGGTGTCTGTCCAACCTGCTCTTAAATATCTCCAGGGATGGAGATTCCACAGCTTCCCTGGGCAATTTATCCCAGTGTTTCACCACCCGGACAGGTAGGGAGTTTTTCCTAATGTCCAACCTCCCTGAACCTCCCTGCAATCATGTCCCAGTTGTCTCTGCTCATATGAATGTCCTTAGTTACGTATTCATGACCATGTTACAACAGACCAATTGTCCTTCTAATCGTATCTCGTAAGAAAGCCTCACACTTTCTGTAAGCCATTCATAGTCCCGGTGTTGTGTTCCTTGTCTACCGGAAAGTACCATAGAAGCGGAGGGAATTGTGTGCGAGAATTCAGGGTTGGATCCGAGAGGTTTTGATCTTCTGTGGTTAATAACAAGGTTTATTAATCTCCAGAGCTTTCCATGGGATGGTCGGTTTGGATCACTGGCTCTTGGAACCTGGTAGAAAAATGCCCTGTTGTTGCGTTTTTTATTGGGGAATGGCCATCAATTTAACAAGAAAAAACTGAAGAAAAAACAACAAATGGTCTTGTAGCACTTTCTAGACTAACAAAACATGTAACTGGGATCATGAGCTTTCGGGGGCACAGCCCACTTCTTCAGATGACTGGAGTATTAGAAGTCCAGATCCAAGAATAAATAAGGGGCAGGGGGGAGGAAAAAAAAGAGAAAAAAGGGGGAGGGGGAAGAGAGCGAGACAGTGAGTAGATGTTTCAAGTAGTTACAAAAGGCCGATAAGAACAATTAGCACCTCCATTAGTTAGTTGGTTGATTAAGTCATTAGGAAGTGGAAGGCAGTGTGCGAGCCAGCTGATGCTGCTGTTCATACCACTTGCATAAGAATTAAACTTGTAAACGAAGTTAAGTTCCAGCCCTTCTCTGTGTGTTTGGCTCGTGGAATTGGCCTGAAACAACTGTCCCTCGGGCTGGGCTAGGAAGGGGCTCACCTAAAAATCTGGGTTTAGATCTAGGTTTCAGACACGGCCCTGTAAGCAGGCTGAAGTCCGTCTCCAATCCGGAGAGCTAGACGGGTTTCCTGGGGAAAGCACAGGGGAAGCTTATTATCGGTAATTAATGGTGGGGCGGCTCCTTCCCAGCAGTGAGTGTGACCAGCCTGAATCCAGCCCCCGGGGTTCAGTCAGCCGCGGCGCCAGGGCCTCGCTCTGGGTGTGTGTTTTGCCGGTGACGCTCGGCAGCGGTTCAAAGGCTCATGCCAGAGGGGCCTGAGTGGCCGGGTTGTGCGGGTTCATGTGCATGTCCCGGGAGACACGCTGCAAAAGGCAGCTGCCCCGGGCAAGCTTAGTGCCCACCCGCGTGTCCGTCTGCAAGGACGCGTCCGTTCTGATCTAGGGGTGTAAACTCCTGATGAACTGGTGAACCGGTTAAACCTGAGACGTGACCATTAACTGATTAAAAGGGGCGGTATCCATGCACACGTGGAACAGGCTCTTGGAGGAAGCCCCTTAGTGCCCCAGGTCCCCACGGGGTCCTGCTCTTCCTTCAGGCTTGGCCACGCAGCCTCCCTGCCTCCTCGCCTGAGCTACTCAGCTCCAGCCTCCCTGTTTCACACCCTGGACTCTGCACGGGGAGCCCAGCGGAGATATCGGGGAGGGACTCGGCCCCTCTCGGGGGCTGGTGCCCCTCCCTTGCGTCTGCAGCGACACCCGCGCAGCCTTTGGGAGGCAGCCTGGGGTTTATCGGTCCCCTGGCGCACAGCGTCGGAAGTGCTTGCCTTCGCGCAAAGACGTGAGAGCGGGAGACCACCCACAGGGCACACTGGCAGGACGCAGGAATGCGAGCGCTACACCCACCAGTGTCAAGGGCAAACTCTTCAGGCCCGGGGACGACCTTAACCGGATGGCCCCCGAGCTCTCGCCACCCCGCTGCCCCTGCCTGTGTGACGGAGGGCCCCTGCCACCACGAATCACAGCGACATTCAAGTTGCTTCCAGCCCCAAAGGACCAGTCACGGACCTCGGTCAATTGCACCTTAGATCTTCCATCAAAGGCAACAAACATTGGGAGCCAATCCTGAAATGAACTCCGCACAGATTTATAAAGCGGGTAAAGGCAAGAGGGGAGTGATTCCCAAGGCGAAAGGAGACGATCATCAAACACAAACGAGTTATGAGCTTAAGTTTCAAAAGGTACTAGAAGCTTCTATAACCAGCATGCTCTCCGGGGCTACTGGGGATCTCTTGCTTGTGTCTAGAAATGTTGCTCCAAGCAGTTTCTCCTCTTTCTGGTTTTTATCTCCCTTCCACGTGCTGGGCCTGCAAACTCAGCTGATGGCAGGAATTCCCTTCCATGACTCCTCTCCATGCAGGGGGTGAGAGCAAGAGCAGGAGAACGGAGTCTTTTGTCCATTTTAATGACAATATTTGGGCAGGGCGTTCCACCTTCTTTGCACTAGTGCATGTCTCTTTCCTCTCGGGCGCGTTACATAAGTGCCGCGGCTCACACTACACATATTCTCTTCGGGTACATCTAGACCGCGGGCCTGTTCCGGGTTACCAGAGGCATCCCGAAATAGCTCCCCCATGTCTTTTAAACGTGCCCGTTCTTTCGAAATGTTTTTCAAAATAACGGGCATGCTCTTCCGGCATCCCTGTAACTCTTGTTCCAGGAGGATGAGGGGCTGTCTCGAAATAGCACGTTATTTCAAAATGTGGCGCTGTGTAGACGCGCCAAATTTCGAAAGATGCTATTTTGCAATACGACGGCAGTAAGGTACGCGGTGTGCGTTGCACAAGTGGCGTGTCTTATTTGGAGTTTAGGGGGCTGTGTAGACACACCCTTAGCCTGTGGGATGCAGAGCGAGATGAATGCCGGCAGCAACTCACACACAAGCAGGGAAATCTAAACACAAAGTCTCAGGCTGGCTTTAATAACACTAGCCCACCAAGGAGCCAGAGCGGTTCCCGTTCTGTGTCATGCCAGCCACGGGGATGCTGGCATGCACTGGCGGCCGGTCTGCCAGCATCACAGACAGTAGCAGCCTCTTCTGGCAACCAGCTTTTCTATCCCTCACCAGTCTTCCTTCAGCCCTTCACTGTCCCGCCAGGGCCAGGTGGAGTCCACACCCCTCGGTCACAGGTGCCCAGCGGATAAACACTAGTGAGATCAAACGGGCACCTCCGTGCAGATGGGCACCCGGGTGGGGACGGCTCGTCCTGAAGTGACAGGAGCATCTGGGCTGTCAATCTCCCATTGTCTCCTCCCGTTTTCCTCTGACACGGGTCGTCCTCGGTCGGTCCTGTTAATGAGCCGTTGCATGTGTGCAGACAGCTCAGCCACCCTGATGGCTCTTGGCCTGCCTGCAGAGCCAGCTTCATTCTTCCCTCCTGCCCGGGTAACCATGCAAACCACGGGGGAAACTGAGGCACGCAGTGGCGACTTCGAAATACTGCCCGGAATGCCCATTTTGTCCCAGGTCACTGCCACAGGGATGGAGCCCAGGCCGCAAGTTCAAGCCACGGGCGGGTCACTGCCGGCCAGCACCTCGGGGAAAGGAGCTGGTGGGCCGAGTCCGGGGCCTAGCGGGCACCTTGGACAGGTTGCTGGCTGTCTCAGTGGAGTGTCTGAGGACCGGCGTTCCCATGGTGATTCAGCTCTTCCCCTTGTCCCTCCAGCGCGGGGGTGCATGAGAGTGATGACTAGGGGTCGCAGGGGTAGACAGGGACAGTTAGCTGCCCCCTTCGTCTAGGCCCTCCGCAGACCAGCAGGGAGAAGGCGGCCCCGGTGCCAGACCCTTCGCTGCCCAAGCTAGGATGACGCAAGGGTGGGGGGAGACAAGCAAAGTATGAGACCAAGATCTGGGGGGAGGGGGCAGAGCACCTGCGCGGGGCCAGCTGGCCCAGTGGGTACGAGAGGAGGATGACACACTGGCTGTAAAAATAAACCCTAGTTTGCATCGGTAACAGCTGGAAATTCCTCTGCGGTCGGGTGGGTGCCGCTGAGAGCAGACATTGGCCCCACTGTTCCATAGACCAGTGATGAGCAGGGATTCAACGTGAGCCGGTTATTTCGCCCCAATGCCAGGCGCTTTGCTGTCCAGAGGCCGTTGATGCCAATGGCAGCAGGCCTGCTGGACTCTGTATTTAGTGCGGTGCTGCGTGGCCCATCCGGAGAAAGAACAATGGGATGGGGGCGGAGAGAGAGAACAAGTGAGGGGTACTCATGGGGAGTAGGGAGAGAGGCCAGAAGCAGGCAGGTCCCTGGGAGTGACCGTTCGAGTCTGTGGAGGGCCCAGTCCCGGTGCAAGAGAGGCCCGGTGAGCCAGAGGAGATGGAGACGGAGAGGCAGCAGGAGATGGAAGCTGCCAGAGGGGCGTGTTTGGGACCTGGCAGGAGCGCAGTGGAAGGGGCGACCTGCTGAAATCTCCAGGGCTAGAGCGCAGGGCTCCGAGGAACCGGGAGAGCGGCGGGGCAGGCAGGGAAGCTAAGCTGGGAGGGATCCCGCTGGGAAGAGCAGGGTGGCCCTCTACTTAGAAGGACTGACGTGACTGGCTTGGGCTAGAGGACAAGACAAGGACGTACAGAAAGTCCGGCTGTGGTCCCAGGCGCCAGGTTGTGTTACGTGGGACAGGGAGGGACGAGATGTCTGGAGCTTACCCAGGAAACGGACAGTGTTCGGTGCTTCTGGGGGTGAGCGGCTTATTTGCATCATGCCTTGTAACGCACTGTCCTCCAGAAAGGGCGTTATTGAAGCAAGAACGCCTGGCACTTGAGTTACCTGAGGGGGAAACTGAGGCAGGCATGCCTGACCTGCTGGGGCTGGGCGCCTGAGAGTTCTCTGGATCGGCGTCTGAAGGCCAGGTCCTTGGCCCTAGAGGGCCTCTGGGTGTGATCAAAAGTCCACAGTCCTCTCTGTGCCCTTGAATCCCCACGAGCCTCCCTGACCCCACAGGCTGTACTCTCCCCTCAGTCGTTGGCCTGGCCCCTGCAACTGACAGGCGGCCGAGCACAGACACAATAGGACCCAGAAGTCTGAGGACAGGGCGTCAGTCGGTTGCCGCGGGGCTGAGTGTGTTGTCGTTACCCATCCGACACCCGCCGGCAAAGAGGTGTCAGAAAGCACCTGCCGCGGATCAGTTATACCACCACCCCACCCTGGCAAGTGCCTCTGCGTCAGTTTCACCTGCTGCCTTTCAGAAGCACAATCAGCAACAGAAAGGATGACGCACCGGGTGTAAAAATAGATCCTCATTTACATATGGAACAGCTGGAAGTTCCTCTGTGGTCAAGGGGGTGCAAATCGAGAGCAAAATTTGGCCCCATATAAACATGCAATGGGACGGTTATTACAAGGGATTAAATATTAGCTAGTAATATCTCCCAATACCAGATCCTTTGCTGTCCAGAGGCCGTTGATTTCAATGGCTATAGGCCAGAAGGATTTTGTATTTAGTGCTGTGTGGGACATTCAGATAACGAGCTTCAGTACCCACACAAGGGCAGGAGAAACGTCCTTGTCAACTTCCTAGACTCTGCCTAGGCCCCATATTGCTGATAAATGAGGCAAAGAACCAATGCTGATTGTTGTCACTTTGAATTCTGGGCGCTGCTCTGCAGACGCACCACAGAGGGCATAAAGCAGTCCGGCGTAGACTCGCGGCACGGTTCTGTCTGGCCATCGTAAGCCAGCAATAAATCGAATCAATTAACCACCCACATGCAGAACTTTTCATTGTCCCCATGCCTTGCAGCACTCCTATCAGTCGGCCTCAAAGCACTTAAAGGAGGAGAGATTCTTATTCCCATTTTAAAGGTGGGAAAACTGAGGCACGTGACTTGCCCAAGGTCTCTCGACCCGCCAGTGGCAGAGCCAGGAATGTAACCTGAGTCCCAGGGTAGTGTGCTGCCCATTGGCTCACACTGCCTCTCTGTGCAGCTGTGAGGTAGGCGGTGTCTCAGGTTGTCAGCATGTACATTCAGGCTGGATCCTCATATCCTTGCATGCCAGGGCCCTGATCCCAGAGAGACGCTTCTAGAGGCTGCCACCGTGGCAATAATAACCATGCTCTGTTTGTTCTGCACTGGCTCCGGCTGATCCCCGTGTGCTGTCCTTTGTCTCTTTCCCAGACACAGTGACGTTTTACCCGGAGGAGCTGTCCATGCCGGAGGGCAGCAACGCCAGCTTCTTCTGCAACATCTCCACGGCGAGCTTCTCTCGGTCGGACTACAGCTTAAACTGGTACAAAAAGATCAATTCCTCCCACAACCAAAAAATTGCAGAGTTGAATGGGAACGAACAACAACTCCAGAAGGAGAATTTCGTCCTCATCAACCACACTTCCACGGTGGAAATAAAGATCCTGAACCTCACCAAGAGCGACTCGGGGCATTACTACTGCGGGCTGATCATTTTCTCCTCGTTCAGCAAAG